>NC_080547.1:18027050-18634550 GCF_028640845.1 Ahaetulla prasina
AAAGGCACATGTAATGCTGTTTCCTTCCCACCAAAGGTGGTCCCTATTTTTCTACTTGCATTTTTTATGTGCTTTTGAACTGCTAGGTTGGCAGAAGCTGGGACAAGTAACGGGAGCTCACCCATTAAGCCATAATAGGAAGTTCCCAAAGCCCCTTCATTATATCACCCAGCAAGATTCAACCAAGTCTGGGACTCAAGGCAACCTACAAAGTTACCCCTGCATGGCCCCATGGGAGTCTGACAACCAATCAGATTACATTTCTTACACAGGAACAGGAAGCTCCAAAGTGGGGGCCAAGGGAGGGTATAAATGTATCTCTCTCTCTCACCCATTTGCTCAATTGCCCAAGATCTCAAACCATGTGGCCCTGTCCACCATTAAATCCATAGCTATCCCAAAATTATAGGATAGTTTATTCCCCCCCCCCGCAAGATCAGGAAGTTCTCCTCTCTGTAGACTTTTGGGAGAAAATTGCATTATTTCATTGGTACTTTGGATTGGATTTGCTGTTCAGTGGTGGTTTTCAAATTTTTTTACTACCGGTTTGATGGGCGTGGCGTGGCTTGGTGGGCGTGGCATGGCTCGGTGGGCATGACGTGGCTTGGTGGGCGTGGCATGGCTTGGTGAGTTTGGCTTGGTGGCCGTGGCAGGGGAAGAATACTGTAAAATCTCCATTCCCATCCCCACTCCAGGGGAAGGATACTGCAAAATCCCGATTTCCTTCCAATCAGCTGGATCTCAGGAGGCAGAGAATAGATGGGGGCGGGGCCAGCCAGAGGTGGTATTTACCAGTTCTCCGAATTACTCAAAATTTCTGCTACCGATTCTCCAGAACTGGTCAGAACCTGCTGAATACCACCTCTGGTGCTTGTTGTATTATTTGACTGGTTGTATTTATTTATTGTACTTTCTGATGATTTTCTGTCATGTTTTCATTCTTGCAAGCTCTCCGGGACCTTTGTATCACTGAACTGATATAAGTTAAACAACAACGGCTGAGTTTACGCAACCTGCTAAATTTTAAACCAAGTTAACGAAACACTACCGTGCTGACGTTTTGACGTAACGCAGAGGATTTGTTTCAGCAACATGCTAATGTGATTCAAAATCCTAGCGCTTCAGTTGTGGTTTCCCTAAACTTATGGAGAAAGTTATCTTCCTGTATCTAAAGGTACTTCCAGATAAACTAACTTCTTTGTATGGAAAAGGGGGAATTACAATTAAAATCCAGAGAAAAGATGGGGGAAGAAGGGAAAAATTATACATGGTTCCAATATGGACAATTACAAGCTAGTTGGAAATTAGATCAAAAAATAGGTGTTAAGCAAACTGAGGATAATTTGTTAAAACAAATGAGAGATCAAGGCCAACAGCATATTAAGAGGTTGTATAATGTATTAGTAGAAATAGACTCAGAGACTGAATTGGTTAAGGATTGTATGATTAAGTGGGCACAAAATTTTCAGCAACCAATAATGTTGGAAACTTGGGAAAGAATTTGGGTGAGGAATGTTAAATTTACACAAGCGCAAAATATGAGAGAAAATTTTTATAAGATGTTTTATAGATGGCATTTAGACCCCAAAAAGTTGTCATGTATGTATCCTAATGTACAGGCTAAATGTTGGAGATGCGATTGTGAAGATGCCACTTATTACCATATATGGTGGACTTGTAAAAAAGTTAAAGCATTTTGGATTAAAGTATGGTGGATTATGCAGAATATTTTGAAAAAGAAGATTAAGTTTACTCTGCAGTTCTTTCTATTAGGAATAATTATGGATTGTACAGCTATAGAGACTAAATTGATTTTGAACTTAATAACAGCTGCGAGACTTTTGATTGCTCAATATTGGAAGAAAGAAGAATTACCTACAATTGAAGAATGGACACTCAAAGTATCAAATCTGGCAGAAATGGCAAAAATTTCTGCTTACTTGAAAGACTATACACAAGAAAAATATATTTTAGAATGGAAAATGTGGATTGATTATATTCAAAATAAGTATCAGATAAAAAAATATCGAATAGCATATGAGTAAATTTAGGAAATATTTTGTATTAGATATATTTCTGAAGGAGAGGGGAATTGAGAGTGTGATTATGTGTGGAGTGACTAGAGATTATAATTTAGGAATTATTTTGGATTATGATTGTTAGTTTTGATACCCTGCATTTTGTTCTGGGAAGTTGGGGGGTTGAGGGGTTGAGGGTAGAGGATGGAGTGATGGTTAATGTACAGGGATTATTGAAGATGTATAAATATAATTAATGTAGGGTCGGGTCTGCCCAGTTACCATTTTAGAACGGTGGGGAGGGAGAAAAGAGGAGAGAGTAGGAGGTAGGAAAGAAGAGAAGAGGAAGGAAGAGGGGTAGAAGAGGGAGAAGGAAGGTGGAGGGTGGAGGGAGGAGAGGATGTAGATAAGAGAAGGAGAGGAAGGTCTGGAAAGTAGAAGAAGGTAGAAGAGAGAAGAGTGTTAAAAAGGGGCGTGGTGACTGGGCAAACCCAACTAATTGTATATAACTGTACATTGGATGAGCTGTTTGATATGATTGTAAAAATAAAACTTTTTTATGAAAAAAAATAGATGCTTGCAATCTAAACCAGTGGAGGAAAAAAGACATTACTTTTATTCAAGTTGCCATTTCCTCTGGCCCCAAAACCAATTTCTCTCGCTTGCCAATTTTCCCACTGAAAGCAGACATCATGTTGTCTGCTCCTGCCCCACTGCCTCCTGGGAGTCAGTGAGTTTGGGCTTTATAAAGTAATTATGAGCTATTTGCAGCTACTTTGCCCTGCATTCCATGGTACCCCGAGATGAGTGGTAGAGAGAAAAAAACAAAAAACCATGGCAGCGAGAATTTGCAATATTGGGATTTAATGAAAAGAAAGGAGGAAATTAAATAAGTTTTAATCTCATTGGAATGTTTAAAGGTAAAGGTTCCCCTCACACATACGTGCTAGTCGTTGCTGACTCTAGGGGGCAGTACTCATCTCCGTTTCAAAGCCGAAGAGCCAGCGCTGTCCAAAGATGTCTCCGTGGTCATGTGGCCGGCATGACTCAATGCCAAAGGCACACAGAACACTGTTACCTTCCCACCAAAGGTGGTCCCTATTTTTTCTACTTGCATTTTTACCTGCTTTCAAAACTGCTAGGTTGGCAGTAGCTGGGACAAGTAACGGGAGTTCACCCCGTTACATGGCAGCACTAGGGATTCGAACCGCTGAGCTGCCGACCTTTCGATCGACAAGCTCAATGTCCTAGCCCCTGAGCTACCATGTGAATGTTTAGGAGAATGTTTAGGAGGAAGATAAAGGAGAATTGACTTAGGCCAGGCCCAAGCTAAAGCACTGAGAGGCAAATATTGCAAAATCAGATCTCTCATGCTGGAGGAATTTCCTTACACAAACCTAAATATAACATGCTAACCAAAACCATTCATATTTTACCTTACATGTGTCTAACAGCCTTCCTGCTTTCCTGGGGAATCTAACAATTATGAATTCGGGTCCATGCAAGATCAGATCTGCACCCCTAGTATTCTATTGAGATACTAATAGTCTCATTTCTAATTCTTTCCTTCCTTCCTACTGCTGGAAGAAATGTCCATCTGGGCTCAGTTCCAAGTGGGGAGAAAGATGCTGGAAACATGGAAGCTGTTTCGAAAGGTGGTTTAATGGTGGACAGGGCCACATGGTTTGAGATCTTGGGCAATTGAGCAAATGAGTAAGAGAGAGAGATACCTCTCTTGGACCCCGCTTTGGAGCTTCCTGTTCCTGTGTAAGAAATATAATCTGATTGGTTGTCAAACTCCCATGGGGCCATGCAGGGGTAACTTTGTAGGTTGCCTTGAGTCCCAGACTTGGTTGAATCTTGCTGGGTGATAGAATGAAGGGACTTTGAGCAATTCCTATTATGGCTTAATGGCTTTGTCCTGGTTTGGATCTAGAGTGAGGGCTAATCCCATCACCCTGGAGCTGAAGGTCTTTTGTAGATAAGATGGCCCAGCCTTTTGTCTTGTAGATAGCTTGGTACCAGTCTTTCTGGAGCTATTAATGAAGGTGGAGGCTGCTTTCCAAGAGCATGTTTCTCCTTTTCTCATGCAGGGAGGGATAATATTCTGCCTTTTTAATATTTCCTAGAATTCCTAGGATTTACACTTCCTCTTTGGCATATAGAGTCAGCTATGACCCCTACATGACCTCATAGGAATCTGACAACAGCCAATAGAATATTAAAGGACATGTCCTTGCACAGGAACAGGAAGCTCAAGTGCAAATCCCAAAGAAGGTATAAAATCCACCTACTCTCAACTCCATTTTGGTCAGCTGCCCAGAATCACATGTGGTTCTGCTTCATCATTAAACCATCTTTCCAATCAGCCTCCATGTCTCCAGTTTCTTTCTCCCAGCTTGGAACTGAACCAGATGGATATTCCTTCCAACAGTGGGCTCCAGTATGAACTGGATGAACGTATCTTTTCTTTTATGTACACTGGGAGCATATGCACCAAGACAAATTCCTAGTGTGTCCAATCACACTTGGCCAATAAAAAATTCTATTCTATTCTATTCAGTACGAGTCTGAAAGCTCAGAAGACAAAACCTCTGGTCCCAGTGACCAACCCAGATTGGATCCTGCACAGAGGGGGTTTGAGCAGGTTCTGACCAGTTCTGGAGAACCGGTAGCGGAAATTTTGAGTAGTTCAGAGAACTGGTAAATACCACCTCTGACTGACCCCGCCCCCATCTATTCTCTGCCTCCCAAGTCCTGGCTGATTGGGAAGAAATGGGGATTTTGCAGTATTCTTCCTCTGGAGTGGGGTGGGAATGGAGATTTTACAGTATACTTCCCTTGCCATGCCCACCAAGCCATGTCATGCCCACCAAGCCACACCCACAGAACCGGTAGTAAAAAAATTTTGAAACCCACCACTGATCCTACAACATTATCCTGGGACACAGTATATTTGCTTTCATTTTGCCTTTTTGCTGGCCAAACTTTGATAGACGGGTTGTAAGCTACAAACCCATTGCAAGCATGCCGTGTTCTCCCACATTTTATCAGGTCTGTTGTCAATTAATTTTTGTAAATTAATCACAGGCATTTTAGTCATTAATCAGTTAACCTCGCAATTTTACACATGTTCATTGGACATGAGCCTTGCTGAGCTGCAAGGCATATTCTCAGGTACAAGTGGGTTGCCAGAGCCTGTATAATGTTGCATATCTGATAAAATAATCGTTCTGGGTAATTAAAAATACACTCCTCTCTCTTTTTTTTAAAGCTAGCACACAGATGGTTTTGCAGTAGATGAAGCTTGCACTTCTTACATACTTTTAAAATAATTACTCAAATTGCAACTTGGTGGTTTATTAACGGGAAGCCGTTTTAGAGCAGATTTGTTTTATTGGTAAATCAACTGAGTGATTAAATGGTTAAGGTAAGAATGAAGGATTGAAGTGACTTCTGTCGTAGTCTGCCAGCAGCCTGCAGACCTGGCAGCGGAATTGGACAGTGAGGAGGCTGGGGAGGACAATGGGCCAGTCCTGGAGTCAGGGGAAGGCCCGGATGAGGGCTCTGCATCGGAGGCAGAGATAGAGCCAGGGCCATCTGGGAGTGATGTGCGGACTCCGGAGCCTCCAGAGGCAGACAGCAGAGAGGCAGAAGGAGAAGTCTATTCCTAGTGCACGCATGCGAAGAGCTGCCAGAAGGCAAGAGCAGCTGAAGCAAAAAGGACGACTCGGGAGTAAGGCCAGAAGATGATTGGCCACTCCCATAAGGCTTTAAAGAGGAGCAACAAGCCATTGGGTTCTTTGTGGAAAAGCAACGTTGATTCCATTACTTCTTGTCCAACCTTTTTCCAAAGGTTTGTTTTTTTTCTAAGAAAAGCCATTGGCAGGTTGCCAATGACAACAAAGGTTTGTGATAAGGCCGAAGGACTGTCTATGAAGAATTTGTTTTGGACTAAACTGAGAATGAATTAATTCTCAGCTCTTTTAATAAAATAAGTTTGTTCAGGACTGAATTGTGTTTGGTAATCACTACTTGGGCTTCGGTCTCAACAACTTCAGTTGGGATATTGCCACAGGAAAGCCACTCTCATGTTTCCCATTGCCAGGCTTCCCTTATTTTTCCAAACAGGGAAGTTACAAAGTTTCTCCTTTCTTATTGGAAGAATACTTGGATTTGTTCATCATCAACTAACACATGTACTATGGCATGTGTCTACAATGCAGGAGATGATGCAATGGGCTACAGAGCCATGGGGGCGCCGTGGTTAGAATGCAGCATTGCAGGCAAACTCTGCCCATAGTCTGGAGTTCGATCCTGACCGACTCCAGTTTGACTCAGCCTTCCATCCTTCCATGGTCAGTAAAATGAAGACCCAGATAGTTAAGGGCAATATGCTGAGTTTGTAAACCATCCAGAGAATGTTTTTTTAAAAAACAAGTTTTGATTTTTTTTATCCCCCCCTCCCACAACACACACATAGTTTATGAACAGAGTATTGGCATATCATATCTTATACAATTTAACATATCCAAATACATTTTACTTAGTTACAATTTCTGCCAGAATATTCTTTTTCCATGTTTTAATCATGTCTTAATATTTCCATGCTCATTTGTATAAATCACATCTTCTTTCGCCCTCGAGTTCTAATTTCTCCGTTTTTATTAATATTTATCCTCTTTTATTATTTTTTAGCTATTTCAATTTTTATCCTGATATATTCAAACATGTTCGGGGTTGTCTTTCTTCCATTTCATCTTTTTTCATTTTACAGCAACCTTTCGTCTCCTTCTCATTCCTCTCCCTCCCTTCTTTTATCCTTCCTACTTTCTTCTCTCCTCTCCTACTCCTTCTCTACTTCCCCTTCCTTTCTCCCCCTCCTCCATTCTTCCTCCCTATCTAACCCTCTCTCCTACTCTTATTTCCCCTCCCTTTCTTCCTCTCCTCTCTTCTTCCCTTTCTACTTTTTCTCTCCCTCCTTCTCCCTTTCCATCTGTCTCCTTCTTCTTGTCTCTCTCTATTGCTGTATTCATTTTCATTTCAATATTTTTAACTATGGTGTCCAGACAACCCCGATTTTCCCATTTGTTGAGTATATTTCTTCAAGGTGCTGGTTACCACCTTTAAAGCGCTCCATGGCATAGGACCGGGATATCTTCGGGACCGCCTTCTGTTACCACATGCCTCCCACCGGCTGGTACGCTCCCATAGAGAGGGTTTTCTCAGGGTGCCATCAGCCAGTGTAGGCTGGCGAACCCCAGGGGGAGAGCCTTCTCGGTGGGGGCACCTACCCTCTGGAATGAGCTTCCCCCAGGACTTCGACAACTTCCTGACCTCCGGACCTTTCGCCGCGAGCTGAAGACATATCTATTCTTCCGAGCAGGACTGGCTTAAATAGGGTTTTTAAACATGGATTTTATTGGGGTTTATTTTATATTTTGTATTGTATTTTAAATTTAGGCTATATTGAATAAGTTTTTTAAATAGTGTTTTTATTGTAATATATTGTATTATTTTATCTGCCTGTTCACCACCCTGAGTCCTTCGGGAGAAGGGCGGTATAAAAATTAAATTATTATTATTATTATTATTATTTCTCAGATTTCCCCTCATATATTTAATTATTAACATTGTCTTCATCTTATTCCATTTTTTACCTTACAACCTTTTAATTAATGCAACCTTCCACCTCTTGTTTTCTTTAAATTCTTATTCACAGTTCAATAATTATTGTAAAGAATGTTATAAAACATTGTGGAGTTGTATCTATGGCTAAATGCTATTGCCATTGCTACTACAGTGAAGCAGCAGTTTCCCAGGTAAGAGGGAAAATAAGCCAAGGAGGGAGGGGGTGAGACAAGAAAGAACCCAGCCCAGAGATGGATAGGAAACAGAATGCACCAATGTTTCTCTACTCAGACCTCAAGTTTAATCGTAGGTTGTGTGCATATTTGGTGTAAATGCATTGTTTCCTCGCAGGATTTTCCTTTGATTGTCATTTGATAGGGTACTGTATTTTTTGGTGTATAACATACACTTCCCCCCCCCCAAAAAAAAAAGTGGGTGGAAATGTCTGTGTGTCTTATACAGCGAATGTTGCCGAAGCCCCACCCACCCGCATCCTGTTTTCAGCCTCTGCATGCCCCATTTTCGGCCTCCGCATGTCCCGTTTTTGACCCGGTCCAGGGGGCAGGGATAGGCGGCAGCGATCCCCGCTTCCTGGAACGGGCCAAAAATGGGATGCGCAGGGGCCAAAAAGAGGGCATGCAGAGGCTGAGAACAGGATGCGCAAAAGCAGAAAATGGGGCACGTGGAGGCGGCGATAGGTGGCAGCAGCGATGGGCGGCAACAGCGGCAATGGGCTGTTGTGATCCCCGCAGCCTGGAACAGCTGATAGGTGGTATTCTGGGAGGCCAATCCAACCGCCAATCAGCTGCTTGTGCTAAATCAGGCTGTGCTGAAGCTAACAGCTAGGCTGTTTGCTGTTTGCTGCAAGGAGGTAAATTGCTTGGAGAAAGATTTTTTTCCCCTTATTTTCCTCCCCAAAAGCTAGGTGTGTCTTATACTTTGGACCGTCTTATAGGCTGAAAAATACGGTAAATGGTAAACATCAATCAGAATAGAGTATTCAACCACACAAAAACCCCAGTCTGGTTCTGCTCTAGAACATAACCCAAAAATATCTGTCTATTTTAACTCAGTGTTATGTTCCAGAGGGGAGACTCCAATTCCCAGGGAGAAATCAGCTGCACCGTCCAATTGCTATTTAATCTTCTTAAGAAAAAGATGTCCTACAAATTAAATCTGGACCTACTAAGGCAAAAAGTCCTTTCCTTTAAATAGGAGTTAGTCAGTCTCTGAAAAGTTGTTATTCTGTTTAATAAGTATTCATCTACCATCATGGATAAAAGGGAATATCCTTTAAAAGGCTATACCAACTGAGTAACCACAACTTGATTGATAAGAGTTAATTGAAGAAATGTAATGTGCCACATTCCTAATACAAGGTCAGAGGCATAAAGGGCTGATATCGCTTGATTGGTTTGATCCTGGGAAAATGCACAGATAATATAATTTGGCACTTACTTCAAGTTTATATGATTAGCTGAGTCGGAATAGGGTGATAGGATAGAGTCCAGATAATTAAAGAGATAAAGCTTAATTGTTACCAATCAGCCGACAACTACATAGGACCTTGTCAAACCTTATATTCAAGATTTGGGAGCTATCAGCTTATCAGTGACAAGACTGATCATCAATAATTGTGGCAAGTTAAATAGGCAGCCAATGATTAAAGAAAAGCAATATTAAAAATGGACTTAACAAGGAAGAATCTGCCAGTAAGTACTAGCATGTGAGATTATTGAGGGAGCTGATAATGATAATCGACATGGAATTTGAAGAAGAAGAAAAAGTAGGATGGAATCGTGAAGAATTGGGAGAGAAAACTGAAAGAAATTGGACTTGACTATACTTTATCTGTTGTGATTAAGTGTCTTCTGCTAAGTTAAGCACAACAATTTTTCTATTAGGGTGAAACATTTAGGGGTTTTCACCTTGGAAACTCCAAAGGGGGGAAAATATGTTATGTTTTAACAGACACACAGATGAACACACAATGAAGTTATTGTTTCCTAATAGAAAATATGGATTTACTGTAACCCAGGGATGTACAATCTTGGCAACTTTAAGACCTGTGGACTTTAACTCCCAGAATTCAGGGGAGGTGGCCTGAGACAGAGTGACTGGCCGAAATCCCCAGCTGACTTTCATGCCTAAAATAGGACTAGAATTCACAGACTCTTGGCGACTAGCCCAAAGTCACCAACTGACTTTCATTCCTAAGGTGGGACTAGAACTCATCATCTCCTGGTGACTGGTCCAAAATCACCTAGTCTAAGGTGGGACTAGAACTCACAGTCTCTGATGGTTGGCCCAAAGTCATCCAGCCAATTTACATGTCTAAACTGGGACTAGAACTCACATTCTCTTGGTTTTCAGTCTAGTGTCTTAGGTAAAGATAAAGGTAGAGGTTCCCCTCGCACATATGTGCTAGTCGTTCCCGACTCTAGGGGGCAGTGCTCATCTCTGTTTCAAAGCCGAAGAGTCAGCGCTGTCCGAAGATGTCTCCGTGGTCATGTGGCCGACTTGACTAAACGCCCAAAGTGCACAGAAGGCTGTTACCTTCCCATCAAAGATGGTCCCTATTTTTCTACATGCATTTTTTACGTGCTTTCGAACTGCTAGGTTGGCAGAATCTGGGACAAGTAACGGGAGCTCACCCCGTTACACGGCAGCACTAGGGATTCGAACCACTGAACTGCCAACCTTTCGATCGACAAGCTCAGCTTCTTTTTTTTTCAGAGCAAAATTTTTTTATTTTTCCATAATAATTCCCACAATTTGACCAGTGTACAATACAATCACTTATCCAACAATCGATCCTATACTCAAATTATACTCAATCAGGGCTTCTCGACCGCCACTCCCTCCCTTAATCCTTTCTACCCTTCTCATCCTTCTTCGACTTTCCCCACCATCCTTCTCCTCGCTTTCCTACTTCCCCGCCTCTTTCCCACTTCTCACTACTATCTTTTCTAACCCTCTATCTTCTCCTCCTTCTTCTCCTCCTATCCTTTCTTCTCCCTCCCTTCTTTCCTACCTACCTACCTGCTTACCTACTTTCTTCCTTCTTTACTTCTCTTTGCTTATCCTTTCCCTTCGGGAGTGGTTACTGAGCAGTCCCGACTTTACACCATTCCAACTTGTTTAATTCTACCATTATTCCTGTACAATGGCAATCAATCAATTTATAAGCTTCCCCTTCCCCTCCCCATTTCCCCCCTCCCCCCCTCCCCCCCCCGAGACTTCCCAGAACAGAATACAGGGTATTGTAACTAACAAACATAATCTAAAGTATAACATAAAACATATTCCATTTCACACCATCACACTATCAATTCCCTTCTTTCTTAAACTCTAATACACAAGCTCAGCTTCTTAACCACTGAGCCACCATGTCCTTGAGTGCCTTAACCATTAGACAAAACTGGTACCTCTGTAGCAATGAAACTCTGATGCAAAGCATCACAAAAAGGCCTTGAGGCTGCCTTTCCCCACCCCCACCCCCCCATCTTCCACCTAAGAATACAGAAGGCGGCTATTTGAGAAGGGTCACCTTTTTGGAGGGAGGCTCCACAAAAGGGTATCCTGCACGCTAAGGGTACTCCTCGCAAGGGCAGATGTCTGACATCTGGGGAGAGTGAACAGCAGCAAAGCAGGACAAGATAAAATCGCAAGTGACAGCTGAGCCTCGGTCTGCCATCACAACGCATTGTAAACAAGGGCACTTGCCTTGCCAGCTGCCAGCCTTAGCCCGAGATTGACAGAGGGAACGCCGGGAATACGGGGAAAGATTGAGAGACCACGTCTCAGCGGTTTTCAGCTGCAAAAGGTGGCAAAAAAGTGGACAAAGGGACAAAGGGTGGATGCATGAACCTTGAAGAGAAGGGAGAAGAAAAGCTATACATTACTGCGCCATGTGGCAGCACGGACTGAAGGCTGTATGATAGTTTGTTTTGGTGTCTTTGTGTCACTGTTGGTGACTGCTTGGACAAGTCCCTGCAGTCTTCCTGGCAAGATTTTGAGAAGTAGTTTGCTATTGCCTCCTTCCTAGGGTTGAGAGAGAATAACTGGCTCAAAGATCTAGTTTCAAAAGGTGTTGTGCCTCGTCCTCCCTCCTCTCCTCAGCCGGGCCCCTCCCATCTACACCCAGGCCTGTTATCAAACCCCGAGTCTGATAATGAAGATGAACGGCCTGTCATGCCTCCAGCCCCCGGCCCTGGCCCCATGCCCAGAGGGGATGTCAGGAGTGAACAAACAAACCTGATAAATCTCACTCCTACAGCGTGTGAGCAGGAAGCCAGCCACGTGCTGGAATTACTGATAGCAGATCCAGCTGAAGAGAATTCACAGTGGGAGGATCCTTGCTTCCGGAGATCTGAGAGGCGACGCCAGCAGAAGGAAGGGAGGGGCAGGCCTGGATAAATGCTGAGTCATGGAGCCACACCCCACAGCCTATATAAAGGACCTGCTTTTGGCATTCCAACCTTGAGTCAAGCAAAGTCTCATCTAGTTTGCTGCTATTGCTGAAGTCACAACTTGGACTGCCTGCCTGCCCTGAGAAACCTTGAAGGAATTTGACAAGCTGCAGAGGCTTCGTTGCCACGCTTGATACGGACTTCCTAGACCCGGTCGTCGGAGGGGGAGGGGGACACGACAAAAGGTGGGACTAAATCTTACCGCCTCCTGGGCTTCCAGACTGCTACCTTAACCACTACACCAAACCAACTTTCTGCCTGAAAGTTTCTTTCTCTTTACCTGGCCTGTTCCAGAAACAAACATAGTGATCAATGTTCCCAGAATCCTTCAGCCAGAACTATAGAATGGGAATCAGTGGTGAAATTCAGCCGGATCTATCCGGATCGTGTGATCTGGTAGCGCCGGCAGCGGGAGGCTTCGCTCAGCTGCCTGGACATCATCGTGTCCCATTTTTGACCCTCGGCGCATGCGCAGAAGACTCTGTACATGCATGGAGGCGGCGCACAAAGTTATATTTGCGAACCGATAGGGAAAGGTAAGTGAATTTCACCCCAAATGGGAATGCTGTGTTCAAGACAGCGTGTAACTCAACATGCTAAATTTGCTAAGCTGTCCAAGTACCGTCGTAGATAGGTATTGGACAGCTTAGTTTGCTGTAGAAATCTAGACTATTTGGTAATGTTATGGCTCAGTGTATTATTATTAAAGCCTGACATTTGAGTTACTTTGAGCTGTGGTGGCACAGTGGTTAGAATGCTGTATTGCAGGCTAAATCTACCCACTGCCAGCAGTTCAATCCTGACCAGCCTAAAGTTGACTCAGCCTTCTACCCTTCCAAGGATGGTAAAATGAGGACTGAGATTGTTGGGGGGAAAGGTTGACTCTATAAACTGCTTAAAGAGGGCTATAAAGCACCATGAAGCAATATATGTCTAACTGTTATTGCCATTTTCCTCCCTCCCTCCTTCCCTCCCTTCCTTCTTTCCTTCCTTCCCAGTGGTTAGAATGCAGTATTGCAGTCTAAATCTCCCTGCTGTGACTTTAGACAGGTCAGTTCAATCCTGACCTGTCTAAGGTTGGTTCAGCCTTCCATCCTTTCAAAGTCAGTAAAATGAGGACCCAACTTGTTGGGGGCAAAATGCTGACTCTGTAAACCACTTAGAGAGGGCTGTAAAGCATTGGAAAGCGGTAAGTAAGTCTAAATGCTATTGCTACTTTAGTAAACAGATTTAAGTATTTTGTGAGAACAGATCCAATACATAACTAGTGGACTTGGGCTTCAGGCAACGCATAGTCCTAAATCCAGTCAAGATGGACGCAGTAGATGTGATAACATTATTGAGATATCAAACCAGGGGTGAAATGCTCCCGGTTCAGACCAGATCGCGTGATCCGGTAGCGATGGGGGTGGGCAGTTCAGAGAACCAGTAGCAAAAATCCCTTCCCCCTACCCCTCGCTATTCCTCTTCTCTGTCCTTGAAGCTCTCGGTGGTGATATAGCTGCAAACGGCCTTAAGTGACTGCCGGGGTGCTTCCAAGGGCCGCACTACAGCTGATCAGTGCTGTAGGAGGCTAGTAGACTGGTGCCTCTATTTTTAAAGGTAGACCGGTGCCTCCCAAAAAAAGGCAATTAGTAGACCGGAGCCTCTATTTTTAAAGAAGGTAGACTGGTGCCTCCTAAAAAAAGGCAATTAGTAGACCGGTGCCACTATTTTTAAAGAAGGTCGACCGATGCCTCCCAAAAAAAGGCAATTAGTAGACCGGTGCCTCTATTTTTAAAGAAGGTCGACTGGTGCGCTCCCAAGTTTTGTATACTTATAGTTTTTATTATTTATTATTATTGGCCATGCCCATTCAGTCACCTGACCACCATGCCACGCCCACCAATTAAGCCGTGCCCACCGAACCGGTATGGAAAATTTTTAGATTTCACTCCTGTATCAAACCTATTATGGAAAGACCCTGTTTCAAGTCTCCCCTTTTTTCTCTAAACTCACTAGTAAACTCAGCCAAACCCACCTTAAAGGATTTTTGAGGGATGAATGGAAAAGCGCTATGACGGGGTACGCCTTAAGTTCCTAAAGGAAAGGAAGGAAATCTAACAGATTTCTAATAAATGAAAATAAAGTGCTTTTTCTGCTGCCTTAAGGTGCGCTTGTCACATCCTTCCGAGAGAGAGAGAAAGAGAGAAAAAGAAATTACGTATAAAATGTAGCCATTTTAGCCAGGATTAACACCTGTCATTAAAATATATGGGCAGCCGCTGTTGCTTTGCCAACCTCCTCCTAAGGACACTGCAGACATTGTAGATCTTTGAAAAATCTGTCTCTTGCTTGCCTCTCCATCAACAATGCAGAAAGCCGAACAACAACGCAGGTATTGTTTTAAGATTGCAAAAAGAGGGGAAAATGGAAACAGACTAAGCTAATCTCAACCAGCTTGGGGGATGATTTAAAAGCAGTGATAAAATCACGCATTTACACAATATAATTACAGCAGCTTAATTTTCTCCCACAGAAAAAAAAAAGAGAGAGAAATCTCCGAGATGGGAGTGAGAAAAGTACAAATAGGTCATTAATTCACAACATTGTTATCAGATGAGCTGCAAATATATATATAAAAAAAAGAACAAACATCTGGGCAGATATATAAATCTTGCCTTTAAAGGAGATAAGTTAAACCCTGTCAGGGCGAAGAACAGGCGCTTGTGGGAAAAAACCTGATTGCTAATTTCGACAACATTAGAAAAAAATAGGAGCCGAATCAATAATGCAGACCGGTTTTTATGAGATTTTGAAAGGCTTTGAAAGGCAACTTGTAGGAGAAGGGATGGCAGAATTAGAATAGAATAGAATAGAATAGAATAGAATAGAATAGAATAGAATAGAATAGAATTTTTTATTGGCCAAGTGTGATTGGACACACAAGGAATTTGTCTTGGTGCATATGCTCTCAGTGTACATAAAAAAAAAAGATACCTTCATCAAGGTACAACATTTACAACACAAATGATGGTCAATATATCAATATAAATCATAAGGATTGCCAGCAACAAAGTTACAGTCATACAGTCGTAAGTGGAAAGAGATTGGTGATGGGAACGATGAGAAGGTTAATAGTAGTGCAGATTTAGTAAATAGTTTGACAGGGAATTATTTATTTAGCAGAGTGATGGCCTTCGGGAAAAAAACTGTTCTTGTGTCTAGTTATTCTGGTGTGCAGTGCTCTATAGCGTCGTTTTGAGGGTAGGAGTTGAAACAGTTTATGTCCTGGATGTGAGGGATCTGTAAACATTTTCACGGCCCTCTTCTTGATTTGTGCAGTATACAGGTCCTCAATGGAAGGCAAGTTGGTAGCAATTATTGGAGGGGGGGGCAGGGTGAAAATTTGGGGGATCAGCCTCGTTGCAGTTTGGGAAGATTTATTGTTCAAACCCCTACTCAAGGAATCCAGTCAGCTGAAGTTCATATCTGAATCAGTGCCGGATAAGGGTCCACGGAATTTAAGGGGAGCTGGATAGTTGGACCACTTGTGACAAAATAATGATTCCAAACTGATGACAGGTTTAACTCCATCCCCCAGCTCTGTCTGTTCTTCTCTTACACCCTGGGTGTCAAATTGGCGGCCCGGGGGCCGCATGTGTTATTTTCATGCCACGCCCACCCCAGCTGGCAAATAGGAAAAACATCCCGAAACATCACGTGGTGGCAATGTGATGTGGCAGGTTTGATACCCATGACTTAGACAGAGCCACTGTCTCTCTGTATTGGGCAGTGTTGGTGAACTTTTTCAGCATTGAGTGCCAAAACAGGAATTTGCATGCACATGGGGTGGAGCTCTGGAAACCAGAAAAACAGTTCCCTGGCGTGCATGCTCTTCCGGTTTCCAGCGCTCCTGTGTGTGCGAAGACCAGCTGATCGGTGCACATGTGCACGCTAGAACCCAGAAGAGCAACAGGCGATGGCTGGCGTGCCCAGAGAGATGGTGTTGTGGTCCGCCAGCAGCCTGCGGAGCTGGCAGTGGAGTCGGACAGTGAGGAGGCTGGAGAGGACAATGGGCCAGTCCTGGGGTCAGAGGAAGGTCTGGACAAGGGCTCTCAGTCAGAGGCAGAGATGGGGCCATGGCCAACTGGGAGCGATGTGTGAACTCTGGAGCCTCCAGAGGTGGACAGCAGAGAGGCAGAGGAACAGGAGGAGCCTGTTCCTAGTGCATGCATGCAAAGAGTTGCCAGAAGGCAAGAATAGCTAAAGCAAAAAGGATGACTCAGGAGTAAGGCCAGGAGATGATTGGCCCCTCCCATAAGGCTTAAAAGAGCAGCAATGGCTTTTGTGTTCTTTGTAGGAAAGCAACATTGCTACAATTGTTTCTAGTCGGCGTCTCTTGTTTCTGAACTTTGTTGGGCTTTGCCAAGAAAAGCCTTTGGCAGGGTGCCAAAGAAGACAAAGGTTTGTGATAAGGCCGAAGGACTTTTTCTGAAGGATTTTGTTTTGGATTTAATTTGAACTACGCTGAGAATGAAGTAATTCTCAGCTGTTTTAATCAAATATGTTTGTTTAGGACTGATTGTGTCTGGTAATAACTACTTGGGCCTGGGTCACAACGGATGGCTCTGCATGCCAATACCGGCAGGCGTGCCATAGGTTCGCCATGATGGGTATAGGGGATCATCTTGTAATGGCCTTCAAAGACAGCTGAGGGGAGGGTGCCCCTTTGGCAGATTATTTATTTATTTATTTATTTATTTTGTTTACATTTATACCCCGCCCTTCTCCGAAGACTCAGGGCGGCTTACAATGTATAAGGCAATAGTCTCATTCTATTTGTATATTTATGGAAATAGGAGGCCCACCTCTGGGGATCATCACCATCTCTACATGGGGCTGCCCTTGAGGTGTACCCGGAGGCTGCAGTTAGTCCAGAATGCGGCTGCGCGAGTAGTAACGGGAGCCGCTCGTGGCTCCCACGTAACACCACTGCTCCGTAGTCTGCACTGGCTTCCGGTGGTCTTTCGGGTGCGCTTCAAGATTTTGGTTACCACCTTTAAAGCGCTCCATGGCTTAGGATCCAGGTACTTACGAGACCGCCTGCTGTTACCCTATGCCTCCCACCGACCCGTACGCTCTCATAGAGAGGGTCTCCTCAGGGTGCCGTCCGCCAAACAGTGTCGGCTGGCGGCCCCCAGGGGTAGGGCCTTCTCTGTGGGAGCATCGACGCTCTGGAATGAACTCCCACCTGGCCTACGTCAAGTGCCTGATCTTCGGACCTTCCGTCGTGAGCTAAAAACATACTTATTTATTCAAGCGGGACTGGCATAATAGTTTGATTTTAAATGGGGGTTTTATTAATATTCTTAAATATTTTAAATTTAATTTTAATTATTAGCCGTTTTTGTAATTTTGCTATGTTTTAATTTGTTTTAATTGTACATATTTTGCATTTTATCTCCGGCTGTACACCACCCTGAGTCCTTCGGGAGAAGGGCGGTATAAAAATTTAATAAATAATAATAATAATAATAATAATAATCACCATCTAGGGAAGACCCTTTAAGATGCACTGCACAAGATATAAATGAGACCATTCTTAGTTCTGCAGCTTCTGTTGTCCCATCTTTCTTGTTTCTGATTTGTACTTGGAGATGAAAGAATAGGGTTTATACATAATCCATAGCATCACTTGAAAAGGATGGAACATCTGCTTGTGGACAGAGGATCCCAAGACGAATCCCTTGCATTTCTAGTTCGAGTGTGCCTGAACCTCTAGTCAACCACAGCAGCTTCCAACAAATCCGTGTGACTGTACGGATTATAAGATCTCTCAGGAACACACACACACACACACCCGCATACCAAAAAGAAAAATCTCATAAAATTATACTGAAGTCTTCTGAATTTTCTGGTCCTCCCGAGTGAGATTTCAGCGTTCTTGTGAGATTAGGAACCGTTCGAAGGGTTACAGCACTCTTTTTAAAGTTGTTTTACTGTGGGGAGGAAAGCAATACACTTGGGAAAGGATTTGGAAGGTTCCCTGGTGCCTCTGAGCGATGTAGACAAGAATATGCAAACTGGAACAGTGGTCTAACTTCAAAGCAGCATTCAAGGTTTTATATTCCTAACGTAAGAGGGACACGGTGGCTCTGTGGCTAAGACGCTGAGCTTGTCGATCGAAAGGTCGGCGTTTCAGCGCTTCGAATCCCTAGTGCTGCATAACGGGGTGAGCTCCCGTTACTCGCCCCAGCTTCTGCCAACCTAGCAGTTCAATAGCACATAAAAAATGCAAGTAGAAAAAATAGGGACCACCTTTGGTGGGAAGGGAACAGCATTCCGTGCGCCTTTGGCATTGAGTCATGCCAGCCACATGACCATGGAGACGTCTTCGGACAGCGCTGTCTCTTCGGCTTTGAAATGGAGATGAGCACTGCCCCCTAGAGTCGGGAACGACTAGCACCAGAAGTGGGTTTCAGCAGGTTCTGACCAGTTCTGGAGAACCGGGAGTGGAAATTTTGAGTAGTTCAGAGAACCGGTAGTAAAAATTCTGACTGGCCCCGCCCCCATCTATTCTCTGCCTCCCGAGTCCCAGCTGATTGGGAGGAAATGGGGATTTTGCAGTAACCTTCCTCCGTCACACCCACCAAACCATGCCCACCAAGCCCTGCCACACCCACAGAACCGGTAGTAAAAAAAAATTGAAACCCACCACTGACTAGCACATATGTGTGAGGGGAACCTTTGCCTTTACCTTTTATTCCCAACCTGATAATATATATATATATATATATATTCCAATGGGATTCATTTTGCTACATTCCCAGCTCTGGGTTAACTCCTTCTTTCCCGAATCTTGATCATTAAACCAGAGCAACAAAACATCTAACTATCAGAGAGCATGATCCTGGCACTAACCAATTTCACTGAAGAATAGCTGTTCTACAAGCAAAGCAGTAATTACAGCGAAACAGGGAAGGAGCCAAATCTGCAGACAAACAACTCCAGAAGAGAGGGGGGGAAACGAGACACTTAACAGAAAAACACATCAAAATACAAATTAGCTTGCATATCACATAATTGAAACTGATTGGAGATAAAAGAAGGTTTAAAGGTTCACAATGCTAGGCCAAGAATAGTGGGCAAGAAAGTTTTCTTCACTTCTCCATGTGTTCCCTTGATTTGGCTTCTAATTATGAAACTCAACGGGGACTGTTGGAAAAGTCTTTATTATAAACAACCAGAATTTTGCAGCGTGCTAATCCCTTTTTCATTTCACGTTTTTAATATACCTGTATAAGGCTGATAAAGACATTGGTGTGGTCCTTTAATTTAGTATCTTAAGAAACAAGCACGGCTCCTTTTCATAGAAAGGGAGAAGAAAAGGAAACAAATTTTGATCAGGATCTGATAACTTCTGTACTGCCAAACCGACGCTGTAAGGTGGGGGGGGGGTGTCGGTCAAACTCGATTTCATTGTGGGATGCATCAGGGTTGGGTTTGACCTTGGAGGGCTGGGGGGGAGGGGTGGTATGGCAATGGTAGGTGTGGCCATGTAGGTGTGACACGGGACTCGTGTTGGGGAAAACCTGTGCTAATGCAGGACTTCCCTGAAACCCTACCTCACTCTAATTATAATCTCCTTCCTTCCTTCCTTCCTTCCTTCCTTCCTTCCTTCCTTCCTTCCTTCTCTTCTTCTTCCTTCCCTCTTCCTTCACCTTTCTTCTTTCTTCCCCTCTTTCCTTGCTTTTCCTTCCTTGCTCTCTTTTCATCTTCCCTTCTTTTTCTTTGTCTTTCCTCTTTTCCTTTCTCCTTTCAGCCCAGATGCTACTTGTGAGAGAAAGAGGGTGAGGATAGCCTCTCCTTCATAGTTCTCAGAGTAGATTATAGATGTACATAGCAGAGTCTTCAGTCTGGAAAGATTCTGTCTAAAGGTGAGAAACAATAAAGAATTCAGCTTGGGTAGAATCACCTGATATTGGTGCTTTCATGGATTAGACCAGTGTTGGCGAACTCTTTTGGCACTGAGTGCCGAAATGGGAGCGTGTGTGTGCGGGGAGCACAGGAAACCGGAAGAGCAGTTTTTTTTTAAAATTTGAATTTATATCCCGCCCTTCTCCGAAGACTCAGGGCGGCTTACACTATGTCAAGCAATAGTCTTCATCCATTTGCATATTATATACAAAGTCAACTTATTGCCCCCAACAATCTGGGTCCTCATTACGGAGACCTGGTTGGGCACGGAAGGGGGTGTGCCCCTCGTTGAGATGTGCCCGCCGGGTTTCCGTGCATTCCATCAACCGAGGGCCCAGGGTAGGGGTGGTGGGGTGGCGGTTGTGATTAGAGAGAGTCTAGAGCCGAGGGAGACCACTGTGCCTCAGATTGCCGGGTGCGAATCCCTCTTTGTGAGATGGGGTCATAGGTGTCAGATGGGTTTGCTGATCGCGTACCTGGCTCCTTGCTACGTGACAGCTGCCCTGCCCGAGCTCCTGGAGGTGCTGGCCGGGGTGGCAGTTGAGACCCCCAGACTTTTAGTCATGGGGGACTTTAACTTGCCATCTTCCGGCCCGTCATCGACAGCGGCTCGGGAGTTCACGGCTTCCATGACGGCCTTGGACCTGACCCAGGTAATTGATGGCCCTACTCACATTGGGGGTGGCACTCTGGACCTGATTTTTCTCTCTGGTCAGTGGTTGAGAGATCTGGACTTAAAGGAAATAGTCACTGAACCTTTGTCATGGTCAGATCACTCTCTTCTTCGCCTGGACTTTCTGACCGCCATTCACCACTGCGGGGAGGCGGAGCCGATGCGTTGGTCCCGTCCCAGGCGCCTGATGGACCCGGATGGGTTCCGGACGGAGCTTGGGCCATTTCCTGAGGGTCTGGCTCACGGCTCGGCCGAGGAACTTGTTGCGGCCTGGGAACGGGCCGCGGCGGGGGCCTTAGACCGTGTCGTGCCTTTGCGGCCTCTGACCCGGCGCAGGGCCCAACCGGCTCCTTGGTTCTCCGAGGAGCTGAGGGGGATGAAGCGCCGGAGAAGACGCCTAGAGAGTTCCTGGAGGTCTAGCCGTTCGGAAGCTGATCGGACACTAGTGAAGTCCTATACTAGGACTTACCTAGTGGCATTGAGGGAAGCAAGGCGTAGCTACGCCTCCTCCCTCATTGCATCGGCAGATAACCGCCCGGCCGCCCTGTTTCGGGTGACTCGCTCCCTCCTTCATCAGGGGGAGCGGGATGACCCGTTGCAGGGACGGGCTGAGGAGTTTAACGGTTATCTATACGATAAAATCGTTCAGCTTCGGGATGGTCTGGACCAAGATTGCGGTGATGCGGGTGAGACGCTCGAGGGTGGTCTTGGCGACATTATTTGGGATGAGTTTGACCCTGTGGCTCCCGAGGACATGGACAGGTTGCTGGGTAGGTTGAATGCCACCACGTGTTTACTGGACCCGTGCCCCTCCTGGCTGGTGCTGGCCACTCGGGAGGTGACACGAGGCTGGCTCAGGCGATTCGATCGCTTCTTTGGTGGAGGTGTCTTCCGGCCGCCTTGAAAGAGGCGGTGGTGAGGCCCTCCTTAAGAAGCCTTCCCTGGACCCGGCTGTTTTAGGTAATTATCGTCCGGTCTCCAACCTTCGCTTTGCGGCGAAGGTTGTAGAGAGTATGGTGGCATATCAGCTTCCCTTGCACCTGGATGAAACTGTCTATCTAGACCCGTTCCAGTCCGGTTTCCGACCGGTTACAGCACGGAGCGGCTTTGGTCGCGTTGGTAGATGATCTCTGGAGGGCCAGGGATAGGGGTTGTTCCTCTGCCCTGGTCCTATTAGACCTCTCAGCGGCTTTCGATACCATCGGCCATGGTATCCTGGTGCGCCGGGTGGGGGGATTGGGGGGGGGAGGCACCGTTTACCGGGGGTTCTCCTCCTATCTCTCCGGCCGGTCGCGGTCGGTGTTGACAGGGGGCAGAGGTCGCCCCAGGCGCCTCACTTGTGGGGTGCCGCGGGGTCGATCCTCTCGCCTTCTGTTAACATCTACATGAAACCGCTGGGTGAGATCATCAGTGGTTTCGGTGTGAAGTATCAGCTGTATGCGGATGATACTCAGCTGTACTTTTCTACACCGAACCACCCCAACGAAGCTATCGAAGTGCTGTCCCGGTGCCTGGAGGCCGTCGGGTCTGGATGGGGAGAAACAGGCTCAAGCTCAATCCCGCCAAGACAGAGTGGCTGTGGATGCGGCATCCCGGTACAGTCAGCTAAATCCGCGGCTGACCATCGGTGGCGAGTCATTGGCCCCAATGGAGAGGGTCCGCAACAGGCGTCCTCCTGGATGAGCGGCTGTCTCTAGAAGAGCATTTGTGGCCGTCTCCAGGAGAGCGTTCTACCAGGTTCGCCTGATGCGCCAGTTGCGCCTTTCTGGACGGGATGCCCTATGCACGGTTACTCACGCACTCGTGACGTCTCGCCTGGATTACTGCAATGCTCTCTACATGGGGCTCCTTGAGGGGCATCCGGAGGCTACAGTTAGTCAGAATGCAGCTGCGGGTGATAGATGGAGCCCTCGTGGCTCCCATATGACACCCATCCTGCGCAGACTGCACTGGCTTCCTGTGGCCTTCCGGTGCGCTTCAAGGTTTTGGTGACCACCTTTAAAGCGCTCCATGGCATTGGGCGGGTTATTTACGGGACCGCCTACTGCGACGAATACCTCCCACCGTCCGTGCGCTCTCACAGAGGGTCTCCTCAGGGTGCCGTCAGCGAGGCAATGTCGTCTGGCGGCGCCCAGGGAAGGGCCTTCTCTGTGGGGCTCCCACCCTCTGGAACGATCTACCCCCCGGACTTCGTCAGCTTTCGGACCTTCGGACCTTCCGCCGCGGGCTTAAAACATACTTATTTAATTTTGCAGGACTGAGCTAGATTTTAAATTTTGGGTTTTAAATTGGGTTTTATTTCTATTTTTTAATTGGACGGGCTTTAGAATAAGTTTTTTAAATGTTTTATATTGTATTTATATTCTATTTATCTGTTTTTAGTGCCTGTAAACCGCCCTGAGTCCCTTGGGAGATAGGGCGGTATATAAATATGATTAAATAAATAAATAAATAAATAAATAAATAAATAAATAATTTTACCTACCTTATAAAGGATGGAAGGCTGAGTCAACCTTGGGCCTGGTGGGGCAGTAATTGCAAGCAGCTGCTGTTAATAATAGACTGTCTTAGCAGTCTGAGCCACTCAAGGACCCGTGCTGGGAAGCTGAGCTTCCGGTTTCTGGCGCGCATATGCACACGAAGACCAGAGAGCTGCTTCCGGTTTCTGGGGCACCCGCATATGTGCACCAGGAAGCTGCTCTTCCAGTTTCCAGGCCCCCCGTGGGTGCCAGAACCGGGAAGAGCAACAGGCAATGGCTGGCGTGCCCAGGGAGATGGCTCTATGTGACACTTCCGGCACGTGTGCCATAGGTTCGCCATCACGGGATTAGACATATGAGTTAGTACGGCAGGTTCCCACGATTAGGACTTGCACTTGAGGAATTTGAATTCTTCCACTCCACACCTCTATCATTCCTGATTTCTCTTTATCTTCTTCTCTCTTTTTGCCAGAAAGAAAATCACAGCAGCATACAAACATGAAATCTCCTTTCCTGTTGCAAGTGTTGATTAGCTTCCTCCTCCTCCTCCTCCTCCTCCTCCTCCTCCTCCTCCTCCTCCTCCTCCTCCTCCTCCTCCTCTCCCTCCTCCTCCCCCACCTAAGAATATTAGGTGTGGGTGTATGATTAAAGGAACCCTGGGTTAGCCATGATTTTATGGGGCAGCATGTGGGAGAGTTTTGATGAATTCTTCTTTCTCGCCTATGTCACTAGATGGTAATTCACTGGCAAAGGCTGATTGTCATTCTTGGCATGTCCACACACCCAGCCCTTCCTCATCAGCTGAAGAGTTCTGATCGATCTGTCTCGCCATCACCCCTGAAAAGAAAGAAGAGACCTTCCCTCTCCAAATGATTGGACTCCACATCTGCTTCCGAGAGCACCTTCTTGATCACATGAACTGTGTCCGGTTCTGCTCTACCAAATGAGAAGGAGCTTGAATGGTGTCGGGTATGGCTACTTCAAGCCTTAAAGGACTTACATTACAATCTGAAAATAAATCTCTTTTTTTCCCTCCCTCCCTCCCTCTCCTTTCTCTCCCTCTCCCTCTCTCTTCCTTTCTCCTCCTTCTCCCTCTCTCCCACTCTTTCTCTCTCCTTCCCTCCTTCTCTCTCTCCCTCTCTTCTCTTTTTCTCTCTCCCTCCTTCTCTCTCTCTCTGGCTCTCTCCCTCCTTCTCTATCTCTTTCTTTCTCTTTCTTCTTCCTTCTTCTCTCTCTTCCTCTCCCCTTCTTTCCCCTCCCTCCCTCTCTTCTCCTTCTCTCTCTATCTCTCTTTCCCTCCCTCTCCTTCTCTCTTCTCTCCATCCCTCTCTTCTCTCCGTGTTTTAGCCTATCTTGTTAAAACCAATGACTGGAAGTCTAGCCAGCCTGTGTAAAGAGTACAAGGATACAGGGCTACTCTACATTCTGAAGATTTCTTTTCCAGATTAAACAAAGTATTCATGACTGAAAGCTGACTATGTCAAATAACCAGCCTGAGCATATAGTGACCGATGCATATTGTGGCATAGTCTGGGACGGACATATAATAAAAGGAAAGCCAGATGATCTCACGGAACTCCACTATTTTCTACTTCATTTCTTGCTTTCATAAAGTGACCTTCAGTTGCTTTCACTCCAACTTCATCTCACAGACATCCGATAACATCACCATGCAGCAAATTCCAATCTGCAAAACACAACTTTTCAGTATTATGTTATTCACGGTGCCCTGTATTTTTCTGAAGATAATTCTACCTTCGGCTGCCTTTCCTGTTCCTTCTGTTCTGTCCAATCTACCGACGATTCTAATATGATGCTTACCGCCATTAAAGTATTACAGTGGGACCACCTCTCCCAGCCCTCTCTGGCCATGGAGCCAAGCTGCTTCACTCAATCCAAGGCTCTTTGAACTTCATCAATTACGGGAGCATTTAGAAGCACAAAGGTCCTGAATATGGTCAGGCGAGAGACAAGTGGCAGGAAAAAAAAAAAAAAGCAAATTAAAAGGTTTTGCAAAAAGGAGATGCGCTCTTGGCTCCAGCCTCCTCTATTTAAATGCAGTACCAGGTGGAGCGTCTAATCACAAGAAATTGATATTCCGGGGAGCATCTTTAGAAAATAATCCACAAACAAGAAGCTGCAGGCTACAAAAGTCCCTCCTTCATCTTGCCTTTAGATTGCGGGCTTTCAAATAACACAGGGGATTAGGGAACAAGCTGGAGCATTTTCCCTTGCCATTTCATTCCCAACAGGATGCATGAATAAATGTTTAAAATCATCTGGTAATTTTAAAATAGGAAGAAAGGAGGGGTCCTCCCACAGACCCTTTATAGTTGTCGTAGGGTAGCGCTTCTCAATTTAGCAATGTTAAGACAGACGGGTGGACTTCAGCTCCCCAAATCCCCCCAACTTCAACCCTCCAACTCACTGGAGGTATTTCAAAACTATACTGGACAATCGGGATGGCATATAAGGCGGGGGGGTGTTGATTTCATTGAGGGCCTCATCAGGGTTGTGTCTGACCTCAGGGGGCCAGGGTGGGCATGGCCAGCTTAATGTCACTCATGTCGGGAGTGCTGCCAGCCAAAATGGGTTCTTAAGCTCTGTTTTCGGCTGCGATGGTCTCCTGCAACCCTCTGCCAGCATAACTGGAGCTCAGGAAGGCAGCCCTCCAGAGCTCTGTTGTTGATGGCAGAGGCACCATTAGCCGGTGTCTTGCTGTTTCCAGGGCGGACCTGCAGGCCAGATCTAAGCACCCTGTGGGCCAGATCTGGCTCCCTGGCAGCAGTAGGTTACATATTATGTTGCTAAATATTTTCACAGAGGGCTGTGAAAATATTTACAGACCCCTTGCATCCTGGACATAAACTGTTTCAACTCCTACCCTCAAAACGATGCTATAGAGCACTGCACACCAGAACAACTAGACACAAGAACAGTTTCTTCCCGACGCCATCACTCTGCTAAACAAATAATTCCCTCAACACTGTCAAACTATTTACTGAATCTGCACTACTATTAATCTTTTCATGGTTCCCATCACCCATCTCCTTCCACGTATGACTGTATGACTGTAACTTTGTTGCTTGTATCCTTACAATTTATATTGATATTGTTTCCTGAATGCTTGTTTGTACCCTATGACTATCATTAAGTGTTGTACCTTAGAATTCTTGATGAAGGTATCTTTTCTTTTATGTCCACTGAGAGCCTATGAACCAAAGACAAATTCCTTGTGTGTCCAATCACACTTGGCCAATAAAAATTTCTATTCTATTCTATTCTACCGGTTCATCACGCACATGCACGTTCGCTTTGTGCGTGTGCGTGCCCGGTTCACGCATGCACCCACCTTCCGCACATGTGCCTGGCCTGCCCATGCACTTTGCTCGTACACGCACTTTTCGTGCATTCTCCCGGCCTCAAAAACATGCCTAAATAGGATGGCATAGAGCCGGGGTGGGCGGGAGGGGGGCAGGTGGGTGGGCCCACCTGCGATTTCTGCTACCGGTTTGGGCAAACTGGATCGAACCGGCTGAATACCACCTCCGCCCCCAGGCCTTGAGTTTGACACCCCTGGCATAAGGTCTTCTGTCTTGAGCAGGGGTTTGGATTAGAAGAGCCTGCAGGGTCTTTTTCGGCCCCATGATTATTATTATTATTATTATTATTATTATTTATTAAATTTTTATACCGCCCTTCTCCCGAAGGACCCAGGGCGGTGTACAGCCGAAGATAAAATACAATAATATACAATTAAAACCAACAATTTAAAACCTAGCAAATTTCAAAAGGCTGATAATTAAAAGTTTAAATTTAAAATTATAAAAAATTTTTAAAAACCCAATAAAAACCCCAATTTAAGATTATAACTATAAAAACCATTATGCCAGTCCCGCTTGAATAAATAAATATGTTTTTAGCTCACGACGGAAGGTCCGAAGATCAGGCACTTGACGTAGGCCAGGGGGAAGTTCATTCCAGAGCGTCGCTGCTCCCACAGAGATGGCCCTACTCCTGGGGGCTGCCAGCCGACACTGTTTGGCGGACGGCACCCTGAGAAGACCCTCTCTGTGTGAGCGTACGGGTCGGTGGGAGGCATAAGGTAACAGCAGGCGGTCTCGCAAGTACCCGGGTCCTAAGCCATGGAGCGCTTTGAAGGTGGTAACCAAAATCTTGAAGACCACAGGAAGCCAGTGCAGACTACGCAGCAGTGATGTTACATGGGAGCCGCGAGCGGCTCCCGTTACTACTCGTGCAGCCGCATTCTGGATTCTATGTACTAATTCCCCAGTCAGCGTGCCCCCCCCCCCATCTTAAGATTCCCAAGTTCAGGAAACACTAGGTGAGGTCGTCCTTGACTTCAACAGTTCATTCAGTGACCATTAAAGTTACAGCACTGAAAAAAAAGAAGTGAGCTATGATCGTTTCTCCTACTTACAACTGCATCCCCACGATCAAAATTTGAACGCTTGTCAACCGATTCATATTTATGACGGTTGCAGTGTCCCGAGGGGTGGGGGGTGTCACACAATTCCCGTTGGCGGCCTTCCGACAAGCAAAGTGAACGGGGAAGCCAGGTTCGTTTAACAACCGAGTTACTAACTTATCGACTGATTTAAGTGAATCAGCAGGTGATCTGCTTAAACACCTATGGCAAGAAAGGTCGTAGAAATGGAGGAATAGTCATTTAACAACTGTCTCACCTGGTAACAGAAATTCTAGGCTCAATTGTGGTCGTAAATTGAGGATGATCCGCATACGGCACGAAGATAGAAGAAGATAGAATTCTTTATTGGCCAAGTGTGATTGGACACACAAGGAATCTGTCTTGGTGCATAGGGTTCAATTAGCAGAGTATCCAGGAAGACGGAAATGCTCTCATCAAAACGTTTCAATCTGTACTACGTTCAATATGTCCAATCAATATCACTGCTAAAAAACCATCTTAGTTACTTCTACGCAAGGGATAAACATGTCAGTATCCAGAGCCTGCCCATTATGCTCAACTTGGGTGGTCCTTGAGAGGCCATTGTGCATTTTTCTATTTGTTAAACATCCCCACAGCATTCGGTCTATCCCAGGTTTAGGGTTCTTTCCAATTTCAGTGAAACACGTTGTTTTGAAGAATTAACTGACCTGCATATTCAAAATATCTAGATCAGGGTGTCAAACTCAAGACTCACAGGCTGGATCCGGCATGTGCGTTGCTTAGATCTGGCCCACGGGCAGTAGTGAAATCCAGATTTTTTTACTACCAGTTCATTGAGTGTGGCTTGGTGGGCATGGCAGGGGAAGGATACTGCAAAATCCCCATTCCCTCCCCACTCTTGGGGGAAGGATACTGCAAAATCCCCATTCCCTCCCTACTCCTGGGGGAAGGATACTGCAAAATCCCCATTCCCACCCCACTCTGGGGCCAGCCAGAGGTGGTATTTGTCGGTTCTCTGAACTACTCAAAATTTCCACTACCGGTTCTCCAGAACCTATCAGAACCTGCTGGATTTCAGCCCTGCCTGCAGGGCTGGAAACAGCAAAGGATCAGCCCACAACGCCTCTGCCAGGAAAAATGGAGCTTGCGGGAGGGGGGGAGATCTCCATTTTCACTGGCTATTGAAACAAACTAAAACCAAAACAAAAGGAGAAAGGTTTCCCCTTTTGCATTTGAACATGCAAGAAGGGACAGGAAAGGAGAAAGGGAAAGAGGAAAAATGAAGAAAAAGAAGAAAAGATGGGAAGAAAACAAGGAAGGAAAAAGAAGGAAAGAGGGGAAGGAAGAAGAAAGGGAGAATGAAGAGGGAAGGATAAAGAAGAAAAGGAAGAGAGGAGGGAGGGAGAAGGAAGGAAGGAAGGAAGGAAGGAAGGAAGGAAGGAAGGAAGGAAGGAAGGAAGGAAGGAAGGAAGGAAGGAAGGAACGAAGGAAGGAGATTATAATCAGAATGAGGGAGGGTCTCAGGGAAGTCCTGACTTTGCACTTGGCCACCACAGGTGCCCCTGATACGAGTGATGTTCAGCTGTCCACGCCCATCCTGATCATGCCTACGCTGGCCACGCCCACTCTGCCCCCCACCCCTGAGGTCAAACACAATCCTGATGCGGCTGTCAGTGAAATCGAGTTTCACACCCCTATTCTAGGTTCTTCACTTGACTCTGCTAAACATTTTTGACCTTAGAATGAGCGTCTTCTCCATTGGGACACATTGTACAGTTTTATAGCAACTGGACAACCGGCATAGCAATTGCTGTTATGAAAGGGTTGATCAGTCTTTTATAAACTTACATGGAAATACCAGGTCTCAGAGGTGGGTTTCAGCAGGTTCTGACCAGTTCCGGGGAACCGGTATCAGAAATTTTGAGTAGTTCAGAGAACTGGTAAATACCACCTCTGACTGGCCCTGCCCCATCTATTCTCTGCCTCCCGAGTCCCAGCTGATCGGGAGGAAATGGGGATTTTGTAGTAACCTCCCCCTGGAGTAGGGTGGGAATGGAGATTTTACAGTATCCTTCCACTGCCACACCCACCAAGCCATGCCCATCAAGCCATGCCAAGCTATGCCCACTAAGCCACACCCACCAAACTACGCCCACAGAACCGGTAGTAAAAAAAAATTTGAATCCCACCACTACAGAGGTTGTACCTGAATCTTTTTGGAAAACTCCAGGTATACGTCGTTATAACCAGTGGTGGGATTCAGCCGGTTCGCACCACTTCGGGAGAACCGGTTGTTATCTTTCTGAGCAGTTTGGCAAACTGGTTGTTGGAAGAAATCATTAGGGCAGAGAACCGGTTGTTAAATTATTTAAATCCCACTACTGGTTATAACCCCCATTAAGTTGCCCTCCCCTCACACTTTGCCTGTTATTCCCATTTCCTTCAATAGCATTTTTTTAAAATAAATAAATAAATAAATTGGCATCTGGTCCAGCCTGCAAGCCAGATCTGGCTCTCAAAAAGTTCCCCGCCATTCAACATTCTTTCTCGCAGGACTAATGGCACCGTCACATATATCGCTTGAAGTTAGAAGCCCTTGCAAATCACAGCTCAATCATTGCTAAACTCCACTACTATTTATCGTTATCACATGACCGAGAAGGTCCCTGAAGCCAAGCTAAAATTTTCAGTTTAAAGGAAGAAAAACAAGGCTATGGTGGCACTGCGGTTGGGTTCAGATATTTCCCAGGGTTTTTACAGGAGGCGTAATAGAATGGCTCTTAATCCTGATTTCCAGGTGAACAACAATTTGTAACACCTGCCAGCCTACTCAGGTAGCCAGCAGCAAACAGGGCACAGAGTATACAGGCTCTCTGCAGCTCACACCGTCCCTTATTAGAGTGCATAAAACAGGAACTGCAATAATAGTAATCCAGTTAATGAAATAAACCTGTAATGCATCGCTTCCTGCTCTTTTATTAATCTGAGATTATAAGTAGCTGGAATGGAATGGAACGGAACAGAACAGAACAGAGCAGAACAGAATTCAGCCATTCAAAGTGTTCTGCTTAAGAAAGGAAAGGAAAGGAAGGGAAGGGAAGGGAAGGGTAGGGAAGGGGAGGGGAGGGGAGAGGAGAGGAGAGGAGAGGAGAGGAGAGGAGAGGAGAGGAGAGGAGAGGAGAGGAGAGGAGAGGAGAGGAGAAGAGAATAACTTTATTGTCACTTTGAATGTACACTAATTGGCATACGTTAAAATAAAATTTTGTTGCATACAGGTCACCACCTCCAAAATATACAAAATTATGTATGTACCCACATATATTTTATGATATGATTTCTTATGAAATGAGCTTTGTTACCACCAAATAAGGCCATCAGAGAAAGGAAAAAAGCAGAAGAACACAGTGTGTATCATTGGCAGATAGTATACCAATCCTGGCCCCTTGTATCGTGTACCTGGTATGTACATACAGAGAGGCCTGATTCAAACATGCTAAGACCTGATTTGCTGGAATAAACTCATATTGGCTGCATTCATACAACACACTAAGAGAAAAAAAATGTGGTTTACAAATCACCGTCTAATGCTTCATGCTAGGCCAATCATCCCAATAATGGAATGAAGTTGAGTATGGTATCAGCTACAAAGTCAGTTTGCATACAGCATTCAAGCCATTGATTGGTTGGTTGGTTGGATTCACACACAAAAGCAATAATGCTTAGACCTATATACTGCTTCATTGTGCTTTACAGCACTCTCTAAGCAGTTGATAGTATCAGCATATTGCCCCCTTATTTTACCAACTTCACTTTTTTCTTAAAAAAAGTAGAAGTCAGCTCTCTTCTTGCTTCCCCAGTGATCGATCACTTGTATTTGTCCCGTCTGCATCCAGTATTCAAAATGGAATCAATTGAGCAGAGGTGGGCGTCTTCCTCTCGTCCTGCCTAATTAGCAGGATCGCGCCGAGTCCGGAGCCGGGCTGGATTAGGCAGGCTCCCCTCCAAGGCTCTGCTAAACAAAGCAGAGCCCCTGGGGCAATCTTCTGCTCTCCAGCAGCTTTTTGCTATTCCCTTTCACTCAGGGAAAGCTTTAAAACCGGAGAACAGTTTTTCTTCGCTGTTTCTCCAGTTTTTTACAGGATCTCGGTTCAGGGCGCCTTTCCAGGCGTCCTCCGGGGAAGACGGAAGCCACCGGAAGTCAGTTGATAGTATCAGCATATTGCCCCCTTATTTTACCAACTTCAGAAGGATGGAAGGCTGAGTCAATCTTGAGCCGGTTAGAATCGAACTCCTGGCAGTGAGTAGAGTTAGCCTGCAGTACTGCATTCTAACCACTGCGCCACCACGGCTCTTGCTAAGATACAACACCAGTTTGATAGTCAGAAGGGCTATGTTCACACAACTTACTGAGCCCAAACCATGCAAGCTACATTATAGCTTATTAGCAATTATTGCTGAGTATTTATGCACTTGGGGGCATCGTGGCTTCGGGTGCTTCCTTAAGTTAGTAACATTCCAGTTTATGGAAAGTCAGTTTGTTACTTCATTCAAATCGAGTAACTTATATCTCCACATCAACATTTTCCAACTAGGTTCAACTAAGGTCCGCCAGCATATTGAAACTGAAATGGAAGTGTGAATTTATCGCCGCCATGTTGAGTTTCAGGAAAAATGTGCTGGATTTTTCCCCCCTGTGAATACACTTTCAAATCTTAAAAGGAAAAGAAACAGAGCAAGCTTTCCTCTTATAAATCCAAAGCTACCACTTGTTTTAACCACAGCTTTATTTTCCACATTATAAAATAGCAAGCCCAGACTTTGGGCAGCTGTCATTTATAAGGTAAAGGTAAAGGTTCCCCTCGCACATACGTGCTAGTCGTTCCTGACTCTAGGGGGCGGTGCTCATTTCTGTTTCAAAGCCGAAGAGCCAGCGCTGTCCGAAGACGTCTCTGTGGTTCATGTGGCCGGCATGACTCAACGTCAGAGGTGCATGGAACGCTGTTACCTTCCCACCAAAGGTGGTCCCTATTTTTTCTACTTGCATTTTTTAGGTGCTTTCGAAACTGCTAGGTTGGCAGAAGCTGAGACAAGTAACGGGAGCTCACCCCATTACACTAGGGATTCGAACCGCTGAGCTGCCGACCTTTCGATTGACAAGCTCAACGTCCTAGCCCCTGAGCCACCGCGTCCCTTTGTCATTTATAGCTTTTTGCAAAAACTCCTTGTTCATAGTTGCATACCGTAAAGTACACTGTAAGGAACACACTCCTAATTTGCCCTCTTGCAATTCTCTCCCAGCTGTGTCTGTTTCCAAAGCCAAAAAGCACATTCGTAATACCAGATGTTACGATAAGATACACATTCACATCCTCTGTGAAAAACTGCAGTTCTGATGTGATGATTTATCCGAGCAGGCCCATCGCCTTGAATCCATTTTCATGGAGTCTTATCTCATTCAACTCTGCCCTTCTCTTCTGTAGCGGTGAACGGATCTGATAAATTCAGTCCATGATATCAAGCCCATCGTAATGACTCCACAATAAGAGATTGGGTGATAATGTCTATTTATCACAAGAAAAAAAAAACCCATTCCACTTTATCACATTAACTAATTTGCGGTGGGTGCAGAAAGCATGGAGATAATATTTCCAAGCCTTGCTAGATCATTGCCAGGACCAAAGATTAAAACAGAATTCCTTGTCGCCTATAGTTCAGCTGACATAGAAAGAACAAAGAGAGATAGAGAGGGAAGGAGGGAGGGAGAGAGGGAGAGAAGGAGAGGAAGAGAGAAGATACCTAGCTAGACAGACGGATGCATGGATAGATGGGTGGGTGGGGGGGTAGACAGGCAGACAGAAATGGAGAGAGAGAGAGAGAGAGAGAGAGAAAGAGAGAGAGAGAAAGATAGATAGATAGACAGATGCATGGATAGATGGGTGTGTGGGTGGATAGACAGACAGACATGGATAGAGAGAGGGGGAGAGAGAGAGAAAATAGCTAACTAGGCAGACAGATGCATGGATAGGTGGATGAGTGGGTGGATGGAGATAGATAGATAGATAGATAGATAGATAGATAGATAGATAGATAGATAGATAGATAGACAGACAGACAGACAGACAGACAGACAGACATGGAGGGAGAGAAAATAGCTAACTAGACAGATGCATGGATAGGTGGATGAGTGGGTGGATGGAGATAGATAGATAGATAGATAGATAGATAGATAGATAGATAGATAGATAGATAGATAGATAGATAGATAGATAGATAGACAGACAGACAGACAGACAGACAGACAGACAGACATGGAGGGGGGGGAGGGAAAATAGCTAACTAGACAGATGCATGGATAGGTGGATGAGTGGGTGGATGGAGATAGATAGATAGATAGATAGATAGATAGATAGATAGATAGAAAGATATAAAGATAGATAGACAGACAGACAGACAGACAGACAGACATGGAGGGGGGGGAGAGAAAATAGCTAACTAGACAGATGCATGGATAGGTGGATGAGTGGGTGGATGGAGATAGATAGATAGATAGATAGATAGATAGATAGATAGATAGATAGATAGATAGATAGATAGACAGACAGACAGACAGACAGACAGACAGACATGGAGGGGGGGGAGAGAAAATAGCTAACTAGACAGATGCATGGATAGGTGGATGAGTGGGTGGATGGAGATAGATAGATAGATAGATAGATAGATAGATAGATAGATAGATAGATAGATAGATAGATAGATAGATAATCAGACAGACAGACAGACAGATATGGAGAGGAGAGAGAGAAGATAGCTAGCTAGCCAGATGGGTGGGTGGGTGCGTGGCTGGACGCACAGACAGACAAACAGACAGACAGACATGGAGGGAGGGGGAGAGAGAGGAGGGGAGAGAGAGAGAGAGAGAGAGAGAGAGAGAGAATGGATTATCTTTGGCGCTGGAAAAATTGACTATGGACACATTTTCAACCCATTTTTCCAAAGAACTATTTTTTAAAAAACAACAACAACAACAACAATGTTCTCATGTCATGCAGTTCTTTTGAACATCCACATAGACCCATTCACAAGTGTGTGTGTGTGTGTGTGTGCGTGCACGCGTTTGTGAATATTGGGGCTGTGCGGTGTTTTGAAAAGGCACCTCATTTTTGTTCCTCTGTCTCCTTCCATAAAGGGATTTAAGGTTTGTTTTTGTTTTTCTGAAACGTTTTTTTCTTTGCAATCGCTGGATGGGTTCAGCTTCAAACTCAATCTTTTTCTTGCTAGCTTTTGCTACACATGCACACACCTAAATATGGTTTCATTTGGTTCATCTATCACAGAGTTATCCTGCTGACAGAGAAATAAACAGACAAATGGATGGACAGAGAGAGGCCTAAGGGCTTTTATATATAATCCTTTTCTAACGTTTGTGGGAATAATAAAAAAGAATGGAGGGGGAGGGGGAAATATCTTCTCCATCTTCTTGAAAATAGGCTGACAGGTGTTTTCACTTATATCTCAGTTTAGCGAGGAGGATTAACTATAAGATTCTCATTTGTTACTACAGGTATTAGGCAGGCTTGCTTATTTGGTTCACTAGCCTCTCGACAGCCTTCCCCCTTCGGGATTCCGTGGGAGAAAAAGAATTATGGAGACGAAATGAAGTATATAATGTATAATATAATATAATATAACAACAGAGTTGGAAGGGACCTTGGAGGCCTTCTAGTCCAACCCCCTGCCCAGGCAGGAAACCCTACACCATCTCAGTCAGATGGTTATCCAACATTTTCTTAAAAATTTCCAGTGTTGGAGCATTCACAACTTCTGGAGGCAAGTCGTTCCACTCATTAATTGTTCTAACTGCCAGGAAATTTCTCCTTAGTTCTAAGTTGCTTCTTTCCTTGATCAGTTTCCACCCATTGCTTCTTGTTCTACCCTCAGGTGCTTTGGAGAACAGCCCGACTCTCTCTTCTTTGTGGCAACCCCTGAGATATCGGAAGACTGCTATCATGTCTCCCCTAGTCCTTCTTTTTATAGATTTTGTCTATTCCAGGGGTGAAATTCAGCCGGTTCTGGAGAACCGATAGCGGAAATTTTGAGTAGTTTGGAGAACCAGTAGTGGAAATTTTGAGTAGTTCAGAGAACCGGCAAATACCAGTGGAACGCCTTGTCTTCAGAAGTTGTGGGTGGCTCCATCACTGGAAGCTTTTAAAAAGAGAATGGATGGCCATTTGCCTGAAATGGTATAGGATCTCCTGTTTGAGCAGGGGGCTGGACCAGATGACCTCCAAGGTCCCTTCCAACTCTGTTACTCTGTTAACAAGGTGAAGAATGTATGTGTTCTTCAACCCTTTCCTTCCAATTTCTGCTGCCTGACATGGAATATATTTCCCTATGAGATTATACCTTAGGCTCAGGGGTGTCAAACTCGATTTCTTTGAGGGCCTCAACAACGGAGGTGGGTTTCAGCAGGTTCTGACCAGTTCTGGAGAACCGGTAGCAGAAATTTTGAGTAGTTCGAAGAACCGGTAGTAAAAACTCTGACTGGCCCCGCCCCCGTCTAGTCTCTGCCTCCCGAGTCCCAGCTGATCGGGAGCAAATGGGGATTTTGCAATAACCTTCCCCTGCCATGCCCATCAAGCCACGCCCACCAAGCCACGCCCATCCAGCCATGCCACGCCCACCAAGCCACACCCACAGAACTGGTAGTAAAAAAATTTGAAACCCACCACTGTTCAACAGGGTTGCGTTTAACCTCCGAGGGGCTAGGATGGGCATGGGAAGCTTGATGTCACTCGTGTCAGGGGCACCGGTGATGACCCAAGCATTTCTGCCAGCAAAAACAGGCTCCTGAGCTCCGTTTAGGGATGGAATGGCCTCCTGCAACCCGCTGCCAGCGAAAACGGGCCTTGAGTTTTTTGTTGTTTTTTTAATTTGCATTTATATCCCGCCCTTCTCCGAAGACTCAGGGCGGCTTACACTGTGTTAAGCAATAGTCTTCATCCATTTGTATATTATATACAAAGTCAACTTTTATTGCCCCCAACAATCTGGGTCCTCATTTTACCTACCTTATAAAGGATGGAAGGCTGAGTCAACCTTGGGCCTGGTGGGACTTGAACTTGCAGTAATTGCAAGCAGCTGTGTTAATAACAGACAGACTTAGTCTGCTGAGCCACCAGAGGCCCCTGACACTCCTGCCTCAGCTAATGAAGTTCCACCTCTCCTCTGCTCATCGCTGCTACTTCACTCCCTCCTTCTCTGCACCCCACCCTCTCTCAGAGTGAGCCCCAACATGAGGTGAATTGTCCTGAGCTGCCCGGTGCCCTGCTTCTTTACACTTTGCTTCCCTCAACAGGGATGAGAAATAGGCCTTTCATTCATCCATCATAAGTCAGCATGACAAGGCTGTTGTTCTCCCATGCAACAACACCGTATCGTTTTTCCCTGAGGTCCCGCTTCAGTGAGTGGCCTCATTTTCTGGGAAGTGTCAAAAGTCCCTTCCTAAAGAGATTTAGATGGGAGGGAGGATGGCGGCCTAAATATCAAGATAGACATACCCAAAGATTCTTCCTTCCCCAGGTTCTCATGCGCTCCATATTAATCCCATCTCTCTTGGGACCAGGCTTCCATGACAGTTGAGTTGAGTTGCCTCATCAAACTTCTGAAAGGTTGTCTAACCATTTTTTTTTCTTTCCTCTTTCAGCCCTCCTGTCTTCTCACAATGGATGTGTCAGGCCTGGAAACCATACTAGACTTTAGGGTTCCAGACGCTGCCACATTTTTCCCCTGAGGGGAAGAAGGGGGGTTGAGGGGTATGGTAACATTCTTCAAGCGGTCAAGGTCGGATGGTGTTCACATCTGCAGGAGGAGTGGCGAGAAGATATTCGAATGAACTGGGAGAACGTGGGACCATGTGACCAGCAAAGGGGTTAGGGGGGTGGGACTCTTGGGGTTTGTATAACTGGGAAAAGAATCCGGAAGTTCAGTTTTGGAATTTTACTCATCGTGTGCCAGTTTCCTCATGCTAGTAAAGAACTCTGAAAGACAATGGCTTCTGAGGTTTTTTTATGCAGAAGAAGTTTTTCTGGAACCTTGACAGGATGAACCAACCAGGTCTAAATCCATGATGGCGAACCTATGACACGCATGCCGGAAGTGGCACAAAAAGCCATCTCTCCAGGCACGCAAAATGTCACCCGTTGCTCTTCCAAGTTCTGCCGCACTGGCCAGCTGGTCTTCATATGCGCGGGAGCACCGGAAAATGGAAGAGAATATGCGCATCAGGCGACTGCTCTTCCAGTTTCCGGCATATGCATGCACAGCAGCCCCCTGGTCTTCCAGTTTCTGGTGTGCATGAGTATGTGAAGATCAGCTGACATGTGCACCAGGCAGCTGCTCTTCCTGTTTCTGGCGCATGCATGTCTTTGAAACCAGAAGACCAGGTGGCTGGTGCGCATGCGCAAACCGGAAACCAGAACAGCAGCCACCCGGCACACACATGTGCACCTAACCTGAACCCGAACCAGTCCGAACCAACTGAATCCCACCCTGTACCTGTGCCCAATAAAATGAGAAAATGTGGTGGTTCCAGCGATTGGGTCAATTATATTCGGCCTCCATACCAGAAAATCAGAAACAAGGAAGAGCACTGGAATTATACAGAAAATTATCAGTGGAAGAAAAACAGATTTAGGGACTAAGAACCTCTGGTTTTCATTTAGACTGGACTTTCTCAGCGCCGTAATTTACAAAGGTAGTCTCGGCTTTAAAAACAAAAAAAACGGAATCCCTGCAATTCAGAAGGGTACCTCCCAATTGTTTCTCTTCGACGCAGCTCGCCACGGAGAGAGTCCAAGTTTTTTGGATGTTGCATTCAGGCAATGCTCAGCAAAGGAAAGGTTTTAAGAGCCAATCCTTTTAGCGAGAAAGCAAAAAATTTCTCCTTCCATAAGCTCTACCTTTCATTCCCAAGATAAGTAGCTCAGTCCAGGAAGATAAGATTGAACTACAGTTGCTTCAAAACTCACAAAGTGAGCGACTATCCGCCTGCCTGCCTGCCAAGACAGATTGATTTCCTAAATAAGTTATAAATTGCTTGGGATTTTCCCTTGGCATAAATGAATAAATAAATAAATAAATAAATAAAAATAAAGGGGTAGTTGTGGGGGGTAGAGAGAGTAACAATTCAGTTGGGAAGGGAATTGGAAGACCTGAAGAAGTAATAGAATATTTCGGAGTATTTGCAATAGTGGTGGGCTTCAAATTGTTTTACTACCGGTTCTGTGGGTGTGGCTTGGTGGGAGTGGCATGGCTTGGAGGGTGTGGCTTGATGGGTGTGGCTGGGGAAGGTTACTGCAAAATCCCAATTTCCTCCCAATTAGCTGGGACTTTGGAGGCAGAGAATAGATGGGGTGGGGCCAGTCAGAATTTTTTACTACCGGTTCTCTGAACTACTCAAAATTTCCGCTACTGGTTCTCCAGAACTGGCCAGAGCCTGCTGAAACCCATCTCTGATTTATATCAGTTGTGACAGAGCACAGGAAAAAGAGCGAGCAGAGGAAATCAGGTGATAAAGAAGACTATCCGGCATCATTAACCGTACTCCTCCTAAATTACAGGTAGTCCTTGATTTACAACGGTCCAGGAACAATTAAGAAAACAGGGTTGACTTGGGAGTAAGGCTTGGAGACGATTGGCCCCTCGCGTAAGACATAAAAGAGAAGTGAACGGGACGTGAGCTTTTGCAGGAAGCAATCAGTTCATCTGATCGGTACAAGCTCTGGAAAAGCTCTGTTTGACTCTGTGCTAAGTTTGGCCTTGCCCTGCATGTGGCAATTGGTTCTCTGGCAGCATTCCAAGGCAGATAAGGTGGGTGTTTGTAAATACTCCCCTGATAGACTATTTGAGAAGCCTTTCAGATTGGGAATGACAATAATTCACAGCCGTTTGAATTAAAGAGGGTGCCGTGACAAAGTTTGTGCTGTTTACTTTCTAAGGAAGCCTAGGTCAGAACAGCCATCTGCATTCAAAGCAGGTATCCCACCACTGAGCAACAGCTAAACTATGGAATCTACTCTGAGATGTGCTTAATGTCTTCTTTTCCTTGGTCACTGGCTGCTTTCCAGCGTGTGGCAAACCCACCAGGGTCCCAAATGTATTCCTCACAATTAGTCAGTCCACTTTCACTTCTGTTGTCATTTGCTGTAATTGATGAACTCATTTGCTCATCCCCTTGTGGAATAGTGATGGAAAGATAGAAGAGTCCGGGTGACAGGGGGGGATAAACATCTGGAGATGGAGTGAGACAGAGGGGAGGGAAAATAGGATAGGATCTTGCAAGGGGAAAAGAAATCATATCGGCTCCATTACTGTCTAAACTTTCATTCCACTGTGCTTCTCCCGCACAATCTCCTCAGCAGGAGGAAAGTGAATAAGATTAATGATCAGGACTTGGTTACCCAGCACCACAGAACTACAAAATGGAAGCTGACCGTGGGAACATAAATTGTACAGACTCTTCTTCAGTCCAGCTTCAGATATGTTTTATGTCACCAGCAACAGCAGGATCTGCCTTGCTTGTTCCACCAAGGTCCTCATCTCCTTCTCATTCCCTTAATCGTGTCACCCAGGTATATAGCAATAGCACTTAGACTTATGTACCGCTTCTCAGTGCTTTTACAGCCTTCTCTAAGTGGTTTACAGAGTCAGCCTCTTGCCCCCAACAATCTGGGTCCTCATTTTACCCACCTCGGAAGGATGGAAGGCCGAGTCAACCTTGAACCTGGTGGGATTCGAACTGCCAAAATTGCAGTCAGCCGGCAGTCAGCAGAACTGGGTCTTGAACATGAGACTGCTGATCATCAGCCCTGCATTCAGAGCCACCACGCTCCGAATACATAGAACGACACTAGAAGATTACTCAACTGAACCTTTCTATAGAATAGGATAGATGAAAAACGTGACTACCAAATGTATAACTACATCTTTGGGGGGTGGGGAGGGGAGGGTGAGAGTGTACAGCCGTGTAAGGATTAATCTCAGTTGGGCCTCGGAATTATATTTTTATCCTGATTTGGGGGTTTTGATTTCCATAGGAACTTTCCCCAAAATCCTGTGCAGATTTCTGATGAAGTCTCTTAGGGAATTGCTACCAAAGCATCAGGGAGACACCAAAAAGGAGTAAGTTCTGAGATGCTAAACTTATCCTTCTTGTACTCTTGACAACTGACCGGGTCTTCTCCAATTAAGCTTGTTTTCCAAGGGCTAATTTTATACCACTGTTCAGGAGTTTATGAAAGAACTCAAGACTTGGACATCTCCAAACCGATCACTTCATCAAAATGACTCTTTTAGATAATGAGGATGCAGCAGGATTGATTTGAAGCTTAATGAATAATCAACTGCCATCAATAATTGTAATCACTAATCTGGTGCAATTAGAGGCAATTATAATAAACGCAATTTCCTTCTGAGCTGCTGCCGGTAACGAACTGCAGAAATATGAAAGTGACTTGGAGGCTGGCTGGCTGGCTGTGATTTATGCAACAGGATGATCGAGGATCCTATTATAAAGGAGAACGTTCATAAATATTGTTTATTGGGTGGAACAGATCTACTATCACTCTTCAGTCACAGGTAAGAAGGAACACTGCCGGAATACTCCTAGAGAGGCTCTGGAGGCTGGGGACAGCAAAAAACGTCACTTCCTGTGCAAACGGAAGTTGGAAAATGGGCAGTTTCTGGCCTCTGGAGGGGTGGGATGCCCTCCCCAGTCTCATAGAGAGGCTCTGGAGCCAGGTGAGAGAGAAAAACAGGCCTTCCTTACCACCCCCCAGGCCCTTTGGAGGCAGGAAACAGCTTGTTTCCCTACTTCTAGTGGGCTCAGAAGGCCTGAAAATCAGGTGGCCAGCACACGCATGTGCTCTGCAGCTAAGCTCATGTGCCCACTGATATGGCTATGCGTGCCACCTGTGGCATGTGTGTCATAGGTTCACCGTCATGGTCCTAAGATAGGCAGATACAGGTAGTCCTTCACTTACAACGGTTCATTTAGTGACTGTTCAAAGTTACAACATCATCATCTTCTTTTAATGACCCCATATTCCCTTGCTCGTTGGAGTCTGGGCAACTGAATGGAGCTAGCAATGCGTTATAATGGCTGGATGCCCTTCCTGTCACTAATGCGGAGTTTTGTTCAGCAGATATATTCTCAGTGTGCCCAGAGAGATAATAAAGTAGAATTAGCTTATTTCGGTGCATTTCCTACCTGGTTTACCTGGGAGGATGGATAATTTTTTCTATGAAATCACAGGTCGTCCTCAACTTACAACCGTTCATTTAGTGACCATTTGAAGTGCACTGAAAAAAGTGTCTTATGACTGTTTTTCACACTTACGACCGTTATAGCATCACATGATCAAAATTCAAATGCCTGGCGTCTGGCTCATATTTTTGACGGTTGCAGTGTCCTGAGATCATCTGACCACCTTTTGCAAACCTTTGACAAGCAAAATCAATGGGGAAACCAGATTCACTTAACAACCGTGTTACTAACTTACCAACCGCAATGATTCATTCGACAACTGCAGCAAGAAAGGTTGTAAAATGGGGGAAAACTCCCTTAAAATCTGTCTTGCTTAGCAACAGAAATTTTGGTCATTATTATGTAAGTAAGGTTCTACATCTAGGCAAGAAAAACAAAATGCACAGGTATAGTATATGTGGTACCTTGCTCAATAGTAGTAACTAGTAGTGAGAGGGATCTTGGAGTCCTAGTGGACAACCATTTAGATATGAGCCAGCAGTGTGCAGCAGCTGCCAAAAAAGCCAACACAGTTCTAGGCTGCATAAACAGAGAGATAGAATCAAGATCACATGATGTGTTAATACCACTTTATAATGCCTTGGTAAGGCCACACTTGGAATAAAGCATCCAGTTTTGGTCGCCACAATGTAAAAAAAGATGTTGAGATTCTAGAAAGAGTGCAGAGAAGAGCAACAAAGATGATTAGGGGACTGGAGGCTAAAACATACGATGAACGGTTGCAGGAACTGGGTATGTCCAGTTTAATGAAAAGAAGGACTAGGGGAGACGTGATAGCAGTGTTCCAATATCTCAGGGGCTGCCCCAAAGAAGAGGGAGTCAAGCTATTCTCCAAAGCACCTGAGGGCAGGACAAGAAGCAATGGGTGGAAACTAATCAAGGAGAGAAGCAACTTAGAAATAAGGAGAAATTTCCTGACAGTTAGAATAATTAATCAGTGGAGCAACTTGCCTCCAGAAGTTGTAAATGCTCCAACACTGGAAGTTTTTAAGAGGAGATTGGATAGCCATTTGTCTGAAGTGTTGTAGGGTTTCCTGCCTAAGCAGGGGGTTGGACTAGAAGACCTCCAAGGTCCCTTCCAACTCTTTTATTCTATATGTCTATTCTCTTTTTTCTTTTCTTTTTTTTTTTCTGAGCCTCTTCTCAGAATGGTTGAGTTCTGAAACTTTCTCAGTGAGAACAGGAAACAGCTGAAGCGAGGATTGCATCTGCAACTTCAATACCTAAGCATTGCTTCCAAGATGAACGAATCAAAAGTTTGCCATGCCCTCAGTATTCCTCTTGATCCGTTCCTAAGATTTTCAGAACGGAGAAGAAGAACGTTGGCGGCGAGAATGAGGGAAAGAGAGAGAGAGATGGCGCCAGTTACATGAGAACAAATGACAGCAGAAGCCTCCCGAAAATGCACACATCGCTTATGATGGATCTCTTAAAAATCCCATCCGTTATACTCAGGCTTTCATAACTGCAAAATGATTTCGCTCCTATCCTGGTGGCACAAAGTGAGTGATAAATATGGAAATTTGGAGAGCTAGATATAGTGCAGTTGGGAGAGAAACGGAGGACTCGGCTATTTTTTTCTCCATCCCGCCCCCCCCCCCCCAGCTAAAGTATATTGTATATTGAGTAGGTAGGTTTGCTTTCTTGGCTGCATTTTCATGAATGCTTTATCATGTCCTTGATATTATTGCTGGACCATCAAAACAACAGGTGTCTTTCTTTGCTGGCAGAATTGCAATGTTCTTTACAGACTATCAAGCGGTTGTTTCCTGGGAGCCTGCTCCCTGCTAGCAGTCCAATTGAGGTGCTACCATTCTGGGTTTTTTGTTTTTTTTTAACCAAAGCTGCTAAAAAGAAAAAAAAAATCCAATGTGAGAGGAATTTATCTAGGGGAGATTACAAAGGCAACAGCAAAAAAAAAAAGAAAAAAGAAACCACATTTTTTTAATACAATTTTTTTTCAGACACACAAACATAAAATATATATTTTCTGAATATTTTGACCGAGTCAACAATTCATACAGCTTGATTTCTCAATATTTACTATATATAAATTCCAATTTCTGCCGAGACTCTGTTTTCCCCCTTTTATCTCTTATTTTTTTTAATTTTTTTTATAGAATATATAGTCAAAATTACCCTCCGCCCTCACCTCCTTATCTTCACCTATTGCAGATTGTTCTCGTCAATGTCATATACGTTCTTAACATTTTTTTTTAATAAATCTATTGAAAGGAACCACATTTTGAGTCTGATCTGAGACTGCGATGTTTCTACAGCTGGTTGGCCCAAATCAAACTGCACCAGTCTGTTGCCTATTAAAAACCAGATCCTATTAAAGATCATCTCCAGCTGTACGACTGTACGACCCGGCTCTTAATAGGCGATAGACTGATACAGGTTGATTTGGGCCAATCGCAGTCTCCACGCCTTCGTAAGGCCACGCTTGGAATCCTGCATTCAGTTTTGGTCGCCACGATGTAAAAAAAGATGTTGAGACTCTAGAAAGAGTGCAGAGAAGAGCAACAAAGATGATTAGGGGACTGGAGGCTAAAACATACAATGAACAGTTGCAGGAACTGGGTATGTCTAGTTTGAAGAAAAGAAGGAATAGGGAGTGACATGATAACAGTGTTCCAATATCTCAGGGGCTGCCACAAAGAAGAGGGAGACAAGCTATTCTCCAAAGCACCTGAGGGTAGAACAAGAAGCAATGGGTGGAAACTAATCAAGGAGAGAAGCAACTTAGAACTAAGGAGAAATTTCCTGACAGTGAGAACAATTAATCAGTGGAACAACTTGCCTCCAGAAGTTGTAAATGCTCCAACAATGGAAGTTTTTAAAAGGAGATTGGATAACCATTTGTCTGAAGTGGTGTAGGGTTTCCTGCCTAAGCAGGGGGTTGGACTAGAAGACCTCCAAGGTCCCAACTCTGTTTATTCTATTCTATTCTAAATCCAACTTCTGTCCCTACAAATGTAACTGACATTCATCTGCTATTTCCTCCTTTCATTAGAAGGTTCAAAATCTCCATCCCTATAGTGATGATTGAAAAAGAATTTGGTTGAAGTCAAAGAACCTGTCAGAACCTGCTGGATTTCACCCCTGCTTCAAACAAATGGTTATCCAACATCTTCTTAAAAACTTGCAGTGTTGGAGCATTCACAAGTTCTGGAGGCAAGTTGCTCCACTGATTAATTGTTCTAACTGTCAGGAAATTTCTCCTTAGTTCTAAGTTGCTTCTCTCCTTGATTACTTTCCACCCATTGCTTCTTGTCCTGCCTTCAGGTACTTTGGAGAATAGCTTGACTCCCTCTTCTTTGTGGCAGCCTCTGAGATATTGGAACCCTGCTATCATGTCTCCCCTAGTCCTTCTTTTCATTATTTATTTATTTTATTTTATTAGATTTTTATACCGCCCTTCTCCCGAAGGACTCAGGCGATTAAACTAGACATACCCAGTTCCTGCAACCGTTCTTCATATGTTTTCGCCTCCAGTCCCCTAATCTTCTTTGTTGCTCTTCTCTGCACTCTTTCTAGAGTCTCCACATCTTTTTTTACATCATGGTGACCAAAACTGGATGCAATATTCCAAGTGTGACCTTACCAAGGCATTATAAAGTGGTATTAACACTTCACGTGATCTTGATTCTATCCCTCTGTTTATGCAGCCTAGTGGTGGCTTTTTTGGAATTTGGGGGCCTGCATCATAATTCAATGTTGTAGGATAGATTCAGGGACCTACCTTCAAACTTTGTTGTTGTTGTTGTTGTTTTAAAAAAACATCTTTTTAAAAACAAAACAAAACACCATCTTTGGACTCTTTACTCTGTTTTTCATTTTCAAATGTTAAGACCCTGAGGACTGCTCAGGGAGGCATGGTGAACTAAAGATGACTGTACAAAAGCCGAGGCGATGACTACAGCGATGACAAAAGAAACAGTGAGTACACTTGTTCTTTGGAACCTCTCTGGATAAGGAGAGGGTTAGAGATTGCCCTCATAGGCTCCGGATGGCTGGTTCACATGATACCACAGGATAGTGCTCTTCTATGGGATTCAGCCCCATGGAGATGAAGGGATTGGCTATTTTGCTTGCAACCTAAGATTTTAGATTTCGTGTGTTCCCAAATCTTGACTGTAGCCCCCAGAAACCTTCAAATTTCTGATTCACCAATTTGTCATTTTTGACATAAAACAAGAGAGAAATAATTAAGTAGATGGGAAGCAGTTGTGTTAATCGCATGTGGCACATGTTAATGCAGATTTAATTAATACTGCAGTTCATTTATTTTGTCCTAATTCTGCCCATAAAATCCAGCCCCCAGAATGCTGTCAAAATTCTTCTTATTGCTTGAAAATGAGGACAAATAAAGAGATGGACTGAAAGCTATCAGGATGGTCTGTTGTAACTGACATAAAATAAAAGAAGAGAACTATTTAATCTTTTATCCAGAATGCCAATGCTTGCTTAACTGGTACAGCAATAGAGTTTTTTATAAGCCCACACATTTACATGAGATAATTATGGTAAAGTAAGGTAAAGGTAGGGACACGGTGGCTTAGTGGCTCAGATGCTGAGCTTGTCGATCGAAAGGTCGGCAGTTCAGTGGTTTGAATCCCTAGTGCCGTGTAACGGGGTATCACCTTTAAAGCGCTCCATGGCATGGGACCGGGATATTTACGGAACCGCCTGCTGCCTCCAACAGCCTCCCATCGTCCGGTGCGCTCTCATAGGGAGGGCCTCGTTGGGGTGCCGTCGGCCAAACGGTGTTGGCTGGCAGCCCCCAGGGAAAGAGCATTCTCTGTGGGGGCTCCGGCTCTCTGGAATACACTACCTGTGGGACTACGTCTTCTCCCTGATCTTCGGACCTTTAAACGTGAGCTCAAAACTTTCTTGTTTCACCAAGCAGGGCTGGCCTAATGATTTTATTGAGGGTTTTTAGTGGGGCTTTTAAAAATTTTAGAGTTTTATATTTCTATTTTAATTCGTTTAGCACATTTGAATCAGATTTTTAATTTGTATTGTATTTTAACTTTTTTGATATTTGTTTTATTTATGCTGTACACCGCCCTGAGTCTTCGGAGAAGGGCGGTATAAAAATTTGAAAAATAAATAAATAAATAAATAAATAAATAAATACTCGCATTTGCATAGTTTTGAACTGTTAGGTGGGCAGGAGCTGAGGCAAGGACCAGGAGCTCACCTTGTTCTGTGGCTCTTGGATCTAAACCCAGATTCCAGCATCTTTAACCACTGAGCCATCATGCCCTTTCTTATGGCAAATTAAGACCCTTCATTTAAAGCACTACTTTTTTTCTCATCTGGGTTGATAAGGATAGCTAGCTAGCTAGCTAGCTAGCTAGATATAGATGAAGATGATGGAGATGGAGGGAGAGAGAGATGAGAGATGAAATTAGATAGATTAGAACTGCAGAAAAAACAATGGCTACCAACCTGCCTTTCATTGAGGACCTGTATACTGCACCAGTCAAAAAGAGGGCTGTGAAAATATATATCCTGGACATAAACAGTTTCAACTCTTACCCTCAAAACGACGCTACAGAGCACTGCACACTAGAACAACTAGACACAAGAATAGTTTCTTCCTGAACGCCATCACTCTGCTAAACAAATAATTCCCTTAACACTGTCAAACTATTTACTAAATCTGCACTACTATTAATCTTCTCATTGTTCCCGTCACCCATCTCCTTCCACTTATGACTGTATGACTGTAACTTTGTTGCTTTTATTCTTACGATTTATATTGATATTGTTCCCTGATTGCATATTGTAACCTATGACTATCAATAAAGTGTTGTACCTTATGATTCTTGATGAAGGTATTTTTTTCTTTTATGTACACTGAGAGCTTATGCACCAAGGCAAATTCCTTGTGTATCCAATCACACTTGGCCAATAAAAATTATATTCTATTCTATCCTATCCTATCCTATTCTATTCTGGATGGATGGATGGATGGATGGATGGATGGATGGATGGATGGATGGACGGACAGACAGACAGACAGACAAATGATAGCTGATAGATTGAAGATAGGTAGACAGATGATAGATAGGTAGATAGATAGATAGATAGATAGATAGATAGATAGATAGATAGATAGATAGATAGATAGGAGAGAGAGAGAGAGAGATAATAGATTGGATGGATGGATGGATGGATGGATGGATGATGGATGGATGGATGGATGGATGGATAGGGATGAGAGAGACAGAGAGATACTAGATAGATATAGAGATAGATAGATAGATAGATAGATAGATAGATAGATAGATAGATAGATAGATAGGAGAGAGAGAGAGAGATAATGGATGGATGGATAGATAGATAGGGATGAGAGAGAGAGAGATAATATGATAGATAGATAGATAGATAGATAGATAGATAGATAGATAGATAGATAGATACCCTGCCAGTCATAATCAAAGCAGCAGGGATGTAGCTATTTCACAGGATTTTGGAGGGTTGATGTCGCTTGTGGCTATTGTAATGGTCATTTTTTTAAAAAATTACTCATTACTCAAACTCCTTAGCATCGTTGGACAGCTATTCAACAAATAAATAGAAGTTTAAAAATCGGATTCCACACCATACTAGAGATACCTGCCTCTAAAAAGCCCATTAGGATTTGCAATTACAGCAATGGATTTCACAGTTCATGGAAGTGAGTGCCTGTCTACCAGAATGCACTGACGAATTGCTGTAGCAATTTCACTGCCTATGTTCCATCCGCATGCTCTCTGCTATCTGTTGCCAGATGCACCTAGTAGTTAGCATCAACGTGGAACGTTTCTCCTTGCAATATATAAAAGAAACGCAATGCCCAGAGAAAGGTTTTCTTCCCATTCTTCAGAAATACACACACCACCAAAACTGAAGCGATTGCGTTAATGCAAGATAGTTGCCAGAGGATTAATGTATTCAGCTTTGCATCGTTTTAGAAGTCTGTTTCTCCTTTCTTTCTCTCCCACACACAAACTTACAAGGAACTGTTCTTTATTTATGTATTTTCCAGGACTGGCTGGCTGGCTGTGACTCTTGCAGATGAAGAGGGATATTTTTTTTTCTTTTTCACAGACAGTAGAAATCACTGATCTTACTCTGCATTGTGCCTCTGTCTGTTTCTGCCACCTCCAAGCTTCTCATGAAGGGCTTTATGAGTGTAGAAAGTTAGCACTCACCCCTCTCCTAGAAGAAACACTTTAGGAAATATTAAAAAGGCAGAATATTTCCCCTAAAAGAGAAAGAGAAATCTTAAGGGAGACAGAAACTCAGAGCATCAGCTCCCTGCCCCCAGCAGATATTTGGTGCCCGTTAAGAAAGACTGGGCCAGCCTATCTACAAGACAAAAGACCTTCAGCTCCAGGGTGATGGGATTTAAGACATGACTCTCCAGGACATGATTATCTAGCAACAGAGCTCACTTCATTGCAAAATCACCTGGGGACATTACATCAGTCCAAGGTTCTACAAAACTTGATTCAGACAAACATGACTCCAGATGGGAGTCGGACTACAGCCAATAGAATACATACTCTTGCACAGGAACAGGAAGCTCAAGTTCAAAGCCCAAGAGAGGGTATAAATACCTCTCACTCTCCACTCCATGTGTTCAGCTCAGCGGTGGCTTTCCAGTATTATTACCACCAGTGCACCTGTGCCCGTGCATACCTTCCGTGCACGCACCTGGCCTTCTGTGCATGTGCCCGGCCTTCCATGCATACGCCCGGCCTTCCGTGCATGCGCCTGGCCTTCCATGCATGTGCTTTGCTTGCTCGCGTGCCTTCCGTGCATGTGCCCGGCCTCAAAAATGTGCCTAAATAGGATGGCATAGAGACGGGAGGGGGGAGCACCCACAATTTCCACTACTGGTTCACCCGAACCGGTACAAACTGGCTGAATGCCACGTCTGGTTCAGCTGCCCAGGATCTCAAACCCATGCGGTCCTGTCCTTCAATAAACCATCTTTCCAATCCGCCTCCATGTTTCCATTGCCTTTCTCCCCACTTGGAACTGAACCCAGATCAGTGGTGGACTGCTCCTGGTTCTGTCCGGTTCTATAGAATTGGTAGTAAAACCGGCGGGAGGCTCCACCCACCTGTCATGATGTCATCATGGGTCACCTGCACATGCAGAGAAGAGCACGCGAGCGAAGCGAGCTCCCGCTGCAAACCGGTAGTAAAAGTAAGTAGAACCCACCCCTGACCCAGATGGATATTTCTTCCAACGTGAGCAAGACATAATGTGGGATGAGTAAAACTACTTGTTGCAGGGATTCACAAGGGGTAAAAATGGCCTCCCGGTTCAAGGGAACTTTTCTCTCCCAATATAACCATCTCACTTCCATGTTGTTCTTTTGTTTTCATTAACACGTCTTTAAACACTCATTAAGGGCGTATTTCCCTCACAAAGGCAGGGTATAGAAAACTCAGTACTCAAAACATAATGTCGTATAATTATAGCATAACATAATTCGTAATCAAATATTGTGCCAGGGCAGACCTCTGAATTAAAATCTATAAAATGAGTAACACAATTTAATCACATCAAATGCAGGCTGAAGTAAAATTGTCTTAACAGGTTTTTGGAAGCCAACCATAATGAGGAAGAAATATTTCTTTGTATTGGTGGAAGAGGAGTATGTACTGGTAGGAGTATGTACTACTAGTAGGAGTACCTACTAGTATGAGGCCACCATGAAAAGCGCCTATTTTGAAGTTAGTCCTCTACTGCAACATTTCCTGGCTGACCTTGGGTCACAACATATGGGACAATCACATGGTCAATCCAGGAAGTTCTCCAAAACATGGGTCTCCAACCTTGGTCCCTTTAGGACTTATGGACTTCAACTCTCAGAGTCCATCAGCCAGCTTGCTGAGGGACTCTGGGAGTTGAAGTCCACAAGTCTTAAAGGGACCAAGGTTGGAGACCCATGCTCCAAAGTATAAAGCAGCCTTTGAAGGAGATCTCATGAGACTTCAGATATGTGAAAAATAAGTAGATCTTACACTCCTTCTAGAAAGAATTGTCTAGATTCAGAATGAAAAAGGTCTTCTGCAAGTCACAACATAAGCCTAAGATTGAAAATCAGGCTTGTCAGATGTTACATCTTTTCTATCCTGCTCTACAGCAGGGGTCTCCAACCTTGGTCCCTTTAAGACTTGTGGACTTCAGCTCCCAGAGTTCCTCAGCCAGCAAAGCTCCAAAGGTTGGAGACCCTTGCTCTACTGAGTAGAGAGTTGGTCTCTGACAGAAAAGCTACTTGAAGAAACTAGAAGCATTTGAAATGAGGATTTACAGACAGCTGCAACATATAAGTTGGGTTGACAAAATCAGAAATGAGGTGAGAAAGCCAAGGGAAACCATTAAAATCTTTAAAAAGTGAAAGAATATTTTGGACAAGTGATGCGACACCCGGAAAAATACAGCATACTTCCCTTAAGCCTCCAAGGAAAGATTGAAGGCAAATGAGGTCCAGGCAGAAGAAGAACATCATGGCTTCAAAATCTAAGGGACTGGTTTGGACAAGACTTAGCTGCACTTTTTTTGTGCGGCTGTTGATAAAAATAGGATCACCAACCTGATCGCCGATGTCCGATGACAGATATGGCAAGAAGAGGAGGAGGAGAAAAAAAAGAAAGAAGGAAGGAAGGAAGGAAGGAAGGAAGGAAGGAAGGAAGGAAGGAAGGAAGGAGGGAGGGAGGGAGGGAGGGAGGGAGGAAGGAAGGAAGGAAGGAAGGAAGGAAGGAAGGAAGGAAGGAAGGAAGGAAAGAAAAAGAAGGAAAGAAAAAGAAAGAAAGAAAGAAAGAAAGAAAGAAAGAAAGAAAGAAAGAAAGAAAGATCAGATGGATCTTAAACATCTGCCTGGAGCATCTCCTTTCTTTCTTTCCTTCCTTCCTTCCTTCCTTCCTTCCTTCCTTTCTTTCTTTCCTTTCTTTCTCTCTCTTTCTTTCTTCCTTTCTTCCTTTCTTTTCAACTGCAGGTTTTCAACAGTCAGAGGTAGCAAACATCCCTCAGGCAAACCAAACCAAATTTAAAGAACAAAGTTCCCTGTGTGCAGTTATTTCTCAACTTTCTTACCCACATACTGACCTTCTAAGCCCAGCTATTCTGCATTGTTTTAAGAGCCAACAGGTTGTTCATGGGAAAAAATATATATCAAGGAATCAATTCCCCTCATCTGCGTACACAAGGATTAAAACCCGTCTCTACTTCAAGTCAATTAAAGATGAGGTGGGTTATGGAAGTGGAAGGAAGAAGATCTGACAACTGTAGCTGATTGTTTCAGATGTCAGCTTGGAGCGTAAGTTTGAAATGCACCATCGCACACCTGGAGTTCAGCGAGGAGAAAACAATTATTGCAAGAGCACAGGGACTGTCTCCTCTGCATCCTCACAATGCGTGGGTATAAAAAAATGGGGCTCCAAGTGCATTAAACCCAACAGCTGTCCTTATCCTCAAAGCCACAAAGGTATATTAAATCATAACTCATTTCTCAGATAAAAAATATTTGTGAGAAAGAAAGCTCCCCGAAGGGCTATAAACGTCTACGCATTCCTCTTCATCCCGCTATCCCCCCTATGCCCACAGCATCTGCTGCCTAAGAAGAAGACCTCACTTTTCCTAATTGCCATGGTCCCACAAGGTAAGTCCACTTACCTAGAAAAAGCAGAAACTCGGATCACCATAAAGCATCTGGAAAAACAGGAGCCAAGGACTCTGAGGTCCTAGCAGAATCCCCTACTTGATACTTCGGGACTCGAACTTAAAAGCAGGGCTGAGGCTCTTCAAGCCACAAGGCCAATAATGCCACCTGGTCGAACAATAGATTGCTTGAACTGGTAGCCCAGCTGAACTATATATGGTTGATCTGAAAAAGGCCTGCAACATTAGTCAAAATACAAATATGACCAGCTGCTCTTAAATGGAGACCAGAGCCTCTGGGATAAGAATCTTTGTGTGAACTCATGAAAATAGTTTAAAAAAAAAACAACCACCACCACCTGTGTTTCTGAATTTGTCTCTTGCTTTGTCAATTTGAATGTTTTTGAACTCTGGCCTGCCTTGATGTTTGGTCTTCTGCACTGTTTTTTATGAACCCGGAAATGTTTCACCTTGAACTGGACCTGGATCCAGTGGTGAAATTATTATTATTTTTTACTATTGGTTCTGTGGGCGTGGCTTGGTGGGCGTGACAGGGGAAGGATACTGCAAAATCTCCATTCCCCGCCACCCCACTCCAGGGGAAGGATACTGCAAAATCCCCATTCCAGGGGTGAAATCCAATTTTTTTTTTTACTACCGGTACTGTGAGCGTGGCCTTGGTGGGCGTGGTGTGGCTTGGTGGGCATGGCTTGATGGGCGTGGCAGGGGAAGGATGCTGCAAAATCTCCATTCCTTGCCCATTCCTGGGAGAAGGATATTGCAAAATCCCCATTCTCACCGTACTCTGGGACCAGCCAGAGGTGGCATTTGCTGGTTCTCCAAAGTACTCAAAATTTCTGCTACCAGTTCTCTGAACTGCTCAAAGTTTCCGCTACCGGTTCTCCAGAACCTGTCAGAATCTTCTGGATTTCACCCCTGCTCCATTCCCTCCCCACTCCTGGGGGAAGGATATTGCGAAATCTCCATTCCCTCCCCACTCCAGGGGAAGAATACTGCAAAATCCCCCATTCCCTCCCCACTCCTGGGGGAAGGATATTGCAAAATTCACTGCCCAAAAGGTTCACCAACACTGGTATAGGGTCTCCTGCTTCAGCAGGGGCTTAGACTAGGAGACTTCCAAAGTAAACTTCCAACGCTGTTATTCTGTTATTGTTGTGGTTCTAAGTAGCAAAGAAAATTCAAAGAAGTAGATGTGGTTCTATAACCCAGGCCTTATTCTATTTCAACTCATGGAATCCTGGAGAGAATAGCTTTTAAGATGTACTACCGTAATTCAAATGGATGGCAGGCAATGTGCAATGGAATGTGCATTGAATGCTCCATCTGCTTTTTAGTCAATCGGGTACCACTAAAAATGGTACTGAGCTGCCCCCCCACCTTGTTGCCAACTCAAGCAGATACATCTGTGCATGAGTAGCAGTCTGGATGAACACACAAATAGCTTAAAAGCCACAGCAGCAGAGGTGAGTTTCAGCAGGTTCTGACCAGTTCTGGAGAACCGGTAGTGGAAGTTTTGAGTAGTTCGGAGAACCGGTAGTAAAAATGCTTACTGGCCCCACCCCCATCTATTCTCTGCCTCCCAAGTCCCACCTGATCGGGAGGAAATGGAGATTTTGCAGTAACCTTCCCTTGCCATGGCCACCAAGCCACACCCACAGTAAAAAAAAATTGAAACCCACCACTGCACAGCAGTATAAAAGTGTCTTTGTCACTCTAGACAAAACACTGAACACAGCGGCAGAAGTTGTTGCTCTTCTCAATCTTGGCATCCCCCTGGAGTGGTGTGGTGGCCTAGAGGTGGAGCTCTTGCCTCACAATCAGGAGGTTGTGTGCTGGATCCTAGGTAGAGGCAGATACTTCTCTCTCTGGGCACACTGAGAATATACCTGCTGAACAAAACTCTGTATTGGCAACAGGAAGGGAATCTGGCCATTAAAACACTCTGCTAGCTCCACTCAGTTGCTCAGACTCCACCCCACAAGGGATTATGGGGTCATTAAAAGATGATGATGATTTCAGCATCCCCCTCCAAACCTCCTGAGAGCTTAATAAGACTCTTTTGACATCCCTTGAAGCTCTTCAAATGTTTGTCCAAAGGGGGACGGCTCAAATTCATGTCAAGGTCTTACATGGACCAGTCTGATGTTGGAGGTCCATGATCAATACTTCTTCTGCATGTACCCATTCTAGAGGACTTCAATAATTTCTGTTGTGCTTCTTAGCATTCTCCACTCTGCAGAAAATTTGGAGAAGGAGAACATGTCATTATGGAGTGTGTAATTTGTGAAGGTTGCTTGCTTTGTTTTTGACAGGCGCGCAAAAGATCAGGTCCACAAGTTAAGATCCAATTAAACCAATTTATTGCTATTTATGCCTGTGCACAGGATTATTCTCAACTGACAATACCTGCTTGGAGTTAGATAAATGCCAGTGGAATTCCAGGGAGGCTGGAGTTAGTTCATTTGTGGCTACTTTTGAATTCTAGGCTGATGCCTCTTTTAACTCCACCCCCCAGGTCCTGCCACTCCTTCTTATTGAGTCTGTCATCTGCACCTCTATACCTGTCTGGTTTGGTTCTGCAATCCAACAAGACAGATACAGACTTCAGAGGATAATTAGAACTGCAGAAAAAACAATTGCTACCAACCTGCCTTCCATTGAGGACCTGTATACTGCACGAATCAAGAAGAGGGCTGTGAAAATATTTACAGATCCCTCACATCCTGGACATAAACTGTTTCAACTCCTACTCTCAAAACGAAGTTATAAGAGCACTGCACACCAGAACAACTAGACACAAGGAAGAGTTTCTTCCTGAACGCCATCACTCTGCTAAACAAATCATTCCCTCAACACTGTCAAACTATTTACTAAATCTGCACTACTATTAATCTTTACATCATTCCCATCGCCCATCTCCTTCCACTTATGACTGTAACTTTGTTGCTTGTATCCTTACGATTTACACTAATATTGTTTCCTGATTGCTTATTTGTACCCTATGACTATCATTAAGTGTTGTAAGTGTTGTACCTTGATGAAGGTATCTTTTCTTTTATGTACATTGAGGGCTTATGCACCAAAGACAAATTCCTTGTGTGTCCAATCACACTTGGCCAATAAAAAATTCTATTCTATTCTATTCTATTCTATTCTATTCTATTCTATTCTATTCTATTCTATTCTATTCTATTCCATTCCATTCCATTCTATTCTATTCTATTCTATTCCTTCCTTCCTGAGAGCATATGCACCAAAGACAAATTCCTTGTGTGTCCAATCACACTTGGCCAATAAAAAATTCTATTCTATTCTATTCTATTCTATTCTATTCTATTCTATTCTATTCTATTCTATTCTATTCTATTCTATTCTCCTACAGTTTTCCTGTTGCTGCAACTTGCAGAACAGGTGGACAACACTTGCAAACCAGCCAGTGTGAGTGAAAAATGGAAAGCCCCTTCCCCTTTTGGAAGTGACAGGAAATAATAAGAGAATGGGCATCCACAATCTCATCAAAAAGAATTTATAAATCATATTCATATTGATTTTCTGCTCCCCGGTACCCACACACGGACATATTTGAAGCCTTTCATTCAGCTATACATCTCAGAATTTTATATAGCTTTTTCTAACCCACGAAAACATCTCATCTTCTTTATTACTTTAGAAGAAGGTTTTTTACTGCCACCAGTCTAGCTCTGAAGTGTCACCAACGCAGCTGAACCACAAATCAAGGGGCCATGCAGCACAGCCTATAAAATATGAGCAATTCAGTACGGAGGACATTGCTGGGTAGAATATGTTGATATGGGTGGACCTTGAGGGTTTTTAATGTTTTTTTGTTGTTTTTATATGTGCTGTGGAACCCTTTCTGGGTTGTAAAGGAATTAGTACTGCGGATTGCAGATATGTTAAGAAAATACAGGCTAAAACATTAGAAGTGAGAGAACATGATATGACTACAGTAAATATGCAAACAGACATCCAAGCACACTTTTTTCCATGAAAACCACATGTTTGCTTTCATATGTTTCCTAGCAAGCCTAATTCCCATGGTTCAATGGGTAAACATGATAGATAGGTAGGTAGATAGATAGATAGATAGATAGATAGATAGATAGATAGATAGATAGATAGATAGATAGATGGATGGATGGATGGATGGATGGATGGATGGATGGATGGATGGATGGATGGATGGATGGATGGATGGATAGGTAGATAGATAGATAGATAGATGATATGGATGGATGGATGGATGGATGGATGGATGGATGGATAAATGAATGGATGAATGGACGGATGGATGGATGGATAAATGAATGGATGGATGGATGGATGGATAAATGAATGGATGAATGGATGGATGGATGGATGGGTAGATAGATAGATGGAGGGAGGGATGGAGGGATGGGTAGATGGATGGGTAGATGGATGGATGGGTGGATGGATAGATAGATAGAAATAAACGTAATGTAATGTAATGTAATGTAATGTAATGTAATGTAAGGGAAGGGAAGGGAATGGAATGGAATGGAGTAGAGTAGAGTAGAATAGAGGAGTAGAGTAGAGTAGAGTAGAGTAGAGTAGAGTAGAGTAGAATTAGAATAGAATAGAATAGAATAGAATAGAATAGAATAGAATAGAATAGAATAGAATAGAATAGAATAGAATAGAATAGAATAGAACAGAACAGAACAGAATAGAATAGGAGTAAGAATAAAATAAAATAGAATAGAATAGAATAGAATAAGAATAAGAATAAGAATAGAATATGAATAGAATATGAATAGAATAGAATAGAATAGAATAGAATAGAATAGAATAAGAATGGAGTAGAGTAGAGTAGAATAAGAATAGAATAGAATAAGAATAAAATAGAATAAGAATATGAATAGAATATGAATAGAATAAGAATAAGAATAGAATAGAATAGAATAGAATAGAATAAGAATGGAGTAGAGTAGAGTAGAATAAGAATAGAATAGAATAAGAATAGAATAAGTATAGAAAGAATAAGAATAGAATAAGAATAGAGGAGAGGAGAGGAGAGGAGAGGAGAGGAGAGGAGAGGAGAGGAGAGGAGAGGAGAGGAGAGGAGAGGAGAGGAGAGGAGAGAAGAGAATTATTTATTGGCCAAGTGTGATTGGTCATACAAGGAATTTGTCTTTGATGCATATGCTCTCAGAGTACATAAACAGACAAGATACAATCATCAAGAATGATAAGGTACAACACTTAATGGTAGTCATAGGGTAGAAATAAGCAATCAGTTCATACTAGGAAACAATATCAACCATAAGGCTACAAGCAACAAAGCTACAGTCACGCAGTCAAAAGTGGGAGGATGATTAGGGGGCTGGAGGGTAACACATATGAAGAGTGGTTGCAGGAATTGGATACGTATACTCTAGTGAAAAGAAGGACTGGGGTGACATGATAGCAAACTTCCAATATTTTAGGGGCTGCCACAAAGAGGAGGGAGTCAACTTATTTTCCAAAGCACAAGAAGGCAAGACAAGAAGCAATGGATGGAAACTAACCACAGAGAGAAGCAACCTAGAACTAAGGAGAAATTTTCCCCAACAGTGGGAACAAGCAACCAGTGGAACAGAAGTTGCCTTCAGAAGTTGTGGGTGCTTCATCACTGGAGGCTATTAAGAAGGGATTGGGACAGCCACTTGTCTGGAATGGTATAGGGTCTCCTGCTTGAGCCGAGGGTTAATAATAATAATAACAACAGAGTTGGAAGGGACCTTGGAGGCCTTCTAGTCCAACCCCCTGCCCAGGCAGGAAACCCTACACCATCTCAGACAGATGGTTATCCAACATTTTCTTAAAAATTTCCAGTGTTGGAGCATTCACAACTTCTGCAGGCAAGTCGTTCCACTTATTAATTGTTCTAACTGTCAGAAATTTCTCCTTAGTTCTAAGTTGCATCTCTCCTTGTTTAGTTTCCACCCATTGCTTCTTGTCCTGCCCTCAGGTGCTTTGGAGAATAGCTTGACTCCCTCTTCTTTGTGGCAGCCCCTGAGATATTGGAACACTGCTATCATGTCTCCCCTAGTCCTTCTTTTTATTAAACTAGACATACCAAGTTCCTGCAACCGTTCTTCATACGTTTTAGCCATAGGTTAAATATGTTTTATGTTTTAATATGTTTTATTAAATATGTTTTAGCCATAGGACTCCAAGGTCCCTTCCAACTCCCATTATTCTGTTATTTAATGATTTCATTGCATCCTTCAACACAGAACATTCCACAAAATATTCCACACAATATGATCGCTTTTTCATCTTTTTACTGACACTCGCATCTGTGTAAGAGCTTCACATCAACGCAGCCGCTAAGATCTGGAAAATACAGCGAACATGGTGATTGAGATTCAGCCATGATAAGTTTGCAAAGCAAGTTGTTGTTTTTAGGGACACGTCTGTCACGGGAAAAGCAGACAAGAGGAACTGGAGAATTCCCCAAAGCAACTCAGGTGAGCAACGCCTTATCTATGCAATATGTTTGACATTTATCGCCGTAACGATCTCAATCTCATTCAGCTTTGCGATGTACCAATGAGACATCTCAGCTATAGAATATTATCTTATTATTACAAATGTCAGCTCAGAGCTATTCCAAAAAAAGGTATTTGCCTTCTCTTTCACCCTTTTTTAATAAAATGGGATTACATCCTACATGGCATCATTCCCACTAGATTATTATTTCAAACTGACAAAACCCATCATATTCAAGTTAGCAGCTGACAACTTGTGTTAAGCATCGATTAAAAGATGTCTTTAGTTTTTAATGGAGTTGTTCACTTAATTTTCTGAATAGCTGTAATAACAATAATACCAAACCCCCGCCCTCAAATAATGCATGTGCTTAATATTAAGTATTCTAATGGGGGCCAGAGGAAAATAATGGGTCCTTTTATAGAAACGTATCTTCCTTTTTACAGACTTGCAAGACAACAAAAGACCAAGCTGAAATCAATAAAGGCAATTCAGTTGTGTGTCTTGAATCTTGTTGTCATCAGCTTACTTTTTTTTTTCTTCCTCACTCTTCCCAATAGCCACACAAAGATGCTTCTGTTCCTACACAATGCAGCTAGTCCTCATTTAGCAGCCACAATTGGGATTGGTAAATTGGTTGCTAATGGAAGGAGTTTGTTGTGACCCAGGCCCAAGTAGGTAGTATGAGACGTAATCAGTTCAAAAACAAACAGACTTTATTGGAACAGCTGAGAATTAACTCATTCTCAGCGTAGTCCAAACTAAATCAAAACAAATTCTTCATAACACAAGTCTTATCACCAGCCTTGGTCTAATTAGGCAAACTGCCAAAGGTTTTTCCTGGCAAAAGTTCAGAAGCAGAAGACACCGACAAGAAATAAATGCAGCAAGACAAGGAGCAAGTCTTATCAACGTTGTTTTCCGACAAAAGCCCAAATGCTGTTGCTGGTCTTTTAAGCCTTATGGGAGGGGCCAATCATCTCTTGTCCCTACTCCCGAGTCGTCCTCTTTGCTTGAGCTGCTCTTGCCTTCTGGCAGCTCTTCTCATGCATGCATTAGGAACAGGCTCCTCCTGTTCCTCTGCCTCACTACTGTCAGCCTCTGGAGGCTCTGGAGTCCGCACCTCACTCCCAGATGGCCCTGGCTCCATCTCTGGCTCTGACACAGAGCCCTCATCCGGGCCTTCCCCAGCCTCCAGGACTGGCCCATGTTCTTCCTCATCACTTTCCAACTCTGCTGCCAGCTTCTCAGGCTGCTGGCAGACCACAACAGAGTTGCTAAGTGAATCTGCAACTGCTTACGATCTGACTTCAGCTTCCCTTTGCTTTTGTTCCGACCTAGGCCTCCCAAGATCATGAAGCAGACTGCTTGTCCCGATAAAACCTCTTTTATTTAGTTTAAAGGGAAAGTCCTCTCCAGCAAAGTCCCAGCAAACAGTCTTTCATGAGATTTCACAACCACAGACTTTTATCAGGCTTGGAGAGTGGCCAATTTCATTTCATTTATTTATTTGTCAATCCTATCTAAGATAACAGGTAAAAGTATAAACGTAATTTGGATACATGAAAAGAGTAAGTAAAAAAGGAATATTAGGACAGGGACGGTAGGCACGCAGGTGCACCTATGCACACCTCTTACAGACCTCTTAGGGATGGGATGAGGTCAACAGTAGACAGTCTAGGCTTAAAGTTTTGGGGGTTTGGGGAAGAAACTAGAGTCAGGTAGTGCATTCCAGGCATTGAATGCACTGCCTGCATTGAATGCACTATTCCTGCAAACTCCCCTCCCCTTCGCTCCTCTTTATTGCCTATGGGAGGAGCCATTCACCATCCGCCCTACACACACACACAAACCCAGCCCTCCGAGGTGAAACACAATCCTGATGCGGCCCTCAATTAAATTGAGTTTGACGCCCCTGCTCTAAGATGATTGATAGGAGATGCTACCGAAGCAAGACAGATCCTGCTATTCAAGTGACGATTCCTAATGCCTGCTGTACTCCGAGCTCACAATATTTCCTGCATTCCTTCTGATAAGGCAACATTTAAACATGGCAAGACCATCACAATCCCCCTATATCAACTGATCAATTTCCACGGGACAATCAAAGTACGATGTTACCAAGGACGAACCCAACCGGCTTCCATTTAAGGCGGAAAACAAAGACATTTCAATTAAGATGAAAGACAGCAATTTAGAAGCTGCTACAGTAGGTGTCTCTTTTCGCACCCAAAAGACAATTAACCTTGCCACTGCTGGGCATCCCAGAGACGGCGAGCTTAGCCGAATTCAAAGGCAGGATTAGGCACTGATATAGCTAATGAGAACACTGATAATTTCATTACACAGATAAGGGGGAAAATGTCAGAGCACTTAGAACGTCCCCTCCCTTCCCCAATCATTAGTGCCTTGCCCATGAAAATGAATGGATTGAAATCAGGAAAACCAGTCTGTTGCAAGAAGGGCTATGCACAGTAACACTTTCCTGGTGCTTTTACAGGTTGAAGCTGGTCACTATTGAGATGCAAAAGGAAAGACCGCTGGACAAAGAATAGGGCACTTCCAGCCTACTCTGTCTGGGAATCTTATACGAGCCTTCCTGCTTCCAAAATTCAGTAATATCCTGCCTTTATTATTATCGTTGTTGTAAGTTGTGAAGTCATGTCCGACCCATTGCAGCCCCATGGACAACTTTCCTCCAGGCCTTCCTGGCCTCTACCATACCCTGGAGACCATTTAAGCTCACACCGACTGCTTCAATGACTCCATCCAGCCACTTCGTTCTCTGCCGTCCCCTTCTTCTTTTGACCTCCATCCTTCCCAGCATTAGGCTCTTCTCCAGTGAGTCCTTCCTTCCCTTCTCATTAGGTGGCCAAAGTATTTGAGTGTCATCTTCAGGATCTGGCCTTCTAAAGAGCAGTCAGGATTGATCTCCTCTAGGACTGACCGGTTGGATCGCCTTGCAGTCCAAGGGACTCATAGGAGTCGTATTATGATTATTATGATTATTATTTACAAAAAAAAACAAAAAACCCAAGGTGGCGAACATACTACTCTTTTCTCCTACTCTATGACTGGAACCAGTCATCAGTGAGGAGGGCTTGTTTGAACACTTGTGTGGTGGCATTGTCCATTGGGAGATCCAATTCACCTCAAAGTTAGGGGTTTCTAGCTGCTTTCCCCTAACGGAATTGTGTGGGAATCCTCAGATCCTGCTTTTTTTTGTCTTGCTATCAGTTCCCTTTCAATAAATGTTTCCTTTTGAAATGCTGGGTGTTTCAACAGTTTTACTTTCTTGAGCAGAGAGGAAAGGCAAGTCCTTACACTGAAGAAGCTTCTTGGATGAGAAGCGAAACATTTTCAAAGAAAAACCAGAAAGTCCAGTTGCCTCTTGAAAAAGCACCTTTGGGACAACCATGACCTGGAAGACTGAGAATCATCTGGAACAACTAGACACAAGGACAGTTTTTTCCTGAATGCCATCACTCTGCTTAACAACTAATTCCCACAACACGGTCAAATAATTTACGAAGACTGTATTACTATTCTTCTCTTCCTTAAAGGTAAAGGTTCCCCTTGCACATATGTGCTAGTTGTTCCCGACTCTAAGGGGCGGTGCTCATCTCCGTTTCAAAGCTGAAGAGCCAGCGCTGTCCGAAGACATCTCCATGGTCATGTGGCCAGCATGACTAAACACCAAAGGCGCACGGAACGCTGTTACCTTCCCACCAAAGATGCTCCCTATTTTTCTACTTCTGTTTTTGACGTGCTTTCGAACTGCTAGGTTGGCAGAAGCTGGGACACTTGGCACTTGGCCAATAAAGTATTTATTCTATTCTATTCTATTCTATTCTATTCTATTCTATTCTATTCTATTCTATTCTACTCTACTCTACTCTACCCTACCTTACCTTACCCTACCCTACCCTATCCTTCTGTTCTGTTCTGTTCTACTCTACTCTACTCTACTCTCTACTCTCCACTCTACTCTACTCTACTCTACTCTATTCTAGTTCCTAATATTAATAATAACTCCATGGCAAGGAGATTTATCAAACATATTGCTCTAAGCCAACTTTAATTAATAAGCTATGGCTTAATGCTACATATAATTACCTATACTTACCCACAGCTATTTGAAGCAATGGCAACGTTGCTACTGCCCCAATACCAGCCATATTGTTCAACAGAAGGACATTTTTTTAAAAATAAATAAATAAATAATAATAATAATTCCAAAACGGCTCCAATTCTTTCTTCATTTGTTTTTCATGGCTCAGCTATGATCGTTTGAAAACCTGCTGCTGCCTTTGGAACACCCTGTCTATGTAGCTGCAAATACACAATTAATTTGCTGCACAATTAAAATGATGCATATTTGTCGCATCCCTGTTCAGAAGGCTGCCACATTGTATGGGCAATTAAGCATTAAACACTGTTACAATCCTTAAAGTGATTTGAGAGAGAAGTTCAGATGGTAAATTTCTCACTGATAGCAAGTCTGATGGCTCAGCCAGGCTGCACAATGACTACATATCTGCGATTCAGTTGGATGCTTCCGTTCACCATCAGCAGAGTTTGCTAGGAGGCCTTCATCAGTTTTGGAAAGGCCTTCACCAAGCTAAGTAGTTACCGTATTTTTTGGACTATAAGATGCACCGGAGTATAAAATGCACCAAGATTTCAAAGAGGAAAACAAGGGGGAAAAAAAATATTTTTTACCCACCCCAGCCCCCAGGAGCACTCTGCAGGCCTCCCAAACTCTCTGCGCATCCCATTTTTGTGAAAAACGGGCCTGTTTTTCGCAAAAATGGGATGCACAGAGGGTTTGGGAGACCTGCAGAGTGTTCCTGGGGGATGGGGAGGGCAAAAACAGGACACACAGGCCGGGGTTTCAGGAGACCAAAAATGGCTGCATTCAGTGTATAAGACGCACCAACATTTCCACCCTCTTTGGGGGGGGGGAAGTGTGTCTTATATTCCGAAAAATACAGTAGCTAGCTTGCTTATTTGTTTGTTTGTTGTCACACTTCTTAACTTTCCACCTTCCCTCAGAGAGGGGCTCTGGGCATTGTACAATTTAATCCATAAAACTAAGTGTTAAAAACAGAATAATTTGAGATTTTTTTTTAATTTTATTTTTTTAGAAATGTTAAGCATTGCAAAATTACAACAGGTAGGAGAGTACCACCAGTTAGCAATTGTTAATGCAGGTGAGGCGCGGGTTCTCATGGGGTCAACCAGCCTCTGTGTGCCCCACACAAGGCTATATACTCATGTTTTGACCCCTTAGCGGAAGGTCAAAAGTTTGGGGTCTTTCCTCATTTCTGAGGTCAAGATGTTCCACAACGCAAGATCAATGGCAGAAAAGGCCCTCCAATACCTAGATCCATGCTCACATCTCAATCTTCATTCTAAAAGATCTAAAACATTCAAAGAACGGTTGCAGGAATTGGGTTTGTCTAGTCTCATAAAAAGGACTAGGGGTGACAGGATACCAGTGTTCCAATATTTGAGGGGCTGTCACAAAGAAGAGGGGAGCGACTTATTCTCCAAAGCAACAGAAGGCCAAACAATGGATGCAAAATAACATTCTTTCTCTGCCAATTCAGGAAGCTCAAACTGCCCAAGGAACTGCTGATACAGTTCTACAGAGGAACTATTGAGCCTGTCATCTGCACCTCTATAACTGCCTGGTTTGGTTCTGCAACCCAACAAGACAGACACAGACTTCAGAAGATAATTAGAACTTCAGAAAAAACAATGGCTACCAACCTGCCTTCCACTGAGGACCTGTATACTGCACAAGTCAAAAAGAGGGCTGAGAAAATATCTACAGACCCCTCGCATCCTGGACATAAACTGTTTCAACTCCTACCCTCAAAATGACGCTATAGAGCACTGCACACCAGAACAACTAGACACAAGGACAATTTTCCCCCGAACACCATCACTCTGCTAAACAAATAATTCCCTCAACACTGTCAAACTATTCACTAAGTTTGCATTACTATTACTATTAATCTTCTCATCATTCCTATAACCCATCTCCTCCCATTTATGACTGCATAACTGTAACTTTGTTGCTTGTATCCTTACAATTTATATTGATTGCTTCCTGATTGCTTATTTGTACCCGATGACTATCATTAAGTGTTGTACCTTGTGATTCTTGATGATTGTATCTTTTCTTTTTATGTACACTGAGAGCATATGAACCAAGACAAATTCCTTGTGTGTCCAATTACACTTGGCCAATAAAGAATTCTATTCTATTCTATTCTATTCTATTCTATTCTATTCTATTCTATTCTATTCTATTCTATTCTATTCTATTCTATTCTTTTATGTACACTGAGAGCATATGAACCAAGATAAATTCCTTGTGTGTCCAATTACACTTGGCCAATAAAGAATTCTATTCTATTCTATTCTATTCTATTCTATTCTATTCTATTCTATTCTATTCTATTCTATTCTATTCTATATATGCTATGCTATGCTATTCTAATCAAGAAAAGAAAGCAACCTAGAACTAAGGAGAAATTTCCTTGAAAGTGAGAACAATTAACCGGTGGAACGGCTTGCATCCAGAAGTTGTGGGTTCTCCAACACTGGAGGCTTTTAAGAAGAGACTGGACAGCCACTTCTCTGAAATGGTATAGGGTCTCCTGCTTAAGCAGGGGGTTGGACTAGAAGACCTCCAAGGCCCCTTCCAACTCTATTATTCTGTTCTGTTCCTGCAGAAGTCAGTCCTTAACCTGTTCTCCAAAGCCCAGCCCTGATGTTCTGCATATCAAGAACATCTGCCACCATATATATGGTGCTTGATTTTTTTTCCTGCAAGATCAATCAAGCCTGAAATTCAATCTGGAATGAGCCAACTTACCTTTTGAAAAGCACTCAATGAAGGGATAAAGTGTTGAGAAATGCTAATGTGAAAGACTTGTTCTCCCTGACTGCAGGTGGGACGTACCATGAGGGACCAGAAACAAGTCAAGCTGAACAAACAATTAACTATAAATTATTTAGCTGACTGATTTAATTCCCTCTCGTCTCCCAAAATACCCAGGTACAGGTCATGATTTTGTAAAATGTTCCATGAAATGTGTGGGCCCATTCATAATAACCTTTTGTACAGGAATTTCTCAGGGATATAGAAGCGCACATATATTAATGTCAAGCTAGGCGATCATTGGCACTCTTTTTTCTTTTCCAGAAATGTTTTCAGAGATGCATAATCAGTAGCAGGATTCAGCCGGTTCGCACAGGTTCGGTAGAACCGGTAGCTAACTTGTTGTGCAGTTCAGCGAACTGGCTGAATAGCATGCCTCGCCATGCCTGGACACACCTCGACCCTCCCCTCCCAGCCACTCCTCACCTCACCCCCCCACCTGCCCATCCAGCCACCTGGCTGCTCGCCCAGATGGGACAAGGAGTGTCTGGGAGGGGAGGGGCGAGGTGGGACCAGGCATGGTGAGGATAGGCTGGGCGAAGTGAGGGGCCTCTTGATGTAAGTGATGTTGAGTTGGCCACACCCACCCAGTCATATGACCACCCAGCCACACCTATCCAGCCCATCATTAGGACAGAGAACCGGTTGTTAAATAATCTGAATCCCACCACCATGCATAATCATTGTTAGAATTTCTTTTCAAAGGTGCCGTGGAAATCACTTTTTTGAAGAGACCTTTTCAGTCTGTATTGTGTAGGTTATCTTGAACCATAGGCTGTCATCTCAGGAGGCTTTCTAACAAACCAAATCAATTCCCTATTACAGCTGGACTCTAAGCACGGTAGTCTGTTCAAATTCAATGAAAAAAAACATGCCACGTTGTAGATCCTTGTTTATTTTCTAACATCCAAGCATAAACAAAATGTGCTCGCCAAATTCAGAATAATTGTTCTGACCTAGGCTTCCTGCTTAAATAGCAGGAAGCAGAGTCTTCGTTCCTGGCAAAATCTCTTTTATTTACATGGCTGTGAATTCCTTTCATTTGCAGTCAGCAAGGCCTGTCCAAACAGTTTGGCCAAGGAATATTTATCAACACAGACCTTATCTCACTTGGAAAGCTGCCAGGTAACTAGTTTCCAAATGCAGTACAAGGCAAAACTTGGCACGGAGTCTCTGAGTCACGAAATGAACAAATTGTTTCCTGCAAAAGCCCACTCCCCGGTTGCTCCTCTTTTGTTTCCTATGGGAGGGGCCAATGACCTTCAAGGTGTGGCTTTATTCCAGAGTCGACCCTGCTTTCTGAGTTGTTCTTGTCTTCTGACAGCTCTGTGCATGCGCACACTGGGAACAGGCTCCAGCTGTTCCTCTGCCTCACTGCTGTCTAGTTCCCTCTCTGACTCTGACGCAGAGCTCTCATCCAAGCTTTCCCTAGTCCCCAGGACTGGCCCATATTCCTCCCCAACCTCCTCACTGTCCAACACTGCTGCCAGCTCACTGGCCACCGGTGGGGCACAACAATAATGAAGAACTGTCATTGGCTTAACACTGGGAAGCAGAGAATCTCCATCATTCAGGTTTCAGCTCAGTTATAAATCCTAAATAGGAGTCAGTTGCCAGGCATCTGAATTTTGCTCATGTGACTGTGAGGAGGCTGCAATGGTCATAAGTGTGAAAAACGGTCATACTTTTTTCAGTGCTGTTGTAACTTCAAACGGTCACTAAATGAACTCGAAGCCGAGGACTAACTATATACCTTAACTAAAAATCTACCCCATGTCAGGCTACTGCTAAAATAAAAAAAGGTGAAAGAGAAGATGTCTACGGAGATTCTCAATCATCCAGGTTGTAGTTGTCCCAAAGGTGCTTTTTTTCAAGAGGCAACTGGACTTTCTGGTTTTTCGTTGAAGATGTTTCGCTTCTCATCCAGGAAGCTTCTTCAGCTTCAAGCTGAGTTGTGACACCCAGGACATTCATTGGTTAAAACAGGAGTCTCCAAAAGTGGCAACTTTAAGACTTGTGGACTTCAGTTCCCAGAATTCATCAGCCAGACATGCTGGCTGGAGAATTCTGAGAATTAAGTCCACAAATCTTAAAAGTTGTCAATCCTTAAGGTGCATTTTTTTTTAAGAGGCAACTGGACTTTCTGGGGGTTTTCTTTGAAGACGTTTTGCTTCTCATCCAAGAAGCTTCTTCAGCTCCGACTGGACGGTGGGGAATGGAAGGATTTATGCTCCTTTCAGACAGCTGGTCCTTCCATTCCCCACTATCCATTCAGAGCTGAAGAAGCTTCTCGGATGAGAAGCAAAATTATCTTCGAAGAAAAACCCAGAAAGTCCAGTTGCCTCTTGGAAAAAAAGCACCTTTGGGACATGAAAGAGAAGACTGCAGCAGCGAGAGAGTTCAGAATATGACCAACAGTGAAAGGACATGTTTCTTGGCATGAGTAGAGAAAAAGTTATAAGTTTTCCCCAGAGGGAAACTTCTCATGCATTCAGCACTTGGAACTGAATGATTACAGAGCGGTCCAGAGCATCCTAGCCAGTCTGCATCCCTTTAAACAATCCAGATCTCTTCCCTTCCCATCCTTGCTAAACCTTAAGACTCAGCAGTTGCTAGGCAGTGATGTTAATTAGCCACTACTCTGCTACTATCATTTGGCATTAATTCAGAGCCAAAGGTCAGCTCTTCTCTGATCACGGGGTAATGTGAAGGGGGTCTTAATCAAGAGGTCGGAGAAGACTGTTTCCAACTTGCAAGGTTATTTAATTCCTCTCGCTTCTTTTCCATAAACAGATCATAGCAGTCCGTCAATCGACCGCAGGGGTGGAAGAAATGAGGGTGCAAAAGCAGCTATTTGACAAACCTTGATAAGGTTGCCCAGAAGGAAATCTCCAATCCAGGTAGATCAGTCTTAAGTTAACTAACTCAGAAGGTATGTATGGTTGGAAACAATGGATGGATATTTTACAAGAAGAGTTCTCCATTCCTCTGAAAACAACAAAATACCTTATCCCACCAGACTTGAAATCCTAGGCTTGGAAAACTTGGAACTCCGTCGCCTTCGACAAGACCTAAGTTTAACTCACAGAACCATCTATTGTAATGTCCTTCCTGTTAAAGACTACTTCAGCTTTAACTGCAATAATACAAGAGCAACCAATAGATTTAAACTTAATGTCAACCGCTTCAATCTAGATTGCAGAAAATATGACTTCTGTAACAGAATCATCAGTGCTTGGAACACTTTACCTGACTCTGTGGTCTCTTCCCATAACCCTAAAAGCTTTAACCAAAAACTTTCTACTATTGACCTCACCCCATTCCTAAGAGGACCATAAGGGGCGTGCATAAGAGCACAAACGTGCCTACCGTTCCTGTCCTATTGTTTTTCTTTTCTTCTTCCTATATATATGCTTATACCTCCTTATATTTACTCATATATATGTTTATATACTATATAATCTTTTTGTATGATAATTACAAAAATAAATAAATAAAAATAAAAAATAAAGGAGAAAAGCAACCTAGAATTAAGGAGGAACTTCCTAACAATGAGAAGAATTAACCATAACAATTGAAGAATAATTGCAAGAATTGGGTATATCTAGTTTGAAAAGAAAAGAAGGGCTAGGGGAGACATGATAGCAGTGCTTGTTTGTTTGTTTGTTTATTGTTTATTTATTTGTCAACTAGTACAAGGAAACAAGTAACAGAATAGACATTGACATGGACACATGAAAAAAAAATGGCATACCCAGCCAACTACGCTGTTCTGACCTAGGCTTCCCAAGAGCATGAAGCAGACTCCTTGTCTTGAAAACCCTTTTTATTAAGTTACTGTGAATTCCTCTCATTCACATCCAGCAAAGTCTTTCAAGGGAGAATTTACAGTCACAGACCTTATCTGGCTTGGAGAGCTGCCAGGCCGATATCTTCAAAACTTGGCAAGGAGTCTCTGAGAGTCATGAACCAATTAAGCAAACTAATTGTCCCTTGCAAACGCCCCTCCCCTTTCACTCCTCTTTACTCCCTATGGGAGGGGCCATTCACTGTCCACCTGTGGCTTTACTCCTGAGTTGACCCTTGTTCCTTAGCTGCTCCCTTCTCTTGGCAGCTCTGCGCATGCACACACTGGGAACAGGCTCCAGCTATTCTTCTGCCCCACTGATGTCTCACTCCGAAGGCAGCTGACAACTGTCTGATGGCCCTGGCCCCATCTCTGCCTCCGATGTAGAACACTCATCAGAGCCTTCCCCAGACTCCAGGATTGGCCCATGTTCCACCCCAACCTCCTCACTGTTTGAGTCTGCCACTGGCTGCTGACGGGCTACAACACATACCCAGCCAGCCAGCCATACCCAGTGAGTGGCGTCATTGCAGGTTCAAGTCCCACCAGGCCCAAGGTTGACTCAGCCTTCCATCCTTTATAAGGTAGGTAAAATGAGGACCCAGATTGTTGGGGGCAATAAAAGTTGACTTTGTATATAATATACAAGGGATGAAGACTATTGCTTAACATTGTAAGCCGCCCTGAGTCTTCGGAGAAGGGCAGGATATAAATGTAAATAAATAAATAAATAAATAAATAAATGCTGACCATGCCCACTCAGTTGCCCATACCCACCCAATTGGCCACGCCCACCCGTCCCCCTCGAGATCAACCACAACCCTGATGCGGCCCTCAGTGAAATTGAGTTTGACACCCCTAATATAGGGTCTCCTGCTCAAGCAGGGGATTGGACTAGAAGACTTCCCAGGTCCCTTCCAGCTTCATCCTGCATGTATACGTAGGTTGAGTTGACCTCCATTTTCAAGAGCAGAATTTTTCACTATTCAAATAACGTGCCTGGCACAGGGAGAGAAGTGGCTTTGGAGTCCTCTCCTTGAACTCCACCAGGACCTATGCCTCATCTGTAATTCCTTTTTCCAGATATGAAAATGCCAACGCTCTGGCAATTTCACCTTTAATTATGCTAGGCATTTAAGAGCTAATGTTCGCAATAGAGGAGCATTCGAGGCCATAAATGGTGTTTGGCAGGCGATTAAATGCCCAAGTGGAACAAAGAAATTTGATAAGCACAAAGGCCATTTGTTCACTTCCAATCCCAGCATCACAGACTTTGTTCTCATTACCTGAGAAACCAGGGGCAGGCCCAGTTCAACTCAAAGGTGCTCTTCTCCTCCCACCCAACTTTCTCTCTCCTTTCTTAGATGTCTAGTTAAAGGTAAAGGTTCCCCTCACACATATGTGCTAGTCGTTCCCGACTCTACGGGGAGGTGTTCATCTCCGTTTGTTTTTTTTTAATTTATTTACATTTATATCCCGCCCTTCTTCGAAGACTCAGGGCGGCTTACAGTGTATAAGGCAATAGTCTCATTCTATTTGTATATTTTACAAAGTCAACTTATTGCCCCCCCAACAATCTGGGTCCTCATTTTACTTACCTTATAAAGGATGGAAGGCTGAGTCAACCTCGGGCCGGGCTTGAACCTGCAGTAATTGCAGGCTGCTGTGTTCTAATAACAGGCTTCTTACCAGCCTGAGCTACCACGGCCCTTCTTTCAAAGCCAAAGAGCCAGCTCTGTCCGAAGACATAACATAACATAACATAACATAACATAACATAACATCAGAGTTGGAAGGGACCTTGGAGGCCTTCTAGTCCAACCCCCTACCCAGGCAGGAAACCCTACACCATCTCAGTCAGATGGTTATCCAACATTTTCTTAAAAATTTCCAGTGTTGGAGCATTCACAACTTCTGAAGGCAAGTTGTTCCACTTATTAATTGTTCTAACTGTCAGGAAATTTCTCCTTAGTTCTAAGTTGCTTCTTTCTTTGATCAGTTTCCACCCATTGCTTCTTGTTCTACCCTCAGGTGCTTTGGAGAACAGCCCGACTCCCTCTTCTTTGTGGCAGCCCCTGAGATATTGGAACACAGCTATCATGTCTCCCCTAGTCCTTCTTTTTGTTAAACTAGACATGCCCAGTTCCTGCAACCGTTCTTCATATGTTTTATCTTCCAGTCCCCTAATCATCTTTGTTGCTCTTCTCTGCACTCTTTCTAGAGTCTCAACATCTTTTTTACATCGTGGGGACCAAAACTGGATGCAAAGACGTCTCCATGGTCATGTGGCCAGCATGACTAAACACCGAAGGCACACAGAACGCTGTTCCCTTCCCACCAAAGGTGGTCCCTATTTTTCTACTTGCATTTTTTACGTGCTTTCGAACTGCTAGGTTGGCAGAAGCTGGGACAAGTAATGGAAGCTCACTGTTGTGACCTAGGCTAACTGAGTCATTAAGACACAGAAGTAGTCCTAAAAACCTCTTTTATTGCAACTGCTGTGAATTACTTTCATTCACAGCTGTGTCCCAATAAGTTGCAAAAAGTCTTTCGCAAGTAGTCCTTCCAACCTTTATCTCCCCTGCCAAAGACTGACTTGGCAAAGCCACATGGAGTCCAAAATCAAACAGAGATTCCGACTGGGAACAGAATTAACAATGTTGCTTTCCTGCAAAGGGCCCACGTGCCTTTGCTCCTCTTTTAAGCCTTATGGGAGGGGCCAATCATCTCCAGGCCTTACTCCTGAGTTGTCCTTTTGCATTAACTGTTCTTGCCTTCTGGCAGCTCTGCACATGCGTGCATTAGGAATAGGCTCCTCCTGTTCCTCTGCCTCTCTGCTGTCTGACTCTGGAGGCTCCGAAGTCTAGGCATAACTCCCAGATAGCCCTGGCCCCATCTCTGCCTCTGATGCAGAGCCCTCGTCTGGGCCTTCCCCAGACTCCAGGACTGGCCCATGGTCCTCCCCAGCCTCCTCACTGTCCGACTCCACTCCCAGCTCTGCAGGCTGCTGGCAGATCACAACACTCGCCCTGTTATGCAGCACTAGGGGTTCGAACCACTGAACTGCTGACCTTTCGATGAACAAGCTCAGCATTTTAGCCACTGAGTCACCACGTCCCTTAGACATCTAGTTAAGGGAGCTTAAAGAGAGAGTTTCACAAATTAATTCAATGAAACACAACTGGATTTAATTTTTTTTCCCCCAGAAGCGAGATGTAACCGAAAAGAGAATTTAAATCGAGGATGCACAATCTTTTTTCTTTCTTTCTTTTTTAATGAAGTCTGCCCTGGCAGAATCCAGACAAAAAATAAAATAAAATAAGTAGATTCAATAGTTAGATTTGAATGAACTCAAGTGCAATCAATTTAAACGCAGTTAGTGTAATTTCTTCCTATGGGCTTGCTTCATAATTTTTCTTCCTCAATCAGACTAAAATGAGAATTGGGTGACAACTCTGTGGGTGCATTCATGATTTCTGGGAAATCTTCAACCAGAGGTCATATGCAGGAGGTCATGGTATTTTGAGGAGAGGTGTTTATAGCGTTGTTATTGTTAGCTGTGAAGTCGTGTCCGACCCATCATGACCCCATGGACAACGTTCCTCCAGGTCTTCCTGTCCTCTACCATCCTCTGGAGTCCATTTAAGCTCATGCCTACTGCTTTAGTGACTTCATCCAGCCACCTCATTCTCTGTCGTTCTTCTTTTGCCCTCAATCATTCCCAGCATTGGGCTCTTCTCCAGTGAGTCCTTCCTTCTCATTAGGTGGCCAAAGTATTTCAGTTTCATCTTCAGGATCTGGCCTTCGAAAGAGCAGTTAGGGTTGATCTCCTCTAGGACTGACCAATCTGATCGCCTTGCAGTCCAAGGGGCTCGCAGGAGTCTTCCTTCTCCAGCACCAGAGTTCAAAGGCCTCAATTCTTTGGCGCTCAGCCTTTCTTATGCTCCAGCTTTCACAGCCATACATTGCAACTGGGAAAACCAGAACCTTGACTATACGTACTTTTGTTGGCAGGGTGATGTCTCTGCTTTTTAGTACGCTGTCTAGATGTGCCATAGCTTTCCTCCCCAGGAGCAAGCGTCTTTTAATTTCTTGGCTGCAGTCCCCATCTTCAGTGATCTTGGAGCCCAGGAAAATAAAATCTGTCACTACCTCCATTTCTTCCACATCTATTTACCAGGAATTGAGAGGGCCGGATGGCATGATCTTAGTAACACCTTACATCTTAGTTTACAGTGTAGTGACTGTCAAAATAAACCCAGTTTGAGGGAAGGTATTTCAGACATACATTTCAATCTGGAATTAAACATTCCTAGTGACTTAAGACTTCCTGTTCTTGATGGTGCTGCTCATAGTATATCAAGGAGAGGCATAGGCTGAATATTATGGAAGTGACAGCTGTTATACATACATGACCTTTATTTGTAAATCTTACTTATGAATCTGCACACAGGATATCTATCATTTCCTAATTCATGTTCATAGAGGTAGTGAGTGGTGCGGTGGCCTAGAGGTGGAGCTCTCGCCTCACAATCAGGAGGCTGTGAGTTCCATCCTAGGTAGAGGCAGATATTTCTCTCTCTGGGCACGTTGAGAATATATCTGCTGAATATATATATCTCAGCGTTGGCGACAGGAAGGGCATCCGGCCAGTAAATATACTCAGCTCCATTCAGTAAGCCCAGACTCCACCCAGCAAGGGATTATGAGGTCGTTAAATGATGGTGATGGTGATGATGATGATGACCATGAAAAGAGGATGATTTCATATACAGGTAGTCCTTGACTTACAACCGTTCATTTAGTGACCGGTCAAAGTTATAACGTCACTGGGGAAAAAAGGGATTTATGACTATTTTCACACTTACGACCTTTGCAGCATTCCCCATGGTCACGTGATTTACATTTGGATGATTGACAACTGACTCACATTTATGACGGCTGCAGGGTCTCGGAGTCGTGTGATCTCCTTTTGTGACCTTCTGACAAGCGACATCAACGGGGACGCCAGAATCACTTAACAACTGTGATACTGATTTAAGAACTTCAGTGATTCACTTAACAAATGAGGCGAAAAACGTTGTAAAATGGAGCAAACTCACTTAACAAATTTCTCACTTAACAGCCTAAATGTTGGGCTCAGTTGTGGTCGTAGGTTGAGGACTATCTCTCTTCCAAAGAGCTCATTGTCTCCTACTCAACTTAGAGGCTCAGCTATTGTCCTTTTCCATATTTATATTTATTGTTTCCTGATTGCTTATTTGTACCCAATGACTATCATTAAGTGTTGTAAGTGTTGTACTTTGATGAAGGTATCTTTTCTTTTATGTATACTGAGAGCTATGAACCAAGACAAATTCCTTGTGTGTCCAATCACACTTGGCCAATAAAAAATTCTATTCTATTCTATTCTATTCTATTCTATTCTATTCTATTCTATTCTATTCTATTCTATTCTATTCTTTATTCAAAAATAGAATGGTGAGGTTGGAGTTGCTTCTTCACTTCATTAATAAATGGCTGAGGCCCCAGTTTTTCTCAATCTAAGCTCTAAAGGCAACGAAGTCTTCTTTGGTTGGCCTACTAGAGCAGCAGTTCTCAACCTGTCGGTCGCGACCCCGTTGGGGGTCGAATGATGATTTGCCAGGGGTTGCCTAAGACCATCGGAAATATGGGAAGTATACTTGCGAGTCGAAGAATCGCGCTCCAATGGTTGACTCCACAAGCAATCACTCCCAATCGCTAACCTAATCTGGCTTCAGGCGCGATAAACTTAATAGGGGAGGAGTCTCCGCTTTAATGCCTCCATCCTCAAGGCAATCACAAGCAGTTCAGATCGCTAGCCAATACGGCTTCAGGCGCGATAAATTCAAAAAAACAGTTTGCCGCTTTTTTCCCCCTTCTGCGGCTGCTGAGGCGCACTGAGATCACTGCGAAAATAATTTTACAGTTGGGGTCATCACATTGTGGGGAATTGTATTAAAGGGGTCACAGCACTATAAAGGTTGAGAACCACTGTACTAGAGCCTAACCAAATCCATCTGAAATTAGGCCCTAGCTGAAGACTTCCATACAGCTCTCTTCTTCAAGCTCGCACCTCCTGTATTCTCCTGCAGTTTCAAGGTTTCACAGAAGTGTAAAATCCACCAAAGAAGAGGACACTTATAGGAGTGGCCAAAATTGTGGAAACCTTTTGGGAAAAGTGTATTTTCTAAAACTAGCTAATAACATCACTTTTTTGGGGGAGGGAGTAGTAGTACCATAAAATTATATATCAATGGAAAGATAACTTAAGAATGTAATGCAATAACTTTTAGGAAGGATTTGCTATTAGAATAGCAGTAAAGTGAAACACGTAGAAAAAAACGAGATATACCAAAGTGATCACCATAGAAAAAAATGAGATACACAAAAAAGATCACCACGTCAATTAATACTTAGTTGGGTAACCTTGACCATGAATGGCGGCCTTACAACGTTTTCCCATGGAGTGAACCAAGTCTTTTAGTTCTGCAGCTGTTATAATATGAAACCAAGATTGAATGATGGCTTCTATTATCTGGGTTTTATTACTGGGTCGCTTCTGACTAACAAGTTTCTTTAGTCGGCTACATAGATTTTCAATTGGGTTAAGGTCTGGGCTATTCCCAGGCCATCCCAGCAGTGCAATAGGATTATCTTGAAACTCCCCAAAAAAAAAAAAAAGTGGTGTTATTAGCCATCAAACCTCAAAAATATACTTTTCCCAAAAGGTTTCCACAATTTTAGCCACTGCTGTATTCACAACTGAAAGAAGAACCCTTAAATTGTCTCAGTGAATGAAACAAGTGGCCGGGATACATATATACATATAAGATATCAATCCTTTTGATATCAAAGGATTTGTGCTTTGATAAGATGGAAAACCTACACTCTGGTGCTCGCTTGGGAAGAAGAGCACACCCGCTGTGTTGTGGAAGAAGAAGAAGAAGGATGAGAAAAACTCTGAAGTCGAGAGATAATAATATCTCCTAAAAGTGTTAGGAAGAAACTAAAGTGTTAAATGATTTTTTTTTTTTAAAAAAAGGCACAAAGGGGAATTAATCTGAATAGAGTGAGAACAGCCAAGACCTGTTATTCAGGAGGGCTGCTCTGCAAAGTTATTGGGCTAATCTCGTAGCAAAAAGCAACTTGCCTGCTTGGAAAAAAAAAATTAGCTTGGTGTGATTGCCTTCCCTGAACTGGCGCCTTCTAGATAGGCGAAGATGCTGCTCCCAGAATTCCTAAACAGCCTGCCTGAAGAAATTGTTGGGCTTGCAATGAGAAAGGAAGGGAGGGAGGAAGGGAGGGAGAGGAAGGGAAGGAAGAAGGAATAGAGAACAAAAGAATAAGGAAGGGAGAGAGGGAGGGAGCGAGGAAGGAAGAAGGAAGGAATAAGAAATAGAGAAGAAAAGAACAAGGAGGGAGGGAGAGAGGGAGGGAGGAAAGAAGGAAGGAGGAAGGAATAGGAAGGGAAGGAAGGAATAAGAAATAGGGAAGAAAAGAACAAGGAAGGAAGAAACAAAGGAAGGAAGGAAGAGGGAAGGAAGGAAGAAGGAATAGAGAAGAAAAGAGGAAGGAAGGAAGGGCGAAAAGGAGGGAGTGAGGGAGGAAGGTGAAATGTGAATAGAACCTCCAATAGTTGGAGGAGAAGTATAAGGAACATCTCTTTTCTGGTGAGAATGTCAAACTATTTCATATTTCAACTCACATATAGTATTCCTGCACAGTGTTATTAAAATAAAAAACGCAACACAAAATTTGCCTGGAGTGCAATGAGCAAATTAGATTAAGTTAACCGGGAAATAGAAGATGGGTTGAGAGCTGAATATTCGCTTTCAAACAAGAGAAGCTAATCAGATACTTTGATAGTGCTAGATGATAAAGCAGTTATCAAATGACATTATGGCTTGGCGTGGGAGGTCCCAACCCACTCAATTTTTTGGCGAATTTACATCAAAATAAAATTTACCTCAAAATAAAAAGTATCCATGCAGGCACGATTATAATTTCAAAAGCAATTAATTGATTAGTACGGCCACTGTCCTTTTGTCCTGACACTGTGTCTACCATGTGAGGATAAACCAGGGGTGAAATCCAACAGGTTCTGACAGGTTCTGGAGAACCGGTAGCGGAAATTTTGAGTAGTTAGAGAACTGGCAAATAGCACCACTGGCTGGCCCCAGAGTGAGGTTGGAATGAGGATTTTGCAGTATCCTTCCCCTGGAGTGAGGTGGGAATGGGGATTTTGCAATATCCTTCCCCCAGAGGTAGGGAGGGAATGGGGATTTTGCAGTATCCTTCCCCTGCCATGCCCACCAAGCCAAACCATGCCCACCAAGCCACGCCCACAGAACCAGTAGTAAAATAATTGGATTTCACCACTGGGATAAACCAATTTGTGAGGAGAACCTTTACCATTACCTGTAAGCGGTTTAAAAAGTCAGCCTCTTGCCCCCAACAATCTGGGTCTCCATTTTAGAGGCCTCGGAAGGATGGAAGATTGAGTCAACCTTGAGCCTGGTAAGATTCAAACTGCGGAACTGCAGACAGCCAGCAGAAGTAGCCTGCAGTACTGCACTCTAACCACTGCGCCACCGCCACTAAGAGTAGAGAATAACCCCATGTTTAGGAGAGAAGAAGAAAGAAGGAGAATGGGAAGGAAGATTATGAGAAGGGTGGCATGATGGCAGCTTCATGAAAGCTGGATTTTGTTCTCCTGTTGTGTCTGCGCCCCCTGAGCCGGGCTCCCTGCCAAAAAGTGACTTGGAAAGTGAGGGGGAAGGGCTGTCAGGACTTACCTCGGGAGCACTGGCTTCCCTGGCTCAGCTCCAGGAGCCAAAGGCAGGCCAGGTGGAAGAGATAACGAGGCCTCCATCCCCTGACTCTTCCCCCTCCCAGGCCATGCCTTCAGACCCAGCTGATGGCAATCAGGCCTGGCTGGACCCTAGGTTTCGTAGGCAGGAGAGGAGGGAACAACAGAAGCAGGGGTGGGGCAGGCCTAGGAAGTGCTGAGTCATGGAGCCACACCCCACAGGATATAAAGGCAGCAAGAGACGCTGTGCCTCTTCGTAGCTGGCAAATCAACTGATTAACTAAGAGCTGAAGTTTGTTCCTGGGTGACTCATCGGGCATCGAGGGAGATAACAGAGACACTTGGCATACACTCGCTATTTTGCTGCCAGAGCTGATAGTGCCGGCTAATTAAGCCATCACTCGGACGGAGGCGAAGGAGGACAGAACATCTCCGTTGCTTTCTATTATTACATTAACCAGTCTCTCTCTCTCTTGCATTCCAGCCAACCCTTAATTTTAGAGGTTCTCCAAGTTAACCCAAAAGGTAGCTGAGCTGAATGCAAGGCTGAAAGAATTGCCAGATGCTTGCTTCGCTGCCATTTTTCTGTTCCTGCCTCGCAGGTTAACTGAGGCGCACTAGCACGCATAGGCACTGATTAAATTAGTCCCCAAAGAATCTCCATGCGATTGAATGGTTATATCAGGATATCTTCATCCGTACTGTGATTTACAACTCCTGGGCTCAGAATCGTGTGTTAACCCTTGAACGTATCTTTGCTACATTATCCTATTACCATTCAGACTCTGTTATCGATCCATGTTTACGGACAAAACGGATTGCAGTAGGAATTAGGCATAACCAATGACCATCATTTTACAGGTAGTTCTCAATTTATGGCCACAATTGAGCCCAGGTGTTGTGTCTGCGCCCCGTGAGGCGGGGTGGTATTCACATATCGTCGCTAATGGTTCGCAAATGTGAGCGCGCTCGCTCACTCGCTCACTTCGCTCACTTCGCCCACGACCGCCACCGCCACCTCCACACATGTTCAGGGCCTTCCCCGCATGCACAGAGGGATGTGATGATGTCCGGGTGGGTGGGCGGAGCCTCCCGCAGCTGCCGCTACAGATTCGTGCGAACCGGATAGAACCAGCTCATAAATATGAGCCACTTATCAAGCAACCAAATTTAAATCACGTGCTCATGGGATGCCATCTTCACATGAGCATGAAAATGGTCCTAACTCACTTTTTTCAGTGCCGTTGTAAATTTGAATGGTCACTAAATGAACTGTTTTAAGTCAAAGAGTACTTGTATCTTTCCTCCTCCTCCTCTTATTCTTCTTCTTTCTCCTCCTCCTTCTTCTCCTCCGCCTCCTCTCCTTCTCCTTCTCTTCCTCTTCTTTTCATCTTCTTTCTCTTCTTCTTTCTCCTCCTCCTCCTCCCCCTCCTCTTCTTCTTTCTCCTCCTCCTCCTCCTCCTCCTCCTCTTCTTCTTTCTCCTCCTCCTCCCCCTCCTCTTCTTCTTTCTCCTCTCCTCCTCCTCTTCTTCTTTCTCCTCCTCCTCCTCCTCTTCTTCTTTCTCCTCCTCCTCCCCTCCTCTTCTTCTTTCTCCTCTCCTCCTCCTTCTCTTCTTCTTCTCCTCCTCCTCTCCTCCTCCTCCTCCTCTTCTTCTTTCTCCTCCTCCTCCCCTCCTCTTCTTCTTTCTCCTCTCCTCCTCCTCCTCTTCTTCTTTCTCCTCCTCTTCTTTCTCCTCTCCTCCTCCTCCTCCTCCTCTTCTTCTTTCTCCTCCTCCCCCTCCTCTTCTTCTTTCTCCTCTCCTCTTCCTCCTCCTCTTCTTCTTTCTCCTCCTCCTCCTCTTCTTCTTTCTCCTCCTCCTCCTCCTCCTCCTCCTCCTCTTCTTTCTCCTCTCCTCTTCCTCCTCCTCTTCTTCTTTCTCCTCCTCCTCCTCCCCCTCCTCTTCTTCTTTCTCCTCTCCTCCTCCTCCTCCTCCTCCTCCTCTTCTTTCTCCTCTCCTCCTCCTCCTCCTCTTCTTCTTTCTCCTCTCCTCCTCCTCCTCCTCCTCCTCTTCTTCTTCTACTACTACTACTACTCCTGCCACTCCTCCTCTTCGTCTTTTGCCACTTTTGGTGTGGAGGGAGATACAAGGTTTTGCCTCTTGTTCTTCTAGAAGCCTCCACCATTGTTAACTGAGGCTTTGAACTTTTTATCGTGATGAACATTAAAATGTAATTTATAGAAATGAAATCGGGGTACACTGTTATTTACATGTATATATGTAAATAAATTAATATTAGACTTGTAAGTATAAAGGATACATTGAAATAAGGGAGAAAAAAATGGACCAGTAAGAAATGATTAACCGTTGCAAAATTGTTGGAAAGAAACTATTGTGTAAAGATTCTTTTTTGTTTTTTGAAAAAATGTTTAATAAAAAATATTTTTTTAAAAAAAAAAATGAGCCGTTCTGCTCGCTGCTGCATGCAAACCCTTTTCATAGCAGGAAATCAAGCAAAGCATTACCTGAAACCATCAGCTTGTTTTCCTCTGTTCCGCTGCTGTCCATCTGTCTTTGCTAAAACAAGCTTTTGCGTGTTTTGTCCAGGGGCAGAAAGAGAATTCCGCTTCACAAATGGCTGAACGATCCCAAATGTTTCTTTTCCTGGGTAACTTCGTGGCTGCCAGATTTCCCTGGAGGTGGGCTGAGGGCAGATCTGCATCTTTTTTCTGTTGTCATGTTGGGGGTTATTTATTTTTTGTTTTATTTTGTCAAGCGTATATAAGATAACAGGTAAAAGTATAAACATCATTTGAATACATGAAAAGGCTAAGAGTAAAAAGGAATATTAGGACAGGGACGGTAGGCACGCTGGTGCGCTTATCCACGCCCCTTACAGACCTCTTTCAGATTCGGATTTTCCCAGATGTGCCAGTTTACCTATCCTAATAAAAGAACTTAGAAAGATGCCTGCTTCAGAGTTTTTACTTGGGGAGGGGGTTTTCTGGAACTCTGACATAGGAAACAGTCTAAGGTTAATTGCTACCAACCTGCCTTCCATTGAGGACCTGTATACTGCACGAATCAAGAAGAGGCCCGTGAAAATATTTATAGACCCCTCACATCCTGGACATGTTTCAACTCCTACCCTCAAAACGATGCTATAGAGCACTGCACAGCAGAACAACTAGACACAAGAACAGTTTCTTCCCAAACGCCATCACTCTGCTAAACAAATAATTCCCTCAACACTGTCAAACTATTCACTGAATCTGCACTACTATTAATCTTCTCATCGTTCCCATCACCCATCTTCTTCCACTTATGACTGTATGACTGTAACTTTGTTGCTGGTAATCCTTATGATTTATATTGATATTGATTGTTCCTGATTACTTATTTGTACCCTATGATTATCAAATGTTGTACCTTGATGAAGGTATATTTTCTTTTATGTACACTGAGAGCATATGCACCAAGACAAATTCCTTGTGTGTCCAATCATACTTGGCTAATAAATTCTATTCTATTCTATTCTATTCTATTCTATTCTATTCTATTCTATTCTATTCTATTCTATTCTATTCTATTCTATTCTATTCTAAAGCTTTGGGGGTTTGGGGAAGAAACTACAGAGTCGTATTTTCTGCAATTGAGTTTGGAGCGGTTTGCCTTGAGTTTGTATCTATTATTTGCTTATGTATTGTTTTGGTTGAAGCTGAAGAAGAATTTTTTGGGATCCTACCAGAGATGGGAATCACTTACTTTCCGTACTGGTTCGCAAATGTGCGGGCACGTTGTAACTTTGAACTGTCGTAAATCAAGGACGACCTGTAATCTCACATTGTAAGAAGCCGACTTGTATAAGGATGTCTCAAAACCTAAATCCAGCTCTCTTATATTGTCGGGTCCTGACAGTATAAATCTCTCCGGATGCCTAGTGCAAATGAAATAATCCAGTTTAGTTGGATTCAGAACATGAGCTTAATCTAATCCCTTGTAAATCCTGCTACTTCGAATATCTCAAAACAGGTGGGTTTCCCTAAAAATGCGAATGCTTTCCGAGAAAGGTCCATAGGAAGATCCATAAATCAGGAATTGAAGACGCCAAAGAATGCACCACTTTCTGAAATTCAACACTAGCTTTAATCCATTATGGGGGCAAACTGTGCTGAGCATCAGATGCCAGCTTGGATACCAGGGCCTGTTAAACCAAGCTGCTCATTGGCTCTGATATTTGCATTGCGCTTTAATTTTGTATCTCAACGAAGATGGTTGTTTATGCGCTCCTAAGCAGGCAACTGAGACCTCCGGAATGGGAGATCATCCTGGGAAAGTTGCATTCAGAAGCTTAAACAGCTTTTGACAGGTGGCAAGGGCCAAATTAACGCCAGGTGGAGAAGCCACACCGGAACGGAAACTGCTCAGGTGTTAGCCCCATAAAATGCACGATGAAGCAAAAGGGACCTCTGTCGAACAAAGGATATTTTTTTTTTCCCTTCAGTTTTCAAAGCACGGCAAACGCTGAAGTCAGACGCAACGGCCACTTGTATAGATTAATGTAGTAGATCCAGCAGATAATGTAACAGTTGTGTCTCGGTTTTATGAGCCCAATTGGGGAGCCGTCAAGTATGGCCAGCAATCAAAGGGCAAAGCATAGGAGATCATTAGGCAAGGAGCAGGTTTCTGCACGCTGCTGTTTCGGCAGCTTTCAGGCAGGGAGTGAATATAGCAATAGCAATAGCACTTAAAACTTATATACTGCTTTACAATGCTTTGAAAGCCCTCTCTAAGCGATTGACAGAGTCGACCTATTCGCCCCCAACAATCTGTGTCCTCATTTTACCCACGTCGGAAGGATAGAAGGCTGAGTCCATCTTGAGCTGCTGAGAATTGAACTGCTGGCAGTCGGCAGAATTAGCCTGCAATACTGCATTCTAACCACTGCGCCACCACAACTCTTATGAGGGCAAGGAATGATCGTAAGTCACCTTCATCAACGTCATTGTAGCAATAGCAATTGCATTTAGACTTATATACCAATTCACAGTGCTTCACAGCCTTCTCTAAGCAGCTTACAGAATCAGCACATTGCCCCCAACAATCTGGGTCCTCATTTTACCCACCTCGGAAGGATGGAAGGCTGAGTCAACCTTGAGCCTGGTGACAGTTGAACTGCCCAATTGCAGGCAGCCGGCAGTCAGCAGAAGTAGCCAGCAGTACTGCACTCCAACCACTGTCCCACTGCGGCTCAATATATAGGATATTTGTTAGCTATGTTGGTTATATAGAACAGGTGTCCCCAACCTGTGGGCCATGGCCTATTGGCCACTGGGCTGCGTCACTAGCTGGCCAGTGTGTGTGTGTGTACAGCCCCACTCTTACTCATGTTGGAAGCTCTCACTCAGGCATTTATGGCCCCACTCATGCGGGCACTTGCAGCCCATTCAAGCGAGGGTCTCTACGAGCATTGGAGGCACTGGCGGCCCCACTTGGGCAAGAATTGTGATGGGCAATTCGCAGCCCCACTCACCTGAGCAATGGGAGTTTATGCGCATGCGTGCACCTGCCCCTCCCACAATACCATCTCCTTCCTCCCTCTTCTTCCACTCCAGGCCATCAACCCGGAAAGGTTGGGAAACTCTGATATAGAGAATATCTTGCCTGCCAAGAATCATATCTCGCTTTATTAAAAGACAACTGAAATAAGTAGTAGGTGTACTTTATTCAAGAACAAACACTAACACAATCGGAAATTTCTGAGAACTCTAGGAGTGGAATGGTCTGATATATAATGGATTGGAAGAAATGTATTTTCTTTGTTTCTGGAAGGGGAGTTGAGGTTTTAAGGAGTGACTATGGATTATGATTTGTGTTATATTTTAATTTTTGTTGTTAGTTTTATACCCTGTATTCGGTTCTGGGAAGTCCCGAGGCATGGGGGGAGGGAGGGGAAGGGAGGGGGGATGAGGTAGAAAATGGATTGATGGTTAATGTACAAAGATGATTGAAGATGTATAATCAATGTAAGATCGGAGCTGCCTGGCTACCATTTCAGAATGATGGGAAGGAAGGAAGTAGAAGAGAGAAGGAGGTAGGAAAGAGAAGAGGAGGAAGAGGAAAGGAAGGAAGAGGGACAGAAGAGGGAGAAGAAAAGAGTAGGGAGGAAGGAGGAGAGGATGTAGATAAGAGAAGGGGAGGATGGTCGTGGAAAGTAGAAGAAGGTAGAGAAGGGAAGAGAGTTAAAGGAAGGGGGTGGTGACCGGGCAGGTCCGATTAATTGTATATGATGGTACATTAAATATGTTATTGGATATGAATGTTAAAATAAAACTTTAAAAATAAAAAAAATGAAATAAGTAGTAGGTGGAATCTAGAGTCAAATTCAGTTAGTCCTTGAGTTTCAACAGCTTGTTTAGTGACCATTCGAAGTTACAACCACAGTGAAAAAAGTTACTGATGCTATCTTTCACACTTTTATCCCCATGATCAAAATTTACTTGGCAACTGGTTCATATTTATGACAGCTGCAGTGTCCCTGGTCATCTGACAAGCAAAGCCAACGGGTAAGGCAGCAACCGTGTTACTCACTTAACAAGCGCAGAGATTCACTTAAAAAGTGTGCCAAGAAAGGTCATAAAAAAGCGGCAAAATTCAGTTAACGATTGTCTCGTTTAGCAACAGAAATCTGGAGCGCCATTGTGGTTGTAACCACTACCTGTATGAAGGATAACATCCAGAGATGGTATTCAGCTGGTTTGGACCAGTTTGAGTGAACCGGTAGCGGCGATTTGCGGACCTACCCACCCAGGCGCAATCCTGTCCTATATAGCTGTGTTTTCAATGCCACACGCATGCATGGACAGCATGCGCACATGAATTGCCATGTTGTTTGATGTCACACGCATGCACGGACAGTACGTGTGAGTAAATTGCCATGTTTTGTGACGCCGCACACATGCGCGCACTCACATTTCTGGTGCTGGGTGAACCGGTTGCTACAGTATATGAATCCCACCTCTGATAACATCTAGGATCTTCCTTCTAGGATCTGCTGTTGTCTTTGGACACCCTTCTTCTCTCCAAAACAGAGTAGAGATAAAGGACAGGTATCTCTTACCAGGTATATGAACAGATCTCTTTTTTTCAAAGAACTTGTGAAATTAGCCTGAGATTTACCCGTCCTAGAGAGAGATGGGATGTACCTTGTTCAGGGTTTTAAAACCAATGTATACAACCAGATGACAATGATTCTGCAGGGACTTTCTCAACCTTTCTTGGATAAATCGTGAATTAAGCCTGTGACCTTTTGTATATAAAGCATCTTACCCCAGACCACTGCTCTACAGATTTTTCTCCTCGGAGAATCCTCCTACATTCTGATTACCCTTCATAGCTGCTAGCCAAACTTGATGGGCCCTGACCTAACACCAATAACAACAAAAAGATATTCCCACGAGATCTAAAGCTTTTTGTTAAAGTCTAAAGCTTCCAATGGATTCTCTGAAAGGGTTTGCTGAACAATATTGAATCACAGTTGGGGATATGCATGCACACACATACACACACACACACAATACCCATCAGTTGCTCCAAGGATAGTAGCAACCTGGCAAAATGGAATTGGGAACTGTTTCCTCATATTGCATGGAATCGCTGGGTAGTAATAGCACCAAGCAATAATCCCATCATTCTGGCTTAACGGCGAACAGACTTGCAGGGGAGAAAAATTCAACCCCAAACTGAGATTCGATACAATAACACAATATTTATGGCTGGAGAACTTGATTCAGGTGCCAACCCAGGTAAGCAGGATGTCAGACCTGGAAGCCATCTTTTACATTTGGGCCTTCAGGCCTGCCACATCTTCTTCTGTGGGAAAATGGGAAGGGGGGGGATTGCTAAGAGTATGGGTGATATGTAGTCAAAATAACATTCCTTTCCCAGAGAGTCAAGGACGCATTGCCCTGGCACCTGGAGTCACATGACTGGGTGGCATCTCTAGTTGGGACGGTGGATGATTGGACCATGTGATGGACATGTGGGTGCTCGGCAGGGACTTGAACTTTCACTCAGATGGGGAAAACTTGGAAGCTTTCAGATTTGAGTTTTCCCAGATGTGCCAATATGACATCTACAATAAAAAGGAACTTTGAGGAAATTCAAACCTCTGAGTCTTCTTTCCTTGGGGGTGGTTACTTGGAACCCTGACACAGGACCCTTCTCTTCAGTTAAGGAAGATTTTACTGAGCTTTTCCGTCCAATCCAACCAAGTATTATTTGCAGGTGCAACATTTTATTTGTTTGGATCTTGAAAATGTCTCAAAGGCTCGATGAAGTTTACTTTAAAATGTTGAGATGACCGGTTTGACGTCATTTGCAGTGCAACCAAGATAGGGGAAAAAAACCTGGATTCTTGGAGTCTGTTCAAGAATGATTTCTACTGGAAAAAAGTCAGTATATGAAGAGGAGAAGGAACGCAGGGATCATCTTATTGGGATAGTGATGATTGATGATTGATGAAGATGATAGATAAAGATGCTTTGTGCGTACCCCGAGAGTTTCTGCACCAGAGATAAATTTCTTGGGTGTCTCATCAAACTTGGACAAATAAAGTATGCTATGCCCTATAGCAATAGCAATAGCACATAGACTTATATACCATTTTCCAGACCTCTCTAAGCAGTTTACAGAATCAGCCTCTTGTCCACCAACAATCTGGGTCCTCATTTTACCCACCTCGGAAGGATGGAAGGCTGAGTCAACCTTGAACCAATCAAGATCGAACTCCTGGCAGTGGGCAGAATTAGCCTGCAATATTGCATTCTAACCACTATGAAAGGAAGGAAGGAAGGAAGGGAGGGAGGGAGGAAGGAAGGAAGGAAGAGCACTTAAATTTATATACCGCTCCACAGTGCTTTTACAGCCCTCTCTAAGCAGTTTACAGAGTCAGCCTCTTGTCCACCAACAATCTGGGTCCTCATTTTACCCACCTCGGAAGGATGGAAGGCTGAGTCAACCTTGAGCTGTTCAGAATCAGGTAAGCAGCTGGCTGCCAACAGAAGTAGCCTGCAGTACAGGTAGTCCTCGATTTACGACCACAATTTTGCCCAGTTTTACGACCTTTCTAGCCACAGTTGTTAAGCGAATCGTTGCACTTGATACGTTGGTAACATGGTTCTTAAGTGAATCTGCCTTCCCCACTGACTTTGCTTGTTGGAAGGTCACAAAAGGGGCTCACTGGTTCATTGTGTCTGGTAATAACTACTTGGGCCTAGATCACAACACATTGGGGACTGCTCTTTCTCCCTTACCCTAGTAGCCAGTTCCTCCAATTATATTAACAAAGGCTATGAATAGTCTGTAGAGGTTCTCAGTCATCCAGATCATGGTTGTCCCAAAGGTGCTTTTTCATAGCTGAAAATGCTAGACACAAGAACAGGTTTTTCCCCGAAGGCCATCACTCTGCTAAACAAAGAATTCCCTCAACATTGTCAAACTATTTACTAAATCTGCACTACTATTAATCTTCTCATCGTTCCCATCACCAATCTCTTTCCACTTACGACTGTATGACTGTAACTTTGTTGCTGGTAATCCTTATGACTTATATTGATATATTGACCATCATTTGTGTTGTAAATGTTGTACCTTGATGAACGTATCTTTTCTTTTATGTACACTGAGAGCATATGCACCAAGACAAATTCCTTGTGTGTCCAATCACACTTGGCCAATAAAAAATTCTATTCTATTCTATTCTTGGATGAGAAGCGAAATGCCTTCAAAAGAAAAAAAACAAGAAAGTCAAGTTGCCTCCTGTGAAAAAGCACCTTTGGGACAACCATGACCTGGATGATGGAGAATCTCTACAGACCTTTAGCTATACAATTTGGGATGCACACCCTTTGAATGGTCTGGGAGTAGGAATGGAATTCCAGAGGGAAAACTGCAGACTACAAGAATCAGGAGCACCATTCAGGTGACCCTGAGGACACAGATAAACCTCCAAGGGCTTCAAGGACCCTCTTAAAAGGATGCAAACAACCAGCTGTCTGCAAGGAGTATAAATCCTTCCGTTCCCTGATATCTTGTCAGAGCTGAAGAAGCTTCTTGGATTGGAAGTGAAACAAGAAGCAATGGGTGGAAACTGATCAAGGAAAGAAGCAACTTAGAACTAAGGAGAAATTTCCTGACAGTTAGAACAATTAATAAGTGGAACAACTTGCCTCCAGAAGTTGTGAATGTTCCAACACTGGAAATTTTTAAGAAAATGTTGGATAACCATCTGACTGAGATGGTGTAGGGTTTCCTGCCTGGGCAGGGGGTTGGACTAGAAGACCTCCAAGGTCCCTTCCAACTCTGTTGTTTATTATATTACATTACATTACATTATATTATATTATATTATATTATATTATATTATATTATATTATATTATATTATATTATATTATATTATATTATATTATATTATATTATATTATATTATATTATAATATTATATTATCTTATATTATATTATATTATATTATATTATATTATATTATATTATATTATATTATATTATATTATATTATATTATATTATATTTATTATATTATCTTCAAAGAAAAAAAACTAAAGTCCTGTTACCTCCTGAAAAACCATCCTTGGGAAAAACTTAAGAATAGTTTTCTCGGGCTTTTGGTGTGCTGCTTAATGCAGTTTGTTAGGTTTTTGCTTAATATATTGTGCAAAACAAACAATCAATAAGCTAAAAAGGGAACAAAAGACCAAAACACCTCCTCACCAGCAATCAAGACCCAGAGGAGCAATAGATTAATTCCAAGATTAAATCAGATCAACAATCAAGAAGTAAACAATATCCCAATCAAGGAACTGCTGAACAAGCTAACAGTAAAAAAAAGCCCAACCAAGGCACTTCCCAGATCACCCCCACCAACACTGAGAACCCAAGCCACTAAAATATAAACTGAGACCAAATCCCATTCCTTACTAGAACTGATGAGGTTACCTAATTTGGATAATGAAAAACTTGCAAGAAAACAACTAAGCTCAGAGAGGACACTACAGTCCTTAGCTTGATGTTTTTTGTTTTTTATTTGCATTTATATCCCGCCCTTCTCCGAAGACTCAGGGCGGCTTACACCATGTCAAGCAATAGTCTTCATCCATTTTTATATTATATACAAAGTCAATTTATTGCCCCCTACAATCTGGGTCCTCATTTTACCTACCTTATAAAGGATGGAAGGCTGAGTCAACCTTGGGCCTGGTGAGGCTTGAACCTGCAGCAATTGCAAGCAGCTGCTTTTAGTAACAGACTGTCTTACCAGTCTGAGCCACCAGAGGCTCAATCCCAGTGGTGAAATCCATTTTATATTATATACAAAGTCAATTTATTGCCCCCTACAATCTGGGTCCTCATTTTACCTACCTTATAAAGGATGGAAGGCTGAGTCAACCTTGGGCCTGGTGAGGCTTGAACCTGCAGCAATTGCAAGCAGCTGCTTTTAGTAACAGACTGTCTTACCAGTCTGAGCCACCAGAGGCTCAATCCCAGTGGTGAAATCCAATTTTTTTTACTACCAGTTCTGTGGGCGTGGCTTGGTGGGCATGGTTTGGCTTGATGGGCGTGGCTTGGTGGCAGTTCGCAGGAGATGGATACTGCAAAAACTCCATTCCCACCCCACTCTGGGGCCAGCCAGAGGTGGTATTTGCCGGTTCTCCAAACTACTCAAAATTTCTTCTACCGGTTCTCCAGAACCTGTCAGAACCTGCTGGATTTCACCCCTGGTTCAACCCTACCTATTGTGTTTCCTAAATCTGATTAAAGTTGACCATATGCAAACCTAATCTATTAGTTGTTTTAATTGCCGAAGAAGCTTTGGGCAGTATGCAAAAATAGAGATTAAAAGCAGGAAATCAACACCATAAAAGCAGGTTGGTCAAATCACATCAAGGAGCAAGAAGGCCATGAAAACAGTCATGAAGAAAACCAAAACCAACAGTGTTGGTTTTGCCATGGATTAACCTCATCACTGGACTCGTCAGAACTAGGCAGAGATATTATCTTCCATCTTTCCTACCCGTTGCCAACTGAATCTGACAGGAAGGAGATCCTTTCAAGAGATTAGAGAATTTCAGAGTAATAAGTGGTGTTCTTATACTAATCCCAGGCAATAGAAATCAGGAAGCATGTTGGGTCAATGACTGCAGGTTTAATGCAGGCTTAAGCTCTCTACAAGAATCTGAACTACTAATGGTCAAAGCAAACTGGTGGTAGATAAGAGTCAATGGAATTTGAGAGGAGCTAGACTTTGATCTCTTGTGGACATGAAGGGATTTGAGACTGATGATGCATTTGACTCCTCCCTCGGGCTCAACCTGGTCATCTCCTACAACTCATCTAGCTACGATCTGTCTAAAGAATAAGGGTGTGAATATCTTGCATTCTCTTACAAAGTTATCTCACCAATTATCTGTAGGCTCCATCCAGTGGTGGGATTCAAGTAATTTAACAACCGGTTCTCTGCCCTAATGATTTCTTCCAACAACCAGTTTGCCAAACTGCTCAGACAGTTAACAACCGGTTCTCCCGAAGTGGTGCGAACTGGCTGAATCCCACCACTGGCTCCATCATTTTCTACTTGCTCACTAAAACTGAAGAAAAGGCTTCAGAGAGGGGCTGGACTTCTGTCTCTTGTGGACACGAACAGAGTTGAGACTGATGATGCATTTGACTCCTCCCTCGGGCTCAACCTGGTCATCTCCTACAACTCATCTAGCTATGTTGTGTCTAAAGAATAAGGGTGTGAATATCTTGCATAATCATTTCCTGACAAAGTTCTCTCTGCAGCCATCTGCAGGCTCCATCACTTTCCACTTGCTCACTAAATCTGAAGAGAAGACTTCAGAGGACATTTCTCCCATTAAAAAGAGAGAAGTAGTAGTGGGGCTCCTATGCTTCCTGAAAAATTTAACTTCCCCGAGAGAATTATGCCAAAGTTTCCCACTCAATTTCTCTGGTCATAAATTGGATGGAGAATTTCAAAAGGCTATTAGTTCCCAGATTGAAACCTAGTATTTCACTGAACACAGGAGAAAGTGTGGCAGCATAAATTTGCAAAATTAATTAAATTTCATAGAATTTAGCCTAGAAATTTCCCCCCAGATAAATATCCTTCATTCTCTTTTCCCAAGCTTGCAATTATCAACAGCTCCTATATTCTCCAATAGTTGTACCGGCCTGTTTTATGTTGATCCTATGTTATTTCATTTTGGCAGCTGATTATTTTAGATCTCTCTAATTTACCATGCACTGTTCTTTTTTTAATAAATGGAAAATACAGATTTTTTTTAAAAAAAAATCAATATGAGAATAGCTTAGGGCGTGGGTAAAATTTGCCATGTCTGACAGGTTACTTGAGAAATAAATTATCCCCATAAATGTGGATATACAGAGGTGTAAGTAACCATTTATTTATTTAGATGTTTTACATTCTGGCTTTCCATCAGCAGATTCTGAAAGTGGAAAGTCACAACAATACAACATATATCCTGATTCATTTCTACCTGAATTGCAATCCAAGAGCATAGGTAAAGGTTCCCCTCACACATATGTGCTAGTCATTCCCGACTCTAGGGGGTGGTGCTCATCTCCGTTTCAAAGCCGAAGAGGGGAGAGGGGAGAAAGGAAGGGCAAAGGGGAAAGGAGAGGAGAGGAGAGGAAAGGAAAGGAAAGGATAAAAGGAAAGGAAAGGAAAGGAAAGGATAAAAGGAAAGGAAAGGATAAAAGGAAAGGAAAGGAAAGGAAAGGATAAAAGGAAAGGAAAGGAAAGGATAAAAGGAAAGGAAAGGAAAGGAAAGGAAAGGAAAGGAAAGGAAAGGAAAGGAAAGGAAAGGAAAGGAAAGGAAAGGAAAGGAAAGGAAAGGAAAGGAAAGGAAAGGAAAGGAAAGGAAAGGAAAGGAAAGGAAAGTTTTTTTGGATGATGCTCTAAATAACAACTTGACCATAAGAGAAGGTCAACAGATTCCCGTAGAACCAGCGTTATATGAAAGTATTAGCCCAACTCCTTTATACCGTGCAATTTCCTACTTGTTCCAACTTGGCACCCTTTAAGTAATTCAAATTAACTTTTCTGAAGAATCTGTTCCAGATGGTCCAAAAGGTGGCAGATGTGATTTCCCCAAATGGAAGCAGGCCCTTTTCAAGGGACTGTCTTTAATATCTGTTTGAAGTTAATGTTTGCAAAAAGGAAATCTGTCTCCCCTTATTTAAGTCGACAAATTGCAATCTATGAAAGATTGCGTTTGATCTGCTTTTTTCCTCCCCCAAAGCAATCTTTCTGCTGCGATACACACGCACAAAGCTAATCCTTAAACAAAGCATATTAGTTATGGGATGGCAATATGAACTAAATAAAACTATGGGAAATCAACTCCATTGCTCTAAACCTACAAAATTCATACCTCTGTTCTCAATCACTGATGAATATTTAAATATTTTTTATTTTATTTATTTAATTTTGTCGTAACAATATACACAAGCATCACACAAAAAGATTATATAATATATAAACATATATATGAGGAAAAACAAGGAAGTATAAGCATATATATATATATATATATATATATATATATATATATATATATATATATATATATATATATATATATATATATATATATATATTTGTTTTCTGAGGTTTCATGGTGTTTGTATGTAGGTCTTTGGTTATTCGGGTTTTCTCCCGCGTAAAATTGGAAGTGTCTTGGCGACGTTTCGACGAAGTCTCATTCGTCATCTTCAGGCTTCAGCTTCGTGCTTCTGGGAGCAATGTGTGATTGCAGCTGTTTCTTCCTTTTTAACTGCTACTGGAACCCCCTGCAACTCAGACTAATTTGAGCACAACCAAGCCCCCACCCAAACAGGACACACCCCCATCCAATCAGAGCACACAAAAAACCCCCATCCAATCAGAGCACAGCCAAGCTCCCACCCAATCAGTTAAAACCCCCACTAGCAGTTAAAAAGGAAGAAACAGCTGCAATTACACATTGCTCCCAGAAGCACGAAACAATAGGACAGGAACGGTAGGCACGTTTGTGCTCTTATGCACGCCCCTTAAAGTCCTCTTAGGAATGGGGTGAGGTCAACAGTGCATAGATTTTGGTTAAAGCTTTTGGAGTTATGAGAAGAGACCACAGAGTCAGGTAATGCATTCCAAGCACAGATAATTCTGTTACAGAAGTCATATTTTCTGCAATCCAAATTGGAGCGGTTGACATTAAGTTTAAATCTATTGGTAGCTCTTGTATTATTGCAGTTGAAACTGAAGTAGTCTTTAACAGGATACTCGGGTTTTACAGAACGCTTATTGTGGTTATTAGTGGGCACATTATATAAGATGTTTTTTTGTTCCTAAAAGCTAAATTACTTATTTTTTAAAAAACAAACACTTTACTGTTTATAGGATTCCTGCAACTCTGTAATATATTTTTTTCCAGTCACTTTGATGATCCCTAGGTAGATTTATTCCTGTGATGCTGAGGTATCTTATCAGGTTGATAGCTATCAAAATATGTACATAGATATTGCCAACCGTAAATATACAGATGGACTGCATTAATTAAAGAACAGATTTGTCGCATCTGTTTTACTGATTTACGAATGAAGCAAAAAAAAATAAATAAAAAATCCCCTTTCTTGGGATAAATGAACCATCTTCTGGCCACCAGAGGGCGCCAGGCTAAGCTTCCTGCTCATTGGAATTACAGCAGCAAAGTTATATTGGAAGAAGGGAGCATTGAAGTTGACTGTCGTCAATTTTTTTCTAACTTTCTCATCTCTTTCTTCCACTCAATGGCTAAGAGTCCCCTTGCAGAAACGGAGATCAGGGTATGCTTTCTACCGTATCGCTTCTGTAGACACATGACAGTTGGTATTTAATGCTATAATGGAATTCTTCTTCCCCCCCCCTCTTAATCATAGGACTGTAGGAAGTTAGCACCCACCCCTCTTCTAGAAGAATGAAGTATTCTGGGAAATATTAAAGGGGCAGAATATTATATATTTTCCTTCAAGGAGAAACATGTTTCTAAAGACATAAACTCAGAGCCTCAGCTCTCTGCCCGCCCCGCCCCCCCGCATATATTTTGGTGCCAACCTATCTACAAGACAAAAGACTGGGCCAGCTTATCTACAAAACAAAAGACCTTCACCCTCAGGATATGATACGATTAGCCCTCTACCAGGGGTGAAATCCAGCAGGTTCTGACTGGTTCTGGAGAACCGGTAGCGGAAATTTTGAGCAGTTCTGAGAACCGGTAGCAGAAATTTTAAGTAGTTCAGAGAACCAGCAAATACCACCTCTGGCTAGCCCCAGAATGGGGTGGGAATGGGGATTTTGCAGTATCCTTCCCCTGCCACGCCCACCAAGGCACGCCCACAGAACTGGTAGTAAAAAAAAATGGATTTTACCACTGCCCTCTATCCATCTCACCACTTGGCACACAGCAAGTGTTGTGTCTCACCCGCTTTCACCGCAGCCGGGGCCTTCTTATCTGCTTCCGAACATGGAGGAATGTCCTAGTATGCCTCCCGGCCCCAGCCCTGGCTCCATGCCCAGACAGGCTGAGGAGGAAAAAGTACCTCCAGCCCCCAGCTCTGGCTCCATGCCCAGGCAAACGGAACAACTAGACCCCTCCCCCTCCTCCACAGCATGTGAGCCTGAGGAAGGTCAATTGCCAACAGCTGCAGACTGGAGTGACCCTCGCTTCAGGAGAATTGATAGGCGGAGGCAACAGAAGGAAGGGAGGGGCAGGCCTGGATAAGTGCTGAGTCATGGAGCCACACCCCATGGCCTATATAAAGGATCTGCTTTCTGGCATTCTCTGAGTCAGGCAAAGTCTAACATATCTTGCTGAAGTCACTTTCTGGTCTCCTGCCTGCCCTGAGGACTTTGCTAGGACTTTGGCAGAGCTGCAGAGGCATGCCTGATTCGGATTTCCCTGACCTGGTCGTCAGTGGAGGAGTGGGACACGACAGCAAGATTCAACCAACACCCAGCAAGATTCAACCATGTCTGGGACTCCAGACAGCCTATAACAGTGATGGCGAACCTTTTTGACACCGAGTGCTGAAAAGGGAGAATTTTGCGGGTGGGCGCTTTGCTCATCAGGGCCATGACCAGGAAAAGCAGCTGCCCAGGGGGCATGGATGTGCTAGATAAGGTACTTTTGGTTTCCAGTGTGCATGCCAGTCAGCAAGTCTTTCGGTTATTGTTGTGCATGCGCACGCGCCGATCAGCTGGCGGCTTGTATGCATGTTCACACACATGTGTGTCCAGCCAGATGCTTCCAGCCCCAGAGGAGGAATCCGCAGTTCTGCATTGGGGGATGAAGTGTTTATCTCGGACTTTTGTGATGGGAGAGGCCAGAACGAGGGGGAGCACCAATGAGAATTCTCCCTGCTTGAGTGTCATCAGTCTCCGGGCAGAGTCCTTTTAGACTTCACCTAAAGGAGGAGAGACAGTTCTGTGAAGAGAGAGAGAGAGAGAAGCGGAGAAAGTGGGAAGGGGGGATCTTGGCCTGAATAACCAACTTGGGCTTCTTCTCTGCTGCGCGAAACTCTCTCCTCCAGCGAGTGAAGTCAAGGGAGACTTTGCCTGGAGACCGATGACGCTACAGAAGGGAGAATTCCCATTGGTCCTCCTTCTTTCTGGACACTCCCAATTCTGAAGTTCGAGGAAGCCTCATTCCCAGCTCACAGACCATCTCTTCCGGTTTGTGGCACTGCTACATGCACAAAGGCCAGCTGATTGTTGCATGAATGTCAGAAACTCGGAATAGGATTGGGTGATGGTGTGGCTGCATTGAGACATGGCTATGCCATGTGGCACTTTGGGCATGAGTACCATAGGTTCGCCATCAAGGGCCTACAAAGTTACCCCTGCATAGCCCTCTGGGAGTCTGACAACCAATCAGAATACAAACTCAAATCCAAAGCCCAACAGAAGGTATAAATCTATCTCTCTTTCTCTCACCAATGTGCTCAACTGCCCAGGACTTCAAACCATGTGGTTCTGCTTCACCATTAAAACCGTCCTTCCAAGCAGTCTCCATGTTTCCAGTGTCTTTCTCCTCACTTGGAAGTGAACCCAGAATGGACATTTCTTCCAACAGGAGCCAGATTTATTCAACAGCAGGCTAGAAAAAGACTACTTTGGAGTAGGAGATGGGACAAATGTCAGAAAGAAGCTCAGATGCATTCGTCTCAATCTTCTAGACGTGTGCTGTTGAAGTGTCATTTCATTTGTCATTTCAAATAGCACAGGAAGTTGCTTGTCCGGGTAAGAATGTTCGTAGACTGTAATAGACATGGTAACAGGTCAGCCAATGGGAACTGTTTGGAAACGGAAACGTAGTATTTGTTTGGTATGTGGCCATAAGAGACAGTCTGGAGTCTGGCTTAGACTTGCTGAACTGTATATAAGAGTTGGTTTGGCCTCTGTAACTTTGCAGCCTCTGTGCAATATATTAGCCTCTGTCTCTCTCTACTCTGTAATGACTTGCTTCTATGAATATCGCTTCTGTATTCCTGATTTTGTATGTTGATTTCTGCTGGGTGGGATTGTCTATAAAGAAGTTTCTTCTATGTAAATTGAATCCTGCTGAATTGTCTGATGGTGTGTGCTGCAACAAACTCTGACAGTGCTATAGGGAGTTAGCACAGTGGTTTACCTACCTGTTATTGTTAGTAACAATTGATAACTGCTGTCCAGTTTCAGGCCAGCATTTTTGCATTGTTACATGGAGATATTAATGACCGCAAAACAGGGACTCTATAGCTGAGCTACACACACCCCTTCTGTCCCCTTTTCTACTCCCTTAGCCATGGGTAGTAAAAAATGAGAACGGTGAGGCACTCAATGCAGGATCCCTTGTGCAGCCAATAATCCCCATTCCCTTTCCAGCCCCTAGTAAAACCCTCATTCTAGACAAGACTGCTAATATTTATGATCCCCAACACAATGGCTCGTAGTGCCGTCTCTGTTTCAAAGCACCAGACAGTCAATTTCCCTTCCGCTCTTTGTGTCATTTCTTCATTTTGTGCCTTTCCCCCAACCTCTGGAGAGACGACCACCAAGATTTATTGGGCTGCTCCACCGAGACATCATCTCACTAACTGCAGAATGGCAGTTGTAAAAAAAATCCCATTTGCCAGCCTATTAGAATCCTATTAGTACTCCCAGCTGAAGACCCACCTCCTCCCTCTCTATGGAATTAGAGTGGCTGGCAGAGTCTGGTGCCACAGTTTTATGGGTCTCCTCCTTCCCAACTAGGAGATCAAACTGCTTGTTATAAAGCCCTAAGGCAGTAAGTGTCCTTGGTCCATAAGCCCCATGACAAAATACTTTCTGAAGGGAAGAGAGTGACAGACCAGATGAAGCACAGCTGCTCTGAGACAGCTAAAGAGGATGCGGGTAGGTTATGTGAATCGATAGAAGGTCCAGCTTGGCAATAACCCAAACCCTTGTTCTTGCTCCGTTTTAGTCCATCAAAAAGATTGGGATTCCGTACCATACAAGGCGTAGACAAAAAAAAGGAGAAGGACAAAGAATACGAGGCAGATTCAGAAGAAGAAGGCGAGACATCAAAAGCACACTACAACAGTACCAAAAATAACAATGGTTGGGGCTGCGAGAAGTATAAAAACTAAGAAAGAGGAGAGGGGGACTAAGAGAAATGGGAAAGGGGAAGAGGAAGAAGAAACTTCAGTAGTGTATATAGTTTGCAGAATCAAATCCGTATCATTTCCATTCATCCACTGGGAAACTTGGAGGAACCATATCACTTCCTCTAAGGGAAGAATGTCAACTCGCAAAGCATCCCGGCCTGTTCTCGAGTTGTCATAGGCCAGGGGGCAATGGGAAACTGGTGAAACACCACAGTAGCCAAAGACAGATGCACATTCCATGCTTATCTCTCTCAAGGCTGTATCCCAGGGTTACCTGCAGCAGCCGGAGGGGAGTGACCTCTACAACCTGTGAAATTGCTCCATTGGTTAATGTGATTGATGACACACCCATGGGGAGAGGGGAGGAAACAGGGTCATGATTGGGACATGAATTACGAAGGGTCAGAGCTGGCTTCACTTGGGAACGTGCCGACATGAAACTCCTAATAAATAACTGGATTTCTTTTGAAGCTTGGCTTGAGGCTCATGATTTAATTAGGGCATCCGTCGGAACCCCGACAAAGAATAGGTTTGCAAGACAACAAAGGTCCCCAACGAAGGAAAATCAGGTGTTCATGGGATCTGGGACTCTACACAACAGAAGGTCCTAGCTAACGTGTTGGCATTAGAATTGTTGTCCCAGCAAACAACGTTGAATCCTCCTAAAACCTGGCAAATCCTGCCTTACCAGGTCTCTCTTATTTTTCTGTAACCTTACCAGACTAGAAACTCAATACATATTGCTTGCCAATAAGAAAGGACAAAGGTAGTCTTTGATTCTTCCTGGGAGGTGAGGCTCGGCAGATCAAATCCATTGTAGCTACAAAGCTTGTCACAGGTACAAACTATAATCAATAATCAATATGTGGCAAAGAGAAGATACATCTGCACCTCTATAACTGTCTGGTTTGGTTCCTCAACCCAGCAAGACAGACACAGACTTCAGAGGATCATTAGAACTGCAGAAAAAACAATGGCTACCAACCTGCCTTCCATTGAGGACCTGTATACTGCACGAGTCAAAAAGAGGGCTGTGAAAATATTTACAGACCCCTCACATCCTGGACATAAAGTGTTTCAACTCCTACCCTCAAAATGATGCTATAGAGCACTGCACACCAGAACAACTAGAAACAAGGACAGTTTCTTACCGAATTCCATCACTCTACTAAACAAATAATTCCCTCAACACTGTCAAATTATTTACTAAATCTGCACTACTATTAATCTTCTCATCGCTCCCATCACCCATCTCCTTCCACTTATGACTGTATGACTGTAACTTTGTTGCTTGTATCCTTACAAGTTATATTGATATTGTTTCCTGATTGCTTATTTGTACCCTATGACTATCATTAGAATAGAATGGAATGAAATGGAATAGAACAGAATTTTTTTATTGGCCAAGTGTGATTGGACACACAAGGTATTTGTCTTGGTGCATAGGCTCTCAGTGTACATAAAAGGAAATATACCTTCATCAAGGTACAATGCTTACAACACTTAATGATAGTCATAGAACTTCCCCCTGGATTACGTCAACTGCCTGACCTTCGGACCTTCCGCTGCGAGCTGAAGACCTATTTGTTTATTCGTGCGGGACTGGCTTCGTGATTTTTAAATTTTATAATTTTATAAATTTTAGAGAGTTTAATTTTAATGGTATATTGTTTTTAAATTTTAGCCGATATATAATAAGTTTTTTAATCTTTGTTTTATTTGTATATTGTTCTATTTTTATTATGGCTGTGAACCGCCCTGAGTCCTTCGGGAAAAGGGCGGTATAAAAATCTAATAAATAAATAAATAAAATAAAATAAAATAGGCTACAAATAAGCAATCAGGAAACAATATCAATATCAATCATAAGGATGCAAGCAACAAAGTTAAGTTTTTGTACCTTATGATTCTTGATGAATGTATCTTTTCTTTTGTGTACATTGAGAGCGTATGCACCAAGACAAATTCTTTGTGTGTCCAATCACACTTGGCCAATAAAAAAATTCTATTCTATTCTATTCTGTTCTGTTCTGTTCTGTTCTGTTCTGTTCTGTTCTATTCTATTCTATTCTATTCTATTCTGTTCTATTCTATTCTATACAACTGAACTCAATGACACTGACTTCTGAATAAACATCTTACAGGATTTCTTTGTTAAATAATGAACCTCTGAGTCTGCTTTGATATGACTAGTCATAGGAGTGCTGCAGTTGAAAAGACAAGAATGCCTTGGACATAAGATTCCACAAGTTCCCCAAAAAGTGACATTTTTTTTCTTTCTCAGACTTCCAAGAAGGTATTCTAGAAAGGTGGGAAGTAAATAACTGCAGAATAATGATTGGATCTCCCGGTATTGCTGTGAATAATTCAATATCTCCTGGGGATTTCTTTTATTCTGTGTTAAATGAGTTTTTGTGGTGAAGGATGGAACATGCCATTGCTACTAGCAAGAAAATAGCAACAGCATTTAGACTTAAGATATATACCCCTTCACAAAAAGAGTTGCGGTGGCTGAGTGGCTAAGACGCTGAGCTTGTCGATCGAAAGGTCGGCAGTTGAGCGGTTCGAATATCTAGTGCCGTGTAACAGGGTGAGCTCCCATTGCTTGTCTCAGCTTCTGCCAACCTAGCAGTTTCGAAAACACGTAAAAATGCAAGTAGAAAAAATAGGGACCACCTTTGGTGGGAAGGTAACAGCATTCTGTGCGCCTTTGGCGTTGAGTCATGCCGGCCACATGACCACGGAGATGTCTTCGGACAGCGCTGGCTCTTCGGCTTTGAAACGGAGATGAGCACCACCCCCTAGAGTCGGGAATGACTAGTACATATGTGCAAGAGGAACCTTTACCTTTATCTTACTGCTTCACAGTGCTTTACAGCCCCCTCTAAGCGGTTTTCAGAGTCAGCCTCTTGCCCCCAACAATCTGGGTCCTCATTTTACCCACCTCGGAAGGATGGAAGTCTGAGTCAACCTTAAGCTGCCAAATTGCAGGCAGCCGGCAGTCAGCAGAAGTAGCCTGCAGTACTACACTCTAACCACTGCACCACCCCGACTCTCAGAAAAGATTAACAGACCCATGAATTTGGTACTTCATGACTCAGGAGGATCACAAGATTTGTAGAACTATCTACCACATATAATCACATGGAGATGGCCCAGTGATGCTTCTAGGAGCTCTTAAGAAGCTTAAGAAACCAAAGGTTTAGGAGGTGACCTTCTGATGTGGCTGTCAATGATCTGGCATTCAGTCTACAGCACTCCTATTTCACTGCTCAGCTGCCCCCATTCTATGTGATGAATCAAATGAAAAAGCTTGCTATCTATACAGAGACTGGATGAATAGCTAAATTTGCCTGAGAACTACAGAAACCTTCAATATGAGGGCTATGCAGTGGTGGGATTCAACCTGGTGTAACAACCAATTCTCTTTGCGCTCACATGCACAACAAACACATGCTCCACCCACACGCAGTGCATTTCAAACAGCTCTATAAATTACCGGTCTAACAACCGGTTCGCTGCTCACGCACACCAAAATGTGCTCTGTGCACGCGCAGTGCGTTTAAAAACAGTTCTAAAACTTACCTTCTACTACAGCCCCGGTGAGTAAAACAGCTGAGGCACAGCAATCTGCTCTGTTGAGCTGATCAGCCAGGCTTCAAACAAAGGAAATATAGGTCGGTATAGTGCAGGGGCGGTCGGGTGGGCCCAGCTGATCATCAGAGCGAACGGGTTCGCTCTCAGCTGATCATCGGAGCTAATGGTTCGCACGAACCGTCCCCCAAACTGGCTGAATTCCACCCCTGGGGCTATGTTTAGTTCCTATTTGCAGAGATATTTCTACCTACATCCCTTTATACTTCCACAGAAACCAAAGGCTTTGATTCCCTTTTATGGGAAAAGTAAAAATACTGGACAAAGGCTGAGCACCTTAGTTATGCATAAGTGACCTTGTGTCCACTATGAGCAACCCTGCTAATCTATCAAGACTACTCATCTTTCATTATGAGCGCTATTGGCGCAGTGGTTAGAGTGCAGTACTGCAGGCTACTTCTTCTGATTGCCAGCTGCCTGCAATTTGGCAGTTCGAATCTCACCAGGCTCAAAACTGACTCAGCCTTCCATCCTTCCGAGGTCGGTAAAATGAGGACCCAGATTGTTGGGGGCAAATATGCTGATTCTGTCAACCGCTTAGAGAGGGCTGCAAAGCACTGTGAAGCGGTATATAAGTCTAAGAGCTCTTGCTATTGCTATCTACATTCAGAGTTCACAAAAATCTGGTTCTTTCGACCTCCGTGTTTCTCAAACTTCAAGATGTTTCCCCATGATGGTTGAGAAATTCTGGGAGCTGCAGTCCACACAGCTTAAAGCTGCCAAGGTTGGGAAACACTGCTCTACCTCAATAATGCGGTTGAGCATTTCCCTCAGAGCAAATAATGTCATGACTGCCTTTATATCCTTCCTAAAGTTTGCTCTAGTTGCTTAAAGATAAATAACACCGCTATAATTGACTGGCACCTGAACCATTCAACTTGTATTATTTGCTTTCACACTTCCAAAAGATTATTTTTTCCACCTGAAAGAACTGTCAGTCTAGAAATCCACAGTAATATATATGAGTCCAGGCAGGAGAAAACTTAAATCTTAAATTAAAACTTAAATAGGTCCGGCGTCTTCCCTGCTGAAGCCAAGACGGCTGGTCTGAAATTTCTTTCTCCTGATAGCAAGCTTCTTTTGTTAAGGTGTGGGATTTTTTTTTAACCCTCTAAAAAAGAACAGACACTCCGGTGATTGATTTACGACTTCCTTAATTCTTTTATGTAAACTGGCAAACTTTCAACAAAAGGAGCCGGTGAAAGGAAGAAAGAGAGTGCCTGAGCAAGTGAGAAAGAGAATATTGATTGGTGAATGATCAACTCAGCTTCATCATTACGCGCTGACTCGCCATTCAAATCCACAAGGCTGAGTCAAGGAGCCTTGCGGGCAGATAAATAAAAATATAAAAGACAACCATGGATACCTAAACACGGGAAAGGGAGAAGTACACACATGGCAAAAAGCCCATGTGGGAAGTTGACTTTGCTGCAGAAAAAAACCCTAGAGTGGTTGAAATGGAGTTCGGTACCTCTTAAAGCTGCTACTGTATATATCTTACAGGGCTATTCAGAAAACAACAACAACCTGAAAGTCTGTTTCCTACAGTTCTTGCACATCAAAAGATGAGGAAGGGCCACAGTGGCAGCTTTCTCACAACTAGCCTTGCATTTGATGTTTGTAGTAGACGATGTAAGGGTAAATTGGCCAAAATGAATTAATTTAGAATCAACCCACCTTCCTTCTCTCCCTCTCTCTCTCCCTCTCTCTCTCTCTCTCTCTCTCTCATACTGTGTATGTATGTATGTATGCATGTATGTAAATATACATGCATCAGTGGTGGGTTGCCCCCGGTTCGGACCGGTTTGCAGGAACCGGTAGTAAAACCAGTGGGAGGCTCCGCCCACTGACCCATACGTCATCAGGAAGCTTCTGTGCATGCCTACATGTGCCCGTTGCAAACCGGTAGTAAAGGTAAATAGAACCCACCCCTGATACACACACACACACACACACACACACACAGACTTTTCTTCAAGATACTTAGTGAACAGTACATTGTCTGAGTCAATTTACTTTATACAAAATATTTGTAACAATGATAGTGTTAATGAAATATATATAATAATATTATTTCAGCTTCTCAGATTATATACACATTGTAATTATGATGTATTCTATTTTGTGGCAGTATACAAAGGGGGATGCGGTGGCTCAAGGGCTAGGACATTGAGCTTGTTGATCGAAAGGTCAGCAGCTCGGCGGTTCGAATCCCTAGTGCTGCTGTGTAACGGGATGAGCTCCTGTTACTTGTCCCAGCTTCTGCCAACCTAGCAGTTTCAAAAGCACATAAAAATGCAAGTAGAAGAAATAGGGACCACCTTTGGTGGGAAGGTAACAGCATTCCGTGCGCCTTTGGCGTTGAATCATGCTGGCCACATGACCACAGAGACGTCTTCGGACAGCGCTGGCTCGTCGACTTTGAAACGGAGATGAGCACTACCCCCTAGAGTCGGCAACGACTAGCACGTATGTGCAAGGGGAACCTTTACCTTTACCTTACAAAGTAGTATTTTTCCAGTTTCTACTTTCTATCTCTCATTACTAGACTCTGATACAACAATTCCCATATTGAGAGGTATTATGTATCTATCCATCATTCCGTTTGTTTGTTTTTTTACTTTTTAAGCCTCCGCAATAGTAATCTTAACTTCTAATATTTACTTATACATATTAACTATGACAGCTTCTCTCAGATAACACTATGCATAATAACATTTTCCCAATTTTTAGTTTCTAGTCTTTATTTTTTAGTCTTTAATAAAATCAGCCCATCTTCTAAAGAGAGATACCTTTGCTCTTTTATTTGCCAGCATAACTACGTCACTCTGCTCCCAACAGCTTAGAGCAGCGCAGATAGAAAAATCCAGGAATTTAAAAAGAACTTAATAGGATAGTATTCTTTGTCAGGCCCTAAAGCCCAAAGACGACACAGTAAGATTCAATCAAGTCCAATCCTTTATTTGCTTATACCGAATAGACAGAATCTTGCCAGACTAAAGCTATAACTTTGCAACCTGAGAGATTCTAGGCATGGTTAACCTGAATCTCTTTCCCACTCCCCCATCCATTTTGGAACTGAGCAGTCTCTTAATCTGGGCTTCTCTCTGGGAAAGCTCTGTGCTGCTCTTTCCACTTCTCCAGGTCCACATTCCATCACACCCTCCAACAATGGCAGATACTAACACTTAACATCCTCCAAAAACTGTTTCCTAGAATCACCTTTTTGCTTTTCTACAGAAATGCATCGGGGAGGAGCAAGCTCTTATATAGGAAGTCAAGTTGCTTTGTATTTATAGATAAATGCTATCACCTAAAACAGTGTTAGGGAACCTTTTCGACACTGAGTGTCAAAACAGAAACACACGCATGCGTGGGAATGCTGGAAACTAAGAGCAGCTCTCTGGCGCCCATGCTCAGGCGTGCCACAAACTGGAAGAGCTTCCAGTTTCTGACGTGTACATGCGCGCCTGTCACCTGGTCTTCTGGTTTCTGGCGTGCACATGCACGAAAGGCCAGCTGGCCAGTGCGCATGTACGCACTAGAAACCAGAAGCTCAGCTTTCCGGCATGTGCATGCACGACAGGGAGCTGCTCTTCCAGTTTCTGGCACTCCTGTGTGCATGAAGATCAACCCGGAAGAGCAACGGTGACAGCTGGCATGTCCGGAGAGATGGCTCTTCATGCCATAGGTTTGCCATCACGGACCTTGAAGGTCCTGCTATTGAGTTCCTGCAGAAGTAGGTGTTGTGGTCCACCAGCAGCCTAAAGAGCTGGCAATGGAGTCGGACAGCGATGAGGCTGAGGTGAGGCCAGGGCCATTGGGGAGCCACCAGGGCCACTCCAGAGCCACCAGGGCCACCAGGGCCACTCCAGAGCCACCAGAGGCTGAGAGTAGTGAGGCAGAGGAACAGGAGGAGCCTGTTCCTAATGCATGCATGAGAAGAGCTGTCAGAAAGCAAGAGCAGCTCGAGCAGAGATGATGACTCTGGAGTAGATGTTTTGCCCCTCCCATAAGGCTTAAAAGAACAGCAACAGTGTTTGGGCTTTGCCGGAAAACAACATTGGTAGCTTTGTCTTCTTGCATTTATTTTTGTATCGGTGACTTCTGAACATTTGCAAAGAAAGGCCTTTGGCGGTTTGCCTAATTGAACCAAGTTTGGCGATAGGACTGAGGAATTTGTGTTGGGAGGAATTTGCTTTAATTTAGTTGAACTACACTGGGAATGAAGTAATTCTCAGCTGTTCGGATAACGTTTGTTTTTACACTGACTGAGTTTCCTACTACCTACTTGGGCCTGGGTCACAACAGTGGGATAGCCCTTCAATTGGGCCTCTCTCCTAGATCTAAATGGGTGGGCAGATTCACTTTGGAGTAGTTCTCCTTCCAAGGATATCTGGAAAGAAGAACATCTTTCAGAAGCGGCATCTTAGTATCTCTGCTGTCAATCTTTATCACAGTGGGGCTGCAGTAACTTTAGATATGAATCCAGACAGTTCTTGAAAAGTAGTACAAACAAACTTGGATGAGGCCTCATTTTTCTGTGCTGCCATTGAGGTACAAACAGAAAGCCAGAGAAATATTGCCTTAACAGCAGAATTCGTAAGTAAACCAATCCTACTTTCCACCTTTATTTATTGTATAATGCTACCGAGTTCATGCTGATGTCCAGGGTTCAAAGCAGTGCATCATTCTTATTTTTGATGGCTCAGTGTTGATAACATCAAAGCCTCATGGAGGTTGCTGGAGAGATAAACATAAGAGAGAAACCCTCCGTGCTAAAATAGTTTTAATCTGTTTCGAGTCCATTTGACATTTTCCAGTCAAAATCTCAGATCAATAGATCATCAGGCGACTTGCCAGAGATTTTCTGTTGCAATAGCACCACATAACACACACACACACATACACACTTTTTTACTTCAATCTGGAGATTTCGCTTTGATTTCAACTTTTGATTTGATTTGAAGACCTTTCAAACGGACTACGGAGTCAATGTGACTTTCCAAGTCAAAGCCACAATTTGATGGGGATTGTTGACTCAACTTGGCTGTCTTCAAACAGACATGGGTGCACTTCTCATGTGCATTTTCTAGCCTTTGGACTGGTTTTAATCCCACTGAATAGGTTGCATGTGAATGCTTCAGACCAGCTTGAATGGACAATTCCCAATTGACTTGGCTCTGATTCATGAATGCCTAATTTCTATTTCCTTCCTTCCTTCCTTCCTTCCTTCCTTCCTTCCTTCCTTCCTTCCTTCCTTCCTTCCTTCCTTTCCTCCCTCCCTCCCTCCCTCCCTCCCTCTTCCTTTCACTAGTTCATTGGCATGGATGAGAATTTGCAACCAAGCGGAAGTTGAGGTTCACATTGAGGAGAAAGTGAAACTGAAGTCCAATCGAAAAGTCTTCAAATCAAATGTTGAACTCAAAGCTAACTCGCCAAATTGAAGTAAGAAGTACGGCTTTTTTCCCCAGCATGGTGATGGATTAATCCATCAGTCTTACTTCTGGATCTTATAGAAAATATGAGCTGAGAGAAAGGCTACGACACGTATTTATCGAATAAACATCCAGAAAAATCAGTACACGGACACCCTATAGGACCGTGTCACTTTTAGGGAGAGCCCCTGCAAACAAACAAACAAACATACCCGTGGATAATGCACAGCTAAAGAGTTGGGCTGCTCCAGATTGTTCATCGAAGGAGCAAAGGAACAGGTGATGACTTTCTTTCTCTCTCTCTCTCTCTCTCTCTCTCTCTCTTTCTCTGTTTCTCTCTCTCTGCCTCTCGCTTCGAATTTACTGCCGCAGAATAATGTTTTCAGGAGAGATTTGTCATTGTTTGTGACGGTTTCGAAAGCTCCTAAATATGCTTGATGCAATCGCAGATGTAAATTGCGGAGAAGAAAAAAAAGCAATTTGCAAGACATTAGAGCCTCTGCACAGGTTTCCTTTGGAATGATCAATGCATGTAAACTACAATGTTATCTAGATACATAAGAGGAGAGAGATGTTTGGCTGATGCAGGTCACATCTCCCTCCCTCCCCGCCCCCCACCTTTCTTTAGAAAAAAGAGTGGTCGCTTTTTACAATAGGCACTCTTCAGAAGGCGCCACCGTGGTGTTTTTCCTGCCGCTTGTCAAGGATAAATCGTTATCCATGTTTTTCTCTTGGAGAGAGGAAAGGTAATCTCTTTCTCTTTGTATGGAATTTTTTTTTTTTTTTTTGGCCATTCTTCAGTTTTTCAAACCCGGGCTCCCCTCTCAGTTTTAAAATCCGAACGAGACATAAGCATCTCAGTTGTAGACAAAACAAGTATCTAGGCAAATCTGAATCAGGGGTGAAATTCAGCTGGCTCTACCCGGATCGTGCGATCCGGTAGTACCGGTGGAGGGAGGCTCTGCCCACCTGCCCGGATGTCATCGCGTCCCGTTTTTAACCCTCTGCGCATGCGCAGAAGTCTCTGCGCATGCGTGGAGAAGGCATGTGAGTGTGTGCATGCCTTCGCTCACCTTTGCGAACCGGTAGCAAAGGTAACTGAATACCTGCCCTGATCTGAATAATTTGCTTCCTATCATGATACATGACAAGAGAAATGTTAGCCAGAGCAAAGTCCAGCTAGTACAAGTCTGTAGAGATTTGCAGTCATTATCCAGGCTGTGGTTGTCCCAAAGGTGTTTTTTCAGGAGGCAACTGGACTTTCTTGGTTTTTTTTTTCCTTTTGAAGGCATTTCGCTTTTTATCCAAGAAGCTTCTTCAGCTCTGGCAGGATGGTGGGGAATGGAAGGATTTATACTCCTTGCAGACAGCTGGTCATTTACATCCTTTTGGAGCAGGGGTGTCCAGACTTAACCCCTTGAAGAGTGGTGGACTTCAACTTCCAGAATTCCCCAGCCAGCATGAGCTATAAATATAAGCAAGTTGCTGGCTGGGGAATTCTAGGAGTTGAAGTCCACCATTCTTCCAGGGGCCAAGTTTGGACATTCCTGTTTTAGAGAGTTGTTGAGGTGCTTGGAGGTTTATCTGTGTCCTCAGGCCTGTTATTGGCAAAAATCAAATGTTATACTCCAAAAAGTATGGTATATGCCTTGCAGGCAACTGGTTATCTGCATCCTTTTAGAGGGTCCTTGAACCACTTGGAGGTTGATCTATGTCCTCAGGGTCACCTGAGTGGTGCTAATGGTACCTGTCATCTGCAATTTTTTTCTTTGGAAATCCCTTCCTACTCCTACATGGTTCAAAGGGTGCTCATCCCAAATCGCATAGCTAAAGTAGAGATTCTCAGTCATCCAGATCATGGTTGTCCCAAAGGTGCTTTTTCGGGAGACAACTAGACTTTCTTGGGGGTTTTTTTTAATTTTATTTTGAAGATGTTTTGCCAAAGCAGTGGTGTCCAACCTTGTAAACTTTAAGACTTGTGTGGACTTCAACTCTTCGAATTCCCCAGCTGACAACCCTGTAGCAATAGCACTTAGACTTATATACTGCTTCACAGTGCTTTTACCGCCCTCTCTAATTGGTTTACAGAGTCAGCCTCTTGACCACAACAATCTGGGTCCTCATTTTACCCACCTTGGAAGATGGAAGGCTGAGTCAACCTTGAGCCAGTCAGGATTGAACTCCTGGCAGTGGGAAGTGAGTTAGTCTGTAATACTGCATTCTAACCACTGTGTCACCATGATCCATCCATCCTTCCTTCCTTCCTTCCTTCCTTCCTTCCTTCCTTCCTTCCTTCCTTCCTTCCTTCCTTCCTTCCCTTCCCTTCCCTTCCCTTCCCTTCCTTTTTCTCCCTTCTTTCTTTAGCACTTAGCAACAGCACTTAGACTTATATACCACTTTACAGTGCTTTACAGCCCTCTCTAAGCAGTTTACAGAGTCAACCTATTGCCCCCAACAATCTGGATCCTCATTTTACTGACCTCGAAAAGATGGAAGGCTGAGTCAACTTTGAGCCTGGTGAGATTTGAACTGTTCAATTGCAGGCAGCCGGCAGGCAGCAGAAGTAGCCTGCAGTACTGCACTCTAAGCACTGTGCCACTGTAGCATGGCTGTACTTGAGAAAGAAAGAACTGTGGTAAAGAATTCTACCAGGGCTATCTGAATAACTGTCCTGTTTCTTACAACTGAATACAGAACATGGAAGATCTTTGGGAATTTTGTAAAATTATAAAAGTAATTTTGTCTCCCCTCCCCCTCCCTAAATTACAGGCAAACAATCTGTGGCCCAAGAGATCATCTGCATATGCATGCCATCTCTACCACCCCAGCATTGTCCAAAGAATAATGTAGCAAATAAGGATCAGCAACCCTGGAGAACCTATAACCCAGCAACGTTAGCCTAATTGGGCAAGAATTTGATTCGACACAAGTAGTGAGAAACTACCACAAGGGTTATTCCTTCCTACTTCCTGGACCATCAGCACAAACTCCCACCCATCCTACTAGACAACTTACACAGAAGACGAGAAAAGAGGTGATTACATTTTAAAGGAATCCCCTCCCACTTTTTTTTTTCTTTGGCTGCCTTTGACGTTGATCTAAAAGTTCACATTTTTGAACCTAACATTCTAAGAATAGAAAAGAAACACAGGGAAAGGATGAGAAAAGATTAGAAGGGTTAAATGCATCTCTTCTGTGGTCTCCATCTCAGGCAAATTGTCTGTCTCTCAATCAGTATAATAGATTGCAATCAGTTGAAAGGTGTTGTTTGAATTAAGCAGATCAGATGGAAGTTGGCGTGTTGAGATGTGGGAGGGGGGGCGGTGAGCAGCCGAATGTTCAATCTAAAAATGTACGTCCAAGATCATAAACAACAATAAAAAGAAAGAAAACCAGCCACTTCCTTTCACCGTGCATTTTAAAATGCTTTTGATTATTCATACCACGTCTTTGTTATTTTTACAGGTAACTCAAGGTAGCAAACATATCCAACATACTTTCTTCCTCCTATTTTCCTCATTAACAACAACACTGGCTGAGAGATAATGTCTGACTCAAAGTCACCCAGCCAACTTCCATGCCTAAAATGGGACTAGAACTTACCATCCCCTAGTGATTGTCCCAAAGTCGCTCAGACAGCTCTCATGCCTAAAATGGGACTAGAATTCACAGTCTCATGGTGATTGTCCCAAAGTCATCCAGCCAGCGTTCATGTCTAAGATATGACTAGAACTCACAGTCTCCTGGTGATTGTCCCAAAGTCATCCAGCCAGTGTTCATGTCTAAGATAGAACTAGAATTCACAGTCTCCTGGTGATTGTCCCAAAGTCATCCAGCCAGTTTTCTTGCCTAAAATAGAAGTAGAATTCACAATCTCCCTGTGATTGGATCAAAGTCATCCAGCCAGCTTTCATACCTAAGGTGGGACTAGAACTCACTCTTTCCTAGTGATTGGCTGAAAGTCATCCGGCCAGCTTTCATGTCTAAAATAGAACTAGAATTCACAGTCTCCTGGTGATTGACCCAAAGTCATCCAGCCAGCTTTCATGCCAAAGGTGGGACTAGAACTCACCCTCTCCTAGTGATTGGCCCAAAGTCATCCAACTGTCTTTCACAGGTAAGGTGGAACCAGAACTCACTGTCTCTTCCATTCTAGCCTGGTGTCTTAGACCAAACTTTCCTCCTCTGCAGAGCAGAGATGCCACAATTCCCTGATATTTTAAATCCATTTTTAAAAGTTAGAATGGGAAATATTGTTTGTCTTCCAGCTGAAACTTGCCTACTTGAAAACAAGTAAAGAATAGCTGACCATTTGCACAAAAGCTTACTGCTTGAAAAATATACAGGCATGTTTACCCAACATGCTCAGCTAGATCAGATAAAGTCTTAGAGGTGCACTCATACAACATGATGGACTCCAACCTTGGATGTCTTGAGCAGGGCATAATTTAGCAGGTCATGTGAATCCAGCCTATTGGGTGAATTTATGGTCCAACGTGTTAAACAAATCCAGAAAACTGAGCCAATTTAATAATCTGGTTAAGCAAATTGTGTGAAGCACAGTCCATGAATGAATATTATTCTAGGATCATACTTCATCAGCAAGTGGCAAGGCCAAAGCAACTTACTTTGAACTTACAGATTCTGCTGCAACTTAGGGCTGAGAGCAGTGTGAGATTCAGCCGATTCAGGCTGGTTCCAGCGAACCGGTAGTTAAATTGCTGGCTAGCCTCACCCCTCACCTCCCTGCCCCTTCCAGGAATCCCCATGCGCCTCATTTTGTCTCCCAGGTAAGTGCAACAAGACCTCCTAGGCCCGAAACAGGGCATGGGGGGGATGTCTCCCCTGCGGCCCATTTTTGCTTCCAACTGGGGTGCAGGAGGCCAAGTGCTGCCTATCACACCCTGGATACACCCATCATGGCCACACCCAGCCAGCCAGCCATTAGGGCAGAGAACTGGTTGTTAAATTATTTGAATCCCACCACTAGCTGACAGTCACTCTATGTATCACTCAAATATAGCAACAGCAACATCATTTAGACTTATTGTTCTGTCTCCTTCCCCACTTCGGATTAACGAGCTGGCCTTCAGCCAGTGGATTCACGGCTCTTATCAGTCCTGGCAGAGAAATCGCAGCTGTCTGCCAAAGTTCAAACAAATGACTCACGTAGCAAGACTTCCAGCTCTTTTTGAAACGGTTCAGCTAAACTTTTGCTTCCCATGGAGTGAGAGGAGTCCCAAAGCTCCTTATATATCCTGTGGGGTGGGGCTCCTGCCCCACCCTTCCCTTTGATGACGCCGCCTCTCTAATCTTCTGAAGCGCGGGTCAATCCAAACTTGATTATTATTATTATCAGCTGGGTCTGAAGGCGTAGCCTGAGGAAGGGAGGAATCAGGGGATAACGGCATCATTACGTTCTCCGACTGGTCTGGTTCTGGCTCCTGGAGCTGGGCCAAAGGCATCGGTGTTCCCAATGTAAGCCTTACTGGCCCTTCCCCCTCACTCTCTGAGTCACTTTTGGGCATGGGGCCAGGTTCGGGGCTGGAGTCACAACACTTATATAATGTTCCATAATGTTTTACAGCAGGGGTGCTCAACTTTTTTGATTCCACGGACTGGTGGCAATGGCGATAGCTTTGGCGGTTTTGGTGGTGGTGGGAACGTAACCTAAATCCCATGCATGTGCAAATGAAGTTTCGCACACTCGCCCGCCACTTCGGCAGCCTGGTTCCGAACAAGCAGCAGGCTCTCTCTAAACAGTTTACAGTGTCAGCATCTTGCTCCAAACAATCTGGCTCCTCATTTTACTGGCCTCAGAAGGATGAAAGGCTGAATCAACCTTGAGACCCATCAGGATCGAACTCCGGACTGTGAGCAGAGTTTGCCTGCAATACTGCGTTGTAAGCACTGCATCATCAGGGCTCTCGTACGTGATTTGCAGGAAAGGCTCCATCGGAACGCATCACACAGTTGTACTAAAGGCAGCTTCATCGGGAATAATTTTTGAGGTTCACCAGAGTTTATAATTAGCTTCTTTATTAATATACTAAATGCTTTTTTAAAAAAAAATATATTTGCATATTTGATAGAAAACGATCAAGAAGGTTGATCAATTTAGACATTCAGCCCCAACCTGTTCGCCCATCTAAATGGGATTCCTTCACCACAACTATCTCTACCCTGCTCTTCTTCTTTTTTTTTTGGAAACACTATTTTTCCTCTTTTCTCCCCTAATTAGATTCTCCTCTTCTTTCAAACACCATCCGACGAAGCATCCAAATTACCTCCAAATAAGCTTTTAAAATCTCGAATTACACCATTAAGGGGAGAGTATGTCGCAAAAATAATAGGGAAATAGGGGAGGAAAAAGCCCCATTTATCCCCAAACAGATTGTGGGTTGAAGCATAGAAGAGGGTGGGCAGGTGGGGAGGGATAAAAACGCTTCCTTCTAATTTGAGGATTTTGTTTCAAAAATAGTCTAACGAAACAAGTTTGGTGCAATCATGCAGGAGCTGATAGAAAAAACAAAAGAAAAAAAGAAAAAAAAAGGGTGGGGTGGGGTGGAGAGAAACCTTGCTCTGGCAGAAATTCCTTTTCAGATTCGCTGTACTTTCCACCTCACTTAAAGTCACTTCACACTTGAAATGCCATCAACTGTAAACTGAAATTGTGAATTGTTTGCTCTGTGACTGTATAGGGTTTTGTTTTGTTTTTTTAAAAAAAATCAACCTTAACAAGCATTTTAGAAATTGCTGTTTTCCAATTGTCGCTGTGGCAAGCTGCAGAAAGATTTTTCAGATGACAGAAAGAGAAGGATATATAAAAAAGTGAGGTTCCTTATAAATAAATAAAAAACACCAGGGCAGGGCAGGGTTGAAGCGATGAATTTGGACCCGAGTCCTCTGATGTTGCTGCAACTGCTGTGTGAAAGGGGTGAGAAAGATTTCTGTCCAAGTTTAAATGATCTGACAGATGCCTCTGGAAAAACAAAAAAAACAAAAACAACAACCAACAAACAACAACCCTGCTTTCAAATGAGGAATTTTAAGCTGGAGCTAAGCCACCCATTTCAATACAGTGAATTTTCATTCTTGGCGAACCGTATCACATACCCTTGAATGATTTATGGCAAGAAACACTTAGAGAGTCATAGAAGCTTGGCTAGAAATTTTTAGTGGTCCAGAAGAACCATCAGAGCTAAATGTTAAGCACCAGTTCAAGGCACCAGACTATCTAAGAAAAAAGATTCTTGACCAGTGGTAGGTTTCAGATATTCTTATCACCGGTTCACCCCATACATGCACGCTCGCTTCATATGTGCACACGCACCTTCTGTGCCTCCACCGCGCATGCACCCAACCTTGGAAACGTGGCTAAATAGGATGGCATAGAGCCGGAGTGGGTGGGAGGACCAGTTCACTCGAATACCGGGTGTTATGACCCAGGCCCAAGTAGGTAGTAATAAACTTAGTCTGTGGAAAAACAACTTTATTCGAACAGCTGGGAATTACTTCATTCCCAGTGTCATTCAACTCAAAGTAAAACAAAAGCCTCCCAACACAAATTCCTCAGTTATCTCGCAAACCTTAGTCCAATTAGGCAAACTGCCAAAGGCCCTTCCTGGCAAACCTCCAGAAGCCACAAAAACAAAGACATACACGAAGCAGAAGATGAAGCAGAAGATGCAGCTACAACGTTGTTTTCCAGCAAAGTTCAAACGCCAGTGCTGGTCTGTTTTAAGCCTTATGGGAGGGGCCAATCATCTCTTGGCCCTACTCCCGAGTTGTCCTCTCTGCTTGAGCTGCTCTTGCCTTCTGGCAGCTCTTCTCATGCGTGCATTAGGAACAGGCTCCTCCTGTTCCTCTGCCTCACTACTATCAGTTTCTGGAGGCTCTGGAGTCCGCACCTCACTTCCCGATGGCCCTGGCCCCATCTCAGCCTCATCACTGTCTGACTCCATTGTCACCTCCATAGGCTGCTGACGGACCACAACACTGAGTGAATACCACCTTTGTTCTTGAGTGACTCTTCAGCAAGCAGTGATCAGGGCAAAAAAGGCTTTTAAAGGTGTTGTAAGGTCGTAAAATCGAGCACGAGTCAGTTGGCCATTGCCTTGCTTTAGCAACAGAAATTCTGGTGCCAATTTTAGTCGGAAAATGAGGACTGCCTATTCTTCCACATTCAGAATAAAGATCAGGGAAGTGGTTAGCTTCCTCTTGGAACTGAATCAGGCTTACATAAAACTACCTGGGAGAAGGCACATGCGTGAGAAGAAGAGAGGAAATAAAACTCAAGAAGAGGCTAAACTGAAGTTTGTCCCTACCTCTGCATTTTTGAAAGCCAGATAGTTAGACAGGGGACATCTTTCTTGTTTGAAGTTCACACAACCGTCATCAGTCATGTACCAAATGTGATTGCTACAATGATACTCCCACAGTAAAATTCTAAGCTGAGCTTAAGACAAGTGTCTCTGGAGATTCTCATTCATCCAGGTCATGGCTGTCCCAAAGGTGCTTTTCCAAAAGGCAGTTGGACTTTCTTGTTTTTCTTTTTCCTTGAAAACATTTCACTTCTTCTCCAAGAAGCTTCTTCAGTTCTGACTGAATGGTGGAGAATGTAAGGATTTATATTCAGATGACCTTCAACAGCTCTCAGAAAGAGCGCTAATAACCAGATGATGACAAGGAATATAATTCTGTCCATTCTCCACCATTCAGTCAGAACTGAACAAGCTCCTTGGAGGAGAAGCAAAAAGTCTTCAAGGAAAAACAAAGAACGTCTAGTGTTTTGAAAAAGCACCTTTGCACTTAGGACGTTGGGAGATTATGTCTTCAAACAAGTTTTCCATGAGCTATTGATAGAAGAGAAAGAGAAGAGAAACAAGAGAACGAGTTACTGTGTGGTATGATGGGTAGCGAATAAATGTGTAGGATTTTTCTAAATGACCATCAGGTTATCAGCATTTCACATACAGTATTATATTCACACACTCTGATGCTAAAGAGTTAGACATTCTACTGCCCCTCCCCACCTGAAAAGAACTCTGTCCCAACTGCCAGTTGCCTTATATTAACACGCTCTGACGCTACCCCTTCACTAAACCGGGTGTGGGCGTGACTCATCTGGCCTGTGGGCTGGGACATTCTACTCCGCCTCCCCCTCTATTCCAACTGCCAGTTGCCTTATACGTGCTAGTCGTTGCCGACTCTAGGGGGCGGTGCTCATCTCCGTTTCAAAGCCGAAGAGCCAGCGCTGTCCGAAGCCGTCTCCATGGTCATGTGGCCAGCATGACTCAATGCCAAAGGCACATGGAACGCTGTTACCTTCCCACCAAGGTGGTCCCTATTTTTTCTACTTGCATTTTTAGGTGCTTTCGAAACTGCTAGGTTGGCAGAAGCTGGGACAAGTAACGGGAGCTCACCCCATTACACGGCAGCACTAGGGATTCGAACCGCCGAGCTGCCGACCTTTTGATCGACAAGCTCAACGTCCTATCCCCTGAGCCACCATGTCCCCTTGCCTTATATTAACACACTCTTGCCTTATATTAACACACTCTATTGCTACGGAGTTACACATTCTACGTTAAGTTTCAGGCTTTAAGTGTCCTATCACATAGTTTTGTAGTGAAACAAGGGCATCCAGCTAATAAACAAACAAACAAACAAATAAATAATCCATCTGGAAGTGGGAAAACTCCCTCTCTCTCTCTCCCCCTCTCCTTCTCTCACTCCTTCCTTCCTTTTCTTTCTCTCTCTGTCTGTCAGTATTGTACACAGCCTCCTTGCAACTTCTGCCCCCTTTCTCTGTCTCCAACAGAGCAGCATCAGTAAATAAATCTTTACCGAGGCAATTTTCTTTCCAAACAGAGAAACATTTACTTGTGTACCATTTTACAGAAGAAATTGGTAGCAACGAGTCAGACAAAGATCCTCCGTGAATTCCCAGAGGGGTTGGGATCAGTTGAAGCCGTTTTGTTCAATGCCTTTAAACTTTCCAATCAGGAATGATCCACAGATGCAAACTTAGCAAATTCTAGTATGGATGTTATCCTATTTGCATTGGCCAAACTATTGGTCAGCTTTGTATATGTTTGTTGCCTGATCTGGCAAGCAAGAAAAACAAACAAAATAAAAACCAGCTATGCCCATGAGCCACAGTGCCACAATGGTTAGAGTGCAGTACTGCAGGCTACTTCTACTGACTGCCGGCTGCCTGCAATTGGGCAGTTTGAATCTCCAGGCTCAAGGTTGACTCAGCCTTTTGCCCTTCCGAGGTGGGTAAAATGAGAACCAAGATTTTCGGGGGGAAACATGCTGACTCTGCAAACTACTTAGAGAGGGCTGTACACCACTGTGAAGCAGTATATAAGTCTTAAGTGCTGTTGCTATTGCTTTGCCCTTCCTTCCTTCCTTCCTTTCTTCCTTCTTTCCTTCCTTCCTTCCTTCCTTCCTTCCTTCCTTCCTTCCTTCCTTCCTTCCTTCCCTTTCTTCCTGTGCAGTACTTAGAAAGGAGTATTGCAGGCTAACTCTGCCAACTGCCAGGAGTTCGATCCTGACCAGCTCAAGGTTGACTCAGCCTTCCATCCTTCCGAGGTAAGTTAAATTAGGATCCAGATTGCTGGGGGCAAGAGGCTGACTCTATAAACTGCTTAGAGAGGGCTGGAAAGCACTGGTAAGGAATATCTAAGTCTAAGTGAAATTGCTATTGCTATGAAAATAATGCTTGGTACTCAAATCCATTTGAAGTTGTTTTGTTTTGTTTTTTTTTAAAAAAAACAGCCTTAGTCTGTTTTAGCTGGAGTCTCATCACTTCTTTTTCAAGCAGCACAGTAATAGTCTGGTCTACGAGATGGAGAATCAAGACGCAGATTATTTTAAAATAAAAGAGTGCATTCAAACATGTGGCTGAGTGCTTTTTGCTCATAATTAGGTAGCCACATATGGAATTAAGTCGACACATATCAGGCTGGAGATATAAAGATTTTGAGGCCTTAGCTGTGTTTAGAAACAAAACACGAAACGTGCACAGCAGGGAAGGTGTGGAGAAAAGCCATCGCCTTGAAGAGCAAGGAATAGCGACACCATAAGAATAACATTGCTAAATCAAAATGTATCAAAAGAGCGTGAATTCAACCATCTCAAATAGGGAATTGCAAATTCGAGAGCAGAAATGAGTTCTAAAATGCAGGGCTGATGTATTTGAAGAGCATTTCCATTTGCTGGGCTTTTCTGCATGAATCTATTAAACCCATTACGTTCAAAGGCCAGCATTCTGTACAGCGGACGGTCAAGTTCAAAGGGAATCCCAGTGAGTAAGCCACTGGGTGCTCTTCAGAGGTTTGAAAGAGAACAATTACTCCATCGGATGTAATCTGGCCTTGTCTCAGACTATTTGGACAAATTTCTCCCAAGCGGGGGTTCCACTTAAAATTTGCCACACAATTCTGTGTGTCACAATAGTGAGTCGGCAACGCCTAGTCCTGAGGACTCATCCCTTCACTGTAGTGGCATTTAATTTATTCTTGGTTTTGGACTTCCATCAGGGCACCCATCATTGGTTAGAGGGAAGTTAATGGTCCCACATTTGGGTTGTCGGTGTGGTATCACCAAGAGAAGTTACCGCAGTTCAAGATACTCAGGTTTACAGAGCTGTTCCTTTTGGGTATCCTACCAGAGAAAAGTAGTAAAGAAAATATATATTTGATAATACATGTAATAACTGCAGCGAGAATAGTATTTGCGCAAAGATGGAAAGCAGAGAAAATCCCTATGGAGGGACAAGTAATTAAAAAAAAATAGATTGTGTGGCTCAGAGGCTAGGACGTTGGGTTTGTTGACTGAAAGGTCGGCAGCTCAGCGGTTCGAATCCCTAGTGCTTCCGTGTAACGGGGTGAGCTCCCATTACTTGTCCCAGCTTCTGCCAACCTAGCAGTTTCGAAAGCACGTAAAAATGCAAGTAGAAAAAATAGGGACCACCTTTGGTGGGAAGGTAACAGTGTTCCATGCGCCTTTGGCATTGAGTCATGACGGCCACATGACCACGGAGATGTCTTTGGACAGCGCTGGCTCTTTGGCTTTGAAACGGAGATGAGCACCGCTCCCTAGAGTCGGCAACGACTAGCACGTATGTGCGAGGGGAACCTTTACCTTTTTTAGAAATGAATAGATTGACTTTGTTAATTAAAGAAAAAGAGGAATCGGAATATTTTAAGATATGGGGACAATTTTACCATTGGTTAGAGATCCATAGCTCTGTTATCGGCTGCAGAGGCCTTCAGAAAAGCTTTGCCGGCCACAGAAGAAGTCCCTGAAGGCCTCTGAAAGTGAAAAGGAGGTCGGGGGGGGGACATGCACAAGTGAGGTTAGTCAGTGGACGGCATCCCCCGAAAATAAGACATGGTGCCTTTTTTGGTGGCAAAAACAAAACATAAGACAGGGTCTTATTTTCGGGAAAACATGGGTAGATATCAAGTGAAAGTGAGCCCACCGCCTCTCTTTCTCAATGAAGGAAGGTCTTGACTAGGGCCAAGGCACGCAACAATGGGGCGAAGAGATTTACTTTTTGTGATGGGAGGGAAGGGACATGGCTATTCTCAACGCCTTGTCCTGTTTGCAATGCCAGTTCTCATCTGACTTTACCACCCTGCTCCTGTCTCTGCTAGTGACTTGCTTTGTGCGGAAGTAAATTGCTTCTCTCTGCCTATTGTCTGCTCCTGCCTGGATTTCTAATGTATCCAGTCCTCCAACTGAAGACCCAATTCACCATTTCACCTATTAAACTTCAATTCTCTAAAGCGGAGAGATTTTCCAGACCCTCCTTGCGGCTTCCTCCCAGTCTACCCACCCACACTTAAGGGTGAATGTTTATTTATTTATTTATTTTGTCGAGTACGTATTAGATAATATGTGTAAGTATAAGCATGAATTGAATACATAAAGGGAATACAATTAAAGGGAATGTTAGGACAGGGACGGTAGGCACTCTGGTGCTCTTAGGGATGGAGCAGTCAAAACTGCTGGAGGCAAGTTGTTCCACTGATTAAATGTTCTCACTGTCAGGAAATTTCTCCTTAGTTCTAGGTTGCTTCTCTCCTTGATTCGTTCCCACCCATTGCTTCTTGTTCTACCCTCAGTGCTTTGGAGAATAGCTTGACTCCCTCTTCTTTGTGGCAGCCCCTGTGATATTGGAACACTGCTATCATGTCACCCCTAGTCCTTCTTTTCACTATATAAGACATACCCAATTCCTGCAATGTTTTAGCCTCCAGTCCCCTAATCATCTTTGTTGCTCTTCCCTGCACTCTTTCCAGAATCTCAACATCTTTTTAATATCATGGCGACCAAAGGTGGATACAGTATTTTAAATGTGGTCTTAAAATGGTAAAGGTAAAGGTTCCCCTCGCACATATGTGCTAGTCGTTCCCGACTCTAGGGGGCGGTGCTCATCTCTGTTTCAAAGCCGAAGAGCCAGCACTGCCCGAAGACGTCTCTGTGGTCATGTGGCCGGCATGACTAAATGCCAAAGGCACATGGAATGCTGTTACCTTCCCACCAAAGGTGGTCCCTATTTTTTCTACTTACATTTTTACGTGCTTTCGAACTGCTAGGTTGGCAGAAGTTGGGACAAGTCACGGGAGCTCACCCCGTTATGTGGCAGCACTAGGGATTTGAACCGCTGAACTGCCGACCTTTTGATCGATAATCTCAGCATCTCAACAACTGGGCCTCTTACCAAGGCTTTTATAAAGCAGTCCTAAAGCTTCATGTGATCTTGATTCTGTCCCTTTGTTAATGGATCCTAGGCTTTTTGGGTGGCTACAAAAATGTTCCATGTTTTTTGGGCAGCTTACGACACATTCTAAAAAGATGTGGAATTTGGTAAATTTAGGAAATATTTTGTATTAGATATATTTCTGAAGGAGAGGGGAATTGAGAGTGTGATTAAGTGTGGACTGACTAGAGATTATAATTTAGAAATTATTTTGGATTATGATTGTTAGTTTTGATACCCTGCATTTTGTTCTGGGAAGTCGGGGTGGGGGGTGGGGGTAAGGGGGAGGGGAATTGGGGGGTTGAGGGTAGAGGATGGAGTGATGGTTAATGTACAGGGATTATTGAAGATGTATAAATATAATTAATGTAGGGTCGGGTCTGCCCAGTTACCATTTTAGAACGGTGGGGAGGGAGAAAAGAGAGAGTAGGAGGTAGGAAAGAGGAGAAGAGGAAGGAAGAGGGGTAGAAGAGGGAGAAGGAAGGTGTAGGGTGGAGGGAGGAGAGGATGTAGATAAGAGAAGGGGAGGAAGGTTTGGATAGTAAAAGAAGGTAGAAGAGGGAAGAGTGTTAAAAAGGGGGGGGGTGACTGGGCAAGCCCGATTAATTGTATATAACTGTACATTGGATGAATTATTTGATATGATTGTAAAAATAAAACTTAAAAAAAAAAAAGATGTGGAATTTGCTAGTATGAACTAACTTCCAGGAGCATGGAAATCAAGGATGCCTCACTGGATCAGCCATCCTGCAACTTGGCTTTTGCAACCACACACACAGGAGGCTTACACGAAAGACTAAAAGTCACGGAACGGTGTGTCAGTGTCCTTTTGTGTACCGGCAATTTTATATTCCTTTGAACCATGGAAAGAAGCTGTTAAAATCTACCTAATGCCTAATGATCCTTGGGGAAAGACTGCCATGAAAATGCACATAATTATGATGAAACCTGTGAAGTTGCTCTTTCAACATTGTGAAATAAACGGTACCAGCTGGACCGACTAAAAAGCTGGCAAAATTGTTTAGGTCAACTGAAGAGTAACCTAAGAAAATTAGACAAAATACCATCAATTGTACACTATCATTTCAAATGTTCTTGATCCTTAAAAACAAAAAAAAAACCAAAAAAAAAACAACCTTAGATATAGAGGTCTAGAGAGAAAATAGGCCTGATTCAGAAGTTCTCCATGTTGTGCTAGTTACCTACTTGCATGGCACTTGTATAAAGGATTGCATACAAAATCAATTTAAGTACTAGATGGCATTCTTACTAGCCCTTCTATTATATGAAAAGAGGGAAACTTGCACTTCTCCAGACTGTGTTAGAATATATTTACCAGCCCCCTTCCCCCATTCCTCGGGTTAGCCTGCCTCGAAATGTTCGAGTCAGGTGTTGCGTATTTATATTTTTATAGTATTTTATTTATGTGGTGGATAGGTTTTGTATAGTTTTATCCTTTTAATATTGTAAACCTGCCCATATTTACCCTGTGGTAAGATGTGTGGCCAATAAAATAGATAAATGATAGATAGATAGATAGATAGATAGATAGATAGATAGATAGATAGATAGATAGATAGATAGATGGATAGATAGAAGGGTGGGCTGCTGGGGGTTCGCAGGTGTTTGGGAGAACCTCTAGCTAAGATTCTGTGCAGTTCAGAGAGCCCCCAAATCCCACTCCTGGTTGGTCCCATCCACCCTGCCTCTCCCAGGAGTCCCCATGGGGCCTGTTTTGGATGCAGTGCAGGGCATGCACAGAGGCTCTGGGAAGGTGAAAAATGGGCCTACCGGAAGTTTAGGAAGGCTGGAAACAAGCCCGTTTCCAGCCTCCAGATGGCCTCCAGAGCCTGGGGAGGCCATTTTTGCCCTCCTGGAGGCTCAAGGAAAACCTCCAATGCCCAGGGAGGGCAAAAATGCCCCCGAAAAATGTGCAGGAGGCTGACTAGGCCATGCCACCATGGCCATGCCCACCCAACAACTGGGCAGAGACCCCCTTGCTAAAAATTTTGAAGCCCACCCCTGGATGGATGGATAGAGAGATAGATGATAGATAGATAGATAGATAGATAGATAGATAGATAGATAGATAGATAGATAGATAGATAGATAGATAGATAGATAGATAGATAGATGATGGATGGATGGATGGATGGATGGATGGATGGATGGATGGATGGATGGATGGATGGCAGTTCAGCAATATTCTGATCTTTTTTTTTCTTTTAACAACCCTGTAATCCCTTGCATCAGGATGGAGTTGGGGCAACTGACTGGAGCTTGAGCATTTACTGGCCAGCTGCCCTTCCTGACACCTTTGTGGAGTTCACAGCATATAATTGATATATATAATATAAATTTAGATATATAATACATATCATATAATTGATATATATAATATAAAAGTCTACCCACTGCTCAAGCAGGAGACCTTATACCATTTCAGACAAGTGGTCGTCCAATCTGTTCGTGAAAACCTCCAGTGTTGGAGCACCCACAACTAGGTGAAGGCCAGCCAGCAGATGATCGCTGCTGATTCATTGTTCTCACTCTCAGGAAATTTCTTCCTTAGTTCTCTTCTTGATTTACACTGAAGATAGGTTTAATGCATGCATTTTTCTCTCTCCACGGAGATTTGTTGTTGTACTAGTTTGTTGGTTTTTTTGTTTTTTTTTAAATCTATTGCTATTCAAAAGACCGAGATATTTTCAAAAAATGAAAAGCTATTATAAAAAAAAGCAACCACAACAAAACCCTGACCGCAATGGATTTACACAGGGGTGGAATTTCACCAAGATAGTACAGCTGTCAACATTTCTTCTTAACATGACCTCTGATGCATAATTCCGCAAGACAAAATGCTGGAAGGTGTTTTTTTTCTCTCTCTCTCTCTCCCAGGTTTGAAGTTTGAAATCCACATGCCAGAAATGGTCAGGAATTTAAACCTATAGTCCCTGCACAAGACCATAAAGAGGGGTTGTTGTTGTTGTTTAAATGTGTGCAGCAGCAGATTTTTTAAATGTGTGCAGAACCTTTACCTTGAAATTCAGAAACAAAGAACAAATAAGAGGAATAGCTTCTGTCTCACTAACTAATTACCGACAAAACTGCAGTCAATAAGATACCATCCTTGCATTTCCTCCCTCACCTTACTAGCCTTAACCCCTCCAAACAAACCAAGAAAAAAGGAATGGAGCGATGGAAGATAACAGGCAGTGAAAAGGTGGATATATCGAATTAAACCACCCATCATCGTCCATGACTGGTACCATCTGAAGCAGATCTGACTTCTCTGTCAGGAGACCTCAGCTTATCATTTTGCTACTGCTGCAAAAGTCTGAAAGGTTCCACCAGGTTGTCCATCTGGTGGTTTGCCAGGAATGTAGAAGCTGAACACCGTTTAGATAAAGAGACAGGTGTTATTGATCGAAGAAAGGAGATGGACTTGGGAACAGGGCTTCAACTTAGTTTGGTTAAGCATCAACACAGATTCTTTCTTTGGGCATAGTTTTGCACAAGGAGAAGGGGCTATCACATGCCTCCCTCCTTAATCTTTGCAGAAAAACAACAGAATACTTGCTAGCTAGTCTCATTCGTCATCTTCAGGCTGATATTTACAGCTTCGTGCTTCTAGGAGCAATGTGTGATCGAAATGTGATCACACATTTCGTCGAAACTTCGTCGAAACGTCGCCAAGACATTTCCAATTTTACGCGGGAGAAAACCCGAATAACCAAAGACCTACATACAAACACCTGCAAAAACCTCAGAAAACATATATATATATATGTATATATGTATATATATATATATATATATATGTATAGGTATGTAGGTTTTCTCCCGTGTAAAATTGGCAGTGTCTTGGCGACGTTTCGACGAAGTCTCATTCGTCATCTTCAGGCTTCAGCTTCGTGCTTCTGGGAGCAGTGTGCGATCGCAGCTGTTTCTTCCTTTTAAAAGGAAGTTAAAAGGAAGAAACAGCTGCGATCGCACACTGCTCCCAGAACACCCGTGAAAACCTCAGAAAACAAATATGTATAGGTACCATATATATATGGTGTTTTGAAGGAAGATAAAAACTTGTTCCATACTGTATAGGGGTAAGTAGGACTGATAGGAGATATGGTTTTGAATTGTGATGTCACCAAAAAGGAAGATTAAAAAGGGAAGATGCCCACGAAAGAGACTGCATATTTATATATACATCTATAAAGGTTGCGGCGGTGGTGCAGTGGTTAGAATGCAGACTACTTCTGCTGATTGCCCGCTGCCAGCAGTTCGATTCTCACCAGTTCAAGGGTGACTCAGCCTTCCATCCTTCCGAGGTCGCTAAAATGAGGATCCAGATTGTCGGGGGCAATAGGCTGACTCTGTAAATCGCTTAGTGAGAGCTGTAAAGCACTGTGAAGCGGTATATAAATCTAAGCGCTATTGCCATTGCAGCACCCTGGGGTCCATGTGATTTGCAAACTTGCCAGCCAGCTTCTGACAAGTTAATGGAGGAAAGCCAAATTCCCTTAACAATCATGTGGTTCATTTAACAATCACAAGCGAAGAAGGTCCTAAAATCACTTAATCACAACATGATGTAGCAACAGCAGCAGCAGTGAGTTTCCAATATTCTTACCACCAATTAACCGAGTGTGCGCACTTTCTGCACATGCACTTTGCTCGCTCGTGCATTTTCTGCGCATGCACCCGGCCTCGAAAACGTGCCCAAATAGGACATCATAGAGCCAGCACAAGTGGGTCTCCATTATCGGTTCGCCCGAACCAGTCCGAACCGGCTGAATACCTCCTCTAAACAGAAGCACCCATCCCAACTGTGGTCATAAGCTGAGGACCACTGTAGGCAGTTCAAGCTGGTGACTATGAGAAATCACAAGGAGTGTACCTAGCAAATATGTTAATTTGTTGTGACCCAGGCCCAAGTAGGTAGTAGGAAACTCAGTCTGTGAAAAAAACAAAAAACTTTATTCGAACAGCTGAGAATTACTTCATTCCTAGCGTCGTTCAACTCAAATTAAAACAAATTCCTCCCAACACAAATTCCTCAGTTGTTTCCCAAACCTTGGTCCAATTAGGCAAACTGCCAAAGGCCTTTCTCGGCAAACGTTCAGAAGTCACAAAACTAAATGCAAGATGTAGACGAAGCAGAAGACGAAGCTATCAATGTTGTTTTCCGGCAAAGCCCAAATGCCATTGCTGGTCTGTTTTAAGCCTTATGGGAGGGGCCAATCATCTCTTGGCCCTACTCCCAAGTTGTCCTCTCTGCTTGAGCTGCTCTTGCCTTCTGGCAGCTCTTCTCATGCATGCATTAGGAATAGGCTCCTCCTGTTCCTCTGCCTCACTACTATCAGGCTCCGGAGGCTCTGGAGTCTGCACCTCACTCCCCAATGGCCCTGGCCTCACCTCAGCCTCATCATTGTCTGACTTCATTGCCAGCTCCGCAGGCTGCTTGCAGACCATAACAATTGATAGATGCCAGGAACAGATAAACACTGAGTTGACAGGAAATGACATCTGTCAATAAGACACCAGAACCCAAGTTGGGCATAGAAAAGCAACCATTGAATCATCTTAGTCTGGGGGAATAAGATGTGTTATCTAGAGGTCAGCCCTTCTTGCTGAAGTAGGCAAAGGAGCATGAATGTGCCATATCACTTCGTAGAAAGTTCGTAACATGCTCGGTTGTACGGGTTGCCAAAGCAAATCAAATAATCCACTCAGTGCAGTTAAGTCTTTCTTACAGCTCTGAGCACCGAAATCCAGTCTGTCTACATGTTGCACGTTAGGGCTGTGATGAAGGATCAGACAAAACAGAGCATTTGGCAAGATGCACCCATACAACTTGTTGGATATTAGGAAGCTGCGGGGGGGGGGGGGGGAAACCACACTGACTTCGTAACTTTGGTCCTGCAATGTCAAAGCAGAGATAGGAAGCTAACAGCTGCAGGCGTGAGGCTGCCAGGAAGATAAATTATGCCCCTTGTTTGCTCATCTCAGATATAATCGATCAGTCAAGAGAACGTTGGTGCCAAAACTATAGTAAAAGTAGCCAATGAGTTTCAACGCTCCCACCTGTTAGCACAAGCACTTTCTGAAAATTTCTTAATAATGATTCTAGCGTCCTCCGGATATTGCAGTATAACTGCCAATAACCCTAGGCAGCATTGGTTGGCAGCGAGATAGGCAGGAATGGTAATTCAAGAACATCTGAAAGGCCACAGGTTCCCCATCTCTGATCAGAGGCCTTATGAGAAAATTTTTAAACGGCAGCAAGCTTGGCAACGAGCAACCCTGTGGGACGTGACTGGCTGTGTGATCTGTCACCTCACTGATCGCCAGGGTTGATTGATGGAATTAATCTTTTCTATTATGGCACCGGCTACTTGCAAAATGCGATAATGGCAAACAACTGTCACCAGTAATTAGAACAGCAGCAGCAAAAGCAACCATGAACGATACAGAAAGCTGCGAACTCTGTAAAGGTGGGAATAAGCAATCGGGGAAGGGCTCCTTGAGAGAAACGCCTTGCTGCTTCCGAAAGTGAAGTCTGATCGAACACAGCAGTTACTTAAACCGGTGCATTGGCTCTGCGGAGAACAATACTTCGCTTACTTGCTGCGATTGGGCGGGTGATGAATGATTCACCCTGTGCTTTAATTTGAGCTGCGAGGGACAATCCTGGATGACTTCCCTCGACTCCCAGCAAAGCTTGCCAAAGACGTATGATCCTGGAGCCTCCGGTCTCCAATAAGTGAATGGGTGATTTTTGTGTGCCAAAGCAACTCGGGGAAAAAAGCGGAGGCAGGAATCGGAGGCACGGCTGGACTCAAAAGGTTGGCAAGGTTACTTCATGCCCCCATCAGAGCCTGAATCTGCGGAGGAGGACGAGCTGCATCTGGAGTCGAAGGAAATCAAGGGGGCGGCTTTGTTGGCTTCAAAGGAATGTGGAGAGGAGCAGGCCAAGGCAGCCCAGGGCCTATGAGGATTGGGACAGCTTCATTAGCAAGGAGGATAACCAAGAGAGGGCAAGCAGTGGACATGAGGAGTGAGGGAGCTCAGGTGATGAGCAAGGGCCGTCCCCTCCTGATCCCTGAGCACGGAGAGTGGAGAGAAGGCAGGAACAGCACAAGCTGACCCAACAACTCAGGAGGAGAGCGCCCTGCCCCTTTTCACAAGGCACACCTGGGGACTGAGATATAAGGAGATGCTGTGGGGATGGGGCATTTGTCAGGAACAAGCGCTGAATTGGTAGAGTTGGGTGTGCGGGTACAGACATTTGGAGTTTGCAGGACTGCTTGCTTCTTCCTTACTTTGTGGACTCATTGTTTGTTCCTTGTTTCATGGACTCATTTCCCAGTTCCTTTATTTTGCTGGACTGGGTGCAGCCAGAGGCTGCCACACTTGGACTTGCCAAGAACTTGGGAGCATTTGGGGGGAAATTTGGAGCCTTAAACGGGAGTTTGAACTCTCAGCTGGCTGTGTGACCTTCATGCCTTGTCCTGGGTCATCACAGCTATCATTAAATTAAGCCCTGGTCAGTTTAGATCCAGTTGTGCTCCTAGGTAAGAAACAATCCAGAATATCAAAGTCAGCATGGTCATTGGTGAAAAGGCTGGACAATGAAGTCCACGCATCTGGAAGGTTGCTTATCACGATATAATAGCAATAGCAGTTAGACTTATATACCGCTGCATAATGCTTTATAGCACTCTCTGAGTGGTTTACAGAGTCAGCGTTTTGCCCCCAGCAATCTGAATCCTCATTTTACTGAACTTGGAAGGGCGGAAGCCTGAGGCAACTTTGAGTCCTGTCAGGATCAAACTCCAGGCTGTGGTGCGGTGGCCTAGAGGGGGAGCTCTCACCTCACAATCCAGGAGGCTGTGAGTTCGATCCTAGGTAAATGCAGATATTTCTCTCTCTGGGCACGATGAGAATATCTCTGCTGAATATAACTCCACATTGGGGATAGGAAGGGCATCCGGCCAGTAAACACTCAGCTCCAGTCAGTTGCCCAGACTTCACCCCGCAAGGGATTATGGGGTCATTAAATGAGGAGGAGGATCGAACTCCAGGTTATGGGCAATTTGCCTGCAATACTGCATTCTAGCCACTGCGCCGCCCAGGCTCCTGATAAAGCTTGTTAAACCAGCATTTCCCAATCACCTTTATTTAAGAGGCTGTTAAATCTGGTGTGTTAATAAATGGACACAGAGCTGGCAAGTTCTAATTTTGCTCATAGACGCATACTGTACAGGGTTGTAGGTTTTATCAATACACAAAACACATGTGTATTGTGTATTTTATCGGCCTTAGCCGTGTGCATTCCCTTCTGGGCGAGGGGCAGGGGTGGGCTGCTGGGGGTTCGCAAGGGTTCGGGAGAACCTCTAGCTAAGATTCTGTGCAGTTCAGAGAACCCCCAAATATCACTCCTGACTGGCCCTTCCCACCCTCCTCTCCTCTCCCAGGAGCCCCCACACGGCCTGTTTTGGATGCAGGTAAGTGCAGGGCGCACATGGAGGCTCAGGGAGGGCGAAAAATGGGCCTACTAGAAGTTCAGGGAGACTGGAAACAGGCCTGTTTCCAGCCTCCAGAGGGCCTCCAGAGCCTGGGAAGCTGTTTTCGCCCTCCCAGAGGCTCGAGGAAAGCCTCCAGAGCCCGGGGAGGGCAAAAAGGCCCCCCCCACCGTGGTGCAGGAGGCCAACTAGCCACACCCACCATGGCCACACCCACCCAGCAACCAGACAGAGAACCCCTTGCTAAAATTTTTGAAGCCCACCCCTGGTGAGAGGTGCCTCAAGGGCCGTCTTATCATCCGTTTGTCTCCCCAACTGAAATTAAGAGCCCACCAGAGGTCTCTGGTAGGCCTGTGTCAAAAGTGGAGAGAAGGTGGGCCTCAGGCTGTAGCAGAACCAGAACTGCAGGTATTCCCGAGAGCGCGATCATCAGTCACAGCAAACGGCAGAGCTGCAGAACCTGACATCTTCTTCCTTGGAAGACAATTTACGCTGCACCCCATGAGTTAAGATCTCATCCTTGCTGTTTTCTCCCTGCCTTCAGATTATTTTAATGGCATGTTTTTATCAGAGAGGAAACCAATTCATTTCGGTCTGCCTTGGATGTGAGTGGTAGCTACACTGATTTATACCAGCATCTCTATGACAGCCAGGTGCAACTGTGAAGCTACTCCCTTGTACTTCAGTGTATTATGGGCACTACTACATACGTAAGTGCCTAACTGCTACAAACACTTCTGAAATAAGGATGGAAATTGGTTTCCAGGCTCCAGCAATTTCCAAATAATGAATGCATAAAATAATAGAGAATTTGGTTTAGGGTGAGAGAGGGGAAATTTTAATAGCTGATGTTTGCTTCCTACGGTGTGCTTAAACAAGTAAATATCTAGGAGACGCATTTAAAAAAACACATGCTAAACTTGGATAGGGCTAAGCTGGTCAGGAGTGTGCAAACCTCCCCTGCTGGATTTGGTTTCGGTAGAAGAAAATATTCGTAGCACAGGATTGAACCGTGAAGTCCTTGGTGGTCTCTGAACTCGGTTGTTTTCTTGCGGACGTTTCATGACCCAACTAGGCAACATCATCAGTACTAAAAGCGAGTGGGGCTTGTATAGTGGAGGAGAAGGAGAAGTGAGGGAGGAGGATTATGAGAATTTTTGGTGCTCTTGGAGCTTGGTTGTTTTCTTGCAGAAGTTTCATTACCCAACTAGTTAACGTCATCAATGCGAACGTACACTGTGAACCAGCACTTAACCACTTGCAGTAGCTCACTTCGCACACTGCAGTAAATTAAACCTCAGTTAATGTTATTGTGGCTTAGCCACGATGTGTGAACTGAAAAGCGCTCTTTCACTTGAAAGTAAGCTGCTCTAGGAAAAAAAACCACAAAATAGGACGGAGAGAGAGAGGGAGAGGCAGAGCGGGTTTTTTTAGCCTAAGAAAAAAGGATCAGCATCATGCCAATTGAATGTTCTGTTCTTAAAAGAGTGTTATGTACTTGGCAAAAGGACAGAGAAAAATTCAAAGAAAAAAAACAACCAGCCTACTGCCTCACCGACACAAATGAGGGATTCCGTTTTGGATATTAGATATTAAGTCCCCTTGCATTCCTAGCACTCTAGAGGGGGAGGAAATACCTCACCTAGCCTTCTAGCTGATGGGCATATACCATATTTTTTGGAGTATAAGACACACTCCCCCCCTCAAAAGAGGGTGAAAATTTGGGTGTGTCTTACACACCGAATGTAGCCCCTCCCACCCACCGGCCCCCACCCTTTGGCTTCTGTCTCCCAGCAATTTGCCTCCTTGCAGTAAACAGCCTGTTTCAAGTTTCAGCTTCAGCATAACCTAATTAGCACAAGCAGCTGATGGTCGGTTGGATCGGCCTCCCGACAATCAGCTGTTTCAGGGATTGCCATTGCCTATTGCTGCCTCCATGTGCCCCATTTTCAGCCTCCACTGTTTGCTGCAAGGAGGCAAATTGCTGGGAGGCCGATTTTTTTTCTTGTGCTAATCAGGCTGTGCTGAAAATGAAAATGAAACAGAAACAGGCTATTTGCTGTTTTCTGTAAGGAGGCAAATTGCTGGGAGGCAGAGGCAGAGGCAGATTTTTCTCATTTTCCTCCCCAAAAACAGTAGGTGCATTTTATAGTCCGGAGCGTCTTATACTCTGAAAAATACGGTATTTTACATATAAATCCATATGCATACTGTATGTGTGAGAAAGCATTAAACACATGATTCTCTCCTGCATGTCTGAAATGGCATTCTCCCACGAGATACAGCACCATGTGATTTACCTGACATCATCGTGGAGATCTTTGCTCTGATTTGATACCAGGAAAACATGGTAAAATGTTGAAGATGCAATAATTGTTGCAATAGCAAAAACATGCTTTGACTCTGGACAGTAACATCATCAGTGCTAGAAGGGAGACTCAGTTTGGTCTCTGTTGATGTTGTGACTTAGGCCCTAGTAATTATTACCAGATACAATCAGTCCTAAACAAACATATTTTATTAGAACAGCTGAGAATTTACTTCATTCTCAGCTTAGTCCAAATTATGTCCAAAACAAAATCCTTCAGAAAAAGTCCTTCGGCCTTATTACAAACCTTTGTCTTCTTTGGCACCCTGTGAAAGGCTTTTCTTGGCAAGAACCCCATGAAGTTCAGGAACAGGAGACGCCAACAAGAAACAAGTGTAGCAATGTTGCTTTCCTACAAAGAGCCCAAGAGCCATTGCTGCTCTTTTAAGCCTTATAGGAGGGGCCAATCGTCTCCTGGCCTTACTCCCAAGTCGTCCTTTATGCTTTAGCTGCTCTTGCCTTCTGGCAGCTCTTCGCATGCATGCTCTAGGAACAGGGTCCTCCTGTTCCTCTGCCTTTCTGCTGTTCACCTCTAGAGGCTCTGGAGTCTCCACATCCCTCCCGATGCAGAACCCTTTCCCCTGACTCCAGAACTGACCCATTTTCTGCCCCAGCCTCCTCATTATCTGACTCCGCAGATAATTATCCTCATTATCTGGCTCCACAGGCTGCTGGTGGACCACAACAGTTGATATACCTGTGGCTTGTCCTGTTCTGATGGTGGGAGAGTTCTTGGTGGTTTCTTGATTAGGTTGCTGTTGATTGTTTGATTGTTGGTCTAATATTAATCTTGGTATAAACCACGGATATTTAAATAGAAAGCAAATCCCATTCCTTTGTACTATAGATGATCTTGCCTAGTTTGGGTAATGAAACATCTGCAAGAAAACAATCAAGCTCAGAGAGCACAAAGGATTCCATATGCTTACATGCCAGCTGGATTCCTCATCTGATACACGGGAAGCTTCTCTGTGATTTAAAAAGTCCTCAAATGGGATGGAATGATGGGTGGGGGGGTGAAGAGACTTCTAATCTTGAAGTTTCAAGATGTCAATCTCAAGGAGAAATTAAAATCATAGAAGATAAGGTGAAAAAATGAACAGAATAAGATATGGAATGGAAAGCACTTTTTGGCTGTAGGATGATTAGTAGTCAGAGGCATCAATAAATATCTGAATCATAGAAGGAGAAGACAATAAAGACTTACGAATAAAATAAGGGAGAATATATATTAAGAGATCAAAAAGTAAGATTGGATGAAAAGAAAGATATTTTTGAAGAGAAGATGGGGAAGACCCTCCGGAGGTACGCCAGCAAAAGATAGTAGAGATGGTAGAAGAAATATTTGAAAGATGTAGACAGAGAAAAAGACCCATGGGAGGAGTTTGGGAGGCAAATCAAAAAACGAATAAGAATTAAAATATGAAAGCGGGCAAGAGATGATGGTTAGAAAGGGAATGCTGTTTAATATAAGATTGGCCTTATTGAGAGCTAGAATAGAGGTAGAAAAAAGATCAAGGGGGAATATTATTAAACATATTCTTATATAATATACTAAAAGTAATATCTAGATGTAAAGATCAGATGTTGAAAGATGGTATCACTATGTACATTTAAATAATATTTTGATTGTTATTAGTATGGTGCACGAAAACACTGAACAACCAAACAATGAAGGAACATACTCTAATACACATATGTATAATAACACTGGAATTATATAAGTATGATTAATGTAACAAATATTATTGATATTGCTATTATTATTTGTATTTAAATGATCGATACCCAGATACCTCACTATTCATATAACAATATTGATTTATATCCAAACATTATATTTTTTAAAAAAAAAAAACCCAATAAATATCTGAATCAGACAGATGTTATGATGTGATGGCAGATAATCTGCACCACTTTTTTTTTTTAAATTTGAATTTATATCCCACCTTTCTCCGAAGACTCAGGGCGGCTTACACTGTGTTAAGCAATAGTCTTCATCCATTTGTATATTATATACAAGTCAACTTAATTGCCCACACAACAATCTGGGTCCTCATTTTACCTACCTTATAAAGGATGGAAGGCTAAGTCAACCTTGGGCCTGGTGGGACTTGAACTTGTAATAATTGCAAGCAGCTGTGTTAATAACAGCCAGACTTAGCCACTTTGCTCCCTATACAAAGGTGTGGAATATTTGGAAGTACATTCCACAGAGCCATGAAGAGCCCAAAATCGGATGGAAAAATATTCGACATTTGATGGTTAAGGAGAAGATGGTTTGCATTTTATCTTCAGAGAGAAAAACGATCTGTCACTGCCTTTTGGGGAAGTTTTTTTGCTCCTGATGGTCCCACTTGAGCTTTCCGATGCAAGCCGCACACAAACAAACCCTTTAATTATAGCAAGTGGGCTACCTTTGCATGTCGCCCAAATTATATACACGGGCTGTAATTCACTCATGGGGCTTTTTGCCAATGTCAGCAAAACAAAGAGGAATTCAATTACAGCCTTGGAATTGGAGGCCCATTTATTGTTATTTATAATAAAATGCACTCTGACGGCTGGAGGGGGGGGAAAGGGGGAAGAGAGACGGACAGCGTTTGTGGCATCTGTACATCTTTGCCAGGTAATTTAAAGCCTGATGCTTTCCAGACAACTGCCTCTACTTCACCTTCACAACATCAGCTGGCATAATGGACAAACAGTGGCGCAGCGTAAAAAGGAAAGTGAACACCTGTGGAAGGGACAGACTTGTCAAGGGAAGACAGCTTCTACGCTCCCCCAGGTCAAATCAACAGGCAGCACACATGATCGGGTTTTGGAGATGAGTATTGGTCAACTCCAAAGAAGACCATGTGACCAGCTGCAAGTATTTGTTGACCTGACACAGGGATTGAGCCAGGGTGGGACAGTCAGGGATTAAGAAACAAACTGCACTGTGGTCTATGTTCACGTTTATATTAGAGGTGGAGACCCTTTGAGAGCTGTATGCAACCTAGTTTCATATTAATGTATGTCGATTAGTGTACATTCAAAGTGACAATATATTCTATTCTATTCTATTCTATTCTATTTTATTCTACTCTCAAACGTGCCTTTTCAAAAGGCAAATGGATTGGGTGTTGTTGTTTTTTCAGAAAGAGAAGGGAGAAGCAGAAGAAGCATAAGGAGGAGGAGGAGGAGGAGGAGGAGGAGGAGAGGAAGAGGAAGGAGGAGGAGGAGGAGGAGGAGGAGGAGGAGGAGGAAGAAGAAGAGGAAGAAGAAGAAGAAGAAGAAGAAGAAGAAGAAGAAGAAGAAGAAGAAGAAGAAGAAGAAGAAGAAGAAGAAGAAGAAGAAGAAGAAGAAGAAGAAGAAGAAGAAGAAGAAGAAGAAGAAGAAGAGGAATTAGTTTTGCTTCTCAACCAAGAAGCTTCATAGGTTCTGGCAGGATGGTAGGGGCAATGGAAGGATTAGTTCTGACAGGATTGGAAGGGGATGGAAGGATTGCATTTCTTCGCAGTCATCTGGTCATTAGCACTCTCCCTGAGAGCTCTTGAGGACACTTGGGGGGTTAATCTTTGCCCTCTGGGTCACCTGAATCAGAGTGCAATGGGTTATGGATGGAATCTTCTTGGAACTGCTGCTAAGACTGTTTTGTAGACTGGAGATAGGTGATGTCTTATCCTTCCCCCTTTATGTAAACATAAATGGGCTCTTTTACCCCTCTTTCAAACCAATGGTCCTCTCTATCCAGAATGTGGACTTTCTGGATGAGATGCAAAATGTCTTCTTCTTCCTCAATGGGGGGAAAAAAACTACCTGTCTAGTTGCCTTTTGAAAAAGCATCTTTGAGAAAACTATGACCTAGATGACTGAGAATCTCCACAGACAAACTGCACTGCAAACCTGTGGGAAGACTGAATAATTCAAATGCTCCCCATCCTAAACAGTGGTCTGAACCTTAACCATGATTCAGGTGGATATTAGTCCTTCCCCGCATTATCATCATGTTAAAACCCAGCAAGATGCATGTTGCTTTTTAAATAAAGCAAAGTTAAGTTTCAAGAGCGATGAACAACTTCTCACCTCAATCGCAATCTTGTAACAGAATCCAGACAACTGGATCATGCAAAATGTTCATTGATCCTAGGCAGAAGCAAGTTTCACAGCATTTTACCACTGGTTCGCCATGCACCGAAAATGTGAGCACGCGCCTGCACTTTGCTCTCAGCATAGAAAACATGGCTAAATAGGACGGCATAGCGCCGGTTCGCCACTACCGGTTCTCCCAAACTGGCTGAATACCAGTGATCCTAGGAAACTTAGAAAATACAATCTCCTTGTTTCCCAGACCCAAGTGTTAATTTCATTTCACATCCAGTTTTTGTGGTGCAAAATGGTGACTGTGTACTAATATATGTGCCTAAATTGCACCGAATAAATATATCTCTTGGGGAAAAATAGAGCACGGTTAGTAATAAACCATTCTTACCGCATGTGGCAATAATGTAGGATAGCATGCTTTCTGGAAGTACAGCAATCCATACAAGTTGTCTCTCATTAGTTGCTGTGACCATTCCATTTCTATCCGAATTTTTACGTGCGAGTTGTTTATGCGTGTGTTATATAATTGTAATACATTATATTTTATGGTGTTATGATTTTAAAATGTCGCCAGCATCCTGAAGAGTGTCTAGGCATTAAACCGGTGGTATAAAAATATCACCTGAATATAATAGCAACTCATTAAAAAATTGAGCCCATTTTGGTTATGAGTTTCAGCCCATCAATTCTGAGCTCGTCAAATTACTAACTTCATTTGCCTTGACCTTACAAGATTCTTCCATAACTGAAATAGGCCTGTTTAAGTTCAGAACTGGATTTTAATAATAAAAAAGACTCTTTTGATTCATTTACTGACCCCGCACATTCTGGACATAAACTGTTTCAACTCCTACCCTCAAAATGACACTACAGAGCACTGCACACCAGAACAACTAGACATAAGGACAGTTTTTCCCCGAATGCCATCACTCTGCTAAACAAATAATTCCTTCAACACTATCAAACTATTCACTAAGGCTGCATTAGTATTAACCTTCTCATCGTTCCCACGATCCATCTCCTTCCATTTATGACTCTATGACTGTAACTTTGTTGGTTGTATCCTTACAATTTATATTGATATTGTTTCCTCATTGCTTATTTGCACCTTATGACTATCATTAAGTGTTGTAAGTGTTGTACCTGAATGAAGGTATCTTTTCTTTTATGTACACTGAGAGCATATGCATCAACACAAATTCCTTGTGTGTCCAATCACACTTGGCCAATCAAAAATTCTATTCTATTCTATTCTATTCTATTCTATTCTATTCTATTCTATTCTATTCTATTCTATTCTATTCTATTCTATTCTATTCTATTCTATTCTATTCTTTATTGTTGGTAGTGTTTTACTTTTAAAAGCATTTTTTTACAACCCATTTGCGCAAATAGGTTATTAAAAAAATGCTTTTAAAAGTAAAAAAAAAAAAGATTGAGTGCCATAGCTGATCACCTCCCCTCCATGCGCTGTTCTACTTACCCGATGCCTCTTTTTGGCATGCATTGCTTGCGCGCACCTCGCATTTGGCGCGTGGTCAGCACTGCGTATGCGCAGCCAGTGAACCGGTAGTAAACCGGTTCAGATTTCACCACTGCCCCCATTCATGACTTCATCTAGTGATATTTTCAACATCAAGATCTCATTCTGATGTCACCTTCTTCCTTTTCCTAATACCTAGAGATATCTTGGGCAAGGAAGTGGAAACAATTTAGATGAGACGTCGGGGAAAAGGTCACAGAAAACTCCAGCACAGAATAGCACTACGGCATCAAAGCCAAATTTATACCCTCTCTCTTGATTACCTCTTCCTCCAGCTGAACAATCCTACATGTTGGTGGAGAGCCGAACAGGCAGCTGGTTGTATCTCTCGGCTAAATCACCCTATCCGTTCATTCACAGGAAGGAATTTGTAGCTATTATGATTCAAATGGCAAGGCATGCTTTATTTCTCGGCTATCAAGTTAAAAGGAACGGCAGCCCAAAAAAAAAAAAAATCACAAAACTAAAGCAATTCGCTTTGCATAGGGATCTTTGGCAAATAAATTCTCTTTTTATGTGGATCGATAAATTCCCCCGACGGCTGCTTTTCTTCCCTGGGAAAGGAGCAAAGCAAAGCCATTCTGAAGAATGGGGAATGGATTTGGGAGCACGACGTGTGTCTGAGAGAAACATGGAGTTATTTCATTACTTATTGATTTTAATTCTCTCCCCCCCTCGTCCGCATGAAACCGAAACTGCAGATTGCACCAAGCCGAATCTTGGAGATGCCAATCAATTCATTAAATGATAGTTTAGCATGACACGTGTGCATTATTATCTCCAATTAACCCACCACGCCAAATCAATCCATGAAAAATGAGATTGGGGGGGGGCGAGGGGAAGAGCGGGGAACGGCGGCATGTAAAGCTCTAATCATAAAACATTTTCATATTTTATTATTAGCGCTTTATCTGCTGCCCGATAAGAAGCAGTCAGAGAGAAAACAAACGGAGGAAGAGAACAACTATTTTCTATTATGCAATTTATGATTTCTAGTTCAGTCTTCGGTATTGCATTTGTTAGAAGTTCTTTAGAGTACATGTGAAATTGGACACGGCAGATATAGATAGTCCTCAACTTACGGCCACAATTGAGCCCAGTGTTTCCATTGCTAAGCGAGACAGCTGTTAAGTGAGATTTTCCCCTTTACGTGACCTTTCTTGCCACGTTCGTTAAGTAAATAACTGCAATTGTTAAGTGAATCTGGCTTTCCCATTGGTTTTGCTCGACAAAAGGTCTCAAAAGGCGATCATACTGACTTCCGACTCTACCTGTTGCAGTAGAATAAGGCATAATAAAATACCTTACGCTACCAGACTTCAAATTCTGGGCTTAGACAATTTAGAACTACGCCGACTTTGGTCTGACCTAAGCATAATATATAAAATTAACTATCACAATGTCCTACCTGTCAGTGACTACTTCAGCTTCAACCACAACAATACACGAGCAAATAATAGATACAAATTCAAGGTAAACCACTCCAAACTCGATTGCAGGAAATTTGACTTCAGCAACACAGTGGTCAATGCCTGGAATGGACTACTTGACTCTGTGGTTTCTTCCCCAAGCCCCCCAAAATTCAATCTTAGACTGTCTTCTGTTGACCCCTCCCCATTCCTAAGAGGTCTGTAAGGGGTGTGCATAAGCACGCCAATGTGCCTACCGTCCCTGTCCTAATATTCCTTTTTACTCTTAGTCTTTTCATGTATTCAAATTATGTTTATACTTCTACCTGTTATCTTATATATGCTTGACAAATAAATAAATAAACAAATTAACAAGAAATCACAACTTTTTGTTTTACCACAATAGCATGAACCAGTCATTTCTACAAAAATCTATCAGTCAATCTGTGAAACCCAAAATCATTCTTTTCCACATTAAGCACAAAGTTCAGAAGCGGTTTCCATGCAGAAACAAAAGAATTTCTGTTCTTTTCTTTGATCAAGGTAGTCATTTTTGCCATTTCAGCCAACTCCATCGGCTTAGAATAGAATAGAATAGAATAGAATAGAATAGAATAGAATAGAATAGAATAGAATAGAATAGAATAGAATAGAATAGAATAGAATGTTTTATTGGCCAAGTGTGATTGGAACACAAGGAATTTGTCTTGGTGCATATGCTCTCTGCAACCTTTCTTCTATAGTAGGAATCAAGGTGTCCTTTCATTTTTGCACATACGCCAGTCCTGCTGCTGTCGACATATATAATAACAAAATTCCAAACTCTTTCTCCAATTCTTTTTCCATTAGACCCAAGAGGAAAAGTTCTGATTTCATATCTATCTCAATTTTCAGGATTTTCTGTATTAAAATGTGAATCATAATCCTTTTTTTTTTTTTTTGCTTATCGCATGTCCCTACCCTTTCTCCCTTTTCTTCCCTCCTTTTCTCTTCCCCTACATTGTCCTCCTATTCGCTTTTGTATTTTATAATACCTTATAACCATGATGGCGAACCGGTGGCACGCGTGCCATAGGTGGCACACGGAGCCTTCTCTGCGGGCACATGAGCCGTCACCCCAGCTAGGCTCCACTGCACATGTGTGCATGCGTCCCGCTGGTCAGCTGGTTTTTGAGTCTCTGCCATGCCGTACATGTGTAGGTTTTTTCCCCCAAAACTACAAATTACCACAATGAGTAGATTTCAAAGTCTGAACCAGATGAAGGGCACTGCGTTGCCTAGGGAGAGAGATAAATGTTCAGTTCCCATTTGATTGCATCTAATGTTGCCTTTTTATATCAATAATCACATCAAAATGCAATCGTGATGAAAGGGCGCCTTTCCCTTCAGTTCGTTAATTAGCAAAATTCACTGAAAAATAGCAAGGAAAAAACAGAGCAGAAATTCATAAAATAAGACCGAGATTCGGTTTGAGGTATTTACAGAAAGTACAAATGGAGCAAAAACAGCCAACACAATTGCACTATTTTATATAAGGGATGGCGAACCTTTTTTTGGCATTGGGTGCCGAAAAGGGAGTGCGCACACGCTCGTCGGGGACACACCCCAGAAGAGAAGCTGTCAAGTGAGCATGCACATGCCAGGAAATTAACTTCCGGTTTCCGGTGTGCGCATGCGCACAGTCCAGCTTGTCTTCCGGTAATTGGCACGTATACACGTGTGACAATCAGGTGGTCGGTGCACATGCACACAACGGAAACTGGAAGACCCACTCTTCTGGTTTCCAGCACTGCCACACACACAATAAACAGCTGATATTTGTGTGCGCATGCATGCCAGAAAGCCAGAAGAAGAATGGGTGACATTGCGCATGCCAGCCAACATAGCTCCACGTGCCACTTCGGGCACGCGTGCCATAGGCTTGCCAACACGGTTTTATATTATCTCCCTTCCTGCCCCCTTTCCCTTTTTTCCCCACAGGTAAATCTGGGCTAATGCACAGCGGTGAGTCTTCAACATGGCCAGGTTTTGCTTGGCTCTGCAAAATAGCACCCATTGCAACCACTTGGAACTGATCTGTTCTGTCTCCTTCCCCACTTCAGACTCACGAGCTGACCTTCAGCCAGTGGATTCACGGCTCTTATCAGTCCTGGCAGAGAAATCACAGCTGCCTGCCAAAGTTCAAACAAATGACTCATGTAGCAAGACTTTCAGCTCTTTTTGAAATGGATCAGCTAAACTTTGCTTCCCGTGGAGTGAGAGCGGTCCCAAAGTTCCTTATATATCCTGTGGGGTGGGGCTCCTGCCCCATCCTTCCTTTTGATGACACCGCCTCTCTAATCTTTTGAAGCACGGGTCAAGCCAAGCTTGATTATTATTATTATCAGCTGGGTCTGAAGGCGTAGCCTGGGGAAGGGAGGAATCAGGGAATGACAGCCTCATTACATCCTCCGACTGGTCTGGTTCTGGCTCCTGGAGCCAAGCCAAAAGAATCGGTGCTCCTGAGGTAAGCCTTACCAGCCCTTCCCACTCATTTTCTGAGTCACTTTCAGGCATGGGGCCAGGTTTGGGGGCTGGAGTCACAACATGATCAGAACCTGATGTCAGCAGTACAGGAGCCAGCTGCCGTAGATTCTGCATGCCAGTGTCATCACTGTGAGGGTAAACTACAGAACAAGTCATGACATATTTAAATTCCTTCCCTGAAGATAATCTCACAGGTTGTTTATGGCTCCTGCAGATTGAAGTGTACGGCCTTGGTTTCTCTCTCTTTTTTTTTTTATGAAGGACAAAGTATGAGTTCTTCCATGCAAACACAGTTCAAACCCAGGAACTTTATATGGTAGCTGTGGGATCGTTGTAGGCTTTAATGGGCTCCTGTATTGTCATCTGGAACACAGAAAATTAGCATCCCAAAGAGGAAAATAAAACCTATTACTCTCCTGGAATCTAAATTAAACTAGATGCATAGAAAACTCATTGAAAGGTAAGATAACTTTCCCCTTTATAGGCTTAGAAGGAAGATAAACAAATGCTACAAGCAAGCACAGTTCTGCCTAGATATGGCCTGCTTATCCTAGAATTCACAGCCTATAAGTGGACAGGTTGCATTAAAACAGCTCAAGGCAGCTGTCCATGGTGCTACTTAAATGTTGATGTCCTTCTTAACTTTTAACTCCCGGTTTAATCAATCAGTTAAGGGTGGAGTGGCTCAAAGCATCGTCACAGGTAAAACTCTTGTCAGCACTACCAGAAAACCAGGTTAAAAAATACAACAAAATGACTTAATTCTACTTTATCATAAGTCTACGTGAACAGAACCATAGTAAAAAGCAGAGACATCACCCTGCCAACGAAAGTGCATTTAGTTTTCCCAGTTACAATGTACGACTGTGAAAGTTGGTGTCGTGTCCCACTCCTCCTCTGACGGCCGGGTCTGGGAAGTCTGTGTCAAGCGTGGCCACGAAGCCTCTGCAGCTTTGCCAAATTCCTGTCAGAGTTCTCAGGGCAGGCAGGAATCCAAGGTGTGACTTCAGCAACCAGATGAGACTTTGCCTGACTCAAGGAATGCCAAAAAGCAGATCTTTTATATAGGCCATGGGGTGTGGCTCCATGACTCAGCACTTATCCAGGCCTGCCCCTCCCTTCCTTTTGCTGACGTCGCCTCTCCATTCTCCGGAAGCGGGGATCTGTCTACTGTGTCTTTTCGTCCTCAGCTGCCGGCAATTCTAGCTCGTGGCTGGCTTCTTGCTCACATGCTGTAGGGAGGTTTGTTTGCTCAGTCTGTCTGGGCATGGTGCCAGAGCTGGGGGCTGGAGGCATGCCAGGCCATTCTTCTTCACTATCAGTCTCTGGCTCAGATAGCAGGAGATGGGACGGGCCCGGCTGAGGAGAGGAGGACGGGCGAGGCACAACAGTTGGTATCTGCAGCAATTGCCAATGATTGGCAGTTTGAAGCATGTTACATTGGCAGAGCACATCTCCCCCAGCTTCTTCTTTGGATCACCACCCAGCTGATAAGATACTATCTAGCCTTTGTCTCTTAGACCAAGAGAAACCTAGGCAGAATCCAAACTAGAGGTTGTCCCCAGTGTTGAAGTCCATTTTTTTTTATTACCAGTTCTGTGGGCGTGGCTTGGTGGGCATGGCAAGGGAAGGATACTGCAAAATCCCCATTCCCTCCCTACTCCTGGAAGAAGGATACTGCAAAATCCCTATTCCCTCCCTACTCCTGGAGGAAGGATACTGCAAAATCTCCATTCCCACCCCACTCCAGGGGAAGGTTACTGCAAAATCCCCATCCCCCCACCTACTCCTGGGGGAAGGATATTGCAAAATCTCCATTCCCACTCCACTCTGGGGCCAGCCAGAGGTGGTATTTGCCGGTTCTCTGAACTGCTCAAAATTTCCGCTACCGGTTCTCCACAACCCGTCAGAACCTGCTGGATTTCACCCCTGGTTGTCCCTTGTCTAGCTCCCTTACTTCCTGCAAAATGAAGCCATTGGATATAAGCCACAACATTGCCCTGTTATGCCTTTCCCTGGTCTTCCCAGGCAGCAATCAGCAAACAGAAAAGACCTCTTGTCCTATGACATCTTTCAACACTATCCAATACAGAAGAGTTTCCTGGCCCGGCTCCCCAAACCCTCTGATGCGAACTCAAAAGATTCCTTTATTAGGAATGCCAGCAACCCCAGCAAAAAGTTTATCTCACAGGCTAACAAATCCAGCCAGCTGGGAGATGAATAATTGTCTTTCATACCTACTCATCTCCGCCCCCTGCCTTTTATCCCCAGAGCTTGGTTCGGGCTTTGCTAGCAGTGGTGGCTCTTCCATCCCAAGGACTAGCTCATTGATTTCCACTGCTCTCCTCTCCTTCTGTGTATCTGCATGTCAAGCACTGGACCCAGCTGTTCCTCCTCTTCCTCATCAGCCACCTCCTGACCTGGGAGCTGTTGACTCTCCATCTAAGGGCTGATGGACGACCTAGGTTCTGCCTCTGTCCCTATCTCTGCCAGCTCCATTCCCACTTCCCCCTTGGAGCTCTCAGGTTGCTCTGTTGCTGACTCTGACTCCCAGGCCTCGCCTCCTCCTCCTCTGATTTGGCTGCTGGAGGTGTCGGTGACCAACAGGCCACAGTGAAGAGATTAAAGCACTCTTGAACCTAAGATTCAATACCTTCAGAGGTATTTCTGGCTTGAGAGATGATCTTGTTCCATCTTAAGATCAGACTTGTCCAATCCAATGTTCTTCTTCTTGAGGACATTCCATTTCTTCACATTGGCCATCAATACTGAGAATTATGGGTACGACAGCTCCAATATATCAAGAGAATGCCTGGTTTTAGACTCACTCAATCGTTTCCACACACCCCCCCACCCCCGATGGAGCTGAATATCCCAGCAACCAAAACTGCTTTGCAAGATGCTTAAATTGCTTAACCGAAGCAAGATAGAAAGATCCTCTAGAAATCAAGCCACACGGATGGCATTTAAAAACAGAAGGCTGTTCCTTTAATTACGGGGCTTTCCATTTTATCACCCCACTGCATTTTTCTCCCACATTCTTCAGCAGACCCAACTGACAAATCAGTTGCGGCTAGCCAGAAGCTGCAACCTGGCTTCATCCATTTCTCCTCCCAATTTCTCTCACCTCCCTGGGTGCTGCTGGACCATTAGTATGCAGCTCAACACTAACAGCCATTACATGTCACATATGATTTCAGCACTGCTGCTATCAAACAGATGGTCCCAGCCCCCATCTCTAGTTGCTTGTTTTGGCTGGAGGGCAAGGTGAAGATGGATCACCTGAGTGGACAAGGTGATCTGTCCGTTGACTTTTGCACCATGTTGTCCCTTGCCCAACACATGCATCACTAGAAAAGGAGGAAGAGAAAGATACTTGTCTTTGACTGCTTGGAATATCAACTGTTTGGGCTATGAATTCTTCTCTTGACCTTAGCCAAAAGGTTGAGGAACAATGGGTTCTTCTTTGAGCCTTTCTTTTATTCCAAGGGCAATTAACCTCACTCTCCTTATACTTGATAATACTTAATACTTGATAATACTTGAGGGGCTGCCACAGAGAGGAAGGGGGTCAAGCTGTTTTCCAAAGAGAAATAATGAATGGAAACTGACCAAGGAGAGATTCAACCTAGAAATGAGGAGGAACTTTCTGACAGTGAGAACAATCAACCCATGGAACAGAAGTTGCCTTTGGAAGTTGTGTGAGCCTCGTCACTTGAGACTTTCAAGAAAAGATTGGACTGCCATTTGACAGAAATGGTATAGGGTATATCCTGCTTGAGCAGGGGGTTGGACTATATGATCTATTAGGTCCCTTCCAACTCTGTTAATCTGTTAAATCTTCCACACTTTTCCATTCAATGGAAGACATTCCCTGGCAACGGCACTGATGACATCCCCTAGTTTGGTAATGAAACATCTGTGAGCATACAACCAAGCTCAGACAGCTGGACATACTGGATGAAAATACATATGTGGTTGGAAAAAATGATAAAACAACATATGGACCTGAAGCCTGAGATCTTTTTGTTGGGCATCCTACCAGAAAAATATGACAAAAAGACTACATATTTGATCTTGCATGTAGTAACGGCAGCCAGAAATGTATTCGTGCAACAATGGAAAAATGATGAGATCCCGCCTGAGGGGAATGTTACTAAGAAAATATTAGAATGTGCAGAAATGGATAGACTAACGCTTATTATTAAAGACAAAGAAGAAACTGAATACTATTGGATATGGGACATATTTTATCAATGGCTAAGCGATAGAAACAGAAGTTAGAAAGGGGGAGATATAAAAGGAGGAAATGTTAAAGGAGGAGAGTTGTTAAAGATGATGTTAAGTATTATTGTTATCATATTATTATATCAGTGTATTATTAATATTATGCTGATAAATACCACAACAAGGTGTTGTATTACGACAACTTAAATATAACTGTACCCAGACTGCACACTGTTTGATGAAAATTGAATCTGATATAAATAAAACAAATAAAATTTGTAAAAAAAACAACAACACCTCACTCTTCCACACTTTTCCATTCACAGGAAGCCATTTTCTGGCAACGACACTGATGGCTTTCCCTAGTTTGGTAATGAAATGTCTGTGAGAACACAACCAAGCTCAGGCAGTATCAATGACCCCACAGTCCTCCCACTCTTCTTCTCCTGCCATGAGCAGGGGGTTCAATTAGAAGACCTCCAAGGTTCCTTCTAATTATATTATGTTCTATGTTCATAAGAGGGTGTTTTTTTTTAAAAAAAAATATAGCTTTCTGTTTAGCACCTTGCAAATATCTCATTGCTATGAATTCACCGGACACCTTAAGTGAGTCTGCTCTCTTTGCATGTAAAATCATAACATACCAAGTACGTCATCCAACAAAAAAACTCAACCTAAAGTTTCATATATAACATGTATTCTTTTTGTTCTGAAGGCAAAAGAGTTGTGTTTGTTCTCTTTCTGCCTAGACCCTAGTTTCTCTCTCCCTCCCTCCCTCTAGACCAGTGGTTCTCAACCTTTATAGTGCTGTGACCCCTTTAATACAATTCCCCACGATGTGGCGACCCCAACCATAAAATTATTTTCGTTTTGAATTTATCGCACCTGAAGCCGTATTGGCTAGCGATCTGAACTGCTTGCGATTGCCTTGAGGATGGAGGCATTAAAGCGGAGACTCCTCCCCTATTAAGTTTATCGTGCCTGAAGCCAGATTAGGCTAGCGATTGGGAGTGATTGCAGCTGGCTTGAGAGGGAGACATCAGAGCAAAGATTTCTCTCTTTTTTAATTCATCGCGCCTGAAGCCGAATTCGGCTAGCGATTTGAAGAGCCTGCAGCTGGCTTGTGGAGTCAACCATTGGAGCGTGATTCTTCGACTCGCAAGTATACTTCCCATATTTCCGATGGTCTTAGGTGACCCCTGACAAATCGTCATTTGACCCCCAACGGGGTCGCGACCCACCGGTTGAGAACCGCTGCTCTAGACACACACAAACATATACACATACATATGCACGTTTGTATATATTTGTACATGCTTACAAATCTTCCTATAGCCTGTTTCTACATTATTCATCAAGAATAGAACCATCTAATTCTGCTGATTGTGTGGCTTCCTATTCAACTAATAGGAAATCATTCATTTGGTACTACCAGCGCGATACCAGTTCATCACTCTTGCTCTAGGCAAAGCCAGCCTTTTTCAGGTGCATCAGGGTGAGACGAGGCAGTCTGCTATTTTTGCTCAGTGGTAAGAAAGCCGAAAACCCATTATGCTCTTCCCCTGATGAGGCAATGCTGACCCTTCCATCTGCACCCTGAAGCACTTCTCCCCGGCACATTTTTCATGACGTCTGCAAACAGTCACCCACTAAATACTACATTGGCCTGGATCGCTCCATTCTTGATATGAGCACCTGACAGGATAGCTGGAGCAAAAGGGATCATTTACTTTTAAAGGGATTGGAGTGGGGGGAGGGAAGGGAAGGGAAGGAAGGAGAGACAGAGACAGAGAGAAAGAGAAAGAAGGGAAGGAAGGAGGGAGGGAGAGGGAGAGAGAGAGGGAGAAGGGAAGGAGGGGGGCAGAGACAGAGAAAGAGAGAAGGAGAGAGAGAGAAGGGAAGGAAGGGAGAGGGACAGAGGGAGGGAGAAGGAAAAAAGGCAGAAAGAGAGAGAAGGGAGGGGAAGGGAGGGAGAGAGAGACAGAGAGAAAGAGAAAGAGAGAGAGAAAAGGGAAGGAAAAAGGGAGAGGAAGGGAGGGAGGGAGAAGGGAAGGGAAGGTGGGAGAGACAGAGAAAGAGAAAGAGAAGGGAAAGGGGAGAGACAATGAAAAAAGAGAGAGAGAAGGGAAGGAGGGAGGGAGGGAGAGAGAGATGGAGAAGGGAAGGAGGGAGAGACAGAGACAGAGAGAAAGAGAAAGAGAGAGAAGGGAAGGGAAGGGGGAGAGACAGAGAGTGAAAAAGAGAGAGAGAAGGAAAGGAAGGATGGAGGGAGAGGGTGGGAGGGAGAGAGGAAGAAGGGAAGAGACAGAGGGACAGAAAGAGACAGAGAGACAGAGAGAAAGAGTGAGAGGAGGGAAGGAAGGAAGGAGCGAGAGAGAGAGAGAGAGAAATGGATACTTGGATAGGTGATAGATTAAAGAAAAGAAGTACCGGTAGGTAAGTAGGTAGGTAGCACTTATGATGTTACCTATTTGGGTAATAGGTAATAAATGTCTGCCAGAAACAACCAAACTCAAGAGAGCTCCAAAGACTCCACGCTGAATCCTCCTTTTCTTGTATTTTCTAAGCACTTGGCTCAAATGCAGCAAGCACCAAAACACACTGAAGCCCTTTGATTTCATTGGAATAATATTTCTAACACTCCATCAGAAAAGGGGCATCAACTCAGCAGCATCCAAACGCTTTAAGAATCTGTAAATCCTTAAGTACCATATCAGTTCAAGATCCACGAAACCTAGGACTAACCAGGAAAGTAATTCTGAAATAATTTCCGTTTCCTATTAATTCCTCTCGGACATGAGATTGTAGAAGTATGCTGTTTCATTAACTGTGAACAGTGAAAAGAGCTACCATTTAATTACTACCACTAATTAACTGTAACTGATTAACTGTATTTTTTTTTTTAATAGAGCTAAGAAGCTGTCATGAGCAGACTGTTCGTTCTGTTCTGGAAATAGTCTTAAAAATTGGGGAAGGATATTTCTGAAAACATCAAACTCCTTTATTCAGATTTGAATGATAAAAAAATGCACTTGAAACTTTCTCTAGAACTGTGATGGTAAACCAGTGGCACATGTGCCATAGGTGGCATGCGTTGCCATATTGGTGGGCACGTGTGCTCAGCTCTGGCACACATGTGTGCGCCGGCCAGCTGATTTTCGGGCCTTCTGGGCCCACCCGGCCTTTTTCCTGCCTCCGGAGGGCCTTATGGGGGTGGTAGGCCTGTTTTTCTCTCTTCCCAGCCTCCAGAGTCTTTCTAGGAAACGTCTTTCCCCACCCCACTGGAGGCCCTCCAAAGGCCAGTCCCACCAGAAGTTGGCAAATGGGCCATTTTCGGCCTCCGGAGGGCCTTCGGGGGATTGGGGAAGGTCATTTTTACCCTCCCCAGACTCCTAGAAAGGCTCTGGAGGCTGGGGAGAGCAAAAAATGGGCCTACTGTGCCATCATGTGCCAAGAGCATGGGGAATGGGGGGGCACGCATGTGTGGAGGCAGGGCACATACAATTATGAGTATAGGCATGCAGGCACATGACGTCCCCCCCCCCCCGCTCCTGGCACGTGATAGCAAAAAGATTAGCCATCACTGCTCTAGAATATGTTCTCAAAAACAAGGCCACTGAATTAATGGTTTAAGTCATTATCTATACATTTATTTATTTTTCACAATTAATTTTCTAAAAATTGAAAGTGATATTTCTGGACCCTGAAGTCTGCATTCAGTAGACAAGCTGGCAATACAGCAATAAAAACAGTTGACCCTATCATTTGAAGGGTTTTAAAAACAAGCAAAATATATTTCCTTGATTCGGTAGGGATCTAATTTCATGCAGATGTTTGCAATCGTCGGATCAATTGAATTCCAATTTCTGAATAGATTCAGAAAAAAACACCACTTGTGCGCATCCAAATTAATTCATAGGTCAGTTCAATTAAGAATAACAGAATTGGAAGGGATCTTGGAGGTCTTCTAGTCCAACCCCCTGCTTAGGCAGGAAACCCTAGACAGCTTCAGACAAATGGTTATCCAACATCTTCTTAAAAACTTCCAGTGTTGGAGCATTCGCAACTTCTGAAGGCAAGTTGTTCCACTGATTAATTGTTCTAACTGTCAGGAAATTCATCCTTAGTTCTAAGTTGCTTCTTTCCTTCATTAGTTTCCACCCATTGCTTCTTGTCCTGCTCTCAGGTGCTTTCGAGAATAGCTTGACTCCCTCTTCTTTGTGGCCACGCCTGAGATATTGGAACACTACTATCATGTCTCCCCATGTCCTTCTTTTCATTAAACTAGACAGAACCTGTTCCTGCCACCGTTCTTCATATGTTTTAGCCTCCAGTCCCCTAATCATCTTGGTTGCTCTTCTCTGCACTCTTTCTAGAGTCTCCACATGTTTTTTATGTCATGGCAACCAAAACTGGATGCAGTATTCCAAGTGTGGCTTTTGGTTGTTAGTTGCGAAGTCGTGTCCAACCCATCATGACCCCATGGACAATGTTCCTCCAGGCCTCCCTGTCCTCTACCATCCTCTGGAGTCCATTTAATCTCACGCTGACTGCTTCAGTGACTCCATCCAGCCACCTCATTCTCTGCCGTCCCATTCTTCTTTTGCCCTCAATCGTTCCCTGCATTAGGCTCTTCTCCATTGAGTCCTTCCTTCTCATTAGGTGGCCAAAGTATTTGAGTTTCATCTTCAGGATCTGGCCTTCTAAAGAGCAGTCAGGGTTGATCTCCTCTAGGACTGACCGGTTTGATTGCCTTGCAGTCCAAGGGATTCGCAGGAGTCTTCTCCAGCACCACAGTTCAAAGGCCTCAGTTCTTGGTGCTCAGCCTTTCTTATGGTCCAAAGCATGGCTTTACCAAGGCATTATAAAGTGGCATTAACACCTCATGTGATCTTGATTCTATCCCTCTGTTTTTCCAATTTAACATGAAAAACCAGTGTGAACATTTCGGACAATAATACCCTTTGGTTGTTGAGCGGCGAATTTGAAGCTTGTTGCAAAAAAGAGAGAACATTATCTTGATTTCAAAGCCAGCTGGCTACTATAAACACTGTTTTTCTACACTGAACAAAGGCTGGAAAAAATGGCTAGTGGTGTTAAAAGCTGACTCATTGCAGGTTCTACTTCTTCTTGGATATTAGCTGCTTTGGGAAAGTTTTTTTTTAGGAAACTGTTCCAAACCCAAACACTGCAGTAAACATTGTGCTGTGCTCCATTAAGATAAGGGATAGCCTGCCTAGACAACTTCCTTCTCTTAACTGTTCTTTAATTATTCAATGGCTATAAGAACACCTTGAGAGCAGCATTACTAGGAGAAGAAGCAGCTTATAACCTCAAATAGCTTTTCCTTGCGCCATCTGAAGGATGAAAGGATCAGTCAGTTAGGCAAACCACTCGTGTTATTGGAAGTTCTCAGAGCTCTAACACAGAGATATTGGATTATTACTACAAGCACATTTCTAAAGGGGATGCCGTGGCTCAGTGGGTAAGACGCTGAACTTGTTGATTGAAAGGTCGGCAGTTCGGCGGTTTGAACCCCTAGTGCTGCTGCGTAACGGGGTGAGCTCCCAGTACTTGTCCCAGCTTCTGCCAACCTAGCAGTTCAAAAGCACGTAAAAAATGCAAGTAGAAAAATAGGGACCACCTTTGGTGGGAAAATAACAGTGTTCCGTGCACCTTTGGCATTTAGTCATGCCGGCCACATGACCATGGAGACGTCTTCAGACAGCGCTGGCTCTTTGGCTTAGAAACAGAGATGAGCACCACCCCCTAGAGTCAGGAGCACATATGTGCAACGGGAACTTTTACCTTACCTTTATCTTTATCTTTACCTTTATATTTCTAAAGCATTCGTCACTGGTGTATCTGGGTACCAATTACAAAGATTTAAAGATTGTCCCTCTCTTCTACAAGAAATCAAGGAACCAGGGCAACAGGAGAAGGACATTGTCACTCCAGTCCTTTCCAACTGACCCTATCTATGAATAAAACAGAATAACCAAGTTGGAAGGGACCTTAGAGGTCTTCTAGTCCAACCCCCTGCTTAGGCAGGAAACTACACCACTTCAGAGAAATGGTTGTCCAACCTCTTCTTAAAAACTTTCAATGTTGGAGCATTCACAACTTCTGTTGATAAGTTGTTCCACTGATTCATTGTTCTAACTAATTGTTCTAATTATAGAATAGAATAGAATAGAATAGAATAGAATAGAATAGAATAGAATAGAATAGAATAGAATAGAATAGAATAGAATAGAGCAGAGCAGAGCAGAGCAGAGCAGAGCAGAGCAGAGCAGAGCAGAGCAGAGCAGAGCAGAACAGAACAGAACAGAATAGAATAGAATAGAATAGAATAGAATAGAATTTTTTATTGGCCAAGTATGATTGGACACACAAGGAATTTGTCTTTGGTGCATATGCTCTCAGTGTGCATAAAAAGACAAGAAACATTCGTCAAGAATCATAAGGTACAATACTTAATGATAATCATAGGATACAAATAAGCAATCAAATCATGCTAGGAAACAATATCAATATGAATCATAAGGATACAAGCAACAAAGTTACAGTCATGCAATCATAAGTGGGAGGAGATGGGTGACAGGAACGATGAGAAGACTAATAGTAATCGTAACGAATAGTTTGACAGTTTGTGAATAGTTTGACAGTGTTGAGGGAATTATTTGTTTAGCAAAGTGATGGCATTCAGGAAAAAACTGTTCTTGTTTCTAGTTGTTCTAGTGTGCAGTGCTCTATAGCATCGTTTTGAGGGTAGGAATTGAAACAATTTATGTCCAGGATGTGAGGGGTCTGTAAATATTTTCACAGCCTTCTTTTTGACTCGTGTAGTATACAGGTCCTCAATGGAAGGCAGGTTGGTAGCAATTTTTTTTTTTTTTTTGCAGTTCTAATGATCCTCTGAAGTCTGTGTCTGTCTTGGGTTGCAGAACCAAACCACCTCGGAAGGATGAATCAACCTTGAGGTGGTCAAGATCAAACTCCTGGCTGTGGACAGAGTTTGCCTGCAATACTGCATTCTAATCACTGGGAAGGAAGGAAGGAAGGAAGGAAGGAAGGAAGGAAGGAAGGAAGGAAGGAAGGAAGGAAGGAAGGAAGGAAGGAAGGAAGGAAGGAAGGAAGGAAGGAAGGAAGGAAGGAAGGAAGGAAGGAAGGAAAATATCAATAAAAAGGTAAAGGTTCCCCTCGCACATACGTGCTAGTCGTTGCCGACTCTAGGGGGCGATGCTCATCTCCGTTTCAAAGCCGAAGAGCCACCGCTGTCCGAAGACGTCTCCGTGGTCATGTGGCCGGCATGACTAAATGCCAAAGGCGCACGGAATGCTGTGACCTTCCCACCAAAGGTGGTCCCTATTTTTTCTACTTGCATTTTTACGTGCTTTCGAAACTGCTAGGTTGGCAGAAGCTGGGACAAGTAATGGGAGCTCACCCTGTTACACGGCAGCACTAGGGATTCGAACCGCCGAGCTGCCGACCTTTCTATTGACAAGCTCAACATCCTAGCCCCTGAGCCACCGCGTCCCTAATAGCAATAGCAATTAGATTTTAAATTAGATTAAAATAGCAAGAGCAATTAGATTTTTATACCGCTTCACAGTGCTTTGCAGCCCTTTCTAAGCCATTTTACAGAGTCAGCATATTGTCCCCAACAATCTGGATCCTCATTTTACCGACCGTGGAAGGATGAAAGGCTGAATCAATTTTGAGCTGGTCAGGATCAAACTCCTGGTTGAGGGTCAGAGTTTGCCTGCAATGCTGCATTCTAACCACTGCGCCACCAGGGCTCTTTATGCTACAGTCTCAAATAACGACAAGAGGGAGTTCCCTACATAGAGAAACAAGGGTGAATGAAAAGCCATCCATGAGGGGTTATAGTTCAACCAGGAATGGATTTCCACCAAACGGTTTACAGAAAGAGGGGGGGGCACGCGTGTGGGGTTTTTTTTCCCCCAAAAGAAAGGAAATTGGCCATGAGACAGCAGTGTGCTGTGTGCTGTGGAAATAAATAAATAAATAAGTAAACAAAGAGCAGCAACTAAGACTTTCAAGTAACTGGGAGTTCAATGTTGCAAACGCAGATGCTCCAGACGGAAATATAAAGTGCCCCTACAGGAATAATAGAGATGGCCCTGAAAATCAAAAAATATTCAACAGCCATTAGGTAAATGCCAGCTTAGCCTTGAAAGGGAGAAAGGGGTGAAGACGCAACTCAAGGCTGCCCTGAGTTGCTTCTCCTTGGTTTAAAAGGGAGGAGAGAGACTCTCCATGGGCTTTCAAGATTCTGTTATTATACCTTGCCACAATAGTTTAATAGTCCTAATGGCATCTATTTCTGCTCTGATTTACCTCAAAACGGCTGACAGAATCATTGTTTGGCTCACAATTCGTGTCCATGGGACTCAGCCAGAGTGGTTTACCCAGGGGTGGGCTTCAAAAACTTTAGCAAAGGGGGTTCTCTGCCTGGTTGCTGGGTGGGTGTGCCCATGGTGGGCATGGACTAGTCAGCCTCCTGCACCACGGTGGGGGGGGAGCTCATTTTTGCCCTCCCTGGGCTCTGGATGCTTTCCTCGAGGCTCTGGGAGGGAACAAATGGCCTCCCCAGGCTCTGGAGGCCCTCTGGAGGCAGGAAACGGGCCCATTTCCAGCCTTCTCAAACTTCCGGTCGGCCCGTTTTTCACCCTCCCTGAGCCTCCGCGTGTGCCCTGCAGTTACCTGCCTCCAAATCAGACTGCGTGGGGACTCCTGGGAAGGGCAGGGAGGGGTGGGCGGGGCCAGCCAGGAGTGGGATTTGGCGGTCCTCTGAACTGCATAGAATCTTAGCTAGAGGTTCTCCCAAACTCCTGTGAACCCCCAGCAGCCCACCCCTGGGTTTACCTCCCTATTATAAAAAGAGAAGTGATATACCATTGCAGTGGGAAGAATTTGCTAGAACCCTAGCAAGCACACAATTCCAATATTTTGTGGCTCGGTGAATTTTCGGCAGCGGAAAGGTGAATGCACAATTTTAGCAGCCATTGCAGGCCCTCCGTTTTGCATCCAGTTTACACCTCTCGTAGAAAGGGAGGCCGTAACAGCTACCATTTTTGAAGGTTGGAATATTGAGATTGGAAAGCTCAAATTGAACCATTGTTATACTCTGCAGTTATTCTGTCCTTCAATGCCAAGGAAACATTACAGAAAGTAGGCCTGGATCCAGATATAGCCATGATATGTACAGCGTAAGCCATTAAAAATAATGTGACAAGACAGTTGTCAGAATTAGTTCTCACCTCGTTAGTACATAATAAGCAAAGAATAAATTGATCATTGCGGAAAGAAAAAAAAAAGGACAGAAGGAAACAGGTCAGCTTGCTCAAAAGAGGAGCCAAGCTCTTTCTTTTATAAAGAACAGGAAGGAAAACAGAATAAAAGAAGCTTTCAAATTTATTTCTATAAATAAGGACAGTAATGATTTGTTTCCTAACTGTCTTCAATAAATATTAGTCATCCTAACTTCTTGAAGTCTTCTGTAGTCGCTCACCTATGTGATTGCCCCTAAGTTCTGTTGGAATGGATGACGCCAAATGCCCACTGATTTCAATGGATCCGCTCTAAGGCTAATTAAGATAGCATATAGAATAGAATAGAATAACAGAGTTGGAAAGGGACCTTGGAGGTCTTCTAGTCCAACCCCCTCCTTAGGCAGGAAACCCTACGCCCCTTCAGACAAATGGTTATCAACACCTTCTTAAAAACTTCCAGTGTTGGAGGCAAGTTGTTCCACTGATTAATTGTTCTAACTGTCAGGAAATTTCTCCTTAATTCTAAGTTGCTTCTCTCCTTGATTAGTTTCCACCTGTTGCTTCTTGTCCTGCCTTCAGGTGCTTTGGAGAATAGCTTGACTCCCTCTTCTTTGGGGCAGCCCCTGAGATATTGGAACACTGCTATCAGGTCTCCCCTAGTCCTTCTTCTCATTTAACCAGACATACCCAGTTCCTGCAACCGTTCTTCATATGTTTGAGCCTCCAGTCCCCTAATCATCTTCGTTGCTCTTCTCTGCATTCTTTCTAGAGCAGAGGTCTTCAAACTTGGCAGCTTTAAGACTTGTGGACTTCAATTCCCAGAATTCTCCAGCCAGCGATGTCCACAAGTATTAAAGCTGCCAAATTTGGGGACCCCTGTTCTAGAGTTTCAACATTTTTTTTTACATCATGGCGACCAAAACTGGATGCAGGATTCCAAAGGTGGCCTCACCAAGGCATCATAAAGTGGTCTTAACACTTCACGTGATCTTGATTCCATCCCTTTGTTTATGCAGCCTAGAACTGTGAACCTATACAACCTAACCCATAGTCTTAGTGGCCCAATTTTTGGAAGAAGTATTATTTGACTTTATCCCAATATCCTTGTCACGTCCTTTATTCCTTTGCTTATATAGATCCTTAGAGCACACCTGCATGTCTCTATTGATTTTCTACTTTTCTACTGCTAATCTTGAGCATGACATGCAGGGGAGTAACTTGATTACTGCCATTGCTGGCAGAGGTGATGAGAAAAAAAAATATTAAGTAGGTAATCTGTTGGCACAGAGATATAAACACAGAGGTGACGTGTTCCCCAAATATTCTCACGCTCCATTGTTTTCTGTTCCCCCTCTCCATTCTTAAGTAGCTCCATTACACTCGGAATTCAAAAATGTGGGCCTTGAATTCCATTTTGTCCCTTTGGTTTGTTTATCTCTGTTTAACCTTCCAGCTCCTTCTACAGGAAGAGGCAAAAAGAAGCGGCAACACCTCAAGAGTCTCAAACGATGAGGGCAAAGACGAGCCCGAGAAGAGGGACAGGACCTGAGTTTAACTCATAGAATCATCTATTGCAATCTCCTTCCTGTTAAAGACTACTTCAGCTTCAATCACAACAATACAAGAGCAAACAGTAGATTTAAACTTAATGTGAACCGCTCCAATCTTGATTGCAGAAAATATGACTTCAGTAACAGAGTTGTTAATGCTTGGAACACACTACCTGACTCTGGGGTCTCTTCTCAAAATCCCCAAAGCTTTAACCAAAAACTGTCTACTATTGCCCTCACCCCATTCCTAAGAGGTCCGTAAGGGGCGTGCATAAGAGCACCAACGTGCCTACCGTTCCTGTCCTATTGTTTCCTTTCATTATATCCAATTAATATTAGTTATATATATATATATAACTAATATATAACTATATTAGTTATATATATATAACTATATATATAATATACTATATATATAGTTATATATATGAGACTTCGTTGAAACGTCGCCAAGACCTGAAGATGACGAATGAGACTTCATTGAAACGTCGCCAAGACACTTCCAATTTTACGCGGGAGAAAACCCGAATAACCAAAGACTTTCATGCTTATGCTTATATATACTGTTGTGACAAAATAAATAAATAAAATTAAAAATAAAGAAAGAATGAGAATGCCTCCATCTCGAAGATACTGGAATTCCAAAACAGATGATGTTAAACTTGGAACCAAGGGCTTGTATGAGAAAGTCCAACAAGAAGGTGGTCTCGTAATTGTGTCTACTCAGAACCTGTGGTGGAAAGGCTACATACCATATTTTTCAGACTATAAGATGCACTTTTCTGTCTCCCAAAAGGGGTTGAAAAATGTCTGTGCGTCTTATAGACCGAATATTGCCAAAGTCCCACCCACCCAACGCCTGTTCTTTGGCCTCCGCATACCCCATTTTCAGGCCTTTTTCAGGCCTATTTTCAGAGCTTTTTTCAGCCTGTTTTTGAGGGGGGTTTTGGCCCGTTTTTTTCCAAAAAAACGACCCAAAAAAGCCTCGAAAACAGGCCGAAAAAAGCCTTGAAAAAAGAGAAGCCAGAAACTTTTTTGTTGTTGTTTTCCTCTTCTCAATCTAGCTGCCTCTTATAGTCAGGTGCGTCTTATAGTCCGAAAAATATGATATTTTGTTCTGAACAATGGAATGGATAACTAGCAGATCAGGTCCATATTTTCAAGTAAGAGATAGGGCAGGGGTGTCAAACTCAATTTCATTGAGGGCTGTGGTTGATCTCGGGGGGCCAGGAGAGTGTGGTCAACTGGATAGGTGTGGCCCATTGGGTGGGTGTGGCCAGCTTGATGCCACTCCCCCAAACTGCTGACATGCTTCCTCTTCACACTGAGTGGACCAGGCTGAAGCCATGCTGGCCCAGCGTTTCCTTTTTGCATTGGGTAGACCAGGCCAAAAATGATGCGGGCTGGTCCCTTACATTTTCCAGGGTGGCCCCAAGGAGTGGATCTGGCCACATCGTGAGCTGGATCCAGTCTGCAGGCCTTGTGTTTGACACTCCTGAGTTAGGGCATCCTGGCCAGAATTACATTCATCTGTCCTGGACTAGTTCTATAGTCTGCCAAAGCATGGCAACTGTTTCCAGGCAGAAACTTGCAGATATGTTGTTGTTGTTGCTGTAATTTCATTACCTGTGGAATTGTTGGTAAACCAAAATATTATACAACAGCTTGGAGCACTATGGCTGTCAAGGTTCCGACAAATGCCCTAATTAATTCATGAGTCTCGAGCCAAGTTTCAAAAGAAATCCAGTTATTTATTAGGAGCAACATGTCGGCATCGACTCGAGTGAGGTCAACTCTGCCACACATAATTTGATGGAATGAATGGGGAAATTTTGGATGCACAGAAGATAATTCCCCCATATCAGATCGTTAATTTTAGTTGTATCAATCTTCTTGAAAAGAGAGAAGTTTCAAGAATTTGAAAGAGCCTTTCCCTCAGATATATTCATGCAATGGCTCTTGCCTCCTACCTTGAATTACATCGCTTCCCACAACAGCCTTTGTTATATCTCAAGTTATATATTTTAGCTAACATAGAACAAATGTATATGCACTAGGGGTATGTGAATAGATTTGGATTCACTGGGCATCAACAATTGGATTCTGATTGTCAAGCTGATTCAATTCTAATGGTTACTTCAATTTGGAAAGTCAACATGATTTGAATCATTACATCAGCCTGATCTGATCGGGAAAAGCTAATTCAATTTCCAAAGCATAAAGCCAAATTTTCAAATTGTTTTAGAGACATCGGATTCCACCGTTGCCGGTGACTTCCCGATGGACATCCAGCGTCAGATGCTGCTTGTTAGGATTTATTAAAAGCTCTCCTTTTTCCTTTTGTAGAAAAATAATCCCAGGCAGCTGTAAGGTTCTACAGAAAAAGTGTTTCTCCACCTTAGCAACTTTAAAACATTTGGACTTCAACTCCCAGAATACCCCAGCCAGCAAAGCACCACCAGAAAATTGAGAAACACTATTATAAAAGATTGTCAGGGATTTCTAAAAGGAAAAAAATATATTAATAGGATACACTTCTTTAGTTTCTCCGGAAATATCACTTCTTCATAAGACATTGTGATACCGAGCGGGTGTTCATTGACATGGAACTAGAGTGTTGCCTGGTAAACGTGATATTCTGCATGACTGAAGCATGTACAGTATTGGGGGAAATTGTGGAAACCTTTTGGGAAAAGTGTATTTTTGAGGTTTGATTGCTAATAACACCACTTTTGGGGGGAGAGTTTTAAGATAATCATATGCCACTGCTGGAATGGCCTGGGAATAGCCCAGACCTTAACCCAATTGAAAATCTATTTAGCCGACTAAAGAAACTTGTTAGTCAGAAGTGACCCAGCAATGAAATCCCAGTTAATAGAAGCCATCCTTCAATCTTGGTTTCACATTATAACAGCTGCAGAACTAAAAGACTTGGTTCGCTCCATGGGAAGACCTTGTAAGGCCGTAATTCATGCTAAAGGTATTAACTGACATAGTGATAATTTTTGTATATCTCATTTTTTTCTGCAGTGATCATTTTTGTATATCTCGTCTTTTTCTACGTGTTTCACTTTTCCTCTTGATACTGTAACAGCTATTCTAATAGCAAATCCTTCATAAAAATTATTGCATTACATTCTTGATTCAATTATCTTTCCATTGAGATATAATTTTATGGTAAAAGGTAAAGATAAAGGTTTCCCTCGCACATACGTGCTAGTCGTTGCTGACTCTAGGGGGCGGTGCTCATCTCCGTTTCAAAGCCGAAGAGCCAGCGCTGTCCGAAGACGTCTCCGTGATCATGTGACCGGCATGACTCAATGCCAAAGGTGCACAGAACTCTGTTACCTTCCCACCAAAGGTGGTCCCTATTTTTTCTACTTGCATTTTTACGTGCTTTCGAAACTGCTAGGTTGGCAGAAGCTGGGACAAGTAACGGGAGCTCACCCCGTTACACGGCAGCATTAGGGATTCGAACCGCTGAGCTGCTGACCTTTCGATAGACAAGTTCAACTTCCTAGCCCCTGAGCCACCGCGTCCCCTTAATTTTATGGTACTACTCCCCAAAAAAGTGGCGTTATGAGCTAGTGTTAGAAAGTACACTTTTCCCCAAAAGGGTTCCACAATTTTCGCCACTACTGCACAGCCGCTTCATCCGAAGAAGATCCTCCAGCATTTTCTTCTCGCCTCCCCCCCCCCAAACATACATGGGGCTTAATTGGAAGGTGTATTAACACGGGGAGCAGCAGAACCTGTCACCAGCACAACAATGGTGAGACTTCATTAGGAGTGGAGCGGAGAACGCACACTTCTTCCTGCCATCTCCCCCAAATCGTCCCTCCAGCTCAGTCACATTCTACAACTCTTGTATCATCTCTTCAATGGATTGCTGGAGACAAAATAACGTGAAGTGGGGTGGGATGGTGGAACAACCCTGAGGGTCTTCTCACTTTGCCTCCAGGCATGGAGTAACTCAGCCTGCCTTTTGGTAATATGGGTCATTGCCACATGTCAGAAAAAAGAAAGAAAGAAAGAAAGTTCTTCTTTCTTGCCTTGGGCTGCAGGCAGCTGGAAGAGGAAGAGGAGGGCAAGGCAAAATGAAACGGACAGAGATAGGCAGCCAGAGGAAGTCCAGAGCTGCTAATGGATTCAGAGGTTTTCATCTTTTTCCCCCCAGCCGACCCTTCGCCTGTCTTCCGAGTTCCCTGGGACTCAACCTCCCTTTTAATATAGAAGACAAATGCCGGGCACACCTCACGACCGGCCCTGAAATGATTAATGTACGTTCCACTTGGTATTCTACATACGGAAGTGCCAGCCTCGTTCAGTGACAAGGAGTATTTCCTCCTCTCTCTCTCTCCCTCTCTCTCTCTCTCTTGAATAAATCAATATGAATGCAGTCCCAAACCTCATACAGAGAAAGAGATTGATTTTACCTTCAACCAGAGATCCTGGGGTGACTCAATAGGAGCAACCTGCCCAACCGGCTGAATAAATCCCATCTGAAATTAAAAGGAATCTGTACCGAGGCCTTTTTTTACTAATTTATTGCTTGCTTGCTACTTAGAAGTACATAAGTAGATAGTTTCCAACTGTTGCCTCCTGCTCCAGAAGGTCTTGCCACTGGTCCACTGCCTGCATTTCTCTTATTGATCCTTTTTGCAGCTGCTCTTTAGTGATGGGGACCTCCTGGAGGTTCATTTCTTCCTGTTTATTTTTTCTATGCGTGGACAGACCTGAGTTTCCTTTTTCCTAAACCGGTATTTCAAAGCAGGTAAAAGGCGATTTCAAACACACATAAAAAGCAACCGCACCAGTAGAAATTTAAAAAACCTGCCCACCATTCTGGATTACTACTACTATTACTACTACTATTACTCCTTCTTCTTCTTCTTCTTCTTCTTCTTCTTCTTCTTCTTCTTCTTCTTCTTCTCCTTCTCCTTCTCCTTCTCCTTCTCCTTCTCCTTCTCCTTCTCCTTCTTCTTCTTCTTCTTCTTCTTCTTCTTCCTCCCCTCCTCCTCCCCCTCCCCCTCCTCCTTCTTCTTGGGTAGGGAGTGCTTCTGCCACCTTCGGGAAGTCTCCCAGTACCTTCACTCTATAAAGCCTTAGTAAGACCACACCTAGGTTTCTTCCAAAGACCATTATCCTCTGGGTTAATATAAGGCGTGATTATAAATCACCTTTCTATCATATCATATAAGACCACACCTAGAATAGTGCATCCAGTTTTGGTCAACACATTATAAAAAAGATGTGGAGACTCTAGAAAGAGTGCAGAGAAGAGCAACCAGGATGATTAGGGGACTGGAGGCTAAAATATACAAAGAACAGTTACAGGAACTGGGCATGGCTAGTCTAGTGAAGAGAAGGACCAGGGGAGACAGGATAGCAGTCTTCCAATATTTGAGGGGCTGCCACAGAGAGGAGGGGTGTGTGTGTCAAGCTATTTTCTAAAGCACCCGAAGGCCAGACAAGGAATAATGGATGGAAACTGATCAAGGAGAAATTTAACCTGGAAATAAGGAGACATTTTCTGACAGTGAGAACAATCAACCAATGGAACTTGCCTTCAGAAGCTGTGGGAGCTTCATCACTTGAGACTTTCAAGGAAAGATTGGACAGCCATTTGTCAGAAGTGGTGTAGGGTCACCTGCTTGGGTGGAGGTTGGACTACATGACCTACAAGGTCCTTCCAACTCTGCTAACAAGTTAATCTGTCACTGGAATTTCTATCATGTAGCGGCTGCCCTCCTCTGGAGATATAGATGGTCCTCAACCTTGCTGGCCTTTTTAGAATAGAATAGAATAGAATAGAATAGAATAGAGTAGAGTAGAGTAGAGTAGAGTAGAGTAGAGTAGAGTAGAGTAGAGTAGAGTAGAGTAGAGTAGAGTAGAGTAGAGTAGAGTAGAGTAGAGTAGAGTAGAATAAAATTTTTTGCCAAGTGTGATTGGACACACAAGGTATTTGTTTTGGTGCATATGCTCTCAATGTACATAAAAGAAAAAGAAAAAAAAATACCTTCATCAATGTACAACATTTACAACACAAATGATGGTCATAGGGTACAATTTAACCCTTAATGATAGCAACAAAAAGTTACAGTCATACAGTCATAAGTGGAAAGAGATTGGTGATGGAAACGATGAGAAGATTAATAGTAGTGTAGATTTAGTAAATAGTTTGACAGTGTTGAGGGAATTATTTGTTTAGCAGAGTGATGGCCTTCAGGAAAAAACTGTTCTTGTGTCTAGTTGTTCTGGTGTGCAGTGCTCTATAGCGTCGTTTTGAGGGTAGGAGTTGAAACAGTTTATATCCAGGATGTTACCTTATGCCTCCCACCGACCCGTACGCTCACACAGAGAGGGTCTTCTCAGGGTGCCGTCTGCAAAGCAATGTCGGCTGGCGGCCCCCAGGGGAAGGGCCTTCTCTATTGGAGCACCTACCCTCTGGAACGAACTTCCCCCTGGTTTGCGTCAACTACCTGACCTTCGGACCTTTCGCCGTGAATTGAAAACGCACTTGTTTATTCAAGCGGGACTGGCTTAACTTTTTTAAATTTTTAAAGTTTTTGAATTTTAATAATTTTAACTGGGGTATTTTATTTTTGGGTCAAATTTGACGGTTTTAATTTTCGACCAATTATATAATATGTTATTTTAACTGTTGTTTTAATTTGTATATTGCACTGTTTTAATCTGGCTGTACACCGCCCTGAGTCCTTCGGGAAAAGGGCGGTATAAAAATCTAAATAATAAATAAATAAATAAATAATAAATGTGAGGGATCTGTAAATATTTTCACGGCCCTCTTCTTGATTTGTGCAGTATACAGGTCTTCAATGGAAGGCAGGTTGGTAGCAATTGTTTTTTCTGCAATTCTAATTATCCTCTGAAGTTATAAAAAAAAACCCTAGTTTTCCCATCAGATATTAATAAGGCCAGGTTGTTTGCAGACTCTGATAACTCTGCTGAACTTGGAATTGAGGATACCCCGATTTCCTTACTTTGGTGATCGGTATCCATCATACCTGTTTCATTTTTGTTACCTTTATTGGTCTGCCTTGATCTAAAATTCCTAAAGAAACAAACTTACCCAAATTAAGGGCTGTGCCACCAAATTATCTGGAGCAACCACCAACAGCAATGAAAAAATCTCGTCCATTTTGCTGGCAAGAAATCAACCTATTTTTTTCTGTTCCCCGTTAATGTAGAAGTTTCTGCATGTTTGTTAAATATGGAGAGGAGAAAATTATGGATATTCATCCAGCACATGATGCATAAATTCGATATAGACATCTGCCAAGAAACACCTTGTCTTCCCATGGCAGCCTACTAAGATTATAAATAGCTTATTCCTTCCTCCGCTCCCCCCTCCCACATTTTTGCAACCAATTATAAAGTTTGACACTAGTTGTTATCATTCTTTGCTGTTAGCATAAATCCAAGTGCAAACACAGGGAAATTAATAATAACTGCTATGTCAGAAACAAGGGATGCTATCAGTCCTCATAAAAAAAAACTAACAAATGGTATTTATCCTGCTGTAAGATCTTTTATTCCCTACACTTCCCCTGGAGATCCTAGATAATGATGTTCGGAAGCCGATGAAGCAAAGCTGGTGGAAGAATTAGGAATGGATTCCAGAGCCCGTGTCTCTGGCTTTGGGAGAAAGTTGGCTGCTTAACTGAAATTAGAACTGGGATGTTAAAGCATCCATGGCAAAGGTCCCCAAACTTGGCAGATTTAAGACTTGTGGACTGCAATTCCCAGAATTCTCCAGCCAGCGATGAAGTCTGGGAGTTGAAGTCCACAAGTCCTAAAGCTGCCAAGTTTGAACACCTCTGATCTACGGAGTGAGTCAAATCCACCAAGGACACATAGAAGGAGAAATATGAGTGGCATCTTTTATTCAAGGAGAGCCTTCTAGAAGAGTAAATTGGAAGTCTGTAGAAAGGATAACCAGGCCAATGAATGTTAAACCTGATCCTACTCAATGATTATTGTTAGGAGCCCTGGTGGCACAGTGGTTAGAATGTAGTAGAATAGAATAGCAGAGTTGGAAGGGACCTTGGAGGTCTTCTAGTCCAACCCCCGGGCTTAAGAAGGAAACCCTACACCACTTCAGACAAATGGTTATCCAACATCCAGTGTTGGAGCATTCACAACATCTGGAGGCAAGTTGTTCCACTGATTAATTGTTCTAACTGTCAGGAAATGTCTCCTTAGTTCTAAGGAGGTTGCTTCTAGGCTGCATCTCTCCTTGATTAGTTTCTACCTATTGCTTCTTGTCCTGCCCTCAGGTGCTTTGGAGATTAGCTTGACTCCCTCTTCTTTGTGGCAGCCCCTGAGATATTGGAACATGGCTATCGTATCTCCCCTAGGTTTTCTTTTCATTGAACTAGACATTCCCAGTTCCTGCAACCGTTCATATGTTTTAGCCTCCAGTCCCCTAATCATCTTTGTTGCTCTTCTCTGCATTCTTTCTAGAGTCTCAGCATCTTTTTTACCTCGCGGCAACCAAAACTGAATGCAGTATTCCAAATGTGGCCTTACCAAGGCATTATAAAGTGGCACTAACACTTCATGTGATCTTGATTCTATCCCTCTGTTTATTCAGCACAGAACTGTGTTGGCTTTTTTGGCAGCTGCTGCACACTGCTGGCTCATATCTAAATGGTTGTCCACTAGGACTCCAAGATCCCTCTCACAGTTACTACTATTGAACAAGGTACCACACAATTTTGCAAGCAAACTCTGCTCACACCAATGTGCAAAACATCAATACAAAAGACGCCCACATGATAAGATGCCCACATGGTAGTGCAATGGTCAGAATGCAGTATTGCAGGCTGACTCTGCCCACTGCCAGGAGTTCAATCCTAACCGACTCAAGGTTGACTCAACCATTCATCCTTCCCAGGTTGGTAAAATGAGGAGCCAGGTTGTTGGGAGCAATATGCTGATATTGTAAACCACTCAGAGAGAGGGATGTAAAGAACTTTGAAGCGGTATATAAGTCTAAGTGCTATCGCTATTTCTTAGCCAAGCTAGATTGTGGTAAGGCTAAAACAGGAGTGGAAAGGAAAAACAGCCATGTACATTTTTTGGCATTTAATATTCAAGTAGATTTATAGCTGCTGGATATCTGAAATCCATCTTCCACTCTTGATGAACGTATCTTTTCTTTTATGTACATTGAGAGCATATGCACCAAGACAAATTCCTTATGTGTCCAATCACACTTGGCCAATAAAAGTTCTATTCTATTCTATTCTGTTCTGTTCTGTTCTGTTCTGTTCTGTACACTGAGAGCATATGCACCAAGACAAACTCCTTGTGTGTCCAATCACACTTGGCCAATAAAAAATTCTATTCTATTCTATTCTATTCTATTCTATTCTATTCTATTCTATTCTATTCTATTCTATTCTATTCTATGTACACTGAGAGCATATGCACCAAGACAAACTCTTTGTGTGTCCAATCACACTTGGCCAATAAAAAATTATATTCTATTCTATTCACTCTGCTCTTTCCCTACAAATTGAGCATTGATGTCTCACTGCCCCCATGGCTGACTATTTTATATTATTCTCTCAGACGCTTCACTCCATCATCAAGGGAACAAACCTACAGTAGTGGCCAAAATTGTAGAAACCTTTTGGGAAAAGTGTATTTTCTAAAACTAGCTAATAATATCACTATTTTTTTAATAGTACCATTAAATTATATATCAATGGAAAGATAATTTAATCAAGAATGTAATGCAATAACTTTTATGAAAGATTTGCTATTAGCAAAGCAGTTACAGTATAAAGAAGAAAAGTGAAACACATAGGAAAAAATGAGATATACAAAAATGATTACCACAGGAAAAAACGAGATATATAAAAATTATCACCACATCAGTTAATACTTAGTTGGGTAACCTTTATCATGAATTACGACATTACAACATCTTCCCATGGAGTGAACCAAGTCTTTTAGTTCTGCAGCTGTTATAAAGTGAAACCAAGATTGAATGATTATTAACTGGGTTTTATTGCTGGGTCACTTCTGAGTAACAAGTTTCTTTAGTAAGCTCCATAGATTTTCAATTGGGTTAAGGTCTGGGCTATTCCCAGGCCATTCCAGTAGTGGAAGAGGATTATCTTGAAACTCAAAAAAAAAAAAAAGAAGTGGTGTTATTAGCCATCAAACCTCAAAAATACACTTTTCCCAAAAGGTTTCCACAATTTTGGCCACTATTGTATGGTCACAGGGATGGCAGGGAGATAGACCTTATCAGTTATGGTCAAGAAAACTACTTTGGATCAACTCGAATGATCCTTCACTTATCAAATCATCAAAATAGATGATTACCAACAATTGTATCTCAACAAGCAGACTCTGCCCGGGAATTCTCAAACTTTCTACTACAGCAACTGTCCATTGGAGTTTCAGCAAACAAAACAAGAGTACATTTACATAATATTGCCTTTTTTTTTCCTGCAACAAGCAAAGGGAAAGTGCTTTGGAAAACCAGCCATTGCTTTGTTGAACGGATCTCCAGAATGTTTGCATAGGCAAAGTGGGGAACTAAACCTAGAGCAAGCTTGCAAATATTTCCGCTTTGCTTGCACAAATCTTAGCATGTTTTAAGAACAATGGTACTAGTCCCACCATGGCTCCACAGCTCTTGAAATTCAGTTGGAAGCCCCTAATCCAGCGATGGCTAGCCTTTTTGCCATCGCATGCCAGGAGCTGGTGGCGGATGGGCCGTTTTCGGCATCCGGAGGGCCTCCGGGTGTGGAGGCCGTATTTGCTCTCCCCAAACTCCTAGAAAGGCTCTGGAGGCTGGGGAGAGCAAAAAACAGGCCTTCCCCCGACCACCTGAGGCCCACCAGAGGCAGGAAACAGCCTGTTTCCCTAATACTGGTGGGCCCAGAAGGCCCAAAAATCAGCTAGCTTATGCACACATGCGCACTGGAGCTGAGCTCGCGTGCCCACTGATATGGCTAAATGTGCCATAGGTTCACCATCACACCCCTAATCCAATAATTTGGATAATTTTGGTCACCATCTTTAAAGCGCTCCATGGCTTAGGACGGGGATATTTACGAGACCGCCTTCTGCCGCCGATTGCCTCCCAACGACCAGTGCGCTCTCACAGAGCGGGCCTCCTCAGGGTGCCGTCAACCAAACAATGTAGGTTGGCGGCCCCCAGGGGGAGAGCCTTCTCTGTGGCAGCACCGGCCCTGTGGAACGAGCTTCCTCCGGGGTTACGACAACTCCCCGACCTCCGGGCCTTCAAACGTGAACTGAAGACCTTATTATTCCAGCGACCTGGACTAGCCTAAGAAATATTTTAGTGAAATTTTAAATGTGTTTTAAATCGGTTTTTACCGGTTTTAGTGATTTGGCCATCAAATATTTGGTTTTAATTGGGTTTTAAATTGGTTATTTATTATATTGCTGTATTTTAATATGCCTGTGAACCGCCCTGAGATGGTGCGGTATAAAAGTATGATTAATAAAAATCAATCAATCAATCAATCAATCAATCAATCGTTTACTTGAAAGTAAACCGCACTGTCTTCAAAAGGACTTTATTACCAGGTAATTTCTCACAAAACCCAATTTTAATGGATGGCGGTTAAGCTCTCAAGCTTATAACTATATATATTTTATTGTTTGTCAGAAAGGATTTTTAATGCCCCATCCCTTTGTGTGAGCGTCTGTCTCTTAGATCTGTTGTTTTATACTGGTATTTGACAGTAGTACATTTGAATAAACAAATGAAACTCATTAAATTTCTTCTCTGACCCGTACACACACTCAAAATTATATTGCACAGCATTGGGAGAGTCCAGAGTTGTTTTCAATTAAATTCTGCATTACAGGTTTAAAGAACAGTGGAGGGAGGTAGACAATAAGACAGCTGAATTACTTCATTAGAGTTAGGGCAAGACTAAGAAAATCTGCATGATTTCGGAAAATGAAAGATGATGATTGGTCAACAAATTTAATAAAGCGCTTGCCATTATTTGAATTGGCATGGCCTTTTACAGCTTGCAGTTACATTTATGGATTTCTTTTGTGCCGCTCATTAGAATTATTGTATTATCTCAATTTTGTTCTCTTTTTTTCCCCCTCTCCCTGTAATTGCGCTGAAGGAAATCTTATGGGGAATACATTCAGTTCGATCAAGCTATCGTTCATTAAATCAAGGGATTCTCTTGAATTTTTCTTCATTTGTTTGAAACAGCTTAGGGAAATAATGTTTAAAATTGAGAGGGGTGGTATTTATTTTCCTCTTGAAAAATGTTTTTGAGAGGGCTACGAAAGAGGCAAAGAAGGTGCTCAAAGATCCTGATTTGCAGAATGCCCTGGAGCCAGTACTTTCCTGGAGAATTCTTGTAGATTAATCCTAACCCTTCCTTTTCCTTCCTTCCTTCCTTCCTTCCTTCCTTCCTTCCTTCCTTCCTTCCTTCCTTCCTTCCCTTTCTCCCTCCATCCCCAACTCCCTCCTTCCTTTCCCTCCTCCTTTCACCTTTCTCTCTCACCTTCCTTCCTTCTTTCCTTCTTTTCTTCTTCCCTCCTCTCCTCCCTCCTCCTTCCTCCTCTCCTCTCCTCCCTTTTCTCTGCTTCCTTCCTTCCTTCTTCCTTTCTCCCTCCTCCTTCCTTCCTTCCTTCCTTCCATCCTCCTTCTTCCTCTCACCTTCCTCCTTTCTTCTTCCATCCTCCTTCCTCCTTTCCTCCTTCTCTCTCTCTCCTTCCTTCCTCCTCCTTCCTTCCTTCCTTCCTTCCCTTCCCTTCCATCCTCCTTCTTTCTCTCACCTTTGTTCCTTTCTTCTTACATCCTTCCTCCTTCCTCCTTCCTCCTCTCTCCCTCTTTCTCTCTCTCCTTCCTTCCTCCTCCTTCCTTCTTCTTCCATCTCTCCATCCCTACCTCCTTTCCTCCTTCTCTCTCTCCTCCCTTTTTTCTCTGCTTCCTTCCTTCCTTCTTCCTTTCTCCTCCCTCCTTCCTTCCTTCCTTCCATCCTCCTTCTTCCTCTCACCTTCCTCCTTTCTTCTTCCATCCTCCTTCCTCCTTTCCTCCTTCTCCTCTCCTCCCTTTTTTCTCTGCTTCCTTCCTTCCTTCCTTCTTCCTTTCTCCCTCCCTCCTTCCTTCCGTCCCTTCCATCCTCCTTCTTCCTCTCACCTTCCTCCCTTTCTTCTTCCATCCCTCCTTCCCTCCTTTCCTCCTTCCCTCCTCTCCTCTCTCTTTTTCTCTCCCCTTCCTTCCTTCCTTCCTTCCTTCCTTCCTTCCTTCCTTCCTTTCTCCCTCCATCCCCACCTCCCTCCTTCCTTTCCCTCCTCCTTTCACCTTTCTCTCACCTTCCTTCCTTCTTTCCTTCCTTTCTTCTTCCATCTCTCCATCCCTACCTCCTTTCCTCCTTCTCTCCTCTCCTCCCTTTTTTTCTCTGCTTCCTTCCTTCCTTCTTCCTTTCTCCCTCCCTCCTTCCTTCCGTCCCTTCCATCCTCCTTCTTCCTCTCACCTTCCTCCTTCTTCTTCCATCCTCCTTCCTCCTTCCTCCTTCTCTCCTCTCCTCTTTTTCTCTCTCCTTCCTTCCTTCCTTCCTTCCTTCCTTCCCTTCCCTTCCCTTCCCTTCCATCCTCCTTCTTTCTCTCACCTTTGTTCCTTTCTTCTTACATCCTTCCCTCCTTCCCTCCTTTCCTCCTTCCCTCCTCTCCTCCCTCTTTCTCTCTCTCCTTCCTTCCTTCCCTTCCATCCTCCTTCTTTTTCTCACCTTCCTTCCTTTCTTCTTCCCTCCTCTCCTCCCTTTTTCTCTCTTTCTTTCCTTCCTCCCTTCCTTCCTCCCTCCCTCCCTTCCTCCCTCCCTCCCTCCCTCCCTCCCTTCTTCTGTAGAAGCAGCAAAGTAGAAGCTGCCACACGTCTACTCCCAGAGAGAGAGAGAAAATGACATGACGGTTAAAAAAACCCAAAAAAATCCGCTTATTGCTAGCAGCCAGCCTGCTTCTCTGTCCCTGTTGATTCAAATCGGCTTTGCAATGCAAAGAGACAAGAAGTGCCTCAGGACAAGTGTAGCACAGCCCAGGCCTGGATCATAGATTGCTGCAAGCATGAAAATTCATTCATATGAGTTTGGAATATAATACCTGACAGAAGATAGATCGCTACTGCCATGCTCCAATCCCAGATAAGGACCCAGTGGTAACAGATGGAGGAACAAGGCACTTATCTTGTTAGCTGATGGATTTATCATTCCTTCTTCTTGCTTAGACCCTTTTCCTGCATATTCCAGAGCATTTAAAGAGCTTTGCTTCATACCAGGCTGCCCAGAGTGAAAGAGTATCTTCCTTTCCCTTCCTTCTCTTCTCATCTTCCCTCCGTCCATTTGACTTAATTCAATAAGATCTGGAGCAACAGATAAAACAGCTTGTGGTGCTGGGGAAATTTTTAAAACAGTCAAGAAAATGTCAGCTTGCTTTCTTATGGAGAAAAAAAAAGTATTGATTCCCCCCACCCTTTCTCTTTAGTCAGGGAAAACTGAAGAAAGAGGCTGCAATCACACACCACATATTTAGAGCTTAACTGTGGTTTCTTTGAAAGACCATCATCCTCTGGTTTAATATAAGGCATGATTATAAATCACCTTTCTATCATATCATATAAGACCACACCTAGAATAGTGCATCCAGTTTTGGTCACCACATTATAAAAAAGATGTGGAGACTCTAGAAAAAGTGCAGAGAAGAGCAACCAGGATGATTAGGGGACCGGAGGCTAAAATATATGATGAACGGTTGCAGGAACTGGGCCTGGCTAGTCTAGTGAAGAGAAGAACCAGGGGAAACAGGATAGCAGTCTTCCAATATTTGAGGGGCTGCCACAGAGATGAAGGGGTCAAGGTGTTTTCTAAAGCACCTGAAGGCCAGACAAGGAATAATGGATGGAAACTGATCAAGGAGAGATTCAACCTAGAAATAAGGAGGAATTTCCTGACAGTGAGAACAATCAACTAATGGAACACCTTGCCTTCGGAAGTTGTGGGAGCTTCATCACATTTATTTATTTATTTATTTATTTATTTATTTATTTATTTATTTATTTATTTATTATTTATTTATTTATTTATTTATTTATTTATTTAATTTTGTCATAACAATATACACAAACATAACACAAAAGATTATATAATATATAAACATATATATGAGGAGAAACAAGATAGTATAAGCATATATATATATATATGGCACTGAGGGAGGTGAAACGTTCCTACATTTCCACCCTCATTGTGTTGGCAGATAACCGCCCGGCTGTCTTGTTTCGGGTGACCCGCTCTCTCCTACATCAGGAGGGGCGGGATGACCCCTTGCAGGGATGTGCCAAGGAGTTTAGTGGTTATCTATACGATAAAATCGCTCAGCTCCGGGATAGTTTGGACCAAAATTGTGATGATCCAGGTGAGATGACGGAGACGCGTCTTGTCGAAGTTGTTTGGGATGAGTTTGATTCTGTGGCTCTCGAGGACGTGGACAGGCTACTGGGGAGGTTACATGCCACCACATGTTTACTGGACCCGTGTCCCTCCTGGCTGGTGCTGGCCACTCAGGAGGTGACACGAGGCTGGCTCCGGGGAATTATAAATGCTTCATTGTTGGAGGGGGTTTTCCCCGCCGCCTTGAAAGAGGCGGTGGTGAGACCCCTCCTCAAGAAGCCTTCCCTGGACCCAGCTATTTTGGGAAATTATCGTCCAGTCTCCAACCTTCGCTTTGTGGCGAAGGTTGTAGAGAGTGTGGTGGCATGGCAGCTTCCCCAGTGGCTGGATGAAGCTGTCTATCTAGACCCATTCCAGTCCGGCTTCCGGTCCGGATATAGTACGGAGACAGCTTTGGTCGCGTTGGTGGATGACCTCTGGAGGGCCAGGGATAGGGGTTGTTCCTCTGCCCTGGTCCTGTTAGATCTCTCAGCGGCTTTTGATACCATCGACCATGGTATCCTGCTGCACCGGTTGGAGAGTTTGGGAGTGGGAGGCACCGTTTATTGGTGGTTCTCCTCCTATCTCTCTGACCGGTCACAGACGGTGTTGACAGGAGGGCAGAGATCGACCGCGAGGTGCCTTACTTGTGGGGTGCCTCAGGGGTCGATTCTCTCCTGTTCAACATCTATATGAAGCCGTTGGGCGAGGTCGTCAGTGACTTTGGGGTGAGTTACCAGCTGTACACTGACGATACGCAGCTGTACTTTTCCACCCCGGGCCACCCCAACGAAGCTGTTGAAGTGCTGTCCCGGTGCCTGGAAGCCCTACGGGTCTGGATGGGGAGAAACAGACTCAGGCTCAATCCCTCCAAGACGGAGTGGCTGTGGATGCCGGCACCCTGGTACAGTCAGCTGCAACCGCAGCTGACTGTTGGGGGCGAGTCATTGGCCCCAACAGAAAGGGTGCGCAACTTGGGCGTTCTCCTGGATGGACGGCTGTCGTTTGAAGACCATTTGGCGGCCGTCTCCGGGAGAGCTTTTTACCAGGTTCGCCTGGTTCACCAGTTGCGCCCCTTCCTTGACCAGGATGCCTTATGCACAGTCACTCACGCTCTTGTCACTTCTCGTCTGGATTATTGCAATGCTCTCTACATGGGGCTACCCCTGAAGTGCACTCGGAGGCTTCAGTTAGTTCAGAATGCAGCTGCGCGGGTGATTGAGGGAGCCACACATTGCTCCCGTGTAACACCGCTCCTGCGCAGTCTGCACTGGCTACCTGTGGTCTTTCGGGTGCGCTTCAAGGTGTTGGTTACCATCTTTAAAGCGCTCCATGGCTTAGGGTCCGGGTACTTACGGGACCACCTGCTGTTACCTTATGCCTCCCACCGACCCGTACGCTCACACAGAGAGGGTCTTCTCAGGGTGCCGTCCGCCAAGCAATGTCGGCTGGCGGCCCCAGGGGAAGGGCCTTCTCTGTTGGAGCACCTACCCTCTGGAACGAACTTCCCCCTGGTTTGCGTCAATTACCTGACCTTCGGACCTTTCGCCGTGAATTGAAAATGCACTTGTTTATCCAAGCGGGACTGGCTTAATTTTTAAACTTTTTGAATTTTAATAATTTTAATTGGGGTATTTTTATGAATTTTATGGGTCAAATTTGACTGTTTTAAGTTTTCGGCCATTTATTGAATATGTTATTTTAACTTTTGTCTTAATTTGTATCTTGTACTGTTTTATTCTGGCTGTACACCGCCCTGAGTCCTTCGGGAGAAGGGCGGTATAAAAATCTAAATAATAAATAAATAAATAAATAAATAGGGGAAGAAACAATAGGACAGGAACGGTAGGCACGTTTGTGCTCTTATGCACGCCCCTCAGAGTCCTCTTAGGAATGTGGTGAGGTCAACAGTGGATAGATTTTGAATAAAGCTTTTGGGGTTATGAGAAGAGACCACAAAGTCAGGTAGTTACAAAGTCACTTGAGACTTTCAAAAAAAGTTTGGACTGCCATTTGTCAGAAATGGTGTAGGGTCTCCTGCTTGAGCTGGGGGTTGGGCTAGATGACCTATAAATGGGGGTGGGTTCTAGTTACCTTTACTACCAGTTCACAACGGGAGCCCGTGCGCTTCTGCACATGTGCAGAAGCGTCTGCGCATGTGCAAATCACCCATGATGATGTCGTGGCAGGTGGGCGCAGCCTCCTGCCGGTTTTACTACTGGTTCTATAGAACCGGACTGAACCGGGGGCAACCCACGACTGCCTATAAGATCCCTTCCAACTCTGTTAATCTGTTATCAGTTATTTAAATGTGGTTGGTTCGATTTGCCATCGTCAAGCTTCACAAAATTAATTCCCTTTGCATTTTCTCTCTTGAATACAGCCCCAAAGTTTCTTTCTTGTCCTCTTGATTTCACAGTGTGAAAATGGCTGGGAAATTAAAAAACAAAAACTGATGGAATTAGCAGAGATGGCTAAACTGATTGCTTTTAGCAAAGAAAAGAAACCATCCAACTTTGTTTCTACTTGGAAATCACATCTGCATTTTGTGTTTGATTGAGACGGGGGTGGGAGATGGGGGGAGAAAATGCAACTTTAGGTTTTGCTGTTTAGATATGTTTGTTGTTTATAGAAATGGCTAGTATGTGTTTTTATATTAGTATGTAAAAATAAGAAGTTGAGGCTGCAATGCAGTGGTGGAATTCAAATTTTTTTTACTACCGGTTCTGTGGCATGGTGTGGCTTGGTGGGTGTGGCTTGGTGGGTGTGGCAGGGGAAGGATACTGCAAAATCTCCATTCCCACCCCACTCCAGGGGAACGATATTGCAAAAGCTCCATTCCCATCCTATTCTGGGGCCAGCCAGAAGTGGTATTTGTCGGTTCTCCGAACTACTCAAAATTTCTGCTACCGGTTCTCCAGAATCTGTCAGAACCTGCTGGATTTCACCCCTGCTGCAATGTTATTAACTTATTGACTATGACTATCATTAAGTCATTCCTGGGGAGGAAAGCTATGGCAAATCTAGACAGCGTACTAAAAAGCAGAGACATCACCCTGCCAACAAAAGTTCGTATAGTCAAGGCTCTGGTTTTCCCAGTTGCAATGTATGGCTGTGAAGGTTGAGCGCCAAAGAATTGAGGCCTTTGAACTCTGGTGCTGGAGAAGACTCCTGGGAGTCCCTTGGACTGCAAGGCGAATAAACAAGTCAGTCTTAGAGGACATCAATCCTGACTGCTCTTTAGAAGACCAGATCCTGAAGATGAAACTGAAATACTTTGGCCACCTAATGAGAAGGAAGGACTCACTGGAGAAGAGCCGAATGCTGGGAAAGATGGAGGGCAAAAGAAGAATGGGACGATGGAGAACGAGGTGGCTGGATGGAGTCACTGAAGCAGTAGGCATGAGTTTAAATGGATTCCAGAGGATGGTAGAGGACAGGAAGGCCTGGAGGAATGTTGTCCATGGGGTCGCGATGGGTCAGACACGACTTCATAACTAACAACAACAACAATCATTAAGTGGTGTACCTTATGATTCTTGATGAATGTATCTTGTGTTTTTATGTATACTGAGAGTGTATGCACCAAAGACAAATTCCTTGTGTGTCCAATCACACTTGGCCAATAAAGAATTCTATTTGTCTATCTTATTCTACTGCTCTAGAAAGAATCAGAAGTCAGCATTTTTCTTTCTTTTTTCCTCCCTTTACTCTACACTTTTTTTCTCTTCCCTTTCTCCTCTCTCCTTTTTCTAGAATGTTCATTTTCTTTTGTATTTTATAGCTTGATAAACTTAAAAGTTATAGGAAAAATTGATTTCATAGCACAGGAAACTAGTTCAGGGGAAAAGAGGAAATTTCAAATCAGGCACTTGAAAGAGGCATTTGTGGGCTTCATAAATCGTCGGTGATGCTCAGATTTTCCCGTCTGCGCAAGAAATACAAGCGGCATTTTAAAGAGTTAAAAATAAATAAATCAGAGTTTCTGCTTGTTCAAAATCTGCTTCTCTGATGCAAATGTCAGGCAGGTTTAAAAGGTTTGTTTTTTTCTTTTTTTGGTCAACTCTCAATATCAACACAGGTGACATTAATCAAAATTTCCTTACTCTGTTCCAATTGCTGGGAAGGTGCCTGTTTTGACTTTTCTCTGAAAAGATAAATCAAAACTCCAGAGACTGAAATGCAACTTGGTATTCCCAAACTGCTTGTGTGTGTGTGTGTGTGTGTGTGTGTGTGTGTGTGTGTGTGTGTGTGTTTAAAATAAACGTACTTGCCTCTTTCTCTCCATCCCGAAAGGTTAAAATGGTAAAGACCAACCTGGAGTCAGATAATAGAAAGACAGCACCTCATAAAAGGAAAATAGAAGTATTACAGAAAGCCAGGCTGACAGAGAGTTCAAGATTTCTGTGGGAGTTACTGGGAATGACAGTGACCTTGGTGAACTCAATTTGCTCACAACTTTTAAGCCTACAGAAAATACAAGGGGAAACTCCTCCTCCAACTTACACACACACACAAAAACAACAACCAACTTCGCCGTCCATTCTCTGGAAACACTCCATCGACTCGGCTAACATTCTGCTCGGGTTAGAAGGGTTTGTAAGAAAATTATACGGGAGGAAAAGGTGTCAGAGTGTTTACAGCGTGACTACTATTTTGAGACAACCCAGGAGCAAAATGCAGGATGCAGAAGTTTTGTCGTTACAAATAGTGGTCTATATACAGACATACATGTGGTAAGCACATACCAGGCAAGCAAGCAATCTTCAACTCTACACAGAGAGCTACAATGCAGATAGAACATGACGAGGAGAGAGATACACGAGGACAGAGATGCCCTCTAATGGCCTCCCTTATATAGACAGTTTCTTAAAGGGGCAATAACCCTGCTGACTCATCCTCAGTCTTAAAGGGGCAATAACCCTGTTGATTCATTCTCATTTCATCATCTCAGTTTACAGCCTTACAGCAGCTGATCAGCTATTAAATCATCATTACCTTAACAAAAGGTTATAGATAAGAAAGACAGACGAGACCGGAAGGGTTTAGGATGGCCCGCATGTCTAAAGTTTCTTACAGAATAAACTAACAAGATACCTGTAGGAGATGACCAGGCTGAGTCTGAGGGAGGGAGGGGTCAAACACATCACTAGTCTTGAGTCCCTTTGTGAGCACAAGAGACCTAAGTCCAGCTCACTTGAATTCCGTTGCCGCTTATCTACTGCCAATTTGCTTGGACTCTTAGTACACGTAGTCCTTGACTTACAATAGTTCGTTTAGTAACTGTTCAAAGTGAAAAAAAGTGGCTTAGGAGCCATTTTCCAAACTTACCACTATTGCAGCATCCCCATGGTCAGTGATCAAAATTTGGACACTTGGCAACTGGTTCATATTTATGATGGTTGCAGTATCCTGGGATCACAGCATCAACTTTAGAGATCTTTTGACAAGCAAAAGCAACCGGGAAGCTTAAGAACCATGCAACTAACTTAACAACTACAGTGATTTGCTTAACAACTGTGGCAAGAAGACATAAAATGGAGCAAAGCTCACTTAACAAATGTCTCGCTTAACAACCACCATTGAGGTCATAAGTCGAGAACCACCTGTAGTTCAGATTCTTGTAGAGCGCATTAGCATATCGAAAATTTGAATTTTCTGGATTCCTGAGTTCCTGTGCTTAACACTACCAGCTTTTTTTCTTTTATTTGAAATCTGTTTGCTTATTATATATAGCAGGGAAAAAGAACCACCTATCACTCATAGTTTGAAGAATTCTAATTTCTCTACTTATAGTCAGTGTAGGGTGGGAAGGGCTGTGATTTCTCCATAGAAACAGGTTACCCTGAACCAGAAGGTATGCACAGAAGGTAAAGTGAAAATACATACATAAATGCAAGTACAAAAATATTTCAAATAAAGAAAGAGGACATCCAGCGAATCCACCCATAGCGAACTATCAGTGATTGGTGATTGGTCTCATTCAAGTGTAATTGATCTCATTCGAGACAACGATGAATCCGCATACAGACGGGAGGTTGAACAATTAGCCTCATGGTGCAACCGGAACAATCTGGAACTGAACACACTCAAAACCGTAGAAATGGTGGTAGACTTTAGGAGAAACCCTTCCATACTTCCACCTCTTACAATATTAGACAACACAGTATCAACAGTAGCGACCTTCAAATTTCTAGGTTCTACCATATCGCAAGATCTAAAATGGACAGCTAACATCAAAAACGTCATCAAAAAAGCACAACAAATAATGTTATTTCTGCACCAACTCAGGAAGCTCAAACTGCCCAAGGAGCTGCTGATCCAGTTCTACATTATTGAGTCTGTCATCTGAACCTCCATAACTGTCTGGTTTGGTTCTGCAACCCAACAAGACAGACTCAGATTTCAGAGGATAATTAGAACTGCAGAAAAAAAAATGGCTACCAACCTGCCTTCCATTGAGGACCTGTATACTGCAGGAGTCAAAAACAGGGCTGTGAAAATATTTACAGACCCCTCACATCCTGGACATAAACTGTTTCAACTCCTACCCTCAAAACAACGCTACAGAGCACTGCACACCAGAACAACTGGACACAAGAACAGTTTTTTCCCGAATGCCATCACTCTGCTAAACAAATAATTCCCTCAACACTGTCAAACTAGATACTAAATCTGCATTACTATTATTATTAATCTTCTCATCGTTCCTATCACCCATCTCCTCCCACTTATGACTGCATGTCTGTAACTTTGTTGTAATATTGTTTCCTAGTATGATTCAAGTGCTTATTAGTACCCTATGACTATCATTCAGTGCTGTACCTTATGATTCTTGACGGATTTATCTTTTCTTTTTGTGCACACTGAGAACCTAAGCACCAAAGATAAATTCCTTGTGTGCCCAGTCACACTTGGCCAATAAAAGAATTCTATTCTATTCTATTATACTCTATTCTACTCTACTTTATTCTTATTCTTATTCTTATTCTTATTCTTATTCTATTCTATTCTATTCTACTCTACTCTACTTTATTCTTATTCTATTCTTATTCTTATTCTATTCTACTATATTCTTATTCTATTCTTATTCTATTCTATTCTATTCTACTCTACTTTATTCTTATTCTACTCTACTCTATTCTACTCTACTTTATTCTTATTCTATTCTTATTCTTATTCTATTTTATTCTATTCTACTCTACTTTATTCGTATTCTACTCTACTCTATTCTACTCTACTTTATTCTTATTCTTATTCTTATTCTTATTCTTATTCTATTCTATTCTATTCTATTCTATTCTATTCTATTCTATTCTATTCTATTCTATTCTATTCTATGAATGAGTTCACCACCGCCATGAGAGTTAAAGCCTATTTGACAGCTTGGTGGACATTCCCTTTACAAATAACCATCGAACCTTCTGTACAGTTAACATCCTGCTTCTCTTTCACAATAAAATTAAAACCACATCAGTCTGATTCCCACTCGGGCATCGAGTATATGAAGACCTAAAGGGTATATATTTGCTATTTTATGCCCATCTGTTTACAAACGCATCATTCTGTGTACCTTCTGAGGCTCTGCACAGTCTCGTATGTACATATGAAAGAAACATTTATCTAAGCCGTATGACAAGTACTGGGAAGGTGCGGTGGGAGGGAAATTTAATAAAAGAGAATACCAATGTAGCACTGATCAGATTGCTCTTGACTCCCTGTTTGCACTAGCTTTATTTCAGCAAAGTGCTACAAATGTCAAGCTTCAAACCACTGATTGAGAACACACAAGAATCTTACGGCATCTGGAAGACTAGCAAATGTGATACGGCATCAGGCGCTTTGTTACAAGAGTATTACCTCGAAGGCAATAGCAACAGCACTTAGATTTGTATACTGCTTTGCAGTATAAATCTGTTGTGCCTTGCTCGCCCCCCTCTCCGCAGCCGGGCCCTTCTCATCTCCTGCCAGACACTGATAGTACAGAAGAATGTCCTGGCATGCCTCCAGCCCCCAGTCCTGGCACCATGCCCGGAGAAACTGAGCAAGACGAATGGCCTGACATGCCTCCAGCCCCCAGTCCTGGCACCATGCCCAGACAAACGGAGCAACTAAACTCCTCCCCCACAGCATGTGAGCCTGAGGAATGTGAAGCCAGTCACGAGCTGGAATTACCGACAGTTGGAGGCTGGAGGGACCCAACGCTTCCGGAGAATGGAGAGGCAACGTCAGCAAAAGGAAGGGAGGGGCAGGCCTAGATAAATGCTGAGTCATGGAGCCACACCCCATAGCCTATATAAAGGATCTGCTTTCTGGCATTCTCTGAGTCAGGCAAAGTCTAATCTGGATTGCTGAAGTCACACCTTGGATTCCTGCCTGACCTGAGGACTCTGATAGGACTTTGGCAGAGCTGCAGAGGCACGCTTGATACGGACTTCCCCGACCCGGCCGTCAGAGGAGGAGTGGGACACGACAAAATCCTTCCATTCCCCACCATTCAGTTAGAGCTGAAGAAGCTTCTTGGATGAAAAAGGAAATGTCTTCAAAGAAAAAAAAAACAAGGAAGTCCAGTTGCCTCCTGAAAAAAGCACCTTTGGGACAACCACGACCTGGATGACTGAGAATCTCTACAGACTTTTAGCTATACAATTTGGGATGAAGGCCCTTTGAATGGTGTGGGAGTAGGAATGGATTTCCAGAAGAAAAAAAATTGCAGACAATATTAGCACCACTCAGATGACCCTGAGGACACAGATAAACCTCCAAGTGCTTCAATGACCATCTAAAACAGCGGTTCTCAACCTGTGGGTCGCGACCCCGTTGGGGGTCGAATGACGATTTGCCAGGGGTCGCCTGAGACCATCGGAAATATGGGAAGTATACTTGCGAGTCGAAGAATCGCGCTCCAATGGTTGACTCCACAAACCAGCTGCAGGCTCTTCAAATCGCTAGCCGAATTCGGCTTCAGGCGCGATGAATTAAAAAAGAGAGAAATCTTTGCTCTGATGTCTCCCTCTCAAGCCAGCTGCAATCACTCCCAATCGCTAGCCTAATCTGGCTTCAGGCGCGATAAACTTAATAGGGGAGGAGTCTCCGCTTTAATGCCTCCGTCCTCAAGGCAATCGCAAGCAAGTCAGATCGCTAGCCAATAACGGCTTCAGGCACGATAAATTCAAAACGAAAATAATTTTACGGTTGGGGGTCGCCACATCGTGGGGAATTGTATTAAAGAGGTCGCAGCACTATAAAGGTTGAGAGCTACTGGTCTAAAAGGATGCAAATGACCAGCTTTCTGCAAGGAATATGAATCCTTCTGTTCGCCACTATCCGGTCAGAGTTGAAGAAGCTTCTTGGATAAGAAGTGAAATGTCTTCAAAGAAAAAAAAACCACAAGAAAGTCCAGTTGCCTCCTGAAAAAAAGCACCTTTGGTCCAACCATGACTTTGATGACTGTGAATCTCTATAGACTTACCTCTTCTCGGTGCTTTATAGCCTTCTCTAAGTAGTTTACAAAGTCAGCATCTTGCCCCCAACAGCCTGTGTCTTCATTTTACTGACCTCGGAAGGATGGAAGGCTGAGCTGCTCAGACTATACAAGACAGTTACCTATGATGAACAATTCTACGTTCTACGATGAAAGATTATACAATTAACAATTGCAGGAACAGGGCCTGGCTAGTCTAATGATGAGAAGGACCAGGGGAAACAGGATAGCAGTCTTCCAATACCTGAGGGGCTGCCCCAGAGAGGAGGGGGTCAAGCTATTCTTCAAGGCACCTGAAGGCCAGACAAGAAATAATGGATGGAAACTGAACAAGGAGAGATTCAACCTGGAAATAAGGAGAAATTTTCTGACAGTGAGAACGATCAACCGATGGAACAGAAGTTGCCTTCGGAAGTTGTGGGAGCTTCATCACTGGAAGCTTTCAAGAAGAGACTGGACTGCCATCTGTCAGAAATGGTGTAGGGTCTCCTGCTTGGGGACTAGATTACCTACAAGGTCCCTTCCAACTCTGTTAACCTGTTAATTCTACCATTCTGGATTGTCCCGTAAATTGCTTTATTCAGTGCACAGGTGAATGTGGAAATGAGTTTACAGGTAGTCCTCAACTTACAACAGTTTGTTTAGTGACCGTTCAAAATTACACAGCACTGAAAAACACGACTCGTTACTCTGTTTTCACACTTACGAGTATTACAGCATTCCCATGGACACGCGATCAAAATTCAGATGCTTGACAACTGACTCCTGTTTATGATGATTGCAGGGTCCCAGGATCATGTGATCACCTTTGGTGCCCTTCTGACAAGCAAAATCAATGGAGAAGACAGATTCCCTTAACAACCTGGATATTAATTTAACAACTACGGTGATTCACTTAACAACGGTGGCATGTAAGGTTGTAAAATGGAGGAAGACTCATTTTTATATAGATTAACAGAGTTGGAAAGGACCATATAGGTCATCTAGTCCAGGGGTCTCCAACCTTGGCAACTTCAAGTCTGGTGTCTCCAGGCTTAAAGTTGCCAAGGTTGTAGACCCCTGATCTAGTCCAACCCCCCACCAAGCAGGAGTCCCTACAACATTTCTGACAGATGGCAGTCCAGTCTCTTCTTGAAAGCCTCCACTGATGAAGCTCCCACAACATCTGAAGGCCACTTCTGTTCCATGGATTGATGGTTCTCACTGTCAGAAAATGTCTCCTTATTTCCAGGTTGAATCTCTCCTTGATCAGTTTCCATCCATTATTCCTTGACAAAGGTTAAACTTAGCAACAAAGCTGTTGGGCTAAGTTGTGGTCGTAAGTCGAGGACTATTGTACTATGAGAGGGCACTGGGGTCTTACCCGGCAGAAACCTTACTGGAAGTAGTGTGTATTCCTTGCCAAACCAACACGGCAGCGTACCAACTTTGCAACATCCTTGCCTGGCTGCTTCTTCCTTAATGAGCAGAAATTTTCCCCACTACGCCTTAGCACCCAATCTAATGATGCAGTAACTTTTCCATTTATCATCATAATTCAAGTCAAACGAACCCTCTAATCACATAACCACCATGGGGAAAACTGATTAGATTTCATTTGCAAAAGCATCTTTGAATTTACTCCTGCAGCTCTGCCACCTAAGCCGATTCCCGAGCTTGGCTGGGGTGCTTTGAGCCCGCACCACACCCCACCACCCAAAAAAATCCCAGCCAACACAGCAATTGTTCACTGTCCTGGCTGAGCTTCAGGATGGTCTCCTTTCCACTTTGGTGATGGGGAACTATATATATATATATATATTTTGCTTTTCCTAACCCAGGGGTCGGCAACCTTAAACACTCAAAGAGCCACAAAGGTCTTAACCGGAAGCCCCCTGTTCAATTCTGGAGCTGACCGGAAGTCCGGTTCCCCCACCATAGAGTCTCCTCCTAGCACGGCGTCCTTTTTTCTCTGCTGACCGGAAGTCTGGTTCCCCTACCATAAAGTCTCCTCCTAGCACGGCGTCCTTTTTCCTCTGCTGACCGGAAGTCTGGTTCCCCTACCATAGAGTCTCCTCCTAGCATGGCATCCTTTTTCCTCTACCTGTCCTAACCAAAAGCCCTATCAATTGTGGAGCCAACTGGCGACAGGGAGCCACAGCAGAGGAATGAAAGAGCCACATGCGGCTCCAGATCCACAGGTTGCCGACCCCTGTCCTAACCACTTACTTCATTAGTTTAATTCAGTTTTCATTTGCCCCAAATATGTCCCGTTGAATACAGGTAGTCCTTGGCTTACAACAGTTCATTTACTGTTCAAAGTTACAATGGCACTGAAAAACACGAGTTATGACTGTTTTTCACACCGTTGCCGAATCCTCATGGTCACGTGATCAACATTCAGATGCTTAGCAACTGACTCATATTTATGACGGTTGCATGGTCCTACGCTCATATGATCCCTTTTTGTGACCTTCTGACAAACAAAGTCAATGGTGAAGCGAGATTCGTTTTATAACCATGTTGCTAACTTAACAACTGTAGTGATTGCCTTAACAATGGTGACAAGAAAGGACTTAAATGGGGTAAAACTCACATAACAAATGTTTCACTTTGCAACATGGGCTCAATTGCGGTCATAAATCAAGGATTACATGTAGTTAGATGACTCAGTTAGTAGATTCAGTGGAGGGATAATATGAGGGCAGTGAAATGTAGGGGCAGAAGATTAGTTATGAAATTGTAACCAATGTAAGGCAAACCAAGTACTAGCAATAGCAATAGCACTGATATACCACTTCATAGTGCTTTTACAGCCCTCTCTAAGTGGTTTACAGAGTCTGCCTATTGCCGCCAACAATCCGGCTCCTCATTTTACCGACCTCCGGAAGGACGGAAGGCTGAATCAAACTTGAACCGATCAAGATCAAACTCCTGGCAGTGGGCAGAATTAGCCTGCAATACCGCATTCTAACCACTAGGAGGGAGGGAGGGAGGGAGGGAGGGAAGGAAGGAAGGAAGGAAGGAAGGAAGGAAGGAAGATAGCAATAGTACTTAGACTTATATACCGCTTCATAGTGCTTTATACACCTCTCTAAGTGATTTACAGACTGAGCCTATTGTCCCCAACAATCTGGGTCCTCATTTTACTGACCTCGGAAGGATGGAAGGCTGAGTCAACCTTGAGCCGATGAGATCTGAACTGCCAAACTGCAGCTAGCACTGAGCTGAAGTAGCCTGCAGTGCTGCACTCTAACCACTGCACTGCCGTGGCACTAGGCCAGCTTACTCCACTCCTACAACACAACATAGTACCAATCAGTACAAAGAAGCCTCTCATACAAGGCATATTCATCTCCACCCTATGCTACCAGTGCCAAGCATGGACACTGAACAATAAAACATAAATGAACATGGTTAGTCACCATGGAAATGGGATGTGTGAGGAAAGCTCTTGGAGTGGCCAGAAGAGATAAAATCAGAAACAAGATCATAAGAGGAAGAAGTGGCAGAGAACCAATCTTAAACTACATACAAAAACAGCAAATAAAGAGATGGGCTCACCTGCGGAGAATCTCTTGGGATTCCATATTGTACAAGGCATATACAAGAAGAGAAGAAGATCAAAGAACATGAGGCAGACCCAGAAGAAGATGGAGAGACTACATCAAAGACACTCTACAACACGGAATGGGAATTTTCGGCTTGAAACCTTCACCTTGCCTGTTTCTCCTTAAGGTTTTCACCTCTGCGTTATTAGCCACAATCCTGTGTGGCTCAGACTGGTAAGACAGTCTGTTATTAACAGCAGCTGCCTGCAATTACTGCAGGTTCAAGCCCCACCAAGCCCAAGGTTGACTCAGCCTTCCATCCTTTATAAGGTAGGTAAAATGAGGACCCAGATTGTTGAGGGCAATAAAAGTTGACTTTGTATATAATATACAAATGGATGAAGACTATTGCTTGACATAGTGTAAGCCGCCCTGAGTCTTTGGAGAAGGGCGGGATATAAATGCAAAAAAAAAAAAAAAATCCTTTCTCCTCAGCTTGCCCTCCTCCAGTCTTTCGCCCTGGCACATCAGCCACAGCCTCTCCATCCCAGTCCCATCACTGCAGCACATTTAGCGAAGTACTATTCGTGTTGGGCTTTAGAGATGCGAACCAGCCCTTGTGCCTGGCACTTTGGACAAAGTGGGGGTGTTGTTGGCCCTCTGGAGCCTCCCTCTGAACTGCAGCCCCCGCTCTTCCACTCCCAAATCCCCCAAGTCCCTGCACCGATCGTTCTGACTGTGAATTGTCTTAAGTGGCCAAAAGCCCAACGCAAACAGTACTTTGATGAATGGGCCGCGGTGAAAGGACTGGGACAGAGAGTCTGTGGCCAATGTGCTGGGGCAAAAGACTAGGGGAGAGCCAGCTCAAGGAGAAACGTTTCTGGCTAAATAACGCAGAGGCGAAAACCTTAAGGAGAAACAGGCAAGGTGAAGGTTTCGAGGCGAAATCGGCACCCAAAGTGGTAAATGTGCAAATAAAGAAGAAGGAGAAGAACAAATTTACGGGACCACCTACTGCCACCGACTGCCTCCCACTGACCCGTGCGTTCTCACAGAGAGGGACTCCTTAGGGTGCCGTCCGCCAGGCAATGTCGGCTGGCGACCCCCAGGGGAAGGGCCTTCTCTGTGGGGGCTCCCACCCTCTGGAATGAACTTCCCCCAGGACTCCGCCAACTTCCTGACCTTCGAACCTTTCGCCGCGAGCTTAAGACATATCTATTTATTTGCGCAGGACTGGCATAGGATTTTAGTTTTTAAATTGGGGTTTTATTGTTTTAATGATATTTTAATTTGGGCCAATTTAATAAGTTTTTTAAATATGATTTTTATCTTGTATTTATTCTTGTTCTATTTTACCTGGCTGTGAACCGCCCTGAGTCCTTTGGGAGAAGGGCGGTATAAAAATCCAATTAAATAAATAAATAAATAAATAAATAAATAAATAAATAAATAAATAAATAAATAAATAAATAAATAAATAAATAAATAAATAAATAAAATGAGCATTTTTTTAAACCTGTGCACAGGTGCTCAGTCCTGCGCTTCCCAAAACTGTCTGAGGAATGTCCCCTTCAATAAAATATGTGGGCAAAACATCAATACAATAGCAAAAGTGCAAGATGCCCACGTGATAAGTGTTGCGGTAGTGCAGTGATTAGAATGCAGTATTGCAGGTTGACTCTTCCCGCTGCCAGGAGTTCGATCCTGACCGACTCTAGATTGACTCAGCCATCCGTCTTTCCAAGGTTGGTAAAATGAGGACCCAGATTGTTGGGGGCAATATGCTGACTCTGTAAACCTCTTAGAGATGGCTGTAACAGCACTGTGAAGCAGTATATAAGTCTAAGTGCTATTGCTATATTACACAGGAAATACACAGTACTAACCTGAACTAGGAAGGTGCAGGCAAAGGCATATTTTATATTAGAATCAGAATCAAAATAGAGCTGAAAGGGACTTTGGAAGACTTGTAGTCCATCCCCCTGCTCAAGCAGGAGATCCTTTACCTGTCCAGTCTCTTCTTAAAAACCTCCAGTGTTGTAGCATTTACAACATCAGAAGGCACGCTGTTCCACTGGTTACCTGTCCTCACTGTTAGGAAGTATCTCCTCAATTCGAGGAGAAGTACTCACGGAAATGTAATTTTTGTGCTAATGGAGAGGAGATCACTACTGATGCGATGTACAACTACGTGACCTGGTTGTAAGTAAGTATTTGTCCTTGCCAACAGCACCAATGGCACTAAATAAAACTAACTAACTAACTAACTTACTTACTAACTAACTTACTAAATAAATAAATAAATAAATAAACAAACTAACTAAATTTACTTAGTTTATAAAATCCTGGAGAGGATTTTAGGATAGGATAGGATAGGATAGGATAGAATAGAATAATAATAATAATAATAATAATAATAATAATAATAATAATAATAATAATAATAATAATAATAATAATAATAATAATAATAATAATAATAATTTAATTTGTATACCGCCCTTCTCCCGGAGGACTCAGGGTGGTGAACAGGCAGATAAAATACAAACAATACATTCAATAAAAACAATATTTTAAAAAACTTATTCCAATAGCCTAAATTTAAAATACAATACGAAATATAAAATAAACCCCAATAAAATCCATATTTAAAACCCTATTAAGCCAGTCCTGCTCGAAAGAATAGATATGTTTTAAGCTCGCGAAAAGTCCGGAGGTCTGGAAGTTGTCAAGTCCTGGGGAAGCTCATTCCAGAGGGTAGGTGCCCCACAGAGAAGGCTCTCCCTGGGGGTCGCCAGCCTGCACTGTCTGGCTGACGGCACCCTGAGGAGGCCCTCTCTATGAGCGTGCGGTCGGTGGGAGGCATGTGGTAACAGAAGGCGGTCCCAAGATATCCCGGTCCTATGCCATGGAGCGCTTTAAAGGTGGTAACCAACACTTGCAGTGCACTCGGAAAACCACAGGTAGCCAGTGCAGCCTGCGCAGGATCGGTGTTATATGGGAGCCACGAGTGGCTCCCTCTATCACCCGCGCGGCTGCATTCTGAACTAACTGAAGTCTCCGGGTGCACCTCAAGGGGAGCCCCATGTAGAGAGCGTTACAGTAGTCCAGGCAAGAAGTGACGAGGGCATGAGTGACCGTGCATAAGGCATCCCGGTCTAGAAAGGGGCGCAACTGGCGGACCAGGCGAACCTGGTAAAAAGCTCTCCTGGAGACGGTCGCCAAATGATCTTCAAAGGACAACCGTCCATCCAGGAGAACCCCCAGATTGCGCACCCTCTCCATTGGGGCCAATGATTCGCCCCCAACAGTCAGCCGCGGTTGCAGCTGACTGTACCGGGATGCCGGTATCCACAGCCACTCAGTCTTGGAGGGATTGAGCTTGAGCCTGAGAATAGAATAGAATAGAATTCTTTAATGGCCAAGTGTGATTGGACACACAAGGAATTTGTCTTGGTGCATATGCTCTCAATGTACATTAAAAAAAAGATACGTTCATCAAGAATAAAAAGATACAACACTTAGTGATAGTCAAGGTTACTAATAAGCTATCAAATCGTGCTAGGAAACAAACAAAAACAATATAATTGAAAAATACAAGCAACGTGGTTATAGTAATAAGTGGGTAATAATATAGTAATAATATATTAATATTACTATTAATATATAGTAATATTAGCAATTTATTAATAGCAATAATAAAATCTAAATAAAATCCTGGAGAGATTATAAAAAGGGAAGGACTGAAAAAAGTATCTCCAGGGTTCTCCAGGATGTCAGAATGCTGGATCTGTACCACTTTTTAAAAAAAATTTGCATTTATATCCCGCCCTTCTCCGAAGACTCAGGGGCGGCTTACAATATGTCAAGCAATAGTCTTCATCCATTTGTATATTATATACAAAGTCAACTTATTGCCCCCAACAATCTGGGTCCTCATTTTACCTACCTTATAAAGGATGGAAGGCTGAGTCAATCTTGGGCCTGGTGGGACTTGAACCTGCAATATTGCAAGCAGTTGCTGTTAATAACAGGCTGTTGGTTTAAGGAAGGGAGTGGCGACTGGGCAGGCCCGATTGAGCATAATTTATGGGGAGGAATAAATGTTGAATAATTGAATGTATTGTACACTGGTTAAATTGTTGGAAATATTATGGAAAAATTAAAAAAAATGGAAAAAAAAGAAAGAAAATCTCATAAAGATGCCCCTTTTTCTTCAGCTGATGATTTCCCCTGGCTCGGCCCAAATTTTCCAATTTTTTTTGATCAGAGCTTCTGTTCTCAGCAGAGTCAACCCACCCATGCTCGCCTCCTTCCACCCTTGGGGAGTTTGCGCTAAGGAAAGATTGTCCAGCCAGTCTAGCTGCCTCCCTTCCCTCCACTTTAATTTACTTACCAACACTTCCCTAAAGATTTCTCGCAACCTGATTTATTGACCTTCATTTAAGAATTTATTTCCCAGTTTCCTATAAAAAAACAACAACAACTGCTTTCATGAAGCAGCCGGCTATATAACCCACCTAATATAAATAAATCCTAAGCCGCAGGGAAAGAAAAACTATTTTTCATATATAATATTTTACATCAGCCCTTTCTAACTTTGGGCTGGAAATCTCTGCTCAGATCGTAACTGCCAGAACTCACCAATAGTGATGCCCCCTCACTGTGGTGCCGGAAGCCGACTAGGCCACGCCCACCATGGCCACTCCCACCCACCAACCGGGGAATACAACCCCTTGGTAAAATTTTTGGAGCCCACCCCTGATTAAGCTCCATTCACCCGATCAGTTTCTCCATATTTAATAGCTTTTCTCTGCATTGCTAACATTTGCAAGGTCATATCCAAAGCCTTTTGGCAGTGGTGGGATTCAGCCAGTTCGCACCTATCCAGGAGAACAATCTTCTTAGATGAAAGAACAGAGTAGAGTAGAGTAGAGTAGAGTAGAGTAGAATAGAATAGAATAGAATAGAATAGAATAGAATAGAATAGAATAGAATAGAATAGAATAGAATAGAACCTTAGAGGTCTTCTAGTCCTGCCCCCTGCTCATGCAGAAGACCCTATACCATTTCAGACAGGTGGCTATCCAGTCTCTTCTTATAAACCTCGAGTGATGAAGCACCTACAACTTCTAAAAGTAGGTGGTCCCACTGGATAATTGTCCTCACTGTTAGGAAGTTTTTCTTTAATTCCAGGTTGCTTCTCTCCTTGATCAGTTTCCACCCATTGTTTCTTGTCTTGCCTTCTATTGCTTCGGAAAATAAGTTGAGCCCCCTCTTCTTTGTGGCAGCCCCTCAAGTCTTGGAATACAGTACTTGAAGGACTGCCACAAAGAATTCACAGAGTGTTCACAGAGATCAAAGAATACAATACTTGAGCACCTAACGCACAATACTACACAATACAAAATACACAAATTGCAAAATTTCACAATTCAAATGTAAACTTACAAATTAAAAATACAAAAGTACGAAATGGGCAAAGAATCGGAAGTGGTATTCAGCGGGTTCTGACCAGTTCTGGAGAACCAGTAGCGGAAATTTTGAGTAGTTCACAGAACCGGTAGTAAAAATTCTGACTGGCCCCGCCCCCATTTATTCTCTGCCTCCTGAGTCCCAGCTGATTGAGAGGAAATGAGGATTTTGCAGTAACCTCCCCCTGGAGTGGGGAGGAAATGGGGATTTTGCAGTATCCTTCCCCTGGAGTGGGGTAGGAATGGAGACTTTACAGTATCCTTCCCCTGGAGTGGGGTGGGAATGGAGATTTTACAGTATCCTTCCCCTGGAGTGGGGTGGGAATGGAGATTTTACAGTATCCTTCCCCTGGAGTGGAGTGGGAATGGAGATTTTACAGTATCCTTCCCCTGCCATGCCCCCCAAGCCACACCCAACAAGCCATGCCACGCCCAACAAGCCACGCCCCACAGAACCGGTAGTAAAAAAAATTGAATCCTACCACTGCAAAGAATGCAGTACTTGCGTTCAGTAGAGTGAACGTGATTACTCCCGCACTGATACAGGACGTTGCAGAACTGCTCCTTTTAAGGCGCTCCTTTCAAAGCCCCAAAAGATCAGGGCCACCTTGTTGCCACCCAGCTCCCTGCCCAAATTCCTTTGAGAACAGATGTGTTGAAGCATCAGGATTACAATGACAAAAGATCAGTGAGGCCGAGGTCCCAGATGTCTTTGGGGAGCCCGAAAGCAATGATCGAGGATGAGCACCGAATAGGCTGACAAAAGGAATGGCAATAAAACACCAAGAAAGGGAAAAAGATTAATGAGGATTTCACAAATATGATAATTTCCGAACATCACTGCATTAAATTTAATTGGGTCTTGGTCTGCTGGGAGAAAAGATGCCAGCCAAGCAGCTTGTGTGGGTTTCCTAAGAATGAGAGTCGGCAAAAGCTCCTTCGTACGCCAGCAGGAGTCTACACGTTTGCAAAAGACGAGACTTCAAGAGGCTTTTTCATGCTCCTTTTATTGTATTCGTCTGATGCTTCGCTGCATTTTGATAAGAGATTGCGATGGCTGAACAAAGTGAGGGGAGAATTACCTTTTCTCTACAATTGGGTACAGATTAATAGCCGAGGATGGTTTCTTAAAGCAAACATCTTCTAACCATCAAGGCCCTTTAAATGAGCCCAGATGCCCAATGGCTATTAATTGCTGTGTTAAGCTTTCTTTAGTTACTTTTACATTAAATAAATAAAGAAAGGAACGGAAGGCTGGTCTGCTACAAAGCAAAAAGAGAGAGAGAACAGCCTAATGAAAATGCCCCTAGGCATATACAGAGCCCTCTGGCATTCTTTAAAAAATGTGGGAGGGGAGGGAATAGCAATACCACTTATATACTGCTTCACAGTGCTTTACAGCCCTCTCTGAGCAGTTTGCAGAGTCAGCATCTTGCCCCCCAACAATCTGGGTCACCATTTTACCCACCTCGGAAAGATGGAAGGCTGAGTCAACCTTGAGCCTGCTGAGACTCGAACTGCCAAATTGCAGGCAACCAGCACACAGCAGAAGTAGCCTGCAGTACTGCATTCTAACCACTAAGCCATCAAGGCTTAATATGCATTAAGAGTGCACCACAGTCCTCTGAAGAATGCTCAGCTTGTGGTACCTGATAAGTACCACAAGATACCACAAGGCTACTTTACACAATGGAAAGTAATGAGGAGGAAATAGCAATAGCACTTAGGCTTATATACCACTTCATTGTGCTTTACAGCCCTCTCTAAGTGGTTTACAGAGTCAACATCTTGCCTCCAACAATTTGGGTCCTCATTTTCCCCCTCTGGAAGGATGGAAGGCTGAGTCAACCTTGAGCCGGTCAGAATCAAACTCCAGGCTGCGGGCAGAGGTTGCCTGCAATACTACATTCTAACTCTGGGAGGGAGGGAGGGAAGGAAGGAATAGCACTTAGACTTATATACTGCTTCACAGTGCTTTTACAGCCCTCTCTAAGCGGTTTACAGAGTCAGCATCTTCCCCCAACAATCTGGGTTCTCATTTTGCCGACCTCGGAAGGATGGAAGGCTGAGTCAACCTTGAGTCTGATGAGATTTGAACTGCTGAACTGCAGCTAGCAGTCAGCTGAAGTAGCCTGCAGTACTGCACTCTACCCACTGTGCCACCTCGGAAATGGTCAAGAAACATGGACAGCCACCTATAGCCCCTCAGAAATTTAGAGGAAGTGACTAGCATTTGTTCAGATATTACAATTATTACTTTTCTGGCTAACCAAGAGTGTCCCAGATGTATATGCAGGTGTTTAAGATGCCTCTTAATCCCGCAACAGACAAACTTTCATTTCTCTTTCCTTGGAGGCTGCATCTAGGCTTTCACTCAAGCCAGTCCTGGGGGAAATGCCTAAATAACGGCAGGATGCAGATATATACTTGAGCATAGCTCATAAAATCATCTGCTACAATCTCCTTCCTGTCAATGACTACTTCAGCTTTAACCACAACAATACACGAGCACACAATAGATACAAACTTAAAGTGAACCGCTCCAAACTCGATTGCAGAAAATACGACTTCAGTAACAAAGTTGTTAATGCCTGGAATGCACTACCAGACTCCGTGGTCTCTTCCCAAAATCCCCAAAGCGTTTAACTTAAGACGGTCTACTATTGACCTCACCCCATTCCTAAGAGGTCTGTAAGGGGCGTGCATAAGAGCACCAGTGTGTCTACCATCCCTGTCCTAATGGTCCCTTTCACTGTATTCATTTTATGTATTCACTTCATGCTTATATATATTATTTAATATATGCTCAACAAAATAAATAAATAAATAAAATAAAAATATGTTGGACATGTATGAAGGCAAGAAAATACTGCACAAAAATACATACATGGTTGGAAAAGATGATTAAGCAGCATATAGATTTAATATATGACTAACCACTAAGCTACTCTGAAAAGCTAAAGAATCAATTTTCAGCAAATGAACCAGCAAACATGTGGAAAACTCTTAAAAATATCACCGGCTATGGCAAACCTCCTTCCCAGGCTGAAGGTAATCAACAACTGGCAGATGACCTGAATGAGTTTTACTGCAGGTTTGAAAGGAAACTACAGCCACCTATCTCCACAACCCCCATCTCAGACACAGCAACAACAGCCAAGCCTCCTACAACTGACCCCATTTCATTGGGTTCACAACCCCTAGTGATCACAGAAAAGGAAGTGCAGGACCTATTTCACAGACAAAAGCCAGGAAAAGCTCCAGGCCCAGACAAGATAACTCCTTCTTGCTTAAAAGTCTGTGCTGACCAATTGGCCCCCATCTTCACCCATATTTTCAATAAATCACTAGAGATGTGCTATGTTCCTTCTTGCTTCAAACGCTCTACCATCATCCCAGTGCCAAGAAGCCCACCATCAAGGAACTGAATGACTACAGACCAGTTGCTCTAACATCTGTAGTCATGAAAACCTTTGAAAGGCTAGTGCTTTCCTACCTGAAAACCATCACGAATCCGCTTTTAGACCCCTTGCAATTTGCATACCGAGCAAATAGATCAACAGATGATGCTGTTAATATGGCTCTGCACTACATCCTACAACATCTTGAGTCTCCAAAGACCTATGCAAGGGTACTTTTGTAGACTTTAGTTCAGCATTCAATACCATCATTCCAGACATTCTTCTAACTAAGCTAAACCAGCTACAGGTACCGGAACAGACTTGTAAGTGGATCACAAGCTTCCTAACAAACAGGAAGCAGCAGGTGAAGCTAAGCAAGATCACATCAAATACCTGTACAATTAGCACAGGGCCCCCCCAAGGCTGTGTGCTCTCCCCACTTCTCTTCTCTCTGTATACCAATGACTGCATCTCCAATGATCCATTTGTTAAGCTACTGAAGTTCGCAGATGACACAACAGTGATTGGTCTCATTCGAGACAATGACGAATCCGCATATAGACGAGAGGTCGAACGACTAGCCTTGTGGTGCAACCAAAACAATCTGGAACTGAACACACTCAAAACCGTAGAAATGGTGGTAGATTTTAGGAAAACCCTTCCATACTTCCACCTCTCACAATACTTGACAACACAGTATCAACAGTAGAAACCTTCAAATTTCTGGGTTCTATCATATCGCAAGATCTCAAATGGACAGCTAACATCAAAACATCATTAAAAAGGACAACAAAGAATGTTCTTTCTGCGCCAACTCAGTAAGCTCAAACTGCCCAAGGAGCTGCTGATCCAGTTCTACAGAGGAATTATTGAGTCTGTCATTTGCACCTCTATAACTGTCTGGTTCGGTTCTGCAACCCAACAAGAAAACACAGACTTCAGAGGATAATTAGAACTGCAGAAAAATAATTGCTACCAACTTGCCTTCCATTGAGGACCTGTATACTGCACGAATCAAGAAGAGAGCCGTGAAAATATTTGCAGATCCTCGCATCCTGGACATAAACTGTTTCAACTCCTACCCTCAAAACGACGCTATAGAGCACTGCACACCAGAACAACTAGACACAAGAACAGTTTTTTCCCGAAGGCCATCACTCTGCTAAACAAATAATTCCCTCAACACTGTCAGACTATTTACTGAATCTGCACTACTATTAATCGTTTCATAGTTCCCATCACCAATCTCTTTCCACTTATGACTGTATGACTATAACTTGTTGCTGGCAATCCTTATGATTTATATTGATATATTGATCATCAATTGTGTTGTAAATGTTGTACCTTGATGAACGTATCTTTTCTTTTATGTACACTGAGAGCATATGCACCAAGACAAATTCCTTGTGTGTCCAATCACACTTGGCCAATAAAATTCTATTCTATTCTATATAATATATAGATTTAAAGCCAGAAATATTTCTGTTTAATATTTCAGTATAGTACCAGAAAGCTGTAATAAAGGGACTACATACTTAATGTATGTATTACAGGTATTTGCAGCAACAAGAATTGGTATTTGCACAAGATTGGAAAAATGAGAACACCCCATCAGACGAAAACATAATTCGGAAAATATTGGACTGTGCAGAGATGGATAGATAAAACATTAAAAATAAAAGATAAAGGAGATACAGAGTACTTGTTCCATGTGGTATAGGTTTTATCAATGGTTAGATATAAGAGTTTTAAGATAAATTGTTATATGCAGGTAAAAGATGAACACTTCCTGTGACTATAAGCATGCTAGTAGAATGAACATGATCATAAATAAGCTAATATAACTATAAATATTGCTATAATTACTATGTCTATTATTATTATCACTATCAGTATATCTGTTGCTTTTTTGATAAAATGAAATGCCTGGACTTTTCAGAATGCACTGTTTTCAAAATGCTTATATATAAATAAAAAATGCTATTTAAAGAAACAGCAGGACGCAGGAGGGGAGTAGGCAGAGCTGGGGTTAGAGTCAAGAAAGAAATCAGCCTCAAATCATAGTTTTCATAATAACAGAGTTGGAAGGGACCTTGGAGGTCTTCTAGTCCAACCCAGGCAGGAAACCCAACACCATTTCAGACAAATGGTTATCCAACATCTTCTTAAAAATTTCCAGTGTTGGAGCATTCATAACTTCTGCATTTGTTATGTTCTCACGAGCGGTGAGTCCAATCCACTTGAATTCCATTAACTCTTATCTAGCGCCAATTTAAGGGATGTGGTGGCTCAGTGGCTAAGATGCTGAGCTTGTCAATCGAAAGGTCGGCAGTTCAGTGGTTCGAATCCCTAGTGCTGCCATGTAACGGGGTGAGCTCCCGTGAATTGTCCCAGCTTCTGCCAACCTAGCAGTTTGAAAGCACGTAAAAAATGCAAGCAGAAAAAATAGGGACCACCTTTGGTGGGAAGGTAACAGCGTTCCGTGCACCTTTGGCATTGAGTCATGCCGGCCACATGACCACAGAGACGTCTTCAGACAGCGCTGGCTCTTCGGCTTTGACACAGAGATGAGCACCGGCCCCTAGAGTCGGGAACAACTAGCACATACCTTTAGTGCCAATTTAATGCTGAGGTTCCTGTGTATAAGACGCGAGCAATAAATCGGTTTAACTGGAACTCAAAGCATGGCCCTGATTCTTCACATGTGACGCACAGCCACATAGCCAAATTCTTTTTTATTTGTTTGGCAGGCTGGAAAGTACAATATTTTCTCAGCTTCCTACCCGCACCAAACCTTCAGACACTCTTATTAGTCCTGCGTGGGACAGATAGGAAGGTGTTTTTGTGCCTTTCGGTTAGCGCTAATACCTTTCGGTGTGTGCTTCCTGATTAAGCTTTTGGTATGTGATGTAGGAATTGCTTTATTGACATTTAAAGGTCTCCGTCAATCTGGTCTGAGAAATCTTTATCATTTCCTGCCCTGAGATAAGCTCACCGGGTCAAGACAAAACAAATAAAATGAACTTCCAAGTCCCGCGCTGGCAGCTTGACATTGTGATGTTAATTGTGAATTTATTTACAGCTGAACAGTTGATATTAATTTTGTTTATTAAAGATCTGGACCCCCAGATAGCATTTAAATCAGGATATCTCGTGTGGGATAAGAGGGTTGCTATTGTTTGTAAGGTCAAACATATTAATGTATGTTGCAGCAGGTTAGGAAGAAAGGAGAGATAATAGTCTCTATTTTATTACTGAAATGCCAAGGAGAATGTGAATAGATAAGGAAGTTGCCAAAAAAAAAATATCTATTAAATTCCAGGAAGCTTCTGAAGATATTGGACATGATGGCAAAACTGTATTTATTTGGTCACGAGTGACATAACACCTTTCAATTTTGTCTGAGGGACAAATCAGCATTTCAGATTTCTCCGCTACCATTCCCAAAATGATAGGCTCATTATTATCAGAACTTAAACTTATCTTTTTAGTACTGTCATATCATTTCTGGGTGCGGGAGGTTATTATATTCTGTTTCTCATTTAAAGCAATTAAAGCTTTGTTTAAGGATGACACAGCCATCGTGGATGTAAGCTGCTTAGAGATACAGAATGTTTTGCTTACGTTGAACAATAGCTGACTTTCACAAAGTATCTTACTATCCTTTTCTGTATGCTAGTTCTTTCCTCTTTTCTTTTCTTTTTTTCCTCCGTTAATTACCTCTCCTCTCTTTTCCTTTATCTCTCATTAAGTCCTCCTGGCTTTCTGTCTACCTTCCTCATAGGAAGTGTCCAATTCACCCTTTGATAGAATTAAAGTAAACTACTCTTTCATCACATGCCCCAAATATCAATGAATGGATCTGAGTTGAGGTATTGATTCTGCTCTCCAGCATCAATGACCCCCTTCTCACAAACCTAAGCAATATTTATTTATTTAGAAGAATTTATTTATTTAGAGACCACGCATTCTCTCTCAATGACTCTGGGCAGCTTACAAGTAATTTTAAAAAATCCAATATAATCATCATCTTTTTTTGTGTGTGCTTGGGATGGTTTTTTTTTAAATTTATTTTAAAAAACAAAATGAAACAAACAAAAACATACATCAACACTAACAGCAACAACAAACCAACAACAAAATGTATAAAAAACAAGGAAAAGGGGGTCAATTAAATTTAACATTGAAAGCAGTAAATTATTATCATAATAAATTGTTATCATCTTCTTTTAATGACTCCATATTCCCTTGCGGGGTGGGCAATTGAATGGAGCTGAGTGTTTACTGGCCGGGTACCCTTCTTGTCACCAATGAGGAGTTTTGTTCAGCAGATATTTTCTCATTGTGCTTAGAGAGAGAAATATCTGCCTCTACCTAGGATCGAACTCACAGCTTCCTGATTATGAGGCAAGAGCTCCCCCTCTAGGCCACCGCACCACTAAAAAAAAACTTCCAATATAGAAGAACAAAAAACAGTAATCCTCCCACCCCCCTGGTGACAACACACAATCAAACAAGCCACTTGATGGGCTCTATCTTACTCTGGGTTCCCAGGCTCTTTGGCAAAAGCAAGTCTTCAGGGCCTTGCCAAAGAGTGTCAAAGAAGGAGCCAGTCTAATCTCCGCGGATGATATTCCAAAGGGAGGGACACACTTCGGGTCCGGCCAGATGCTGGAGGGTTGGGTGGATGTAACCGGGAAGAGGTGGTCCTTCAGATCACCTAGTCCCAAGAATATTCCACCTGACAATGTCTATGGAGGTTCTCAATCATCCAGGTTATGGTTGCCCCAAAGTTGGCTTTTTTTTCAAGAAGGAACTGCACTTCCTCGTTTTTCTTTGAAGACGTTTCACTTCTCATCCAAGAAGCTTCTTCAGCTCTGACTGGATGGTGGGGAAATGGAAGGATTTATACTTTTTAAAGACTTCTTTATACTCCTTAGAGCCGTGGTGGCGCAGTGGTTAGAGTGCAGTACTGCAGGCTACTTCTGCTGACTGCTGGCTGCCTGCAATTTGTCAATTCGAATGTCACCAGGCTCAAGGTTGACTCAGCCTTCCATCCTTCTGAACTGGGTAAAATGAGGACCCAGACTGTCGTGGGGGGGGGGTGGAATAGGCTGACTCTATAAACTGCTTAGAGAGGGCTGTAAAGCACTGTAAAGCGGTATATAAGTCTAATTGCTATTGCCGCCAATGATTCTAAACAGAACCTTTCCTGTTATCTGATCTTTTTAACAGAAGAAGCCAGGAACTGAACTTGCATATATATTTTTTTCTGCGAACGAGCTATTTGCCGAGAGGGAATGTCTGAAGATTTCCCTCAATGAAGCAAACAATTGACACAATCAGACTAAACACGCACTCCTCTTAAATTTCAGATCTCAACCGAGAGCTACAGACAAGGCAAAGTAACAGCATCACCAGCTAAATTGTCGCTAATCACTGTGTGAGATTTCAAAGTAAGACAAGGGCCACGTCAAAGCCCTTGGGACAGATGTAAGCAACAGCTCCTGGTAGAAAACTCCAGGGAACCATCTGCCTCTAAGACTGGAATGCAGCTATAAATCACCCAAATCAAATGTTAAAGTGAGTTTAAAATTCAGTACATAAGATCTGTTGGCAATCTAGCATACAACACCGTTCCCTCAGGTCCTCTGATATACAGTGAGAGAAGACGTTTGAAGGACTAGCACCTTCATGGGCAAATTTTCCAATCATAACGGATACAGTGTCTCTCCACTTCTGAATACGAACAGATACTTTATATGTATATTCATACACACACACGTGTGTGTGTGTGTCTGTATGAATATGTATATAAAGTATATGTTCATATTCAAAAGTGGAGAGACACTGTATCCATTAAGACTGGAAAATTTGCATATGAAGGTGCCAAATCAGTTTTCTGATAAATATGAACCAACACAAACTATATCAAGCTTTTTAGCTTTCATCAGCTAGCCATACCCTTACTCGGATTCGAACTTGGGCTCCCTGCATATTAGGCAGTTGTATTAACCTCTGAGCCACAAGTTCTCCTCCATAAATATAGATATATACATAGATATAGATATAGATAGATAGATATAAATATGAATAGAACAGAACAGAACAGAACAGAGCAGAGCAGAGCAGAACAGAACAGAACAGAACAGAACAGAACAGAACAGAACAGAATAGAATAGAATAGAATAGAATAGAATAGAATAGAATATTTTATTGGCCAAGTGTAATTGGACACACAAGGAATTGTGTCTTGCTGCATATGCTCTCGGTGTACATAAAAGAAAAGATACTTCATCAAGAATCATAAGGTACAACACTTAACGATAGTCATAGGGTACAAATAAGCAATCAAGAAACAATATCAATATATATATACACACATAACCAACATAGATAGATAGATAGATAGATAGATAGATAGATAGATAGATAGATAGATAGATAGATAGATAGATAGATAGATAGATAGATATGTATATATATATGTATATATATATATACACACACACACACACCAATACACACACACACAAATGTGTGTATATTTATGTATACTCACACATATATGTAGAGGCATACACATTTGGATGTGCTGTATATAGCCAGAGTTGTTTCATACTTATCTGAAAACTAATTTTATATTTAATGAGAATTACCTTCCCATGCAGTGGCCCAGTGGCTAAGATGCTGAGCTTGTTGACCAAAAGGTCGGCAGTTCAGCAGTTCAAATCCCTAGTGCCACATAAGGGAGTGAGCTCCCGTTACTTGTCCCAGCTTCTGTCAACCTAGCAGTTCGAAAGCACATAAAAATTGCAAGTATAAAAATAGGGACCACCTTTGGTGGGAAGGTAACAGCGTTCCGTGTGCCTTTGGCGTTTAGTCATGCTGGCCACATGACCACGGAGACGTCTTCGGACAGTGCTGGCTCTTCGGCTTTGAAACGGAGATGAGCACCGCTCCCTAGAGTCAGAAACAATTAGCACATATGTGCAAAGGGAACCTTTTCCTTTACCTTACTTTCCCAAAAGCATAAAATCAGAACTGGCTCAAACATTCAGTTTGGAGAGCAATAGGCGCTCAAAATTTATTCCTGCTTATTGACTCAAAGGTAAATTCCTACATCAATTGCTCTCACGTAAGGGTACAAAAGACCACAGCCTTCAACTTCAGTGGATGGTGCCTTGTCTAATGGTGTTTGACACACTGTCTGTGCCGAATAGGTTAGTAAAAAAAATGCTTTTAAAAGTAAAAAAAAAGGCTCTGACGATCATGCGGCACAGCTGGGATCCTCAGAGCCTTTTTTTTTACCTTTTAAAAGCATTTTTCAAAAGAGGTGGCAAGCAGGGAAGTGGGCGATCGGGCATTGGGGGGCATGGGTAGGTGGGGGGCAGAGATTTTTGCTACTGGTTCTCCAAACCACCCGCCATCGCTACCGGATCGGCTGATCCAGTCCAAACCGGGAGCATTTCACCCCTGGTCTGTACTTCTAATCATCTCAAATTTGAGATAGGTTCTCAGGAAAACACCAGGCTTCTGTCTATTTCATTGTCTAGGAATAAAATTTTGAGCAAGACACATTGATTACCATGGATTATGGATTTGTGTCTAGTATGTTTTGAAAATCCGGCCATGGTGGCTTATAATGATGGCTTATAAATCAATGTTCATGATTAAGCATTGTGCACAACCCCAATCTACTGTCTTAACCTTATTTAATTAGAAACCACAGTAATTCCCTATATTAGCAAAACAGGCAGACTCAAGCAGAGGTTGCATTCAGGAAAGAAAAATAAAGGAAGAAAATCAGGGGTGAAATCCATCAGGTTCTGGTAGGTTCTGGAGAACCGGTAGCGGAAATTTTGATTAGTTTGGAGAACCAGCAAATACCATCTCTGGCTGGCCCCAGAGTGGGGTGGGAATGGGGATTTTGCAGTATCCTACCCCTGGAGTGAGGTGGGAATGGAGATTTTGAAGTATCCTCCCCCCAGGTGTGAGGTGGGAATGGGGATTTTGCAGTATCCTTCCCCTGCCACGCCCACCAAGCCACGCCCACAGAACCGGTAGTAAAAAATTTTGGATCTCATCACTGCAGAAAACAACTATAATTTGGTGAAGTTTGTGCCTTGCAGGCAGACTTCCTTTTAAGTCAGCGGTTCTCAACCTGTGGGTTGCGACCCCGTTGGGGGTCGAATGACGATTTGCCAGGGGTCGCCTAAGACCATCGGAAATATGGGAAGTATACTTGTGAGTCAACGAATCGCGCTCCAATGGTTGACTCCACAAGCCAGCTGCAGGCTCTTCAAATCGCTAGCCGAATTCGGCTTCAGGCTCGATGAATTAAAAAATTAAAAAAGAATTGAATTAAATTCAATTAATTCAATTAAAAATGAATTAAAAAAGAGAGAAATCTTTGCTCTGATGTCTCCCTCTCAAGCCAGCTGCAATCACTCCCAGTCGCTAGCCTAATCTGGCTTCAGGCGTGATAAACTTAATAGGGGAGGAGTCTCCGCTTTAATGCCTCTGTCCTCAAGGCAATCGCAAGCAGTTCAGATCGCTAGCCAATACGGCTTCAGGCGTGATAAATTCAAAAAAACAGTTTGCCACTTTTTCCCCCTTCTGCGATGGCTGAGGCACGCTGAGATCGCTGCCTAAAAAAATAATAATTTTACGGTTGGGGTCGCCACATCGTGGGGAATTGTATTAAAGGGGTCGCAGCACTATAAAGGTTGAGAACCACTGTTTTAAGTGGCCACAATTGGGACCGGCAACTTGGTTAAACAAAGTGGTTGCTGAGTGAAACCACAACTGTATTTACAGTGGTGGCCAAAATTGTGGAAACTTTTTGGGAAAAGTGTATTTTCTAACACTAGCTAATAATACCACTTTTTTTTTTTGAGTAGTACCATAAAATTATATATCAATGGAAAGATAATTGAATCAAGAATGTAATGCAATGACTTTTATGAAGGATTTGTTATTAGAATAGCAGCTACAGTATAAAGAAGAAAAGTGAAACACGGAGAAAGAACGAGATATACAAAAATGATCACCATAGAAAAAACGAGATATACAAAAATTATCACCACATCAGTTAATACTTAGTTGGGTAATCTTTAGCATGAATTATAGCCTTATAATATTTTCCCATGGAGTGAACCAAGTCTTTTGGTTCTGCAGCTGTTATAATGTGAAACCAAGATTGAATGATAGCTTCTATTAACTGGGTTTTATTGCTGGATCGCTTCTGACTAACCAGTTTCTTTAGTCAGCTCCATAGATTTTCAATTGGGTTAAGATCTGGGCTATTCCCATGCCATTCCAGCAGTGGAATAGGATTATCTTGAAACTCCAGAAAAAAAAAGTAGTGTTATTAGCCATCAAACTTCAAAAATATACTTTCCCCAAAATTTTGGCCACTACTGTATGATTTGACCACAGCTTTGCTCATAAATCCAGATCATAAATGCCAGGACTGATTGAAAACATAGTTTTTCTCATCACCCTTATAATTGCAAACAATTGCTAAATGAAGCAGCCACTAAATGAGGATCTCCTGTATTCAGAACATTCTGTGTGAAAGCTGGAAGAAGGGCAATTCCTTCTACCCAGTGTGTTGTTACTGGAAATGCTGATTCAGTATTAGTGGAGGTTTTTTGTGAGGTTTTTTTTCTAGCATTTATGCACCTCTCTTCGCCAAAATTAATTTGTCTCCTTCCCTGCCCTCATTTAGCAAGCTACATAACACTATTCGTTTCTGTCAGGCCTTTGATAATTGGGCACTAAAGATATTGTCTGTTATATACCTGCTCCCGTGCCTACATTTTTTATATTTCTTTTTTTTTCTCTCTTTTGATGACATCTGCCAGATGGGGGCATTTATAATTGCATGATTATAAAATGATCTCAACAGAATCAACTGATCCTGCCTCGCTTAAAGGTTTTCCACGTCCAGTTACTACTTTCAGAGCTTGAAATCCAGAAAGCTTTCGCTGGCTCAGTAGAAGATTAGACTGAGTTCCCAGAATTCATTAAAAATGGGAGAGCCACCAGCCAGCTCACTTTCATTTAGGTTTAAATAAAATAAACTGCTCCATCCATCACGGGGGAAGTCGTTCCATTCAATTGTTAGCTAAACCCAGCTGTCAGCCTTGCATGTGGAAATCTCTTCCTGTCTTTTAGGTTTTGTTGTGGTCCGCCAGCAGCCTGCGGAGCCGGCAATGAAGTCGGACAGCGATGAGGCTGAGGAAGAACATGGGCCAGTCCTAGGCTGGGGAAGGCCCGAATGAGGGTTCTGTGTCAGAGGCAGAGATGGGGCCAGGGCCATTGGGGAGTGAGGTGCAGACTCCAGAGCCTCCAGAGGCTGACAGTAGTGAGGCAGAGGAACAGGAGGAGCCTGTACCTAATGCACGCATGAAAAGAGCTGCCAGAAGGCAAGAGCAGCTCAAGCAAAGAGGACAACTAGGGAGTAGGGCCAAGAGATGATTGGCCCCTCCCATAAGGCTTAAAAGACCAGCAACAGTGTTTGGGCTCTTTGCCGGAAAACAACGTTGATAGCTTTGTCTTGTTGCATTTGTTTTGTATCGGTGTCTTCTGAACTTTTGCCAAGAAAGGCCTTTGGCAGTTTGCCTAATTGGAGCAAGGTTGGTGATAGGACTGAGGAACTGTGTTGGGAGGAATTTGCTTTAATTTAGTTGGACTATGCTAAGAATGACTTGAATCTCAGCTGTTTTAATAAAGTTTGTTTGTTTCTACACTGACTGAGTTTCCTGCTACCTACTTGGGCCTGAGTCACAACAGGTTTAGAGGAATCAAATGGCCACTCAGGAATTTTCTGCAGAGGGTAGGATCACATCCCCTTAGGATTCCACTCTGCTTGTTCCTTCTACTTGTTAGGAAAAGGTAAAGGTTAAGGTTTCCCCTATCCCTGTGATGGCGAATCTATGGCATGCATGCCCAAAGTGGCATAAAAAGCCATGTTGCCCAGCACATGTGGCCTTACCTGTTTGTCTTCCAGGTTTCTGGCACGCATGTGCACATGATGATCAGTTGTCCTGGGTGCACGACAGCGCTGAAAACCGGTGTGCACATGCGCACCAGCCAGCTGATTATTGGGTGTGCATGCACACCAGAACCTGGAAGTTCAGCTTTTCCGAAGCACGATCCCTTTGCACTCACAGCAGTGCCAAAAACCGGCATGCGCATGCGCGCTGACCAGCTGATAATCGGGCATGCATGTGTGCTAGAACCAGGAAGTTTGGTTTTTCCAGAGTGCGGCCTCGACGAGTGTGCACATGCGGGTGTGACGTTTCCGCGCAATCTATTCAGCACTCTTCTCACAACTTCTGTTCCAGCTTCCGAAGGCAAGTTCCATTGGTTGATTGTTATCACTATCAGAAAAATTCACCTTATTTCTAGGTAGAATCTCTCCTTGATCGCTTTCCATCCATTATTCCTTGTGTGGCCTTCGGGTGCTTTGGAAAATAGCTTGACCCCCTTCCTCTCTGATGCAGCCCCTCAAATATTGGAAGACTGCTATCATGTCTCCCCTGATCCTTCTCTTCACCAGACTAGCTATGCCCAGTTCCTGTAACGTTTTGCTTGGTATTTATTCTTGGTTTGGAAGTGTTGTATCATAACCATGGATTGAATTCCACCATGGCTACATTTACATAATGAGGATCTGTTCCATTTGGGTGGTTGTAGAAGCTCCATGTCAGAGCTCATGGTTTGAATATCACCATGGTTACAGCAGTGGCCAGAATTGTGGAAACCTTTTGGGAAAAGTGTATTTTTGAGGTTTGATAGCTAATAACACCATTTTTTTTCGAGTTTCAAGATAATCCTATTCTACTGCTGGAATGGCCTGGGAATAGCCCAGACCTTAACCCAACTGAAAATCTACGGAGCTGACTAAAGAAACTGGTTAGTCAGAAGTGACCCAGCAATACAACCCAGTTAATAGAAGCAATCATTCAATCTTGGTTTCACATTATAACAGCTGCAGGACTAAAAGACTTGGTTTACTCCATGGGAAGACATTGTAAGGCCCTAATTCATGCTAAAGGTTACCCAACTGACGTGCTGATAATTTTTGTAGATCTCGTTTTTTTCTATGTGTTTCACTTTTCTTCTTTATACTGTAACTGCTATTTAATAGCAAATCCTTCATAAAAGTTATTGCATTACATTTTTGATTAAATTATCTTTCCATTGATATATAATTTTATGGTACTACTCCAAAAAAAAATGGTGTTATTATCTAGTTTTAGAAAATACATTTTTCCCAAAAGGTTTCCACAATACTGTACTTTCATATAATAACATGAGTGTTTAGAAGCTCGACGTCATAACCCATTGTTTCAATACCACCATGGCTAGATTCACACAAAAGACGATCTGGTTGGCATTACAAATTGATGGTTTACAAGCTCCATGTCATAACCCATGGTTTGAATACCCCTGCGGCTAGATTCAAACAATGTATTCATACATGCGCACACATGCTTAGTGCGATATGCATTTTCATCTGGAAACGTCAATGCGATGTTTTGTCCTTGGCTCAGCAACCACCTTGTATAAAATTTAAAGACAAAATATCCCACTTGCTACATTTGCATGATTTATAATGTAGTGTATCCAGTTTCAAAATATACGGTACCCGAAACTGAATGCAGAGACCTTGCTTCCTTCCACTTGAATCTGGGAGGCTGAAAGTAGAAGTATATAATCCTCTTGCAAATTAAACTCTTTTATTCGAGCTATTCGTCATGTCCTCTTTTTTATTTTTTAAATCCCCTATTTTGCCTTGCAGTTGTGGGAAATAGAAAAGTCATGCCAACAGATGTAATAATAGGGGGAAAAAAGAAACCAGTTTTTTTAAAAAAAACAAAAAAGTGGAGTACGTGTCTACCTGCTTAACATCTTAATTAACGAAATTAACATTTAAGGTTTACAGAGTTCTCCAAAATGATAAGGCTAAAAGTTGGGGAGGGGGTGGAGGGGTGCTTTATTTAATTCCTGTAAGTATTAAAAGTTGAAAACCATAGTCTACATCTGGTTCTCCAATTTCCTGTTTTATATCTTCAGGATCACACAGGCACACACACAAAAACGTGCATTATGGTTTCCTTTTGTCCCAAAACAGCAGTCAATTCTGTTGAGGAGAAAAAAGTACAAAGCAGATTCTAAGTTTAGCCTGCCAACTACCAGGCTAGTATTACATACAACTGATCCCTCAAGATCTGAAACATGCACACATCATAACCCTTTAGGCTGAAACAGGCTTTGTGTTCTGAAGTATTATGATAGGGATGGGAAGGTGGTACCGTAGCACTCCAAACAATGGAAGAGCGCAGGTATCTGATTCCATTTTCATGCTGGCAGAGAGTGCTGGGAGCTGTAGTTTGATAACTTTTGGTGTATGTCAGATTCTGTACTCCCGCTCAGATGCACTAGAAAAGCACACAAAAACCGTGTTATCTAGATGGAAAGATACAGACCTAACATGAGAGGACTGCTCTAAGGAAAAAGGGAGGGATGCTAGTGTTGCGGTCCGTCAGCAGCCTATGGAACTGGCAACAGAATCGGACAGCGTAAGGCTGAGGTGGGGCCAGGGCCATCGGGAAGTGAGGTGCGGACTCCAGAGCCTCCAGAGACTGATAGTAGTAAGGCAGAGGAACAGGAGGAGCCTGTTCCTAATGCACGCATGAGAAGAGCTGCCAGAAGGAAGAGCAGCTCAAGCAAAGAGGACAACTCGGGAATAGGGCCAAGTGATGATTGGCCACTCCCATAAGGCTTAAAACAGACCAGCACCAGTGTTTCAGCTTTGCCAGAAAACAATGTTGTAGCTGCATCTTCTGCTTCGTCCTCTGCTTCGTGTACGTTTTTGTTTTTATGGCTTCTGGACATTTGCCAGGAAGGGCCTTTGGCAGTTTGCCTAATTGGACTGAGGTTTGTTAGATAACTGAGGAATTTGTGTTGGGAGGCATTTGAAGTAATTCCCAGCTGTTCAAATAAAGTTTTTTTCTCCACAGACTAAGTTTATTACTGCCTATTTGGGCCTGGGTCACAACAGCTACCTCATGACAAGGCCCATGAATCCTTCAACAATACACAACGTACTTGGTTACTTTTTCAGAGATCCTCGCTGCCCCATTGCTGAATGCTAGAAGTTTCTTCCTCCTGAGCTATTTACATAGCTTTTTTTTAAAAAAAAATTAGTTTTTACTGATAAAGGTAAATGTTTTCTCCTGTCCAGTCGATTCCAACTCTACCGGATGGTGCTTATCTTCATTTTCTTGCAGAGGGAGCCAGCATTGCCTGAAGACACTTCCATGATCATGTGGCCCACATGACTACATGCCAAGGTGCATATACAGTAGGTTACCTTCCCACCAAAATAAAGTAAAGGTAAAGGTCCCCTCGCACATACGTGCTAGTCATTGCCGACTCTAGGGGGCGGTGCTCATCTCCATTTCAAAGCCGAAGAGCCAGCGCTGTCCGAAGATGTCTCCGTGGTCATGTGCCCGGCATGACTGAATGCCAAAGGCGCACAGAATGCTGTGACCTTCCCACCAAAGGTGGTCCCTATTTTTCCTACTTGCATTTTTACGTGCTTTCGAAACTGCTAGGTTGGCAGAAGCTGGACAAGTAACGGGAGCTCACCCCGTTACACGGCAGCCCTAGGGATTTGAACTGCCGAGCTGCCGATCTTTCGATCGACCAGCTCAACGTCCTAGCCCCTGAGCCACCGCGTCCCCTTTCCCACCAAAATAGTAGTATCTAATTATCTATTTGCATGCTTTCAAACTGCTAGGTGGGCAGGAGCTGGAGCAAGGACCGGGAGCTCACCCCTTCGTGAGGCATTTGGGTCTCGAACCCAGGCTGTCAGCTCTGTGGCTGACAAGCTCAGTGTCTTTAACTGCTAAGTTACTGCACACACACAAACACACACTTTTTACTTATTTTTACTTATATGCTTATTTATAAGGAGACCTTTGTCCATCCACATCTTGGGCCACTCCCATTTCATTTGACCCCTTACCATCAAGGAGGCTGATATCCAATTATATAGGTAACAATTCCCTATTGGCTCAAGTGGTTGGAATGCTGGGCAAGAGGTTAGCAAGCCCATGTTGGAGACTCAAGAGCTGCCATGGGGCGGGGTTGAGCTCTCATCCTTCACTCCAGCTCCTGATGGAGACATAAAAAGAGCCCCCATCTGGGCATCCCCTGGGCAACAGTGATGTCACCAGCTAATTCTTTTCAACCTGGAAGCACCTCGGTGCTTCTGACACTAGTGCAAAAAACCTATTGGGGGAAGTAAAAGAAAAGGAGGGGAGAGATACTTTCATACTTCCAATATTATATTAGTATAAGCAGGGCTTGGCTGCTGGGGGTTCTCAGGGGTTCGGGAGAACCTCTAGCTAAGACTCTGTGCAGTTCGGAGAACCCCCAAATCCCACTCTTGGCTGGTCCCGCCTATCCTGCCCCTCCCCTCCTAGGAGTCCCCACATGGCCCATTTTGGATGCAGATAAGTGCCGGTCACGTGCGGAGCCTTGGGGAAGGTGAAAAACAGGCCTACCAGAAGTTCAATAAGGCCAGAAACCAGCCCATTTCCAGCCTCCAGAGGGCCTCTGGAGCCTGGGGAGGCCGTTTTTGTCCTCCAAGAGGTTCGAGAAAAGCCTCCAGAGCCCATGGAGGGCAAAAATGCACAAACACACCACTGTGGTAGAGGAGGCTGACTAGGCCACACCCACCATGGCCACACCCACCCGGCAACCGGGCAGAGAACCCTTCGCTCAAATTTTTGAAGCCCACCCCTGACGATAAGCTTACAATAAAGATAGAGTTAATACATGTGGTTGGTACTTCATGTCTGGACTATCTCAGAGGATTGGCACCTTCATACTCAACTTTTTGGAGTGTAGCTGAAAGAAGCGATAGCTATAAGAGAAGTAATTCTTATGGAGCTGCATAAAGCGGTTATCCTTGCCCGCTCCATACAATTCATATTAATGGCTTTTCTTGTCCATTCATTTTTCATCTCGCGTGGAGCAAACCTGCTTCCTACTTGGGTAGAATACAGTTGTTTTATTTTCTTCATTACAAGAAAAGAAAGCTTTGTAAACAATATTATTTTTAATAAAAACCTCGTTTGGCGGACCAGCTGTTTGAGTGTCTGTCTTAATTAAATCAGAATATCTGTTCCTTCCAACAGCAATTGGGCATGAAAAGCAACTGAAAAGAAATCATAATATGAGCAGGGGAGGAGGGGAGAATATCAAAATGATGATATCCTCTATCAAGGGAGGGGGGAAATCCAAAGGAAACCCAAGGAAAATGTGCTGTTTTCTGATAAGCCCTCCACAAGCTATGAAGTAGCCATCTATTCCTTTCTTTCTCCCACCCCAGAACTGAGTCTTTGTGGCCATCTTTGGTTTTGTTGCACCTTATATTTATATATTTATATTATATTTATATAATATATAATATATATAATTATATTATATAATATATATATTTATATTATATTTATATTTATATTATACATGGTGGCTCAGGGGCTAGGACATTGAGCTTGTCGATCGAAAGGTCGGCAGCTCAGCGGTTCGAATCCCTAGTGCTGCCGTGTAATGGGGTGAGCTCCCGTTACTTGTCCCAGCTTCTGCCAACCTAGCAGTTTCGAAAGTACATAAAAATGCAAGTAGAAAAAATAGGGACCACCTTTGGTGGAAAGGTAACAGCGTTCCGTGCGCCTTTGGTGTTTAGTCATGCCGTCCACATGACCACGGAGACGTCTTCGGACAGCGCTGGCTCTTTAGCTTTAAAACAGAGATGAGCACCGCCCCCTAGAGTCAGCAACGACTAGCACGTATGTGCGAGGGGAACCTTTACCTTTACCTTATATTTCTTCTCTGTTATGGAAAGATTATAATGAGACAGCATCTGCCCTCCAGCTACAAAGCCCCAAATTTAATATGTTAGATAAACTTTAAAAAAAGGTAAAGGTTTCCCTGTCACAGCGCTCATCTCTGTTTCTTGGCTAAGAGAGACAGCATTGTCTAAAGACATTTTTCGTGGTCATGTGACCAGCATGGCTATATGCCACAGGCACACGGAACACTTCCCACCAAAGTGGTATCTATTGATCTACTCACATTTGCATGTTTTCAGACCGTTAGGTGGGCAGGAGCTGAGGCAAGGAACGGGAGCTCACCCCATTGCACGGAGCTCAGGTCTCGAACCTGGGATGTCAGCTCTCTAGCTGACAAACTCAGCATCTGGATAAACTATGCCAGTCAATATAGATGTTGTGGCCTGTTGGCTACCAGCCCCTCCAGCAGCAGAATCAGAGAAGGAGGCAGCGTGGGAATCAGGATCAGTATCAAGGCAAACTGAGAGCGACCGAGGGGGAAGAGGGAATGGAGCTGGCATAGAGAGAGACAAAGAGAGGCCATCCGTCAGCCCTCAGATGGAGAGTCAACAGCCCCCAGGTCTGGAGGTGGCTGATGAGGAAGAGGAGGAACAGCTGGGTCAAGTGCCTGATGCACAGAAGGCAACAGGAGAGGAGAGCAGTGGAAATCTATGGGCCGGTCCTTGGGACAGAAGAGCCACCGCTGCTAGCAAAGCCCCACCCTAGCTCTGGGGATAAAAGGCAGGGGGGCGGAGATGAATAGATGTGGCAGACAACTATTCATCTTCTGTCCAGATGGACTTGTCAGCCTGAGAGTGAAACTTTTTGCCAGGGCTGCCGGCACTCCTAATAAAGGAATCTTTTGAGTTCATTTCTGAGGGTTTGTCTCGTTTGGGGAGCTGGGTCAGAACAATGGGCAGTACTAGCTAATTTCGATCCTGTAATGCTGGTGTGCTTCAGGTTCCTTCCATTAAACAATGGCGCCTATTGGGACTCTAGAAGTGCACCATCTCTAATCTGCTGTTTGGGATGAGATTCCCTCAAGATCCAGATGTCCCCTGCTCTGCTGTTATTTACAAGAGCCGTGTGGACCTGGCTCTTCACCCATGCCTTGGGTGACAGAGAGTGTTCTGTTTCCCTCCCCCCAATACTCCCAGCAAAGAGTCAGTCAGAGGCCTCCTTTTCTAATTTATTTACATAGATAAATGTCCTGGCCACGTCTACCCACGGGCCTGCCAAGTTTCTGGAGATAACGAGGAAATTATAGATAAGGCCAGAATTACTCACGAATATATTCTTCCCTCCATTGATACAGTTTGAAGAATTCATTGCTTTGTCCAAGACAAAAACCCAGGAAGTCCCGCCTCCTATTTATAGTCTCTGCAGATGTCACTGCATGACAATCATTACTTGGCTTTATCCCAACGCTGCTTCTGCTGCGTCACGCTCATGCAGTCTTGCATCACTCCAAAACTGTTCTTGGGGCGTTGCCAAATCAGAAGAAGGCTCCAGAGAATCAGGCCTTGCCGGCCCCTCCTCCTCCCTTTGAGTGGGTGCCAGGGAGGGAGAGGGCTCAAGAGAAGCAGGGCTTGCCAGTTCTTCTCCCTCGCTTTCTGAAACATCCGAGTCCAGGAGTCCGGGTCCAGGAACCTGGGTCACAACAGAGAGTGAGATCCTTTGCTTCAACACACTTGCCATTTTTCTTTGCAAATAGATGGGGAAGAAATGGAGGTAGTGACAGATTTTATTTTCCTGGGCTCCAAGATCACCACAGATGGGGACTGCAGCCAAGAAATTAAAAGATGCTTGCTCCTGGGGAGGAAAGCTACAGCAAAGTTAGCATGCTAAAAAGCAGAGACATCACCCTGCCAACAAAAGTGTGTATAGTCAAGGCTATGGTTTTCCCAGTTGCAATGTTTGGCTGTGAAAGTTGGACCGTAAGAAAGGCTGAGCGCCAAGAATTGAGGCCTCTGGTGCTGGATAAGAATCCTGCGAGTCCCTTGGATTGCAAGGCAATCCAACCAGTCAATTCTAGAGGAGATCAACCCTGACTGCTCTTTAGAAGGCCAGATCCTGAAGATGAAACTCAAATTCTTTGGCCACCTAATGGGAAGGAAGGACTCACTGGAGAAGAGCAGAATGCTGGGAACGGTGGAGGGCAAAAGAAGAAAGGGACGACAGAGAATGAGATGGCTGGATGGAGTCACTGAAGCAGTCGGCGTGAGCTTAAATGGACTCGAGAGGATGGTAGAGGACAGGAAGGCCTGGAGGAACATTGTTCATGGGGTCCCGATGGGTCAGACACGACTTCGCAACTAACAACAACTTGCCATCTTTCATCTTGAATATTTTATTACAATTTCACTGATTGTTACAAACAACCCAGGATCATTGAGGATTGGGTGGTATACAAATTGAATAAATTATCATTGTTGCAAGCAGGACGAGTGTCTCAGTATAACTTTCCATGGTCTTAATATTTCCCTTAAAGTCTTTAAAAATAATGAGGACATTCCTGCTTGCAGGCATGGGTGAGATCCTCCTAATAATCCAAATAATCCAAATAATCCAAATGATCAACCTCATTGTCCAATCGTCACTTCCATCTTGCCCTATAAAAGGAAGCTCACAATAGGGAAAGCGTTCATCAGAATAAATACAGTATTAATAAACTGCCAATTAGCATCATAAGATAAACAAATCAACCACTGTTTGTGTTTATTCAGGGGTAGGAATCTCTCTGAAAACAACCTGCTGCATTTCAATATTTTCAAATTATGCACTAGGTAGCAGTCATAAATGCCACTAGCAAAGCAAATATGCAGCTCAGCAGTGTGAATGAATTAATTAGTATTTAATTGCTTTAAAATTTGCTGGAAGTTCTTTTGCTGTCATTAATCACTTTTAACGGCTGCTGTAATTATAAGTCATCTTTTCTCTTTAGGTGGTCGCGGTGAGGACGTGAACCGAAGTGTTTCTCCCCCCACTCCCCAAAGTTACAAAGAACGAAGGCTGTTAACAGTTTACCTTCAGCAATTCTAAAACGAGAAAATGTATTATTGTGTTTCTATTGACTGTTGTTGAGCTATACTGCCCTCTCTGATCATCGTTTGCCAGAGAGGACAAGTGAAATCCAACTGCACAGTAAAAATTGCAAGATCTAATGGGCCACGTGGCCTCATGCCACCACGAGTTGACACTCACGTTCTCACGACGATCCTCATTTAAGGTAGTAGCAGAATAGAATCGATTGATTGTCATACAGATCCCTGTATCTGCCATTCTTTGTGGAAGAAAGAGTTGTCACGTTTAGTTCTTTTCCTATGTGTCCTAAGTAGCCAATTTCCTGCCTGGTCCAACCCCCTGTCCAGGCAGGAAAACCCTACACCACTTCAGACAAATGGTTATCCAACATCTTCTTAAAAATGTCCAGTGTTGGAGCATTCACAACTTCTGAAGGCAAGTCGTTCCACTTATTAATTGTTCTAACTGTCAGGAAATTCCTCCTTAGATCTAAGTTGCTTCTCTCCTTGATTAGTTTCCACCCATTGCTTCTTATCCTGCTTTCAAGTGCTTTGGAAAATAGCTTGACTCCCTCTTCTTTGTGGCAGCCCCTGAGATATTGGAACCCTGCTATCATGTCTCCCCTAGTCCTTCTTTTCATCAAACTAGAGATACCGAGTTCCTGCAACTGTTCTTCATATGTTTTAGCTTCCAGTCCCCTAATCATCTTTGTTGCTTTGAAAAAGACCCCCCCATACACAAAACCGGTAAACCCACATTTTCTCTTGAAGACAGCCTTATCTGAGGTCAGGAGAGCAAGTTGGATGGAAGCCAATGTTGGCACACTAAAAATAGTCATTCAATGTGTGGGAAGAGAAGATGGAGAGAAAGGATAACAGGCGGCTGATCTTGCAACCCGGTAGCAAGGAAATTAAGGGAAACTGTACCGTCTGAAAGAAAAATCTGATTAATGAGAAGATGATGTATTTTTCTAAAGCATCTGCCTTTTCCAAATGAGGGGATTTTAAGAGGAACCATCTTGTTGTCGAGCAAAAATTGTTTCTCCGCATTGATCTTTTGAGCTTGTTAGCACTGGAGAGGTCAGAAGTTCCAGGAAAGCTTTCAAACTTGCACAAATAACATGTTTTACTCCACAGACATCTTGGCTCCCAGTTTTTTAATTTTTATTTTTTTTACCGTTTGCTCACAACACAGAAACCAATGTATATTCTTAGTAGGAAGGACCCTACTTGAGGGCTTCCAAGTTGTTGGAGCTTCAGCATAGAAGCTGATCTCTGTATTTATACTTTATAGCCAGCTGTCCTGCCAGTTTTCAATCTTTGCCTTTTTGTGTCGAACTCTTCTAGACCGATTCTTTGTTCCATCTCCTGACTCAAAGGCCAGAAATTGCTTTGAGCAACTCTTGTTGGGCTGTTTTGACTTTCCTTGGCCTGTTTGATCTGTCCATGTAGATTCTGTTTGATCTGTTCATGTCAATGCCAACTGATCTGTCCATGTAATGCCAATGGATCTGTCCATGTAATGCCAACTGATCTGACTATGTCAATGCCAACTGATCTCTCCATGTCAATGCCAATGGATCGCTCCATGTCAGTGCCAACTGATCTGTCCATGTAATGCCAACTGATCTCTCCATGTCAATGCCAATGGATCGCTCCATGTCAATGCCAACTGATCTGTCCATGTCAATGCCAACTGATCCTCCATGTCAATGCCAATGGATCGCTCCATGTCAATGCCAACTGATCTGTTCATATCAATGCCAACTGATCTGTCCATGTAATGCCAATGGATCTGTCCATGTAATGCCAACTGATCTGTCTATGTCAATGCCAACTGATCTCTCCATGTCAATGCCAACTGATCTCTCCATGTCAATGCCAATGGATCGCTCCATGTCAGTGCCAACTGATCTGTCCATGTCAATGCCAACGGATTTGTCCATGTCAATGCCAACTGATCTGCCCATGTCAGTGCCAACTGATCTCTCCATGTCAATGCCAACTGATCTCTCCATGTCAATGACAAAGGATCTGTCCATGTAATGCCAGTGGATCTGTCCATGTCAATGCCAACTGATCTGTTCATGTCAATGCCAACTGATCTGTCCATGTAATGCCAATGGATCTGTCCATGTAATGCCAACTGATCTCTCCATGTCAATGCCAATGGATCTCTCCATGTCAGTGCCAACTGATCTGTCCATGTCAATGCCAACGGATCTGTCCATGTCAATGCCAACTGATCTGTCCATGTCAGTGCCAACTGATCTCTCCATGTCAATGCCAACTGATCTCTCCATGTCAATGACAAAGGATCTGTCCATGTAATGCCAGTGGATCTGTCCATGTCAATGCCAACTGATCTGTCCATATAATGCCAACTGATCTGTTCATGTAAATGCCAACTGTTTTGGTTTAGTTCTCCAGTTTCCTGGATTGGTTACTTGAAATGCATACTTCTACTTCTTCCTGCTCATTCCAACCCAACTCACCCCTCTCTCACCTAAAATACTTTAGCACATCTTAGCCAGCCAGCCTGTGATCTCATAGCAGTTTAGTCAATAAAAGCCCATATTTTTTTTATAAAATTAGACAACCACTTTATAATTTGTTGTTAGTTGCTAAGTCGTGTCCAACCCATTGGGACCCCATGGACAACGTTCCTCCAGGCCTTCCTGTCCTCTACCATCCTCTGGAGTCCGTTTAAACTCATGCCTACTGCTTCAGTGACTCCATCCAGCCACCTCATTCTCTGTCGTCCCTTTCTTCTTTTGTCCTCAATCTTCCCCAGCATTCTGCTCTTCTCCAGTGAGTCCTTCCTTCTCATTAGGTGGCCAAAGTATTTGAGTTTCATCTTCAGGATCTGGCCTTCTAAAGAGCAGTCAAGGTTGATCTCCTCTAGGACTGACTGGTTTGATCGGCTTGCAGTCCAAGGGACTCACAGGAGTCTTCTCCAGCACCAGAGTTCAAAGGCCTCAGTTCTTTGGCGCTCAGCCTTTCTTATGGTCCAACTTTCACAGCCATACATTGCAACTGGGAAAAACATAGCCTTGACTATAAGCACTTTTTTTGGCAGGGTGATGTCTCTGCTTTATAGTACGCTGTCTAGATTTGCCATAGCTTTCTTCCCCAGGAGCAAGCATCTTTTAAATTCTTGGCTGCAGTCCCCATCTGCGGTGATCTTGTAGCCCAGGAAAATAAAATCTTTCACTACCTCCATTTCTTCCCCATCTATTTGCCAGGAATTGAGAGGGCCGGATGCCATGAACTTAGTTTTCTTAATGTTGAGTTTCAAGCCAACTTTTGCACTATCCTCCTTCACCCGCATCAAGAGGCTTTATCATTTTATAATACAATCCAGCTAACGTTTCAAATTTTTTTTTAAAAAAAAAGGAATGCAAGAAGAAGGTCTAAATATATCAGTTTTTCAACCTGATCATCAATGCTTACACACTAAAATAGGAAACCTCTCTTTATAACAAATGATCTAAGTGCCAAAGCCCACTGCAACTACATAGCAAAAAAGCTCTAAGAGTTGTAAACCTAATTTTGCGTAGCTTCTTTTCCAAAAACACTACACTACTAACCAGAGCATATAAAACATTTGCTAGACCAATTCTAGAATACAGCTCACCTGTTTGGAACCCTCACCACATCTCTGACATCAATACAATTGAACGTGTCCAGAAATATTTTACAAGAAGAGTTCTCCAGTCCTCTGAAAACAACAAAATACCTTATCCCACCAGACTTGAAATCCTAGGTTTAGAAAACTTGGAACTCCGTCACCTTCAACAAGACCTAAGCTTAACTCACAGAATCATCTATTGTAATGTCCTTCCTGTTAAAGACTACTTCAGCTTTAATTGCAATAATACTAGAGCAACTAATAGATTTAAACTTAATGTTAACTGCTTTAATCTAGATTGCAGAAAATATGACTTCTGCAACAGAATCATCAGTGCTTGGAATACTTTACCTGACTCTGTGGTCTCTTCCCATAATCCTAAAAGCTTTAACCAAAAACTTTCTACTATTGACCTCACCCCATTCCTAAGAGGACCATAAGGGGCGTGCATAAGCGCACAAACGTGCCTACCGTTCCTGTCCTATTGTTTTTCTTTTCTTCTTCCTATATATGTTTATATGTTTATATACTATATAATCTTTTTGTATGATGTTGTGACAAAATAAATAAATAAATAAAATAAACAACAAACCCCACCCCATCTGGCCATCTGAAACTCCATTCCTTACCAGGTCCCTAAAAACATCAGAATTTGAGAATTTTGAATTTCATTTGCTGCACATTTGGAGGAGAAGATTTAAAACCTCAGGTTTTTTTTCCCACTCCTATGGCTACAGAAACACAGAGACACATAAATATACACATACACCACACACAAAATGAAATATGTCGGGGAAAGTGTGAAAGCCGCGAAAGCAAAATAAATAGAAGCCCAAGTATTTATTCATCAGTGCTTTCAAAGGGTGGTGTGTTTTTTTTTTCCTTAAGAAAGAGCTCTTATGTTTTTGTACATTTCAGAGTAAAAATATTGTCGCGTAAAGCACATGACCACCAACTGGAGCTGGGCACCTGCCATGTTCATGTAAAGTAGATTCAAATGAAGCTAATGGCTATGAACGCCCATTATGTTGCTATCCTCCATCAATGATGCATGCCGCAGTCTGCATAATTAAATACCCCTCTTACCTGGAACTATTCTTTTCAGAACGGAGTGGGAGGTATTTCAGGATTCTGAATCCTCCCACCAAGTTAGTTGTCAAACTCCTAATCCGTGGGTCATGACTGCGCTGAAGAAGATTAGCATGTTGAGAGCAGGGGTGGGCTTCAAAATTTTTAGCAAGGGGTTCTCTGTCCGGTTGCTCAGTGGGCGTGGCCAGGGTGGGCGTGGCCTAGTTGGCTTCCTGCACCACAGCAGGGGGTCGTTTTGCCCTCCCCGGGCCCTGGAGTCTTTCCTCAAGCCTCTGGGAGGTCAAAAATTGCCTCCCCAGGTTCTGGAGGCCCTCTGGAGGCCGGAAATGGGCTTGTTTCCAGCATTTCCAAACTTCTGGTAGGCCCTTTTACTGCCCTCCCCGAGCCTCCGCACACGCCCTGCACTTACCTGCATCCAAAATGGTCCACGTGGGGACTCCTGGGAGGGGAGGGGAGAGATCAGCCAGGAGTGGGATTTGGGGGTTCTCCAAACTGCATAGAATTTTAGCTAGAGGTTCTCCTGAACTCCTGTGAACCCCCAGCAGCTCCCCGCTCCCGGTTGAGAGGTTGGGAAGAAGAGAACGATGGAAGTCAAGGCCTTTGTGATCCCCAGCCCCTGTCGAGCAGATGAAGAGCCCAAAAGGGATGAGTTATTTGACTGCTCCTTCAAGCATTCCTCCGCAGTATTTAAAGACATTTCCATAGCAAGGACTTTATGAATACTAAATGAACACCGGGCCTTGTTCCTTCACCACACCAAAAGGAAGAGAAAAAAAAACTAGAGAGAGGAAAGAGAGATAACTCTTTTATGTACGTTTTCCTTTATGGCTAACACTGTGCATCACACATGACTCCTACCGGCCTCACTTCAGACAAAGATAGTGACCTTCACAAAGTCACAGTAGAAGTCATGAGCTGTCAAGAGTTTTGGACAGCACCTCACATCAGGGGAGGATGGAGACTTGGAAGTCAGATGGAGCAGGAATGAAAATGTGATTCTAATCATCCTTGGAATATGCATCGACCTCTTTCTCTTTTTATTGGGAACTGTAATAGTAGAATTTACATTGGATAGTATGGGCAAAACAACCATGCTCTCCAGTAAATAGGAATATCTGGCCACTTAGGAAACACTTAATTCTCTTAGTAAGGGGAAGAATCTGCTGCTTGGCTCCTGTGCCATGGCAGAAAAGGAATTTCTGTAGCCTCCAAGTTTATTTTTGGCAGCCCACGTCTGACTGCCCTTCCAAAACTGGTAATGGGTTTACCGAAAATGGTGATATGTGTGAAATCCAAAGTTGCAAATGTGCGAAAGGCCTCCAAGAAATCCAAGGGGGAGGGGAAACGGCAAAAGGCAACTCCAGTTGCCATAGAACAGGAAATCCCTCTGCACTCTATTATAGAAACTGTCATTCTCCATTAAAAGAAATGAAGTTAAACTTAGCCAACAAAGAGTACTTGCCTTTACTTGGCACTCTGAAGAAGACACCAAGGATTTTGGAAGTTCTTATGATGTATGCATTCAGTTAATCCGAGAAAAGGGAATATAATTACCACATCAAATTATCTACATAATTGGATAGCTGTGTTCCTGTCAAACAGACAGCAAGTGGTCAAAATAGGGAACGCCCTATCAAATCCTGCACCTGTAAATAGCGGTGTCCCCCAAGGCAGCGTTATAGGACAAACACTCTTCATAATATACATAAACAACCTTTGCGATCATATTATAAGCAACTGCATTCTCTTCACTGATGATATAAAAATATTTAACACCATCGACAATGCTGCTACCCTTCAAAAAGACCTTGACTTTGTGTCACAAGGGTCAAACAATTGGCAACTCCAAATCTCAACCAACAAATGTTCTGTCTTACGCATTGGCAAAAAGAATCAGAACACAAAATACAATCTGTGTAGACACGACCTTATAGATGACCCTCACTCTGTCAAGGACCTTGGAGTACTCATATCTAATGATCTAAGTTCCAAAGCCCACTGTAACAAGATCGCCAAAAAGGCATTAAGAGTTGTAAACCTAATCTTGCATAGCTTCTTCTCCGGCAATATCACAGTAGTAACCAGAGCATACAAAACATTTGCTAGACCAATTCTCGAATACAGTCCATCTGTCTGGAACCTGCACTGCATTTTGAACATTAATACAATCTAACGTGTCTAGAAATATTTCACAAGAAGAGTCCTCCACTCCTCTACTTGCAACAAAATATGTTATGTCATCAGACTTGAAATTCTGGGCCTAGAAAACTTAGAATTATTCCGTCTTTGGTATGACCTAAGTGTAGCTCATAAAATTATCTGCTACAATGTCCTACTTGTCAATGACTACTTCAGCTTCAACCACAACAATACACGAGTAGGCAATAGGTACAAACTTAAAGTGAACCGCTCCAAACTCGATTGCAGAAAATACAACTTCAGCAACAGAATGGTCAATGGCTGGAATACATTACCTGACTCTGGTTTCATCCCCAAACCCCCAAATTTTAACCTAAGACTGTCTACTGTTGACCTCACCCCATTCCTAAGAAACCTGGAAGGGGCGTGCATAAGAGCACCAGCATGCCTACCGTCCCTGTCCGAATGTTTCCTCTTCTTGTATCTATTTTATTTATTCGATTCATGCTTATACTTATATATATTATCTAATACGTACTCGACAAAATAAATAAATAAATAAAGTCAAATCAAAATAAATATTTGTAGCTCAGGGTTGATATGTAGAGTCCTTGGTGCTCTCTGAGCATGGTTGTTTTCTTGCAAATGTTTCATTATCAAACTGGGTAACATTATCGATTTCATATGCAAGAAATCAGGAACCAGGATAGAGTTCAAAAAGCACTACAAGTTAATTCCATGTGTAGGGGATATTTTAAAGTTATTATTATCAGAATAAAGACATACAGAGTTAATAAAGCTTGACCTAACAAGGCAATAATTGAATATGGGATACAATATAATCAGTGGCGGGATTCAGCCGGTTCTGTCTGGTTCGCGTGAACCTGTAGCGGCAACTGCGCGAGGCTCCACCCACCCAGGTGTAATGCACGATTACTGCGCATGTGCACGCACTCACATTTGCAAACCGGTAGGGAAGGTAAGTGAATCCCACCTCTGAACATATTAAGTTGTAATGTTTCATAATGTAGAGTATCATATAGCTTATGAAAGACATGCTATACAATTTATATAAGGTTTATTCTTTGTTCATTTGCTTAGAGTTAGTATTTTAAAGTATAGCCACGCTATTACATATCCAAGGCACAGCCATGTTTGCCCGATGCATGAACCCTGGAGATACACAGTTTCTGGCTTGAGATATGTACCAGGTACTGGGTTATATAGAAAAACAAGATAAGGGAATACCGAAGAGGTGAGGAATGAAGGGGCCGGGTTTTTAGCAACACAGGTTTAACTAAATTTTAAAATTTAGGTAGAATAGCAGATTATAGGCGGACTGTTAGCATGTGACTGATTTGGGCTATCAACTGGGCCTGGAAAGGAAGGATGAGCGGCTGGTGATAGAACTGTATAAAATATGCCTGGCTAGGGGGCTCAGTGGCTAAGACGCTGAGCTTGTTGATCAGAAAGGTCAGCAGTTCAGCTGTTCGAATCCCTAGTTTAAGTCTCCTGCGTGAGCAGGGGGTTGGACTAGATGACCTCCAAGATCCCTTCCAACTCTGTTACTGTTACATATGCTGAGATCTGTAACTGGGTGGTTTTTTGTTTTTGTTTTATTTGCATTTATATCTCGCCCTTCTCCGAAGACTCAGGGCAGCTTACACTATGTCAAGCAATAGTCTTCATCCTATTTGTATATTATATACAAAGTCAACTTATTGCCCCCAACAATCTGGGTCCTCATTTTACCTACCTTATAAAGGATGGAAGGCTGAGTCAACCTTGGGCCTGGTGGGGCTTGAACCTGCAGTAATTCCTTGTGTGTCCAATCACACTTGGCCAATAAAAAATTCTATTCTATTCTAATTGCAAGCAGCTGCTGTTAATAACAGACTGTCTTAGCAGTGTGGACTTCTGTTGCTGTGCCAAGCTGACATTCCACCCGCCTTTGCAAAGGCTTTTAATAAATCTTACTTCTGGTTGACCCAAGTATCATGTGAATCTGTTATGCACAAATGTAACCTACACAAAAGAATCTGATCTACTTAACAAGCAAGGCAAATTGGTGCCAGATAAGAGCCACCGGGGGGGTTGGGGAGTGCTACTGGACTTAGGTCTCCTTCCGAGGCATAGGGACTCCAGACTGATGATGCATTTGACCCCACCCTCGGGGTCAGCTTGGTCATCCCCTACAATCAGTACACTGAGGATGTTACCTAGTTTGGTAATGAAACCCCTGCAAGAAACCCACCAAACTCAAAGACCACCAAAGATGCCACGATTCAGTTCATCATTTTAAGTTTTTTTCCCCTTTTATTTGCATTTATATCCCGCCCTTCTCCGAAGTCTCAGGGCGGCTTACACTGTGTTAACCAATAGTCTTCATCCATTTGTATATTATATACAAAGTCAACTTTTATTGCCCCCAACAATCTGGGTCCTCATTTTACCTACCTTATAAAGGATGGAAGGCTGAGTCAACCTTGGGCCTGGCGGGGTTTGAACCTGCAGTAATTGCAAGCAGCTGCTGTTAATAACAGACTGCCTTAGCAGTCTGAGCCACCAGAGGCCCTAGTGGGTTGAGCCTTCCTTTCCTCCATTTGAATTTAGTGCCAGACATCTTTTGGGCCTGAACATTTAGAGGAGATCAGCTCCAGATCATGTTTTATAGAAATTATGAAAAGTGCATTACTTTCTGTATAATATTAGCCGTGTGCTTCAAAACATGAGCATTGTCAGCCTCCACTCCAATCCTCGCATCCTTTTGTACTCTTTATATTCAGTAGTTAGATTGCATGGGGTTTTTATGTGTAATGTAAATAGCTCATGGATTCAGTTTAAGTAGAGAGGGCCCTTTAAGAATGTCGTCTGACATGAGATCAAGGGGAGGGGAGATTGATAGTTTGAATTCAACAGGAATGTTAGAGCGGGGGCTTTCAACGGACATTGCATCCCTGAGATGATTTACAGCCAGAGACCTGTGGAAGAAGATTACCACGGGGGCCCGAGAAGGAGCTGGCATTGGACCAGACCTGCTGACCTCTTGGGGGGAGGAGGGACTAACGATGGGATATGGAATGTTAGCCATATTTTGTCTCAGATCCAACTTTATACTGCTGCAGTCATGATGTATTTAGTAAAAGTACTTTTCTTTATTTGCAAATGAAGTCAAGGTGTATTCTTTCCTAAATATAATCAGAGGCAGCCTGACAAGCATATTTTAACGGAATAACAGAGTTGGAAGGGATCTTGATGGTTTTCTAGTCCAATCTCCCACTCAAGCAAGAGACCCTTTCAGACTGTTCAGTCTCTTCTTCAAAGCACCCATAATTTCTGAAGGCCAGCCATTCCACCAGTAATTGTTCTCGCTGTTAGGAAATTTCTCCTTAGTTCTAAAGTTGCTTCTTTCCTTGATTAGTTCCCACCCATTGTTTCTCCTCTTGCCTTCTGGTGCTTTGGAAATTAGGTTGAACCCCCTCTAATCTTTGGAAATTAGGTTGATTCCCTACAGAAGTTCAGCAAATTCATGCATCAATACAACCAAGCTAAGGGCATGGCCTATAAAGTTAAGAAACTGAACAGTTTTGCCCACTCTTAAATCACTGGCTCTCTACGCAGCCTCAGGATGGGTTCTTGCATCCTTGAAATACATTTCCAGTAGAGACGGTGCCTGAGGTTCACCCATAGCTTTTCATGGTAGATGAAGAACCCATCCCGTGTCAAGCATAAGGGAGTCGCGAGGCTTAATTAATACGAGTGCACCACAGCACTAAAGAGCTTGTTAACTAGTACTTAATTGCCAAATATTGTCATGATTGCCTTAGGAAGCAGAAAGGATCCTTCTATTGATAAAAACAATTGCACGGATGTCATGCCGGCAATGTCAATCAGATTTCGCCCCCCCCCCTTCCAAGGACTCACTGATCCGTCAATTAATGCATCATCACAATCTTGCAGAGGAAACTAATCTCCTCAGAATCCATAATTGAGCGTCAGCTTTCCCCCCACCCCAACAGAAGTAATTTTACGGAGAAAATTTACAGCATGTCACAAGGTGCCCATTCAGGGTTTCAGACGGAATCGTACTTGCATTACTCTGAGCTATGTCGTCAAATAACTCCGTTTTTCAATTCTAGCCAGGCCAAAAAAGTGAGCATGCAGAGAACATAATCTCTTATTCCCGAAGCCATTCAGAGTCAGCTGCAATGAATGGCCATCACAGAATTTAAATATAATAATTGCTTTACAGATCTGTTGTGACTCCAGCCCCCGAACCTGGCCCCATGCCCGAAAGTGACTCTGAAAGTGAGGGGGAAAGGCCGGTAAGGATTACCTCGGGAGCACCGATTCCTTTGGCTCGGCTCCAGGAGCCAGAACCAGACCAGTTGGAGGACGTAATGAGGCCGTCATCCCCTGATTCCTCCCTTCCCCAGGCTACGCCTTCAGACCCAGCTGATAATAATAATCAAGCTTGGCTTGACCTGCGCTTCAGAAGATTAGAGAGGCGGCGTCATCAAAAGGGCTCCTGCCCCACCCCACAGGATATATAAGGAGCTTTGGGACTGCTCTCACTCCACGGGAAGCAAAAGTTAAGCTGAACCGTTTCAGAAAGAGCTGAAAGTCTTGTTACATGAGTCATTTGTTTGAACTTTGGCAGGCAGCTGCGATTTCTCTGCCAGGACTGATAAGAGCCATGAATCCACCGGCTGAAGGCCAGCTCGTGGCTCTGAAGTGGGGAAGGAGACAGAACAAGATCAGGCGGAATTGTGTAATAAAAACTTCCTTTGAAGAAACTGGTCCAAATATTTATCTATGCATGTAATGGCAGCTTTCAGAATGAATGGATAAGGGAAGGAGGTCATCCTCCTATATTTTATTTGCTTCTCAAAAGACGGACGCATTGAATTTTTTACAAGGCAACGTATGATGAGAGCATTTTGACTACCTAATTCTTCAGTAGCCGGAGAAAGCACAGGCGGTCCTTGACTTATGACCACCCCTGAGCCCAAAATTTCTGTTGCTAAGTGAATTTTGCCCCATTTTACGACCTTTCCTGCCACAGTGCTTAAGTGAATCACTGCAGTTGCTATGCTAGCGACACTGTTGCTAAGTGAATCTGGCTTCTCCATTGACTTTGCTTGTCGGAAGCTTAGAAAAGGGGATCACAGGACTTCAGGACACTGTAACCGTCATAAAAAGGAGTCAGTTGTCAAGAGTCTGAATTTTGATCACATGAGCACGGGGATCAGAGGTGAGTTTCAGCAGCTTCTGACCAGTTCTGGAGAACCGGTAGCAGAAATTCTGAGTAGTTTGGAGAACCGGTAAATACCACCTCTGACTGGCCCTGCCTCCATCTATTTTCTGCCTCCCGAGTCCCAGCTGATCGGGAGGAAATGAGGATTTTACAGTATCCTTCCCCTGGAGTGGGGAGGGAATGGGGATTTTGCAGTATCCTTCCCCTGCCACACCCACAAAGCCACATTCACCAAGCCACACACACCCAATTTTTTACCAGTAGTAAAAAATTTTGAAACCCACCATTGATGGGGATGCTGTAACAGTCATAAGTGTGAGAAAAAAAATAGCACTAGCAATAGCACTTAAGACTTACATACCGTTTTACAGTGCTTTACAGCCCTCTCTAAGCGATTTACAGAGTCAGCCTCTTGCCCCCAACAATCTAGGTTCTCATTTTACCCACCTCGGAAGGATGGGAGGCTGAGTCAACCTTGAACCAATCAAGATCGAACTCCTGGCAGTGGGCAGAATTAGCCTGCAATACTACATTCTAACCACTGGGAAAGGAAGAGAAGGGAAGGGAAGAGAAGGGAAGGGAAGGCGGAAGGAAGGAAGGAAGGAAGGAAGGAAGGAAGGAAGGAAGGAAGGAAGGAAGGAAGGAAGGAAGGAAGGAAGGAAGGAAGGTAACAATAACACTTAGACTTATATACCGCTCTACAGTGCTTTACAGCCCCCTCTATGCAGTTTACAGGGTCAGCCTCTTGCCTCCAACAATCGGGGTCCTCATTTTACCCACCTCAGAAGGATGGAAGGCTGAGTCAACTTTGAGCCTGGTGACATTCGAACTGACAAATTGCAGGCAGCCGGCAGTCAGCAGAAGTAGCCTGCAGTACTGCACTCTAACCATTGCGCCACCGTGGCTCATGGTGACAAAATAGTCACAAGTCACTTTTTTTCAGTGCTGTTGTAACTTTCAATGGTCACTAAACGAACTGTTATAAGTCTAGGACTACTTGTAAAAAATCAAGATCTCCCAAAAACCATTATCTGATTTGACGAAGAAAAAAGCAACCTACTCTAGCAAGAAAGAAGACTGGTGAGACCCCATAATAATTAACTGGAAATCCTCAATTTAGAATTGCCCTCTAAATCCTCATTAAATTGGGTGCTGAGGCATTGCCCATTAATCCCAAATGTTTTGCCTTCAGCCCAAACAAATAACCGCTGTACAATTCTGCAGAAAAAAGACAAAGAAAGAAAACACCGAGAAGAAAGGATTGTTCTGCTTTTTTTGTTAACGAAAACAAAATGAAATAAAATAAAATCAACTGCCCACAAATATATTAGGCTCAATTGAAAAGCTTGACAATTTAACAACACGTCCGTGGGAAATCGGTTGTTTATTAAAAGCTACACTTCAGGAAAGCCAAAGTAATTTCTGTAATTTATTTATTTAATCCATCTGAAAGAATTGGGGATCCAAGTAACAGAAGTGTAAAATCAAAAAGCTAAGCCAATGCTTTTCAAAAGCCAGCCTTGGAAAACCTGTACATAATTTCTGGGTATTGACAGAAAAGTGTGTTTATATATATATAGGTTCTCCTCTTTGTCAGCTGCATCAGGAAAAAGATCAAGTGGGTTTTTTCCTATCTAAGCAACCTGGTCTAGCAGTATGCTCCCTCCCATATTTGGGTAGACCAGGTTGCATACATACATACATACATACATACATACATACATACATATGTAGGTTTTCATGGATATAGGTATGTAGGTCTTGGCATATTCAGGTCTTTTCCCGTGTAAGGTTAAGAGTATCTTGGCAAGGTTTCGACGAGGTCTCACTCATCATCTTCAGGCTGGTGCTTTCGGCTTCGTGCTTGTGGGAGCAAAGCGTGGTCCGAGCTGCCATCTCTCTATAAATACTGGTGGGGAGAGGATACACACATACACACATGTACGCACAGCCCATTACCCAGGTTGTTACAATACAGAAAACTAATGGGCACACAACTAGGACCACACCCACACAGGATGCTACAAAACAGCCAACTAATCTGCAAACATCAACTCCACCAACCAATCAAGATGTAACAACACAGCCAACCAAACTGCTTACAGCAACAAAGCCAGCACTCCACACCTCCCCACCAGTATTTATAGAGAGACGGCAGCTCCGACCACGCTTTGCTCGCAAAAGCACGAAGCCAGCCTAAAGATGACGAGTGAGACCTCATCAAAACGTCACCAAGATACTCTCAATCTTACACGGGAAAAGACCCGAATACACCAAGACCTACACATATACACACACACACACACACATGGGGTGGGGTGGGGGGAAGGGTCGAGTGGAGTGGGGAGGGGAGAGGCAGAGGGGGGGAAGGTGGCGGGGGAATAATTGTTGAAAAAAAATTTTTTGTAAAACTTTTTCAATAAAAAAAAAAGTCGCCAAGATACTCTCAACCTTACATGGGAAAAGACCCGAATATACCAAGACCTACACATGTACACACACACACACACACGGGGTGGGGGTAGGGGGAAGGGTCAAGGGGAGGGGGGAGGGGGAAGGGTCGAGGGAGGGGAGGGAGAGGGTGGAGGGCGGAGGGAGGTGGGGGGGAATAATTGTTGAAAAAAAATTTTGTAAAACTTTTTCAATTAAAAAAAAAACGTCGCCAAGATACTCTCAACCTTACACGGGAAAAGCCCCGAATACGCCAAGACCTACACATGTACACACACACACACACACACACACACACATATATATATACATACATATACATACATACACACACACACACACACACACACAGAGTCCTCAAATTACAACCATTCATTTAGTGGCTCTTTGGAGGGGTGCGGTGGCCTAGAGGTGGAGCTCTCGCCTCACAATCAGGAGGCTGTGAGTTCAATCCTAGGTAGAAGCAGATATTTATCTCTCTGGGCACACTGAGAATATCTATGTGCGAACAAAACTCCACATTGGTGACAGGAAGGGCATCCGGCCATTAAACACTCTGCTAGCTCCATTCAGTTGCCCAGACTCCACCCTGCAAGGAATTATGGGGTCATTAAAAGAAGATGATGATTTATTGGCCCTTTGAAGTAACAACAGCAATGAAAAGAGTGACTTATGGCCGTTTTTCACACAACCGTTGCAATATCCTTATGGTCCTGTGATTTACATTCAGATGCTTGACAACCGGTTCATATTTATGACCGGTGATGTGTCCCAGGGTCATGTGATCCCCTTTTGCGACCTTCTGATGAGCAAAGTCAAAGTTAAGATTCACTTAACAACCGGGTTACTAATTTAACACCTGCAGTGACTTGCTTAACAACTTTGGCAAGACCGGTTGTAAAATGGGGCCAGACCCACTTAGCAAATGTCTCGCTTAGCAATGGAAATGTTGGGCTTGATTCTGGTAGTAAGTTGAGGATTATCAATATACGCTGCTTTTCCACTTCCAAATATTTAGGTAAAACACATCCGCCCATTGAGCCAGATCAGCGGTTAATGTGTTTCCAAGCGCAGGACCGATCTACACCAGAGGTGGGTTTCAGCAGGTTCTGACCAGTTCTGGAGAACCGGTAGCGGAAATTTTGAGTAGTTCGGAGAACCGGTAGTAAAAACTCTGACTGGCCCTGCCCCCATCTATTCTCTGCCTCCCGAGTCCCAGCTGATCAGGTGGGAATGGGGATTTTGCAGTAATCTTCCCCTGGATTGGGGAGGGAATGGAGATTTTAGAGTATCCTTCCCCTGCCACACCCACCAAGCCACACCCACAGAACCGGTAGTAAAAATTCTGACTGGCCCTGCCCCCATCTATTCTCTGCCTCCCGAGTCCCAGCTGATCGGGTGGGAATGGGGATTTTGCAGTAACCTTCCCCTGCCATGCCCACCAAGCCATGCCATGCCCTCCGAGCCACACCCGAACCGGTAGTAAAAAAATTTGAAACCCACCACTGATCTACACAGTTGAGCCATCCTAACACTCGGCATTGCCTTACACCTGGAACATATGACTCATAACCACCGCTCATCCTTACTGCTATTACCCCTGAAAAATCCATTTTTTCCCTCCCTCACTGTGTCATATCCCGTTTTTGAGGCACGTGTGCCTTCACTGGGGGGCTGAGAACAATGAACGTCAGCGCTACAGTATCATTGCTACTACAGATGCTTAGGCTGTGTCAAATTTTTCAACTTTCCATTTCCACATGTTAAGGGTTCTCGAAAGCTGTGACATGCCTTGGGGATTGTAAAAAATATTTTGGTTACTTTAATACAATTTAACTGTAAGGAACTACATAAATATCATAACTGTTTGACCTTTTGTTTGTTTCATTTACTTCAGCAAAGTGAACAAGTTGAACAAGTTGTGATTTGATGTCCTTAAATTCCCTTCCTTGAAAACTTTCTGCCATTTTATTGATTTTTATTTTGTCACAACAATATATATAAGTATCATACCAAAAGATTATATAGTATATAAACATATATATGAGTAAATATTAGGAGGTATAAGCATATATATATATAGGAAGAAGAAAAGAAAAACAATAGGACAGGAACGGTAGGCACATTTGTGCTCTTATGCATGCCCCTTATGGTCCTCTTAGGAATGGGGTGAGGTCAATAGTAGAAAGTTTTTGATTAAAGCTTTTAGGATTATGGGAAGAGACCACAGAGTCAGGTAAAGTGTTCCAAGCACTGATGATTCTGTTACAGAAGTCGTGTTTTCTGCAATCTAGATTAAAGCAGTTAACATTAAGTTTAAATCTATAGGTTGCTCTTGTATTATTGCAATTAAAGCTGAAGTAGTCTTTAACAGGAAGGACATTACAATAGATGATTCTATGAGTTAAACTTAGGTCTTGTCGAAGGTGACTGAGTTCCAAGTTTTCTAAGCCTAGGATTTCAAGTCTGGTGGGATAAGGTATTTTGTTGTTTTCAGAGGAATGGAGAACTCTTCTTGTAAAATATTTCTGGACACGTTCAATTGTATTGATGTCAGAAATGTGGTGAGGGTTCCAGGCAGGCGAGCTGTATTCAAGAATGGGTCTTGCAAATGTTTTGTATGCTCTGGTTAGTAGTGTTGTGTTTTTGGAAAAGAAGCTATGCAAGATTAGGTATACAACTCTTAGAGCCTTTTTTGCGATGTAGTTGCAGTGGGCTTTGGCATTTAGATCATTTGACATGAAAACTCCAAGGTCTTTAACGGGATGGGGGTCATCTTGAGATGCAAGGCACATGCAAAAAGGGATCAGTAGCCCCAAGTAGTCGTAGCAACAAGAAAATATGCAAAATTACGTTTTCCAAACCCAACTTTGCTTGCCTGCATAACCTCAAAGTGCTAAATTCACCCTTAACCATCAAAAGGAATCCTGGGAAAGAAACGCCTTAGTACTTCTATTAACAGGAGAAATAAAACTGAGAAGTTTTCTTTTTTTCTTTTAGTTAATAGGCACTTACTAAAGAAAGTAGCTAGATGGGCTTCCGAAATCAACTAATATAGGATATTTTCCCAAGGAAATTGAATATGGAGGAGTAACCTGACATTTAGAGCACAAAAAAGGATAAAAATAATCCTATACAAACTGGCTGAGCAATTCAAAATTGTTTACATTTCCAGAAAGAAAATTGGTGTTTAAAAACACAAATAAACCACACAGCTATTGGAAGCTGCAAATGCAGTGCATTTAATTAATAAAACTATGTAGGCTTTCTGGTATGTCTTATTTGTCCTCCTGCAATACCAGATAAGTGCTTCATAGTCACATCATAAGCACGGTGGATATGACGCTATCCTGTTTGCCATATGCATTCTGAGCCACAACCTGGGTTTTGAGAACTGCAATCACAATGCCTCACACATATAAAAGAGGTTCCAATGTAGATTCTTGCCCGGTTTGAGCCTTTACATCCTCAAATAAACTGGGCAGCAGCTGAAGGTCATTCTAATTTTCCCCAACTGTTAATGAACAGAACCTTATGTCAGAGTGTGCACTGGTCTATCACGTGTATCAACCCAGGAGCAAATACAGTCAACAGTGGTTTGTATCAAATAGTGGTTTTTATCCACAATAGGAATATATGCCTGACCGTGCCTTATGCACGGTCACTCATGCTCTTGTCACTTCTCGTCTGGATTATTGCAATGCTCTCTACATGGGGCTACCCCTGAAGTGCACTCGGAGACTCCAGCTAGTCCAGAATGCAGCTGCGCGGGTGATTGAGGGAGCACCACGTTGCTCCCGAGTAACACCACTCCTGCGCAGTCTGCACTGGCTACCTGTGGTCTTCCGGGTGCGCTTCAAGGTTTTGGTTACCACCTTTAAAGCGCTCCATGGCTTAGGGCCCGGGTACTTACGGGACCGCCTGCTGTTACCACATGCCTCCCACCGAGCCGTGCGCTCTCACAGAGAGGGTCTTCTCAGGGTGCCATCCGCCAAGCAGTGTCGGCTGGCGGCCCCCAGGGGAAGGGCCTTCTCTGTGGGAGCACCTACTCTCTGGAACGAACTTCCCCCCCGATTTATGCCAATTGCCCGACCTTCGGACCTTTCACCGGGAACCGAAAACTTATTTATTTATCCAAGCGGGACTGGCCTGATTTTTAAATTTTTAAATTTTAAATTTTTCAATTTTAATATTTTATTGGGTATTTTATATGGTCAATTGGACGGTTTTAATTTCGGCCTTTATTGAATAAGTTTTTTAATTGTTATTTTAGTGTGTATATTAATTGTTTTAATGGAGGCTGTACACCGCCCTGAGTCCTTCGGGAGAAGGGCGGTATAAAAGTTTAATTAATTAATTAATTAAATAAATAAATAAATAAATAAATAAATAAATAAATAAATAAATAAATAAATAAAAATATAGGAATACTATACATACATGTTCTACAAACAGTATCTACACAAACAGCAATTACAGCAGGGAAGAAACACATCGAAGCAACAAACACTCCAGCAGGACCTCCTCTTATTACACAGGCTCTTAAAGGGATAACAGCCAAAAACCCTGGTGACTCATTTCCCCTCCTTGCATCAGCTGGTCAGCTCTTAAATTATCACCTGGACACCTTATGTTTCCCCCCTCCAAGTTGAAGTTCTGTTCTAGTTTCTGAGAGCTCGCAGCTCAATTGTCCCATGTCCACCCAAATCAAATAAATCAAATTTTAAAAATGGGATGCAATGTAGAATAGCCCCTCATAGTGCACCCCGGACAACATGACTTTATCGTGGCTAAATAATGTACACATTTCAGCTGCTGGAACTCACAAGGATGTCCCAGCAAGAAGCAGCCGATGGATATAAAAACAATGGCTCGGATGCCTTAATGCTGTATTCTGTTATACCGTGCAAAATAAAATTTAAAAATAAACAAACAAACAAAAAAAGCAATGGTTGGCTCTCCCCCAACATTTATCAAGAGCACGCAACAGCTTTGCACAAGGTAATTCTACACTATAATCAGGAATAAGGTTTAAAACCAGGGTTCCCAACCGTGAGCAAGAATACTACACCACCCTTTCACACATTCAGTAAACTCGCCAAAGTTATACAAACAGTCCAGTCGTGAATATCAGTCTCATTGTTGCCCTCCTCTGAGAGCACAGAACAGTGTTTCTCGACCCTGTGCTGGCTGAGGAATTATGGGAGCTGAAGTCCACACACCTTCAAGTTCCCAAGGTTGAGAAACACTGGTACAGAATATTCTACACAACCATCCACCAATTTATTGCAATTCAAAATACCAATATGGTTGAGTGACCTTTGATAAAACATATGCTCACGTTATGTGAATCAGTATTTTGCCCAGAATTAAGTATTTCTATGCATTAACCCAACGATTTCAAGGAATCTTAAACATGCAGCTTCCCAATTAATACGACTTTACAAATTTTACGTCCCATCAATAAATGAATACACGTTAAAATCAAATCATTGTGTTCTTCTAGCTCATTAAGTACCTTTCGATTAACTATATCGGCTCTTCCCAAGATTCTCACAGTGCTTTGTGGACTTCAAAGATAGACTGTATCCTTTCTTCTCTTCAGTTTCAAAGGCCAACTATTGATCATGATTTATTGACCCATAGACGGAAAGAAATAGCATCATGATAAAAAAAAAAAACCTAGGGAATTGTCAGGAGCTACAATAACCTTTAAACACTGGCTCACTCTTTTTTATATCTCACCCTAATTTGAATATTCCAAAATAAGATGGTGCCATTGAGTACTTTTTCATCTCTTCTTCAGCTGGCACCTCTGATATATATTCAAAAAGGTCACGAAAATGGATTAGACCAGTGGTAGTCAACTTTGGTCCCTACCGCTCACTAGTGGGCGTTCCAGCTTTCATGGTGGGCGGTAGGGGTTTTGTTTGTATGTAGGTCTTTGGTTATTCGGGTTTTCTCCCACGTAAAATTGGAAGTGTCTTGGTGACGTTTCGACGATTTGTCATCTTCAGGCTGGTGTTTATAGCTTCATGCTTCTAGGAGCAATGTGTGATCGCAGCTGAAGCAATTTCCTTTTTTAAAAAAATTTAATTGACTTTTTAAAAAATTTTCATAGCATTATTTAAAAAAAATTTCATCAGGTTTTCATAAAATTCCCCGTGACAATTTAAATTTCTGAAAATATACTATTTGTATCGCCCGCACGTAAGTTTAGTTCACGTTACGCAAGTAAAACTAAATGGTGCTATAGTGCGACCGCAAACAAAAGAGACTCATCCCGGAATAGCTTGCACATCTCCTCCCAGCTGTAACAGACAAGCAGAGCTGGTAGCCGGCACCCCCCCAAAAAAAACCCAATCCACGATGCGCAAGAGGCATGCGCAGATGATGATACATGGTGCATTACTGTGGAACTGGTGGGCGGTTAGAAAATTTTACTACTAACAGAGATACAAAAGTGGGCAGTAGGTATAAAAAGGTTGACTACCCCTGGATTAGACCCAAATTCATAAGACAATAAGGGATGGCCAAATTGATAAGCCTCTTTGTATATCCAAGAATTTCAAAGCAACAAGGAGATGCAAACCTACCACTGGTGGGTTTCAAAAATTTTTACTACCAGTTCTGTGGGTGTGTCTTGGTGGGTGAGGCAGGGGAAGGATACTGCAAAATCCCCATTTCCTCCCGATCAGCTGAGACTCGGGAGGCAGAGAATAGATGGGGGTGGCGCCAGTCAGAATTTTTACTACCGGTTCTCTGAACTACTCAAAATTTCCGCTACCGGTTCTCCAGAACTGGTCAGAACCTGCTGAAACCCATCTCTGAAACCTACCCAAGGAAATTTTAATTAATCCTACACTTTTACTATCCAGAATGTCTGCACTGCCTTTCTTTTAAACCCTGTGCTAATAATGTCAAATACAATGACAATGAAGTTATTATTATAACTATTCTCCTGGAACACTTTTTGAAGTGGTTAAAGCAGCAAGCCAGAAAGCAGGAGAACGGGAATTCAAGTCCGGCCTCGGAATGGGATCACTTGCCATGGCTGACTCAATGTAGACAACTCGTCGTGGGACAGTTCAACACAGGGTAACTCACAAGAGGGACAAGTAAAATTGCAGCTCACCCCAGCTTCGAGGACTTCTAACTTGAGAAGGTTCAAACCAAAAGCAAGGCAAGGCAGATAACCATCTATCTGAGATGGTATAGGGTTTCTTGTCGGGGCAGGGGGTTGGACTAGAAGGCCTCCAATGTCCTTTCCAACTCTGTTGTTGTTGTTGTTGTTGTTGTTGTTGTTGTTGTTGTTGTTGTTGTTATTATTATTATTATTATTATTAAGGCCCACTGAGTTGAGTTGCCTTACAGCGAGTTGCCCTGAAGTAAGTTAGAATAGAATAGAATAGAATAGAATAACAGAGTTGGAAGGGACCTTGAAGGTCTTCTAGTCCAGGCAGGAAACCCCATATCATTTCAGACAAATGGTTGTCCAATCTCTTCTTAAAAACTTCCAGTGTTGGAGCATTCACAACTTCTGGAGGCAAGTTGTTCCACTGATTAATTGTTCTCACTATCAGGAAATTTCTCCTTAGTTCTAAGTTGCTTCTCTCCTTGATGAGTTTCCATCCATTGCTTCTTGTCCTGCCCTCAGGTGCTTTGGAGAATAGTTTGACTCCCTCTTCTCTGTGGCAGCCCCTGAGATATTGGAAGACTGCTATCATGTCTCCCCTAGTCCTTCTTTTCATTAAACTAGGCATACTGAGTTCCTGCAACCGTTCTTCATATGTTTTAGCCTCCAGTCCCCTAATCATCTTTGTTGCTCTTCTCTGCACTCTTTCTAGAGTCTCAACATCTTTTTTACATCGTGGTGACCAAAACTGGATGCAGGATTCCAAGTGTGACCTTTCCAAGGCATTGTAAAATGGTATTAACACTTCATGTGATCTTAATTTTATCCCTCTGTTTATGCAGCCTAGGGCGGTTGGCCAGGGCAAATTGGCCAAGGCGAATGGACTGTGTCATGTCAGCCAGGGTGGGATTGTCCCATGACAAGTTGGCTGCAGCAAGTCAGATGGAGCAAGTTGGCCGGTTCATGTTGGCTGCGGTGAATTGACTGCGCTGAATTGTCCTAGATGCACTGGACTACACACAGACTTCTTCATCTGAGATGAACTAATGCTGGCTAAACGTGGCCTGATTTCCTACCTGAAATGTAGGGAAAGAGATACAATTGCCAAATTCAGATTTGCGTTCTTCCTCCTGTCGCGGCATTGCCAGGCTTTTATCCGCAGCACATCATTATATCAGCGGATTGCAAAATAAGACTCACTTCTCTCCAGTACGTTTTCTTCCATCTCCTATTAAACGCAATACAATGGCAGGGAATGCATAAATTCCTGGGGCCCCATCTGTGCTGTACAGCAGCTATCTTAAGAAGAAGAAGAAGAAGAAAAGCTGTCTTATTAATAGAATTATACATTCCAGGATTAATCAGCTTGTGCTGGCCATTTACATTTCTCATTTTGCTATCCCTTTTATGAGTCTAATAGGCTGAAGTAGCTGAAAAATGATATAACTTTATTTTTTAAAAAAAAAAAAAAATCACTCCTGCTGATTGCCCTATGGATCACAGTTAAATTTAACGCCCGTTCCCTCCTCTCTCTCCCTCCCTCCCTCCCTCCCTCTCTTTCTCTCTGTGTCTGTCTCTCTCTTTTCTCTTTTTTCCTCAAAGACTGTTTCGGAGGAAGCCCTGGTTTGTGCCATAAGTAAGTTGGCACTGGATGATTCAATGAGCAGTAAATGATTGGAGGTCTCTATTATCTATTAAATGTATCTATCTGTTGTGTCTGGACCCCCCCTCCCCGAGCCGGGCCCCCTGCCAGAAAGTGACTTGGAAAGCGAGGGGGAAGGGCCATCAGGACTTACCTCGGGAGCACCGGCTTCCCTGGCTCAGCTCCATGAGGCAGAGGCAGGCCAGGTGGAGGAGATAATGAGGCCTCCGTCCCCTGACTCTTCGCCCCCCCGGGCCACACCTCCAGACCCAGCTGATGGCAATCAGGCCTGGCTTGACCCTAGGTTTCGTAGGCAGGAGAGGTGGGAACAACAGAAGCAGGGGTGGGGCAGGCCTAGGAAGTGCTGAGTCATGGAGCCACACCCCATAGGATATAAAAGCAGCAAGAGCTGCTATGCCTCTTCGTAGCAGGCAAATCAACTGCTTAACTAAGAGCTGAAGTACTGTTTGTTTACTCATCGGCATCAAGGGAGATAACAGAGACATTTGGCAGACGCTCGCTAGTTTGCTGCCAGAGCTGATAGTGCCAGCTAATTAAGTCATCGCTCGGATGGAGGCGAGAGGGGACAGAACACTCTCATATTTATTCAGTACAGTTCAAAATGATGTATACAATGGTCCCTACTTTTAATTTCTCCACCCACAGACATAGAAGCCATCCTGTAAGGTCAGTTGGGCCAAGAAGCAGTGACTGGTTCAAGATCACCCAGCTGGCTTCCACGCCTAAGGTGAGACTAGAACTCACACCCTCTTGGTGATTGGTCCGAAGTCATCCAGTCAGCTTTCATGCCTAAAATGGGAGTGGAACTTACAGTCTCGTGGTGATTGGCCCCAAGTCAGCCTGCCAGCCAGCATTCATGCATAAGGCGGGATTAGAACTCATCATCTCCTGGTGATTGGCCTAAAGTCAGCCAGCCAGCTTTCATGCCTAGGGCAGCACTAGAACTCATCATCTCTTGCTGATAGGCCCAAAGTCACCTAGCTGGCTTTCATGCCGAAGGTGGGACTAGAACTCACGGCCTCCCAGTTTCTAGCTCAGTACCATTAGCCACTATAATGCCAATAGCAACATGGCTCTGGGCAGGGGTGGGTTTCAAACCCGTTGCTACCGGTTTGCTCATGGGTACGCACGAGCTTGCACATGCGATGCTTCTGCGCATGCTCAGAAGCATCTGGACGGGTGGGCGGAGCCTGATGCTGCCGCTACCAGTTCACCTGATCCAAAGCAAACCGGTAGCAATCCACCACTAGTTCTTGGCATGAATAATCCTTCTTCGTGTTCCTCAATTCCCTTTTAGTTCTTTTCAGCAAATTATAATTAGATTCCAAGGAGCAGATGTACGAATGGAAGTCCCTAAGTCAAGATCCTAAGGATAGCCACAGACTAGCCAGCCTTTTCAATGAGTCTATCAGGGATGGAAAGTATCGGGTTGCCATTGTCAAAGATGGTTATTACCGCAACTGCCAAGTCTCTGGGCATTGCAATGCCATAACACATTATGACTTTTCTGTTTTAATGGGATTTTTCTAGACTGCTTGGTAGGAAAACAAAAAAAAGCAGGCCGGGGCGGGGGGAAAGCAATTCCATTAACCATACTATAAAGGCACCTATTTATTAGTACTTTATAACTGTGGCAGAAACGAAAAACAAATCAAAAAAACACCTCGCCGCATTTCTTCAACCTAATTACAGCTGACAAATATGAAAATTGAAATCAAAAGTTATATTTTCAGCTACCGTGCGCTGTACATTTGTGGTTCACTACCTTCCCAACTATTTATTTTACCAATATGGTCTCCGCACTAGATTAAATGTTTTCCCACCTTTGGGGAGGGGGGGCTACAGCTTTCAAAACATTGACTCCGGTTTTATTTTTTCTCAACTCCGGGCTCAGAAGAACTAAACAAGTTTTGTTTGCCAGTCCCAAAAACCTGAGAGTTGCAGATGAAAACCGGAAGGAAGAATTGGGTTGCTTGCAAAGATCCCAATGTGTCGTGTACCACTCCCCCTCCGGGTCTAGGAAGTCCGTATCAAGCGTGGCCACGAAGCCTCTGCAGCTTTGCCAAATTCCTTTCAGATTTCTCAGGACAGGCAGGAATCCAAGTTGTGACTTCAGCAAACTAGATGAGACTTTGCTTGACTCAAGGAATGTCGAAAGCAGGTCCTTTATATAGGCTGTGGGGTGTGGCTCCATGACTCAGCATTTATCCAGGCCTGCCCCTCCCTTCCTTCTGCTGACATCGCCTCTCAGATCTCTGGAAGCGAGGATCCTCCCACTTGAATTCTCTTCAGCTGGATCTGCTGTCGGTAATTCCAGCACGTGGCTGGCTCCCTAATCACACACTGTAGGAGTGAGGTTTGTTTGTTCATTCCTGACATCCTGTCCGGGCATGGGGCCAGGGCCGGGGGCTGGAGGCATGACAGACCGTTCATCTTCATTATCAGACTCCGAGTCTGATAGCAGACCCGGGATGAGACGGGAGGGGCCCGGCTAAGGAGAGGAGGGAGGACGAGGCACAACACAATGTAGACATTTTGTCTGCTTTTTGCATTCAAATCTAGACCGTAAAAAATAAACCTGCTGTTTCCTACGGTAAATGTCCTTGCTACATTTGCATTCTTCATGTGTCAATCTTGTCCGTTCATCTAATGGGGTCAAAGCAGGGGTAAAATCTGAACTGATTTACTATCGGTTCACTGGCTGAGCATGCGCATTGCGTGTCAAAGGTGCACATCTGCACTGCGTACCACACACCAAATGCGAAGTGCGTGCAAGCACAGTGCACACCGAAAGGATGCATGGGGTAAGTAGAACAGCGCAGGGCGGGGTGGGGTGATGAGCTGTGTCGCACGATTTTTTTTTTTTACTTTCAAAAGCATTTTTTTACAACCTATTCGGCTGAATAGGTTGGAAAAAAATGCTTTTAAAAGTTAAAAAAAGGCTCCGACGATCACAACTGAGCTGTGCGATTGTCAGAGCCTTTTTTTTAACTTTTTTTTTTTTTTTTTTTACTTTTTAAAGCATTTTTAACTACCGGTTCCAAAGGACCGGTAGTAAAAAAAAAATGCTTTTAAAAGTAAAAAAAAAAAAAGTTCCAACGATCGCATGTCACTCACCTAACCACTGGAAGTTTTTTAAACTTTTTTTTTACTACTGGTTCAGCAAACCAGTAGCCTTTTTTACTATCAATTCAGGTGAACTGGACCAAATTGGGAGCATTTCTCCCCTCGGTCAAAATGCTCCATGTGTTGCTGTCTGTATCTTATGTGACAGAGGTATGGGTACTAAAATAATTAATCGGTCATTCCCTCCAGGAGAGAGAAGTGGAATCTAGAAAAAATGCAGAGAAGAGCAACCAGGGTGATTAGGGGGACTGGAGACTAAAACGTTGCGATAAACGGTTGCAGGAACTGGGCATGGCTAGTCACGTGGAAGAGATGGACCAGGGGAGACATAATAGCAGTCTTCCAATGTTTGAGAGGCTGTCCCAGAGAGGAAGGGGGTCAAGCTATTTTCCAAGGCACCTGAAGGCCAAAGGAATAATGGATGGAAACTGAACAAGGAGAGATTCAACCTGGAAATAAGGAGAAATTTTCTGACAGTAAGAACTATCGACCAATGGAACATTAGTTGCTTTCAAAAGTTGTGGGAGTTTTATCACTTGGAAGCTTTCAAGAAGATATTGGAGTGCCCTCTGTCAGAAATGGTGTCGGGTCTCCTGCTTGGGCAGGGGTTGGACTAGATGACCTACAAGGTCCCTTCCAACTCTGTTAATCTGTTTAGAATCTGTTAAATTTCGTTTATTTTATTTAGTGTACGGCATCTACAAAGGTCATGCACATCACTGATGTACCAATTTAGTGTGAAGCATAAACCATAATAAAATCACCATAACATGGAGAACGGCAGGGGGAATAGATGTTACATAATTTGATATGTAAGGAAATTAACCATCTAACAGTTTCTGGTGTGGCTCTGATAAGATCCTCCCATCATTTCCTGAGGGGCCATTCTTGAACCATGAGTGGTTCAAGTTTATTCTGGTACACCATAGTCACATTCTGGACTTTTGACCATTCCCCACTCAAACAACTTTGCCTTAGCTCTGGGACGGCCTGTCCTGATTCTGTTCAGGTGGCTTCATATTTCTCGGAACAACTGTATTCCTGAAAGTGGTTGTGTTTATTAAAGAGAGGTTAAGTGGCAATCCGGCCCTCTCAATTCCTGGCAAATCGATGGGGAAGAAACGGAGGTAGTGACAGATTTTATTTTCCTGGGCTCCAAGATCACCGCAGATGGGGACTGCAGCCAAGAAATTAAAAGACGCTTGCTCCTGGGGAGGAAAGCTATGGCAAAGTTAGCATACTAAAAAGCAGAGACATCACCGTGTCAACAAAAATGCATATAGTCAAGGCTACCGGTTTTCCAAGCTGCAGTGCATGGCTGTGAAAGTTGGACCATAAGAAAGGCTGAGCGCCAAAGAATTGAGGCCTTTGAATTCTGGTGTTGGAGAAGACTCCTGCGAGTCCCTTGGACTGCAAGTCAATCCAACCAGTCAGTCCTAGAGGAGATCAACCCTGACTGCTCTTTAGAAGGCCAGATCCTGAAGAGGAAACTGAAATACTTTGGCCACCTAATGAGAAGCAAGGACTCACTGGAGAAGAGCCGAATGCTGGGAAAGATTGAGGGCAAAAGAAGAAGGGGACAGCAGAGAATGAGGTGGCTGGAGGAGTCACTGAAGCAGTCAGTGTGATCTTAAATGGATTCCAGAGGATGGTAGAGGACAGGAAGGCCTGGAGGAACATTGTCCATGGGGTCATGATGGGTCGGATACGACTTCGCAACAAACAACAAGAAGTGGCAGTGGGAATATTAGGGGCAAGTGGGAAAGATGCGGTCTTGTATGACCCTCAAGTCAAAAACAAATACAGGTAGCCCTTGACTTAAAACCACCATTGAGCCCAAAATGTCTGTTGCTAAGTGAGGCAGTTGTTAAGTGAGTTTTGCCCCATTTTATGACCTTTCTTGCCACTGTCGTTATATGAATCGAGGCAGTGGTTGAGTTAGTAACATGGCTGTAAAGTGAATCTGGTTTATGTGTTGACTTTGCTTGTCAGAAGGTCGCAAAACGGGACCACGGGACCCCGAGACACTGCCAATCGTCATAAATATGAGTCAAGTTATATGAGTCAAAAGGGCCGTGGATAGCTCAGGCTGTAAGGAGCCTGTTATTAGAACACAGTAGCGTGCAATTACTGCAGGTTCGAGCCCAGCCCAAGGTTGACTCAGCCTTCCATCCTTTATAAGGTAGGTAAAATGAGGACCCAGATTATTGGGGGGGCAATAAGTTGACTTTGTAAATATACAAATAGAATGAGACTATTGCCTTATACACTGTAAGCCGCCCTGAGTCTTCGGAAAAGGGCGGGATATAAATGTAAATAAAAAAAAATTAAAAAAAAAGTTGCCAATTATTATTTTTTTTATTTTATTTTTTTATTTGCATTTATATCCCGCCCTTCTCCGAAGACTCAGGGCGGCTTACACTATGTCAAGCAATAGTCTTCATCCATTTGTATATTATATACAAAGTCAACTTGTATTGCCCCCCCCAACAATCATTTTACCTACCTTATAAAGGATGGAAGGCTCATCCTTTATAAATCCTAATTTTACCTACCTTATAAAGGATGGAAGGCTGAGTCAACCTTGGGCCTGGTAGGACTCGAGCCTGCAGTAATTGTAATTGCAGGCAGCTGTGTGTTAATAACAGACTGCATTAGCCTGTTGAGCCAGTTCCCAGCCCTACGATGGTCATAAGTCACTTTTTTCCAATGCCGTTGTCACTTCAAATGGTCACAAAACAAATGATTGTAAGTTGAGGACTACTGTAATTGCAATAGCAGAGTTACAAAATTGTATAACGGTGTGGTTTTGGCATGGCTCTCTCTCCCCATTGATGCTGCAAACCTATTTGACGTGGGGGTTTTTTTCCCCCCAATTTCCTCTCCATTATTAGGAATTTAAAATAATTCTTGTCAACACATTTCCTTTCCTTTTCCTCCCCCCACAATAACTATACAATTAAAATCAATCCCCCTCCCTTTTTTTTTTTTTTTGTCATCTTGTTCTTGGCTTGCATAGACATTTAATGGATATCGAGGGAGCTAATGACTGCTGCTAGAAAATTCATTTTAAATTTGCTATTTATAAAGTACTCCACGCTCAGGTGGGAAATTATCACAAAGAACAGGGAAAGGGGGACACAAAAGGAGAAAATGATACAACCACGATAAGGCTAATGGGAACTGGCAGCTGTAGGAGAGTGGGAAGACTATACCCACTTCTGGAAGGGTATTAAAAATACTCCAACTTGAACTGGAATTCAGCAGCTAAAAACAAGCAGGAAAAACATCTGGATTAAAGAGCAGGGAAAGAAAGTTACGCACACATTGTATGTTCAGTGATACCCCTGGATCTTAACACTATAAAGTGTTAGTGCCACTTTATAATGCCTTGGTAAGGCCACACTTGGAATATTGCATCCAGTTTTGGTCGCCACGATGTAAAAAAGATGTTGAGACTCTAGAAAGAGTGCAGAGAAGAGCAACAAAGATGATTAGGGGGGACTGGAGGCTAAAACATATGAAGAACGGTTGCAGGAACTGGGTATGTCTAGTTTAATAAAAAGAAGGACTAGGGGAGACATGATAGCAGTGTTCCAATATCTCAGGGGTTGCCACAAAGAAGAGGGAGTCAAACTATTCTCCAAAGCACCTGAGGGTAGAACAAGAAGCAATGGGTGGAAACTGATCAAGGAAAGAAGCAACTTAGAACTAAGGAGAAATTTCCTGACAGTTAGAACAATTAATAAGTGGAACAACTTGCCTGCAGAAGTTGTGAATGCTCTAACACTGGAAATTTTTAAGAAAATGTTGGATAACCATCTGACTGAGATGGTGTAGGGTTTCCTGCCTGGGCAGGGGGTTGGACTAAGGCCTCCAAGGTCCCTTCCAACTCTGTTGTTATATTATATTAACTTTGAATACTCCTAAATTTATGATCTACTCCAAAGTAAGGCAGAGATGTCCATGTATAAGTTCCATCAGTACTCAAAAAGAGGGCTGTGAAAATATTTACAGACCCATCACATCCTGGACATAAACTGTTTCAACTCCTACCCTCAAAACGACACTACAGAGCCCTGCACACCAGAACAACTGGACACAAGAGCAGTTTCTTCCCGAACTCCATCACTCTGCTAAACAAATAATTCCCTCAACACTGTCAAACTATTTACTAAATCTGCACTACTATTAATCTTCTCATCATTCCTATCACCCATCTACTTCCACTTATGACTGTATGACTGTAACTTTGTTGCTTGTATCCTTACAATTTATATTGATATTGATTGTTTCCTGATTACTTATTTGTACCCTATGACTATCATTAAGTGTTGTATCATTAAGTGTTAAATTTGTACCCTATGACTATCGTTAAATGTTGTTCCTTATGATTCTTGATGAACGTATCTTTTATGTACACTGAGAGTGTATGCACCGAGACAAATTCCTTGTGTGTGCATACTTGGCCTATAAAAAATTATATTCTATTACCTTCGCTACCGGTTTGGAACTGTGAGCGCACACACGTGCGCTGGTTTTGTTCACGCACGGCACTTCTGCAGATGTGCAGAGCATCCATGATGACGTCCGGGTGGGCGGATGGAACCTCCCACCACCGCCAGTATTGGTTCACCCGAACCAGGGCGAACCGGTAGAAACCCACCACTGAGTTCCATTTACACACTGTATGAAGGCCCAATGTACTGTACTTGATTTTGCTCAGCCCTGTATAAACCTAGCCATTGTGCCAAGTAAACCATGATTTTGGGTTTAGTATAGTACAAAAGCCTAGCCAACTGCAACAAGACTAGGATTAATCAAGCCACTGCTTAGTATGAGACTCATGGAAGGCATTTTTCCTTGAGGGTTCTGAGCCCTTCAGAAAGATCACCTTTGAAATTTTGGATTTCATCGTCATCCAGTCAGCAATCTTGACAGATGATGAAAGGACTAGGGATGACATGATTACAATGTTCCGATATCTCAGGGGCTGCCACAAAGAAGATGGAGTCAAACTATTCTCCAAAGCACCAGAAGGCAGGACAAGAAGCAATGGGTGAAAACTAATCAAGGAGAGAAGCAACCTAGAACTAAGGAGAAATTTCCTGACAGTGAGAACAATTAGTCAGCGGAACAACTTGGCTCCAGAAGTTGTGGGTGCTCCAATACTGGAAGTTTTTAAGAAGAGATTGGATAACTATTTGTCTGAAGTGGTGTAGGGTTTTCTGCCTAAGCAGGGGGTTGGACTAGAAGACTTCCAAGGTCCCTTCCATCTACTCTACTCTACTCTACTCTACTCTACTCTACTCTACTCTACTCTACTCTACTCTACTCTACTCTACTCTACTCTACTCTACTCTACTCTACCAGCCTTCTGTTGAGCTGAAAACCCATAAACAGCCATGGGAAGTTTTGCGCCATGATGGTTTAAAACAAGGGTGTCCAATTTCCATAACTTTAAGACTTGTGGACTTCACCACCCAGATTTGGAGTTGGCTGGGGAATTCTGGGATTTGACGTCCACAGGTCTTAAAAGTTGTTGTTCTAGATGTTGCTGGACAATAGGGAAAATGGGGGTTGTTGTTGTTAGTTGCGAAGTCGTGTCCGACCCATCGCGACCCCATGGACAACATTCCTCCAGGCCTTCCTGTCCTCTATCATCCTCTGGAGTCCATTTAAGCTCACGCCGACTGCTTCAGTGACTCCATACAGCCACCTCGTTCTCTGTCGTCCCCTTCTTCTTTTGCCCTCAATCTTTCCCAGCATTAGGCTCTTCTCCAGTGAGTGATCAGAAGATACTGACAGATTAACAGAGTTAGAAGGGACCTTGTAGGTCATCCAGTCCAACCCCCTACACCAGGGGTCTCCAACCTTGGCAACTTTAAGACTTGTGGACTTCAACTCCCAGAGTTCCTAAGACAGCGAAGGTGCCTGAGGAACTCTGGGAGTTGAAGTCCACAAGTCTTAAAGTTGCCAAGGTTGGAGACCCCTGCCCTATACCATATTCTGACAGATGGCAGTCCAGTCTCTTCTTGGAAGCTTCCAATGATGAAGCTCCCATATATTCATTGTTGTTGTTGTTGTTAGTTGCGAAGTCGTGTCCGACCCATTGCGACCCCATGGACAACATTCCTCCAGGCCTTCCTGTCCTCTATCATCCTCTGGAGTTCATTTAAGCTCACGCCAACTGCTTCAGTGACTCCATCCAGCCACCTCGTTCTCTGTCGTCCCCTTCTTCTTTTGCCCTCAATCTTTCCCAGCATTAGGCTCTTCTCCAGTGAGTGATCAGAAGATACTGACAGATTAACAGAGTTAGAAGGGACCTTGTAGGTCATCCAGTCCAACCCCCTACATCAGGGGTCTCCAACCTTGGCAACTTTAAGACTTGTGGACTTCAACTCCCAGAGTTCCTAAGACAGCGAAGGTGCCTGAGGAACTCTGGGAGTTGAAGTCCACAAGTCTTAAAGTTGCCAAGGTTGGAGACCCCTGCCCTATACCATATTCTGACAGATGGCAGTCCAGTCTCTTCTTGAAAGCTTCCAGTGATGAAGCTCCCATATATTCATTGTTGTTGTTGTTAGTTGCGAAGTCGTGTCTGACTCATCGCGACCCCATGGACAATGTTCCTCCAGGCCTTCCTGTCCTCTACCATCTTCTGGAGTCCATTTAAACTCATGCCTACTGCTTCAGTGACTCCATCCAGCCACCTCATTCTCTGTCGTCCCCTTCTTCTTTTGCCCTCAATCGTTCCCAGCATTAGGCTCTTCTCCAGTGAGTCCTTCTTTCTCATTAGGTGGCCAAAGGATTTGAGTTTCCTCTTCAGGATCTGGGAAAATGGGGGAAACCATTGTAAAACTGCACCCATTTCAAATATATCTTCCTTCTATACTAGGAAAGAGCGATGGAAAATGCAAGGCATCGTAGTCCCGAAAGTGCTCTTTAATTATATTCTTTCTTTGAAGAAGATGTTTCACTTCTCATTTAAGAAGCCTCTTTAGTTCTTCAGAACTGAAGAAGCTTCTTGGAGGAGAAGTGAAATGCCTTCTCAAGGAGAAAACATAGTCCAGTTGCCTTTTGAAAAAGCACCTTTGAGACACCTGGATGTCTGAGAATCTCCATAGACATTTAACATTATAGACTCTGAACTGCGGACCCTTATTGCTTCGTCTGACAGCTACCACAAGTAGTAACTCCTTTACTTCTTCTATTCTGCAGATCCTCTTACAAATCCCCTTGGTATTATAGCTGAATTAACCACCCTTCTTTCCTTGATTGCACAATGGCTATCAAAGCAGACAGTTGTTGGCAAGAGATTTGATTACAGAATTTCCAAGACTGTAATACAGCCCCCGTCCCATACAATTGGACTTGTACGTTCAATGTTATTTAGAGGCTAATTCCACATCTCGGAAGCAGCTTTGCAGTTTGATTTTTCAATAATAGGCTCCATGCGAAGCCCTTAAGCTCCTGAAAGCAATCTGAAAACTGTTTTTTGTTGGGTTTTGGGGTTTTTTTTTTGCTTTCCATTTACATAAACACAAGTGGATCAGAAGGAATAATAATAGTTAATGCATTATTTGGGGGCTTTAGAACTGGCTGCTAATGCGATGTCAGCATTCAAAGACTTGAAATCGTACAATGGGAAAATGTTGACATGCAAGGAAGGCTGTGCTAAAGTAAACAATAAATAATACAATATCTAATGTGTGATTCACTGACACGTCGCCTTGGCTCAGTGGATTCAGCAGACGCAAATAGATTGGGCTCGCAATCTACCCGGTGCCTAAAAGGGCTTCATTACAGTAGACGCAAAGTCATTTTAAGTGGCCTCTACGCCAAACCATAGCTAAGTCCTCCCATCATATCTCTGGTAACTGGGAATAACAGCGATGATGATCCAGCTTTTTTGGATGGTGCTGTGGAATGAAAGCACATATGAAGCCTTCTACGGTGAACCAAGAGTCAGTTTGCAGGATGGATAAAAATCGATGATTTTTTTTAAAAAAAATGGATTTTTTTATTTAAATCTGATTTTTTTTTTAATCAAATTTATTTTCATAAATCAGAGTAAAATAATCTACCTAAAGATAGTTTTCTACTTAGGCTACATTGATAATTTAGTTTATTCAGCATGAAATGGAGCTTAGGTGTGTAGCTTGAGGCTGTATATTCTGCAATATTTACATTTTTGGGAAACTCATTCAATGAATCCAAGCTCTGCAAGCCGAGATAATGTGCACTGCATCGATGCATTCACACAATTTCACAGTAACCATGAGATAAATCATAAAACGAAGTTCAGGAATATTCCTTTATCCCATTGTTTTGCAAATCTATGTACATGACAAATTGTATGATTGCTTGAAGAGAAAGGCATCTGTACCACCAGGCTCTAAGTGTGAGGAGGAAGGGCAAGCGGTAAAAATGAAAGTGAAACCTTCTGTTCTGTCCTCCTTCGCCTCTGTCTGAGTGATGGCTTAATTAGCCGGCACTATCAGCTCTGGCAGCAGAATGTCTGCCAAGTTCTCTGATATTTCCCTCAACGCTGGTGAGTCACTTCAGCTCTTAGTTAATCAGTTGATTTGCCGGCTACGAAGAGACACAGCAGCTCTCGCTGCCTTTATATCCTGTGGGGTGTGGCTCCATGACTCAGCATTTCCTCTGCTTCTGTTGTTCCCTCCTCTCCTGCGTACGAAACCTAGGGTTCAACCAAGCCTGATTGCCGTCAGCTGGGTCTGAAGGCGTGGCCTGGGGGGGGGGAAAGTCAGGGGACAGAGGCCTCATTATTTCTTCCACCTGGCCTGCCTTTGGCTCCTGGAGCTGAGCCAGGGAAGCCGTTGCTCCTGAGGTAAGTCCTGACGGCCCTTCCCCCTCACTTTCCAAGTCACTTTCTGGCAGGAGGCCCAGCTCGGGGGGTGCAGACACAACACCTTCTAAGCAGCTTATAAATACCGTTTTCCCCAAAATAAGACAGCCCCTGATAACAAGCTCAGTCAGGCTTTTGAGAGCATGGCAATAAGGCCAAGCGCTTATTTCAGGGTTCAAAAAAAATATAAGACAGGGTCTTATTTTGGGGGAAACACGGTATAATATTAAAGAGCACTTGTCATTTTAGATCCATCATGGCAGCACCTGTTAGCATCCACTCACCTGCTGCCCGCCACATCCCTCACCTTGTTGTGTCATTGCCGCATCACCAGCCATCCCATTAAAGTATCTGGGACTGTCGGTGAGTCCACGGTGGGTCAGAGGAGGAGATGCTGTGGGACCAAGATGACAGCTGCTCTTTAAAAAGTATGATTTAAATCGAGTTGATTTAAATTAAGCCTTTTTACTAGTGATTTAAATAGGTTTTTAAATCTTATTTATTTATTTATTTATTTATTTATTTATTTATTTATTCAAATTTTTATACCGCCCTATCTCCCGAAGGACTCAGGGCGGTGTACAGCCAAATAAAAACATAAGAATAATACAAATAAAAACAAAAATTAAAAAACTTATTAATTAGGACGAAATTAAAATATCACTAAAATAATTTAAAACCCCATTAAAACTAAATTTAAAACTAAAAACCCTAGGCTAGCCCTGTGCAAATAAACAGATGTGTCTTAAGCTCGCGGCGGAAGGTTCGGAGGTCGGGAAGTTGACGCAGCCCTGGGGAAAGCTCGTTCCAGAGGGTGGGAGCCCCCACAGAGAAAGCCCTTCCTCTGGGTGTCGCCAGTCGGCACTGCCTGGCGGATGGCACCCTAAGGAGTCCCTCTCTGTGAGAGCGTACGGGTCGGTGGGGGGCAATCGGTGGCAGTAGGTGGTCCCGTAAGTAACCCGGCCCTATGCCGTGATTTTAATTGTGATTTTAATCAAATCCACCCTGTCAGTCTGTCAAGGATAGCTGGATAAGTTAGCTCTTGCATCTCACAACTCCAGGCACTTCCATGCACCACGTCTGAGATGTTATGTACAGGTGGGGCAAGTGCCTTTCAGTGGAAATAGGTCTTTCAACTTCTCAGGAATGACATAAACTGTATTGTGGATCCCGCCCTCTCATTTGGCAAGTCAACGATGCCTTATGATTTCGACGACTGGGAGTTGAAGTCCACCAGTCTTAAAGTCGCCGAGGTTGGACACCCCCGTTTTAGATGTCACCGGGGGATGGAGACAACAGGGCAACCACTGTAGAGACTGTGCCCCTTTCAAAAGGCATTGCTTCTACATTAGAAAAGAGAGATGGAAATTGCAACGCATTGTAGACTCTGAACTACAGACAACTCACATAACTTTGTGCGGCAAGCTTAATCATCTCTCACTCCTATCTACAAACCTAGTAACCATCCTCCTGTGGTGGGATTCAGCCGGTTCGGTCTGGATCGCGCAAACCGATAGCAGCGATTGTGGGAGGCTCTGCCCACCTGCCCAGATGTAATATATGACTACTGAGCATGCGCAGATCATGCGCATGCACAGAGGTGGCGCGTGCAAGCGCACACACTCACATTTGCTAAACGGTAGGCAAGATAAGTGAATCCCACTTCTGCCATCCCCATCTAAGGGCCAAGCATGCTATATTTAACAACCCCGGATGACACCCTAGATTATAGAGCTAATTATCAATGTAATGTATCTCTGAAAGAGTGGAAGTCAGTGCTAAACTAGGATATTCAGAACTACAGTTGTGTGTTCAATAAAGTATGAATGCACCTTCAGGTAAAGTGTATTCATACCTTACAATGACTTGCCCTGGTTTGCCCCACATTTCCATTATTCTATGATATTTTGCATGGGGATTTCAAACATCGGGAAAAAGAAGAGACATCTTGGGAGAAGATTCTAGTACCGCTCTAAATATATTGATTCTTTAAAGATAAAGCTGTAAGAAACCCTGTTGGCCAATTTATGCATATATACGCATAGAGGAAGAGGGAGAAGGAGAGGAGGAAGAGATGAAGGAAAAGAGGGGGAGAGAGAGAAGAAGAGAAGCAGGAAGAGACGGAAAGGGAGGGGAATGGAGAGGAGGAGAGGGAGGAGGAGAGGGAGAGGGAGGAAGGTGGTGTTGTGGTCTGTCAGCAGCCTACGGAGCTGGCAATGGAATCAGACAGCGATGAGGCTGAGGTGAGGCCAGGGCCATCGGGAAGTGAGGTGCGGACTCCAGAGCTCCAGAGACTGATAGTAGTGAGGCAGAGGAACAGGAGGAGCCTGTTCCTAATGCACACATGAGAAGAGCTGCCAGAAGGCAAGAGCAGCTCAAGCAGAGAGGACAACTCAGGAGTAGGGCCAAGAGATGATCGGCCCCTCCCATAAGGCTTAAAACAGACCAGCACTGGTGTTTCAGCTTGCCAGAAAACAACATTGTAGCTGTGTCCTCTGCTTCATCTTCTGCTTCGTGTATGTCTTTGTTTTTGTGGCTTCTGGATGTTTGCCAGGAAGGGCCTTTGGCAGTTTGCCTAATTGGACCGAGGTTTGTGAGATAACTGAGGAATTTGTGTTGGGAGGCATTTGTTTTACTTTGAGCTGAACTACGCTGGAAATGAAATAATTCCCAGCTGTTCAAATAAAGTTTATTTTTCCACAGACTAAGTTTATTACTACCTACTTGGGCCTGGGTCACAACAGGTGGGGGCAGATTGGAGAAAGAAATCTGTTATATGTCTCCACTTGCTTTTGCAGTTTCGGGAGTTTGGGGTTTTTTATATCTCTTTTAAAACATCTGGACGGGGGAGTGGGGATATGTTCAGGCTGCTAACAGTAGAATGAAATGGCTTTTCAAGGCCCAGGGGACTCTCACTCCTGGGGAAAGGCCAAGAACGAAGGACCAGCTCAAGTGCGAAACCAGTAATCGGGCAACAAGTTGAAGGAGGAGAGACTGCATGGTCAAAAGGCCAATTAATTTACAAGTGTTCTCAGTGTTGGATACATTATCTGTTAGCAGATCAAAAATCCATGCTACGCTTCCTGGGAATGAGATGAGATTGGCAAACCCTCACCTTTGAGTTATTATTAAGAGGAAGAAGCTGTTGTGTCTCGTCTGATCTCACCACAGCCGGGGCCTTCTTATCTGCTTCCGAACACGGAGGAATGACCTAGTATGCCTCCCGGCCCCAGCCCTGGCTCCATGCCCAGACAGGCTGAAGAGGAGGAAATACCTCCAGCCCCCAGCTCTGGCTCCATGCCCAGGCAAACGGAGCAACTAGACCCCTCCCCCTTCTCCATAGCATGTGAGCCTGAGGGAGGTCAATTGCCAACAGCTGCCGACTGGAGTGACCCTCGCGTCAGAAGACTTGATAGGCGGAGGCAACAGAAGGAAGGGAGGGGCAGGCCTGGATAAGTGCTGAGTCATGGAGCCACACCCCATGGCCTATATAAAGGATCTGCTTTCTGGCATTCTCTGAGTCAGGCAAAGTCTAAACATATCTTGCTGAAGTCACTTTCTGGTCTCCTGCCTGCCCTGAGGACTTTGCTAGGACTTTGGCAGAGCTGCAGAGGCACGCCTGATTCGGATTTCCCTGACCCGGCCGTCAGCGGAGGAGTGGGACACGACAGAAGCAGACTTTGAAAAGATTTGGAGAACACTGAATGACTTTGCTTGCCCTATTGTTATCTCTCAGCTCTGCATCCTTTTAACGTGACCGATTGGATCTAGGCAGAAAACGTCCTTCCCTCTTTTTACCCATTCGTGATTAACCTAATAGGCAAAATAGCCCTAAAATCGCTGGTAAAATGTAAAATTTGTTACTACCAGTTCTGTGGGCGTGGCTTGGGGGAGTAATGTGACTGGGTGGGCATGGCCAATTTTTATTTTTTTTTACTTTTAAAAGCATTTTTTTCTACAACCTCTTCGACCAAAGAGGTTGTTAAAAAATGCTTTTAAAAGGCTCTGGCAATTTCTTGTCGGTGTCTTCTGCTTTTGAACTTTTGCCAAGAAAGGCCTTTGGCAGTTTGCCTAATTGAACCAAGGTTGGCAATAGGACTGACGAATTTGTGTCAGGAGGAATTTCCTTTAATTTAGTTGAACTAGGCTGAGAATGAAGTAATTCTCAGCTGTTTGAATAAAGTTTGTTTGTTTTTACACTGATTGAGTTTCCTACTACATACTTGGGCCTGGGTCACACCACTATGATAGGAAATTTTATTGATTGATTGATTGATTATTTGATTGACTGATATCCCACCTTTATTATTTTTACAACTAAGTCAAGGTAGCAAATGTCTCTAATACACCTTCCTCTTCCTATTTTCCCCATAACAACAGCCCTGTGAGGTGGGTAGGGCCGAGAGAAAGAACGAGACTGGCCCAAGGTCACCTCGTTGGCTTTCATGGTTAAGGAAATTGATTTTTTTCCCCTCATGTTTTATTTGTATAACATTCAATTTCCATCAAACAGTATATGATCTGGGTATAGTTGTTTTTAAACAAATCATCATCCACGTATTTGTTTTTAGTATTCATCACAATAATATCAATAATATAATAACAATAATGCTTAACATCACCTTCTTTAATAACTCTCCACATTAACTTTTCCTCTTTTTAGATCTCCTCCTTTCTAACTTCTGTTTCTACTGTTATTAAATAACAATTATATTTACAAAAATTGTTAAATGTTGAACAATGAACAAATTGTTCCTTCAAGAAATGCATGGAGAACATTGTGTTATTTTTCTTCTCTAAGAGTCTGATTAGCATGAGCTCAAGTTTGTTCTCTGGTTATCAAATCTGCCACCATCTGTTCTCCTATAAAGGAGAATATTTGCAGCTCAGGTTTGAAATGAGGAGTCCTCAGTGCACTGATGTTGTTACCTAGTTTGGGTAATGAAACGTCTGTAAGGAAACAACCAAGCTGAGAAAGCACTAAGGATTCCTCACCTCTTCTCCTTCATCCTACAACAGTAGGCAAACTACAACTCCTAGATTCAGGTTTCGGGGTTCTTGGGAATTAAGACTGATGGACTTTTCACTTCCTGCTTTTTACAGACAAATCAACATGGAACACGCTGACCAGTTTTAGCCTTGATCTGTCAAGCTGTCATTCCTAGCCCTGAAAAGTAAAAGCTGGAACAAGGATTTTAAAACACACACACACAAAATCAAACGTTAACTTAGCCAAGGGGTGGAGAAGTGGACAAGGGCCAAGCCAGCTGCTTAGAATATTTGGCTCATCAAGAATCAGAACAGTTAGGGAAAGAGTTTTGAAAACATCTCACTGGATACAAGGCTGAGATATTAAAAGGTAAAGGTTCCCCTCACACACATGTGCTAGTCGTTCCCGACTCTAGGGGGCGGTACTCATCTCCGTTTCAAAGCTGAAGAGCCAGTGCTATCTCAAGACGTCTCCGTGTCATGTGGCCGGCATGACTAAATGCTAAAGGTGCACAGAACGCTGGTACCTTCCCACCAAAGGTGGTCCCTATTTTTCTACTTGCATTTTTTACGTGCTTTCGAACTGCTAGGTTGGCAGAAGCTGGGACAAGTAACGGGAGCTCACCCTGTTATGCGGCTCTACGGATTCAAACCTCTGAGAATAGAATAGAATAGAATAGAATAGAATAGAATAGAATAGAATAGAATAGAATAGAATAGAATAGAATAGAATAGAATTCTTTATTGGCCAAGTGTGATTGGACACACATGGAATTTGTCTTGGTGCATATGCTCTCAGTGTACATAAAAGAAAAGATACCTTCATCAAGGTACAATACTTACAACACTTAATGATAGTCATAGGCTACAATAAGCAATCAGGAAACAATCAATTACAGTATAAATTGTAAGGATACAAGCAACAAAGTTAAAGTCATAAGTGGAAGGAGATGGGTGATGGGAATGATGAGAAGATTAATAGTAGTGCAGATTTAGTAAATAGTTTGACAGTGTTGACGGAATTATTTGTTTAGCAGAGTGATGGCATTCAGGGAAAAATCATGTGAGCCTGGGATGCTACAACCATCGCAAATACTTGTTGGTTGCTAAGTGCCCAGATTTTGATCGCGGGATGCTACAACGGTCACAACTGGTGAAGACCAGTTGTAAGTCCCTTTTTAAACTTCCACTGCAACTTCAGTCATTAAATGAATAGTAAATTAAGGACTACCTGTACAAGGCAAGAAGACTGACATTTTAAAATGAATTTACTTTCAGTTCAGAAATTCAGGTGAACATTTTTGGAACTTTAAAGATGCTGGCTACTTACAGCTTCTTTGAATTCAAAATTTTTGAGAAAATAGGGAAATTTATTTATTTATTTATTTATTTTTGAAAGAAAGTCAGTTCGGAGCCCTAAATCCTTCCCCATATTTTTTTTTGTTTGGAAAAAAAGTGAGAGATTCAGATAGATTTGCACACCATAAACTAAAGACCTCTAGCAATACGTTCCTCTCGGTTTTGTGTTACAGGTTTGTAAGAGACAAAAGAATGGTTTTTAAACCTACTTTCTCGTTAGAAAACAAAAACGACATCTTCTGCAGCCAACATGTCAAACATACCTCTGAATCAGACCCCGGAAACAAAACAGAATATATATATATATTGTGTGCCTTTTGTAATTGGGATGTCTAAAGCTGAAAGGATCAGTTATTTCTATTATTTATACGGCACTGATTGGTGGCTTGGAGCTGAATAATAATGATTCCATTGAACCAAGTAGTAAATATTGACCCCAATCAAGTCAGGGGTTTTATTATTTTCTTCAAGGGATAATACATCTTGATATTAGCCAAACAAAGGTCAATACATTTACTTAAATATGCATTAATCGAGACCATCATCCACACATCAAAAAGCACCCATGATGGAGCAAGGCTCTTTTAGCATAATATACCAGACTAAGCTTCTGTAACGATCTGTCGTTTGGAATAGAGGTGGGTTTCAACAGGTTCTGACGAGTTCTGCAGAACCGGTAGCGGAAATTTTGAGTACTTCAGAGAACCGGTAAATACCACCTCTGACTGGTCCTGCCCCCATCTATTCTCTGCCTTCCAAGTCCCAGCTGATGAGGAGGAAATGGGGATTTTGCAGTATCCTTCCCTTGGAGTGGGGTGGGAATGGAGACTTTGTAGTATCCTTCCCCTGGAATGGGGTGGGAATGGAGATTTTGCAGTATCCTTCCCCTGGAGTGGGGAGGGAATGGAGATTTTACAGTATCCTTCCCCTGCCACGCCCACCAAGCCACACCCACCCAGCCATGCCATGCCATGCCATGCCATGCCCGCAGAACTGGTAGTAAAAAACCACTGGTTTTTCCCCCAAAAAATAATAAAATAAAATTTTTAAAATTGGCAAGGCTTTGTCATTCAACTCCTTCTCGGCCATGCTGAAAAACATGGAAAAGCTTGTCTATAAACTTCTTTGTTTAGAAAACACTGTAGTGTCGTCTTCCAAAGCTTGCTAGACACTGAAAAATACATCCTAGCGTAGCAACACAATGGAGACAGCAAACTTAAACGAAGCAGAGAAGATTCAAGTCAGTGTTGGTGAACCTTTTCAACACTGAGTGACGAAACGAGGGGGGAGGTGCGTGTGCGCCAGAGGTGGGTTTTACTTACCTTTACTACCGGTTCGCATCGTGCCCGCACGTGCTCATCTGCGCATGCGCAGAAGAGTTTTGATGACGTTTGGGTCAGTGGGCGCAGCCTTCCACCGGTTTTACTATCGATTCTATAGAACCGGTCTGAACACCACCACTGGTGTGCGCGTGCCGGAAACTGGAACAGCAGCCAACAGGTGCACGTGCGCATGCCAGGAAGATGATCTTCCAGTTTCCAGCATCCGATTTCTGACACTCCTACGTACATTAAGACCAGCTAATCGGTCTGCACACGCATTCCGAAAAGATCATCTACCCGGCACATGCATGCGCACTGGGTGGCTGCTTTTCTGGTTTTTAGCGCTCCCGCGCATGTGAAGACCAGCTGGCTGGCACACCGGAACCCAGAAGAGTAATGGGCGATGGCTCACGTGCCCACAGATCTAAGTCATTAGTCAATTCTCACTTTGGTCACATTCAAAAACTCTTAGTCCAGTGGTTCTCAACCTTATTTATTTATTTATTGTTCAAATTTTTATACCGCCCTTCTCCGAAGACTCAGGGCGGTGTACAGCATAGATAAAACAAATGTACAAAAGAACTAAAATACAATATATATTTAAAAATCTAATTCCATGAGCTGAAAATTTAAAATAGATAGATAAAATTATAAAATAAAATAGCCCCGTTAAAACCCCGCTAAAAAAAACCTCAATTAAAATTTATCATTAGGCCAGCCCTGCTTGATGAAAGAAAAAAGTCTTAAGCTCGCGCTTAAAGGTCCGGAGATCAGGGAGTAAGCGTAGCCCCATGGGTAGTTCATTCCACAGGGCAGGAGCCCCCACAGAGAACGCTCTTCCCCTGGGGGCCGCCAGCCAACATTGTTTGGCTGACGGCACCCTAAGGAGGCCCTCCCTGTGAGAGCGCACAGGTCAATGGGAGGCTACTGGTGGCAGCAGGTGGTCCCGTAAATATCCCGGTCCCATGCCATGGAACGCTTTAAAGGTGATGACCAAAACCTTGAATCGCACCTGGAAGACCACTGGCAACCAATGCAGTCTGCCTAGGAGAGGTGTTACATGGGAGCTACGAGATGCTCCCTCTATCCCCCGCGCAGCGCATTTTGCACCAGTTGGAGCCTCTTGGTGCTCTTCAAGGGGAGCCCCATGTAGAGAGCATTGCAGTAATCCAGGCGGGAGGTAACGAGGGCATGAGTGACCGTGCATAGAGAGTCCTGGTCCAGGAAGGGACGCAACTGGCCACAGACCCCAGGGGAGGGGGGGAGGGATGTTGTCACAGAGGAATCCATGAAAGTTTGAAAAAAAAATCTTGAGTTAATTCTTGGGGGTCTGTATCCACGGTCCATGGCCACAAAAGATATTTAATGGTTAGACAAGAGGAAGAATGCCAAGAAGAATGTGTAGCGAATGTCTGGAAATGCATATGTCAATGTATATTAAACTTGTGAGTGAAATATAGGTTTATTGGATAGGGGTATAGCTGTTTAGGAGGTATACATTGTATACAGATGATTGGCCCCTCCCATAAGGTTTAAAAGACCAGCAACGGCGTTTGGGCTCTTTGCCGGAAAACAACATTGATAGCTTTGTCTTGCTGCATTTGTTTCTTATCTTTTGCTTTTGAAATTTTGCCAAGAAAGGTCTTTGGCAGTTTGCCTAATTAAGACCAAGGTTGGTGATAAGACTTGAGGAATTGTGTTGGGAAGAATTTACTTTGATTAAGTTTGAATATGCTGAGAACGAGTTAAGTCTGTTTGTTTTTAAACTGACTGAGTTGACTACTACCTACTTGGGCCTGGGTCAGAACAGGTGGTCCCTATTTTTCTACTTGCCTTTTTTATGTGCTTTCGAACTGCTAGGTTGGCCAAAGCTGGGACAAATAACGGGAGCTCACCCCATTACATGGTGCTAAGGATTCGAACTGCTGAACTGCCGACCTTTCGATCGTCAAGCTCAGCGTCTTAGCCGCTGAGCCACCGCGTTCCTTTTTTTATTTGGAAAGGCATTGGGGAAGGCATGCCTATTTCCAATCATTCCTGTCTTGCCAAATTTGCATCAATCATTGAGCTCAGTGTTTCTTGGCCATTGTTAAGATGTGTGGACCGGCTCCCAGAACTCCCCAGACAGCCATACTCCAGGTTGCACAAGGCCTTCATGCTTGAATCGGCTTCAGAGAATGCTCTTCTACAGCCATTGCCGAATCTGAAAACCATACAAAACCACACCCTGTTTTCATGCAATTTTCACATTTCTCAGGAGACCTTAGGATATAATGACCCTCTCGCCCAACTTCCAGGGGTTCTGGAGGCCATGCTAGACACACGACCCATTCTTTGTGAAGTCTCCAAAAAAAAACACACCACACCATTGTCTGCTTTCAAGAATAATCATTGCTGGATGTCGGTGTGTCACCTTTGACATGCATGTCATGGGTTCACCATCACAGGTCTAGGAACAAGCAAGCTGTATTCAAATTTCACTCAAGCGTTCATGGCACAAGACCTGCAATCTCTCAGCGTATTGAACCTCACAAATTAAAATCACACGTTGATAAGAGAGCGGGCACATTTGGTGAGTTTCTTCTTCGTTCACTCAAGCGGCTGGAGCACAGCATCTATAGCACGTGCATGACACACGTGCCAACACAAATCAAAATATAATAATAAAAAGAAAGTGATACATATTTTACCTCTAATGGGAACCAACCTCTGACAGTTAAGGTCATTCCTTCACTTTGAAGAACATGAATCTCTCAGTCCCGGAGAAATCTCTTCTTGGCAGAAGAAAACAACACGCTGTGTAATTGGACTATCAAAGAATTTTATGACATTGGCTCGGAACGAGAAAGCTAATAGTAAATAAAAACATTGTAAATTTACATCAGCGTTAAAACCTTGCGAGTATCGTAAGGGTGTTAATGGCATGCCATTATTCAGAACTAATTCTCTTGTAAATGAGAGTTAACCGTTTAGTCCTGTTGCTATGATCTTAACTGCGAATGTCTTGACATGGCTCAAAGTTATGCCATCCCTTGGAAGGGTGGGAAGAGCAGAAGAGGGAGGATGAGAGGCGAGGGGGGAGGGAGAGAAAATTATGGAAAACATAACTTGCACTTCTTGCTGTTCTCATTAACTCTGCTTGAGGGACGCTTTAAAAGATAATGACAAAATTGAATTTAGCTAAATTGTCCAGGCACGATAGAAATCACCAATGATAACGGCCGTTTTTGGATACTTTCCTTGGTGTAAATTTATGCTGGGAGAAGATTGCTAGGAGCAGTAAATAAGACACTTGGCAAAGGAACAAAAGACTGCAGCCAAACACGAACCTATCCGATCCTGAAGCGTGAAAATTAGGCATCCTTCTAAGAGGCAGCAATAGGATTGCAGGAAAGAGAAAAGAGAAAAACAAACCAACAAACCGCAACCCATGGATTGTGGGGCAAGATAAGCAAAATACGTCTGTCCTATATTTTGCTTAGCTGTTCCCTTCCTGCATGTAAGGAAGGATGCGTCTTCTCCAACCTCTGAAAAGACAGACACGTTAACCTGCGGCAGGAATAACGGTCCTCTTTTTCTGTGGGAGACAGCGAGAGGGAGGGACAATGCAGGGAATTGCAGTTCCAGTTTAAGAGAGGAGTTAAAAAAAATTGGGGAGGGGCGGATGGGGGGAAAGAGAGAGAGATTGGCAGTGCACTGACTTGAAACGTGGACTGCTTTCTAAGCAAGTCAGCTGGGCAGATGGAAGTAGGCCAGGAGACTGCAAAGTGTAACGAAGACTAAGTGGGCTTAATGGATGTGATATCCAGGCAGGCTGACCCTCTTCGGGGAAAACACCCTGACAAACTTGCCCACTGCGAGGTACCAAATGCAATTATTATTATATTTATTTATTTATTTTTAATCGTTCTCCTTCAAAGGATTCCCTTCCCCAAAAGTTCCTGGCATTTAGCTCAGTCATGAGAAGTCGAAATTGTGTCTCTTTGCTTTTTTACACCTCTACAGCTGTCTACAGCCTTCCTGGTTCCCCACTTTTCACTTCCTTAGGAATCCATCTGTTGAGACTTGCTCAGTTCGGGAGCTAAGAGCAAGCAGCCAGCTACGATGGTGATTTTTTCTGATTTCCCCCCCAATTTGCAATTGATTAGAGTTTCATCATTCACTTCTGAATCAAATGATGAATGTTATCATGAGGAGAGAAGGCCGGATGGGGGGAAAGAGAGAGAGATTGGCAGTGCACTGACTTGAAACGTGGGCTGCTTCCTAAGCAAGTCAGCTGGGCAGATGGAAGTAGGCCAGGAGACTGCAAAGTGTAACGAAGACTAAGTGGGCTTAATGGATGTGATATCCAGGCAGGCTGACCCTCTTCGGGGAAAACACCCTGACAAACTTGCCCATTGCGAGGTACCAAATGCAATTATTATTATTATTTATTTATTTATTTATTTTTAATCGTTCTCCTTCAAAGGATTCCCTTCCCCAAAAGTTCCTGGCATTTAGCTCAGTCATGAGAAGTCGAAATTGTGTCTCTTTGCTTTTTTACACCTCTCCAGCTGTCTACAGCTTTCCTGGTTCCCCACTTTTCACTTCCTTAGGAATCCATCTGTTGAGACTTGCTCGGTTCGGGAGCTAAGAGCAAGCAGCCAGCTACGATGGTGATTTTTTCTGATTTCCCCCCCAGTTTGCAATTGATTAGAGTTTCATCATTCACTTCTGAATCAAATGATGAATGTTATCATGAGGAGAGAAGGCCGGATGGAAGATGGCTCTAGAGCAGGGGTCTCCAACCTCGGCAACTTTAAGACTTGTGGACCAGGAATTCTGGGAGTTGAAGTCCACAAGTCTTAAAGTTGGCAAGGTTGGAGACCTCTGCTCTAGAATTCATCTCCTCCTTTCCACAGCCACTAGGGTCATACTAGGGGTGAAATGCTCCCGGTTCAGACTGGATAGCCTGGTTTGGACTGGATCGTCCGATCCGGTAGCGATGGCAGCGGGTGGTTCGGAGAACCGGTAGTAAAAATCCCTGTCCCACCCCATGCCCAGCTGAGCTGTACGATCATCAGAGGTTGTTTTTTTTTTTTAAGCATTTTTTCTTTGGCCAAAAAAATGCTTTTAAAAGTAAAAGAAAAGCCTCTGATGATTGCGCAGCTCAGCTGGGATTGTCAGAGCCTTTTAAAAGCATTTTTACAACCTCTTCAGCCGAAGAGATTGTAAAAAAAATGCTTTTAAAAGGCTCTGACGATCCCAGCTGAGTTGCCTGATCGTCAGGCTTTTTTTCTTTTAAAGGCAAAAAAAATGCTTTTAAAAGAAAACAAAAGCCTCTCATGATCAGGCAACTCAACTGGGATCATCAGAGCCTTTTAAAAGCATTTTTAATACCACCTCTTCGGCTGAAGAGGTTATAAAAAAAATGCTTTTAAAAGTTAAAAAAAGAGTTGGCCACGCCCACCCTGTCACATTACCCCCACCACCACCAAGCCACGCCCACAGAACCAATAGTAACAAATTTTACATTTTACCACTGGGTCATACCCTGTTTCCCCAAAAATAAGACCCAACTGGAAAATAAGTCCTAGCATGATTTTTCGGGATGGTCGTAATATAAGCCCTACCCCCAAAATAAGCCCCAGTTAAGATTGTCAGCCAGGTGGATGCATTTAGTACCATATTTCCTCCAAAATAAGACCTAACCAGAAAATAAGCCCTAATGCATCTTTTGCAGCAAAAATTAATATAAGATCTGGTCTTATTTTTCAGGGAAACACGATATTATTCAAGAGTTTCACTGTGTTGGTGTCAACCTTGGGTTGTTTCTGCTCTAATAACAGGAGACCATATGAGATAATCCAGATGGTTTCGAGGAGAACTAATGTTGCGGCCTTGAAACTGCATCAGTTGGAACATCTGGTGATGGAACCTCTGGACAGCCTCGTTCAATGCTTCACAAACCTGGCTAAATTATTCAAAATTGGAAAAACGTGTTTTTTTTTTCCTTCTTCTTAGCTTAACGACACACAAACCCACTACATCCAACAGGGAAATTTAAACCAACTTAAAAGTATATTAAAATATATTTGAAAAATCTCCCAGAGGTTTTCCTATTAAGGCAACGAGATAAAGATCATTCAGTAATATTGTTTTTATAAGACAGATAGTTCTCCAGTTACAACCGTTCATTGAGCAACTGTTCAAACTTAGGACAGTAGTACTGAAGGAAAGGACTTACAACTGGTTTTCGAAGACTTTCTGATAAGCGGCAATGGAGGAAAAAGTTAAGGTCTGGTCAGCAGTGGGTTTCAGAAATGCTTGCCACCGGTTCGCCGGGTGCACACTCGCTTCACGCTCACACACACCTTCCACACATATGGACGGTGTTCTGCGCATGCTCTTTGCTCACACGCGTACCTTCTGCACATGTGTGCGGCCTCAAAAATGTGGCTAAATAGGACGGCATTACATCCGAGCAGGTGGGCAGGTGGATGGTCTCACCCATAGTCGCTGCTACCAGTTCACACGAACCAGTACGAACTGACAGCATACCACCTCTGGGTCTGAGGTAATGTCTGAGAAACCTGACGGTGTAGTTACTACATGTTTTGTTTTGGGGTTTTTTTGGTTTTTCTTTATTTGCATTTATATCCCGCCCTTCTCCGAAGACTCAGGGCAGCTTACACTATGTCAGCAATAGTCTTCATCCATTTGTATATTATATACAAAGTCAACTTATTGCCCCCAACAATCTGGGTCCTCATTTTACCTACCTTATAAAGGATGGAAGGCTGAGTCAACCCTGGGCCTGGTGGGACTTGAACCTGCAGTAATTGCAAGTTGTGTGAACTGTGATTGTGTTTGGATAAGATCCAGAAAACCAAACTCTTCTTGGTAGATGGCAAATTCAGCATTACCGCCCTTCTCCGAAGACTCAGGACGGCTTACACTATGTCAAGCAATAGTCTTCATCCATTTGTATATTATATACAAAGTCAACTTATTGCCTCCAACAATCTGGGTCCTCATTTTACCTACCTTATAAAGGATGGAAGGCTGAGTCAACCTTGGGCCTGGTGGGACTAGAACCTGCAGTAATTGCAGGCAGCTGTGTTAATAACAGACTGTCTTAGCAGTCTGAGAGGCTGTTAGAAGTGCAACCCTACATCTTCGTAAAAATGTTAATGATCTGTGAGAATAACCTTGGAGACAGAAGGAGGAGTCCAGCCCAGCCAGTGGTCAGACTAGAGCAGGGGTCACCAACCTTTCGGACCTCAGGGACCGCTAAATTCATAATTTTAATTCCCGTCGACCACTAATATGATTTTTTTTAAAAAAAGATAGATAGTATTTAGTGCAATATAAAAAACGCAAATAATTTTTCAGTGGACTACCAAAATTTTCTTGTGGACCAACAGTGGTCCATAGACCACAGGTTGGTGACCACTGGACTAGAGATATCTCAACCCACAGAAGGAAAGAGGGAAGGGGAAGCATCGCAAAGGGGACCCTCTCTAGTTCTTGAGGAAGTAAAGATGGGGAAGGGGAAAGGATTTTTCAGACCTGAAAGATTCTGCTACTGTAACTTTACAATAAAGATAACGTTAGTACCGATCATTTTGCTTTCCTGTCTGAAGTACTTCGAAGAGCTAATAGAAGAGCAATTGTTGAAGAAATGAATACTTCCAGTACCAAACTTTTTTTTTTAAAAAAAGATCTAATTCACCATCAAAAGAAAGGATGGGAGGACTCTAAAAATAAGACCCCAAAATGTAAAGTCTCTTTTCCACACGACAAATTAAGCTGTGTTAGTTTAGAGCAGGTGTCTGCAAACTTAGCTCTTTTAAGACTTGTGGACTTCAACTGAGCTTTGCTGGCTGCGGAACTCTGGGAGTTGAAGTCCACAAGTCTTAAAAGAGAAGTTTGCAGACCCCTGGTTTAGGGTAACCCAAAATCATAATGCATCTGGTAGCATCTCTTCAATTTTTTAATTAAATGGCACTAACTTTGTAAGCTGCCGTTCAGAGTAGGCCTTTTGTTAAAACTTTGTTAGCCTGAACAAGTGCTACTAGGTTCCTTCTCATTTTTACAAGGAGGGAAATTCGAGGGGGGAAAAATAAATAAACTGCGCAACTTTTAAATGAAACAAGGAAGGGTAATGTTTAAATCTCCACTACCATGTCAGCAATCAAGTTTTATTTTTCCTTAAACCCCAGTTAAGCTGCACAATTTTCTCCTTCCCTGATAGAGCCAGCACTTCAAATAAAGGATGGATATACTTTTTATCAGTGCTTATCCATTCATAAGACCTTCCTCAATTGACCTAAAGCAGAATGTAAGAAAAAAATGGAATTTGGGCATTGGGAAAAGATTTCCAAAACTAAAACCAAATGTCTATTTTAAGAACAAAGCAAACAATTTGGTAAACGGCAATTTCTTTTTGCAATAGTTCATTACGGGCCAATTGTGCAAAAAACTACTTTACAGTTGCTTTTTAAAAAAAAAAAAACTTTTGTTGCTATGCAGGATAATTCTAGCCAGTTACAGCTTCACCTGATATTTGCCCCTGTTTATAGATTTAGATAATCCAGATATCTCATGTCTAGATAACCGATTCTAAAGGATTTTTTTTAAAAAAATGTAGAACCATCACAAGATATAACCTAAACTGAGATGCAGAACAAACCCAGTCTTCACAAGTGAATGAGATATAAACACAAAAATCGATTTCACCGATTAATAAATAGAATAGCACAAGAGGAGACAGATCGAGGAGACAGATCGAGTGTACAGAACTATACTGCAGCTATATACTTTATCAAATGTGATTGATATAGGAACAAAAGTTGCTTCAGTTACAGCTGGATGGTACCAAAGATGAAGCTTATTTTCAGCAAACCTAAAAGGATTATTGTCAAAACATGTTAAGAGCTGAGGTCACGCACGGGGTCTCTAACCATACATCCATCTTGACCCTTGCTATGCAAACAGATTGGCAGTTGCTTTCTAGAGGTTCACAATAATTTTTTCCTCCTATTCTTACCTGGGGATTGAATTTCACTCCTTCTGCTTACAAAGCCAACAATTTAATATTAGATATCACCTTTCCCCCCAAAAAATCCAGACGTTCTTCAAACCTTATTGAGATCAGTAATGGCAATTTCCTTAGGGTTTTTTTTTTAAAGGGGATTTTTCCCACCAAAGGTGTGCCTCCACCTATAATTTAAGCTTTCTCAAAACCAAACAAAACAAAAAACCCAAAACCAAGTATTGTTTATACCTAGTTAGTGCCTGGATGGGAAACTCCAAGGCTGCTGATTACACTGAGAAATGAAAATAATATATATAAAACGGTGGTATGGATGGATGGAAAGGAGATAGGAATATTTAGTTACTAAACATAATCAATAGATAAAATAAGAACACAAATATGTATAATTTAATGTTTGTCATTATTGCATGGATTATTATTAGATGAAAAACACCACAAATAAGCTGTTAAATGATATAAGCCTTTTTTTTCCTTTTTTTAATGCTTTTAATGTAAAAAAGTTTAATAAAGTTTAATTAAAAAAAAAGAAAATAATATATATAAGAAGAAAGCAAATAGCAAGTCGCTTTGGCGCTACTGCCAAGAAGATGAAAAAAATAATAATTCAGGTACCATCCATAGTTTAGCCCAACTCAAGGGAAACTTGATTTTTAGAGTGACAGTAAGCCCTGGTAACTTCAGCAAGTTCTAATATCTTAAATGTTACACCATCATAAGTTACAAAAAGTCTATCAGTAGCCCGTCTACTTGATAACTTTAAGACATCTAGACTTCAACTCCCAGAATTCTGGCTGGCTGGGGAATTCTGGGAGCTGAAATCCGCACATCTTGAAATTGACAGCCTTCAGATTTACTCATGTCTTCGGAAAGATCTTGAGCACAGACAACCACAAGGGAGATAGCTAAGGAATTAAATCCTTGGCTACAGAGGAGAGCAAGGCTGAGTCGGTAGACCCTTGGGGGGCTACTTAAGGTCAGACTTTGCAGAGGGGGGAGATTAGCACAGCTGTAGCTACAGACGACAGCATTCTATTTTAATACGAGCATTTCTACTGCTGTAAATCCACTGTGGGAGAAAAAGGATGGAAGAAGGAAGAAATCACCATTAAAAAGAGGCTCGTAATGAGCAAAGGAGTCCTGGATGTTTATATGGCATGGAACATGAAATAGTATAGACACTGCGTAGGAGCCCAAGAAGAGCTACAGACTGACAACTGATAGGTAAAACAAGGCTACCGACTTTGGAATTGCGTCACCATTTTTGACTGCTCAACCGTGGGGGGAAAAAACGTTCTCTTTGCAAAGAAAGTCCCATCCATGGTCCTTTTCTTTCTGCTTGCTTGGTCATAAAAATGTAGGAAAGCATTTTAGAGGAGGACTAGAGTTCGTGAAAAAGGAAGGGAAATTTGGCACTTTCGTGGGAAGGATGCATCTACCTTGTTTTCCCAAAAATAAGACCTCCCCTGATAATAATAAACCCCCTCCCCAAAAATATTTAACCACATGCACAGCCGGTCCCTGCCATTTCCTCTGGTTCAGGTTAGGGAGACAGAGCTGGAAATCAGGTAAGACGGCAAGAGGAGCCCCGTCTTGCTCCATGCGCCCCAAAATAATAAGACCCCCCCTGAAATAAGGCCAAGCGCTTATATCATGGTTCAAAGAAATATAAGACAGGGTCTTATTTTCGGGAAAACATGGCACATATAGGACTTGAAATAAGAAAGTGGGTGACATTTTTCGATAAGCCCAAGTTTGGCCAAAGCAATAGCAAATCTATTGGCCACGTTCAAGCCGTTAAAAGATGCTTTCTCAACGGCCACTAAAGCCGACAAGTCTTAGGCAAGCAGCAAATGTATGAGTCCTTCAGTGTCATAACTCCATGGCTCCAGGGCAGCCACCAAAGCTACGGGACCATTAGCATCGGACAGCCGTTTGGGACCACCACAGCAGCACATCTGCAGGGAAGCTGGAGCCATCTCCTTACTTCCAGGCTGGGGGGAGCAGGAGGAGAACACGCGCCAAGAGCTCCAGATGGTTGCGCAAGAGCTAATACAAGTTGACACATTCGCCAGCATGGAAGCAGTAGCATCTGGGTTCCACCACCAGCCATTGCCCCCCCCACCCCCACCCCCGGTCCTCATAATGCACAAGGCAGCCCAATTTGGCACATGCCAGGTTCTGCCTTCCACCACCATCCTCAGCTGCTTGTACAACCGGAGCAAGCGTTCAACCCCGGCATTTGCTCCAGCTTTGAAGTAAGGCACATCCACAGTTTGGCTACACTACAATCTTCCCCTGGGTTTCTCTGCAGCTCCCTCCAGGAGTAAAGGAAGACTCTTTATCAAGTAGATTGACTTTGGTTGGAGGGGTCAGAAATGATCAGAAATAGAGCATTGAATCATATGTATAGACGGTCTTCACGCCAGTAGAAAAGTGACAGTCTCTTGGGGTGGGGGGCAGAAACAATCAAAGAGGAAGCTATCCTGTCTATCCTTGATTCCTGCCCCCCCCCCAAGAAGTCAGGCTAGGCAGCCTTATTTAATCAGAATAGACAGGTGGACAGCTGTCAATACCCAGCCTCTTTGCCCTCCCTCCTCCCCCCCCCCCCGCCTCTTTAGGGATCTAGATAGGACAACTTTTCATGCTTAAATTCGTAGGACCGCAGTAGAGCACAGATCTTTGCAGGGGACGTTCCCCGTGTGAAAAATAAATCCGTGTCTGGCGTGGGTGGGTGGGTACGTTCACCAGTGTGCAGGGGGGGGGCACAGAGGCAGAAACAAACAGCAGTCCCCGCTAGAGATGTTTCATGCACAGCAGCAACCAAGTCCCATCTTGGAGACAATTCAAAGCTGTGAACAAGAAGGATCTATCTATCTATCTATCTATCTATCTATCTATCTATCTATCTATCTATCTATCTATCTATCTATCTATCTATCTATCTATCATCTATCTATCTATCTATCTATTTGGGGAGGGGGGAGAGATTGCTGGACTCCTTCACCCAGCCATTTATTTAAATTCCACTTGCCCTCAAAGACAGGAAAGAATTGGCTGTTCCTCTAAACCCCACTCCCCTTCTCCGTCTCCAAGTCTCTCCCCCCCCCTCCTCCCCTCCCCCCACTACTTTGGGCAAAGCGATCCATAGAGGAATGCTGATTCCGACCAACCTTTAGACGGGGCCCTGATCCCTTCATTCTCCACCCACGCACCCACGCACCCACCCCCAAAAAAAAACCCGCCCCCAACGCGCACACCACGCTGGGGACAGTCTCACGCCGCCTTTCACAAAGCCACAATTCGCGGGTTATTCTACCGGAGGTGAGTGGGTGAATCCATAGGATGAACCTTGAGCATCCAAGAAAGAAAGGCACCGAAAGTGAAGGGGTTGGGACGAGGGGAGGGGGGGGGGAGAGGCAGCCATCCATCACACCTGTCCGTCCCCTCTCCCTCCCTCCCTCCTTCCTTCTCTCCTTCCCTCCAACCCACCCCCCAAGCCGCCTCCCCCCCCCCTCGCCTTCCCTGGAACAACTAGCAGAAGTTCCGGCGTCGAAGTTTTCTTCCCTTTCGACGGCAAGCAAGAAGACTCCCCCCCTCCCTCCGCATCTTGGCCAGATCAAGGGAGTCTTCGGAACCGGGTCCGGTCCGTGGGGGTGGGGGAGAGGGGAAGTGGGAGGTGTTGACACACACAGACACACACACACACATCGCCTCCGCGCCGCGGGGGACCCACCCACGGCCGCGAACCGTCCCGCCGGCGACGGGCTCAACTCGGCGCATCCCTGAGCGAAGGCGAGAACCCACGGAGAAACTAGACGGGAGAACCGCGAGTCCTCCCTTGGCACTCACGGTACCCAGGCAGAACATTCTCATCCGAACCAAAATAAATAAATGATGATGATGATGATGATGATGATAGAATTTCATCTTTGATGAATAAAAGAGATAATAATAATAATAATAATAATAATAATAATAATAATAATAATAATAATAATAATAATAATAATAATAATAATAACTGTGTCTCGTTTAATGAATAAAAGAGATAATAATAATGTGTTTCATGTTTAATGAATAAAAGAGATAATAATAATAATTATAATTATAATAACTGAGTGTCATGTTTAATGAATAAAAGAGATAATAATAATGTGTTTCATGTTTAATGAATAAGAGATAATAATAATAACAACAACAACAACAACAACTGAGTGTCATGTTTAATGAATAAAAGAGATAATAATAATAATAATAATAATAATAATAATAATAATAATAATAATAATAATAATAATAATGCAACCCATATCAACCATCAGTGCCAGTTAATAATATATATTTTAAATGTTCAATTGACTGAGTTTCGTGTTTAATGAATGAAGTGTATAATAATAATAAGAATAATAAAATTTTAAAAAAATTGTGGGGGGGGGAGAGACCAAAGAGGAGTGGGAAAAGGCGGCGCCACCCCCACCTCCTCCCACCCCTCACCCCCACATCTCCCACCCACCCACCCAGCCGTCCCCCAGTGGGCAGACAGACCCCGGTACCTTGAAAGAGGAAGACCGACGCCATCCCGGCCAGGGTCGCCCAAAAGAGAAGGTGGTTAAGGTTTGCCAGGAGCCAAGACATCCTCGAGCCTGGAGGGAAAGCCGGTCGCGTTTCGGGCTCGCTTCCCTCGCGGCGGCAGCGGCGGCGGCAATAGAAGAAGCGGCGGCGGCAGCAGCGAGCTGGAGGGTGGGCTTCCCCAGCTCTCTTTTTTTTTTCGTTTTCCCCCCTTGCCGGCTCGCGTGGCTTTCCAACTGGCAGCGTGGGGTGGCAGGCAAGGGAGAGAGAGTGAAGGGGGGGGGATGCCGTGGGAAGGCTTTGGGTACCCGGGGGATGGGGAAGGAGAGGGATGATGTCTTGGGCTTTGCGCGGATGGAAACGGGGAGGGGAGGGAGGCTGGAGGGGTGGGGGGTGGGGAAGCTGGGTGGGTGCTGTCAGTCAAGAGGAAAAAAGGTCCCACGCGGGAGTCCCGAGCCCGGCTTGCTCCGCCACGCGCGCCCGAGAGCCAGCCAGCGCGCGCTGCTCCTCTGGAATCCGCCTCCGTCTCATGGTCTGGCAGCCAGACGCGCTCCGAGATACGCGGCCGCGGCCAGCCCTCCACTGCGGCGCGCGCACTCATTGGTTCGCGGACGGCGCTTTGACGAAGCCCCCCGCGCGCAACCTCGCCGGCCCCGAGAAGAGGCGAAGCGGTGGCCGGGAGGGGAGGGGAGGAGAGGGAAGGGAAGGGGGGGTGCAAGGCTGGCATCCCCCCCCCAACTCCGCTGAGCAGCCCGGGGGGTCCTTCCCGACGGGCTGAGATGGGGATGGGATGGGGTGGGGGGCTTCGGAGTGGGTTTTTAACTGTGGTTGGCCCTGTGGGGGGATGAGAAGGGAGTCCCCAATGAAGGAGAATGTTTGTAGTTCGGGGGATGGGGAGTGGGTGGTGGGGAGGTTGAAATGAGGGCTCCTTGGGGGTCTCCGAGCTGGGTAGCTTTCTTGAAGACGTTTTGTGACCCAACTGGGTAACATCAGTTTTAGAAGGGGAGTGGGGCTTACAGGGAGGAGGAGGAGGAGAAGGAGAAGAAGATGAAAAGAAAAGGAGGAGAGGAGGAGGAGAGAGGAGGAGGTGGAGGGGAAGATTGGGACGAGGAGGAGGAGGAGGGGGACAAGGAGGAGGAGGAGGAAGAAGAAGAAGAGGAGGAGGAAGAGGAGGAGGAGGAGAAAAAGGAGGGGACAAGGAGGAGAAGAGGAGGAGGTGGGGAAGAAGGGGACAAGGAGGAGGGAGAGGGGGAGAGGAGGAGGAGATGACAAGGAGGAGGAGGAGAGGAAGAAAAGGAGGAGAAGAAGATGAAAAGAAAAGGAGGAGAAGGAGGAGAAGAGGAGGAGGAGGAGGAGAAGGGAAGAATGGGACAAGGAGGAGGAAGAGGAGGAGGAAGAAGAAGAAGAAGAGGAGGAGGAGGAAGGAAGAAGAGGAGGGGTTGAAGAATGGGACAAGGAGGAGGAGGAAGAAGAAGAAGAGGAGGAAGAAGAAGAAGAAGAGGAGGAGGAGGAGGAGGAGGAGGAGGGGACAAGGAGAAGGAGGAGGAGAAGAAGAGGAGGAGGAGGAGAAGGAAGAATGGGACAAGGAGGAGGAAGAGGAGGAGGAAGAAGAGGAGGAGGAGGAAGGAGGAAGAGGAGGGGTTGAAGAATGGGACAAGGAGGAGGAGGAAGAAGAAGAGGAGGAGGAGGAGGGGGGACAAGGAGGAGGAGGAGGAGGAAGAAGAAGAAGAGGAGGAGGAGGAGGGGGGAGGGAGGAGGAGGAGGAGGAGGAGAGGAGGAAGAAGAAGAAGAAGAGCAACAGCAGCAAAATGGTCCATGGTGCTCTCTGAGCTTAGTGGGGTTTTTTTGCAGGCCTTTCATTACCCAACTAGGTGACATCATCAGTGTTCTAGCTCAGAAAGTAACAAGGAGCCCCACAAATGCTTGGCATTTGTCAGGCATATAAATGTAATAAGTAAGTAAAATAAAGTTGTGATTCTGTTGCTATTTTGTCTTGCCTTGAGAGAGACCACATGCTTCCTTACCAGAGCCCCTGTTCTGATTTTTCCGTATCTCAAAAACATGGAATGGAAATACCGGTGGAATCCCTCCAGCTAACACTTTCACGTTGACTATTTCCCCTTTAAAAATAATAATGTCTATTGATCTCCTTATAGAACGCCATCAATTGCAGTTGCCAGCTCTTCAGAATAATATTCTGATCTTCGGATGGGAGGTGATGATTTCTCTTCTCGTGCTGGTGGTTTTGATGAGGCAGGATAATGCAACTTGAATGTATTCCACGAGGTACTTCCTGGCTCTGTAAATCACATGTTCTTCTGTTATTGCAATTGTAATTGATGATATGTCATCGGATCGGTGTCAGATCTGAACAACCACAGATAGATCTTCTCCAGAATGAGCAATCCTTAGACTGACTTTGCGGGTTTTCCAACCGTCCTCTGTTCATCTCTTTTGCTACCAGTCAACTCCTGATCTTTCTTTTTTTCAACCCAGTGCTGTAGACATTTCAAGAGATTTAGATCTTCACTCCAGTAAAATTCTGAACCGGAGTTTTAACCTCCCGAGATGCTCCTATCAGATTTCTCCTATCCTCACAACTTCTATCCAATGGTACTTCTTGTTCTTTCTCTTAAAGGTAAAGGTTCCCCTCGCACATATGTGCTAGTCGTTCCTGACTCTAGGGAGCAGTGCTCATCTCTGTTAGAGCCCGTGCTGATCGAAGACCTTTCCATGGTCATATGGCCATCATATTCATATGAGCGTGAATACAGCTCGCCTGTCTGGAACCCACACCTCATTTCGGACATTAATACAATTGAGCGTGTCCAGAAATATTTTACAAGAAGAGTCCTCCACTCCTCTGATTACAACAAAATACCTTATGCCACCAGACTTGAAATCCTGGGTTTAGAAAATTTAGAACTCTGCCACCTTCGACATGACCTGAGTTTAACTCATAGAATCATCTGTTACAATGTCCTTCCTGTTGAAGACTACTTCAGCTTCAATCGCAACAATACACAAGCACACAATAGATTTAAGCTTCATGTGAACCGTTCCAATCTTGATTGCAGAAAATATGACTTCAGTAACAGAGTTGTTAATGCCTGGAATGCACTACCTGACTCTGTGGTCTCTTCCCAAAATCCCCAAAGATTTAACCAAAGACTATCTACTATTGACCTCACCCCATTTCTAAGAGGTCTGTAAGGGGCGTGCATAAGAGCACCAACGTGCCTACCATTCCTGTCCTAATGTTCCCTTTGATTGTATCCAATTCGTATAGTTATTTCATGCTTATGCTTATATATGCTGTTGTGATAAATAAATAAATAAATAAATAAATAAATAAATAAATAAATAAATAAATAAATAAATAAATGCCAAAGGTGCACCAAACACTGTTACCTTCCCACCAAAGATGGCCCCTATTTTTTTACATGCTTTCGAACTGCTAGGTTGGCAGAAGTTGGGACAAGTAACAGGAGCTCACTCCATTATGCGGCACTAGGGATTCGAACCGCTGAATTGCCGACCTTTCGATCGACAAGCTCAGCATCTTAGCCCCTGAGTCACTTATTCTTACTCTTAAATTCTGCATAAACTAATGTGTTTTCCATATGGGCTGGCTGGGTATATCTTTGGTGGCTTGCATCCGTGTTTCAGATTTTATTGCCTTCTGATGTGTAACAACTCCCAATTCCTAGAATCCAGATTAGGAAGGTATATGGTTGGCCAAAAAAAAAAAAAAGATCTCAACCCATGAGAAATAGTTGAAACTTCAAAATCATGCCAGCTTCCTAGGCAACCAAGTAGGAGCCATCAAGATACAACATGGGTCATTATCAAACGACACAAACGATAGATTCAAAAGCAAGGAATTCAAATAATTGATGCATGTCATAAGACAAGGAACATCCGCAGTGGCACAGTGGTTAGAGTGCAGTACTGCAGGCTACTTCTGCTGACTGCCGGCTGCCTGCAGTTCGGCAGTTTGAATCTCACCAGGCTCAAAGTTCACTCAGTCTTCCATCCTTCTGAGGTTGGTAAAATGAAGACCCAGATTGTTGGGGACAAATATGCTGACTCTGTAAACCACATAGAGTGGGCTGTAAAGCACTGTGAAGCAGTATATAGATCTAAGTGCTATTGCTAAGTGCTAAGGAAGGAAGGAAGGAAGGAAGGAAGGAAGGAAGGAAGGAAGGAAGGAAGGAAGGAAGGAAGGAAGGGCAGACTGTGGTGACACAGTGGTTAGAATGCAGTATTGCAGGCTATCTCTGCCAACTGCCAGCAGTTTGATCCTGACCAACTCAAGGTTGACTCAGCCTTCCATCCTTTCGTAGTTGGTAAAATGAAGACCCAGATTGTGGGGGCAAATATGCTGACTCTGTAAACCACTTAGAGAGGGCTGGAAAGCAGTGTGAAGCGGTATATAAGTCTAAGTGCTATTGCTATCTCATGCCCTCCCCACCTTGGGTGGCTTGGCTAGCCTTTTTCCAGAGCTGATCTCTGAGGTTCTATAAATATAAAAGCGTAATTTATACAGATCAGGGTGACAAAGCAGCTTTGCTCAAAATCAAAATATATCCACTAGACTTGGCAGTTGACCATCACATTTTCTCTTGGCACCAACGTCCCTGAACTGAATCTCTCCTACTGAAACTTCCTTTGTAATTTCCTAATAAACTTCAGCATAGCCAAAGCTGTGATTTCCCTAGTAATACTGTACGGCTTTGAGAGCTGGCCCATAGGGAGAACTGAGCGGTGAAGAATCGATGCTTTCAAATGGTGGGGTAGGAGAACACTCTCAAGAGTCCCTTGGGCATCCAGGAGATGCAAAGTGAATCCTTAAGGAAATCAACCCTGACTGTTCTTTGGAAGGACAGGTGCTGAAGCTGAAGCTCAAATACTTTGGCCATCAAATGAGAAGAGGGGACTCATTGAAAAAGACCCTGATGTTGGGAAAGATGGAAGGCAAAAGGAGAAGGGGACGGCAGAGGATGAGATGGTTAGATCCTTAGTGAAGCATGCAAACTAGCATCGGCATTTTCTGTGTCGGATGAGGCGAGCACCTCTTTCTCCTTCTGTCCTGGCCACTTTTAACAGAGGCACCATTGACCTTTTGACAAACTGTATCCCTGTTTGGTTTGGTGGCAGCAGCGCCTCGGATAGAAAGTCCCTACAGAGAGTGGTGAGGACAATGGAGAAGATTATAGGAAGCTCTCTTCCTATCACTCAGGATTCTGCTTATGAGCTCTATGTGCTTAGCGCTCAAAGCATAGTTAGAGACCCCACACACCCACTTCACGACCTATTTCTGTTGCTCCCCTCTGGGAGGAGGTTTCGAAGTATTCCTAGCAGGACTTCCAGATTCTGTAACAGCTGTGTTCCCTATGCCATCCATCTGGTTAAACTTGCAAGATTCAGTTTTCTCACCATATACGTATATACCTCCAAAACCACTGCAGTTGTTATGCAAAACTGGCTTTCTCCCATTGACTTTGCTTGTTAGAAGCTGGCTGGGAAGGTCACAAAAAATGACTACCTGTAAATAAATATTCCATTGTCCCATGAAAGGACTCCCAAAGGGATCCTGTATGTTAAAGATGCCATCTTTGCTGTATGAACATGACATCTGTGCATCTCGGGAACACTGCAAAATCAGGTGCTGCTTTCCATACCAGCAACTATCTCATTACTCTGACTGTTACCCATGAACTTCTGCCTGGCATGGAGCTACTGCAGACACAAGAGTCAAAACCTCTGTTCTTTCCTTGTTTCCATTCTAAATGAGAGAGAGGGAGAGTTTAGTGGTTAAGGCATCAGGCTAGAAAGTGGGAGACTGTGAATTCTAGTATCATCTTAGCCATGAAAACCAGCTGGGTGGCCTTGGGGAAAGAAAGAGAACAAGGGAGGGAGAGGGAGAGGTCTAGTGGTTAAGGCACCTGGCTAGAAAGTGGGAGACTGTGAATTCCAGTCCCACCTTAGCCATCAAAACCAGCTGGGTGGCCTTGGGGAAAAAGAGAGGGGGTGGGAGACGGAGACGGAATGAGAATTATGCTGATGGAAGCTTCCCCATGATTGACAGGTGATTCATGAGCAGAAGAACAAGAACATATGGCAGCATAGCTCTGACACGGTTCCTTCTTCCTTACACTAAGTGCACTGCCAACTTTGTGAAATATTGCAAAAATCAGGTTGCGAGCGCCCACAGGAACAGAGTGATTTCCTGTTATCTGCAGACTTAGAACCAGCAACGTCTCAGCAAGTAACAACCACGCGGTTGCTCTTGTTCTTTGCGTTATTCCCGCCACATCGCAGGGTCCCCAGTTTTGCATTTCACCCGTTTCGTCCAGTCTGCAGTGCATCTCGAGCGTCGCTTGGAGTTTGAGGCGTAATGATGTGACATTGAAATCTTGGCTAACTTGTCGCAGAGTCTGACTCCTTCCCTCTTTCCTTTCTCATCCGAGCTTGGGGCCCACAATGGTGGCGTTTAAGTAAACCAAGAAGCTTTTGGTTGCCACCATGTAAATTTTGGTGTAAAAAAGATGTGGAGACTCTAGAAAGTGCAGAGAAGAGCAATGAAGAGGATTAGGGGACTGGAGGCTAAAACATATAAAGAACAGTTGCTGGAACTGGGTATGTCTAGTTTAATAAAAAGAAGGACTAGGGGAGACATGATAGCTGTGTTCCAATATCTCAGGGATTGCCACAAAGAAGAGGGAGTCAAGCTATTCTCCAAAGCATCTGAGGGCAGGAATGCAATGGGTGGAAACCAGAGGTGGTATTCAGCAGGTTCTGACCAGTTCTGGAGAACAGGTAGCGGAAATTTTGAGTAGTTCAGAGAACTGGTAAATACCACCACTGACTGGCTCTGCCCCCATCTATTCTCTGCCTCCCGAGTCCCAGCTGATCGGGAGGAAATGGGGATTTTGCAGTAACCTTCCAAGGGAGTGGGGAGGGAATGGAGATTTTACCATATCCTTCCTCTGCCATGCCCACCAAGCCATGCAACGCCCACCAAGCCACACCCACAGAACCGGTAGTAAAAAATTTTTGAATTCCAACACTGGTGGAAACTAATCAAGGAGAGAAGCAGAGGTGAAATGCTCACAGTTTGGGCCAGATTGCTCGATCTCGTAGCGATGGCAGGTGGTTCGGAGAACCGGTAGCAAAAATCCCTGCCCCCCACCCATGCCCAGCTGAGCCACACGATCATTAGAGGGTTTTTTTTCCTTACTTTTAAAAGCATTTTTTTTGCCAAAAAAATGCTTTTAAAAGTAAAAAAAAAAAAAAAGCCTCTGATGATCGCGCGGCTCAGCTGGGATCGTGAGAACCCTTTAAAAGCTTCTTTTTCCTCTGGCGATCCCAGCTGAGTTGCCTGATCATTACAGGCTTTTAAAAGCATTTTTTTACAACCTCTTCGGCCGAAGAGGTTGTAGAAAAAAATGCTTTTTAAAAGTTTTTTTTAAAAAAGTTGGCCACGCCCACCCAGTCACATTAACCCCTCCCCCACTAAGCCACGCCCACAGAACCGGTAGTAACAAATTTTACATTTCACCCCTGGAGAGAAGCAACCTAGAACTAAGGCGAAATTTCCTAACAGTTAAAACAATTAATCAGCGGAACAACCTGTCTCCAGAAGTTGTAAATGCTCCAACACTGGACGTTTTTAAGAAGAGATTGGATAACCATTTGTCTGATGTGGTGTAGGGTTTCCTGCCTAAGCAGGGGGTTGGACTAGAAGACCTCCAAGGTCCCTTCCAACTCTGTTATTCTATTCTATTCTATTCAGGCAACAGGGAAGGCTAAAATCAGGCAACGTTGCTTTTTTTTGCAATACGGGGTGGCAATCCCAAGAATTGCTACAGGAATGCAAATGGGTGGAAGGCTGAAGATAAACAGTAGGGCACTTTATTCAGGCCCTTCCTGTCTGTCTGCAACTTTATATAAATGACCCCCATCTGGGAGTCTATTTAGAGAGCGAAAGGCGTCTGTTACTTCCTTCAGGAAGGTTAGGCTCGAAGTTCAAACTCAGTTCATAGCATCCTTAGCAGCTGATCCTACATAAAGGAGCCTGGTTTTCCGGGAATGCAATAATGGGTTTGGTTTTTTTGGTTTTTTTTTCTTCCCCTTGGCTTGAGTCACTTTGGTTGCAGGTGGGGACAATTTCAATTACAAATGCTTCCTAATTTATTATTATTTCTTTTTTAACTTTTGAGATCCTGCAGTGGCTGGAAAACCTTTAGTGGCTTATAAACTTTGCAGGGCCACCTCAGGAAGAAACGGTAATCAAATCACTCGTTTTACGTTCCACAGGACTGAGACCAACCTATTCATGTTTTTTTTTTCCTCCCATGCAAATAGGCAATAATGTAAACAAACAAACGAACAAACAAACATCCTTTCTTAATGAATTCTTGAACCCTGTTCCTTATTTTTATTTATTTATTTTTTTTAAAAACAAACAAACATCCTTTCTTAATGAATTCTTGAACCCTGTTCCTTATTTTTATTTATTTTTAACTTTTGAGATCCTGCAGTGGCTGGAAAACCTTTAGTGGCTTATAAACTTTGCAGGGCCACCTCAGGAAGAAACGGTAATCAAATCACTCGTTTTACGTTCCACAGGACTGAGACCAATCTATTCATGGTTTTTTTCCTCCCATGCAAATAGGCAATAATGTAAACAAACAAACATCCTTTCTTAATGAATTCTTGAACCCTGTTCCTTATTTTTATTTATTTTTAACTTTTGAGATCCTGCAGTGGCTGGAAAACCTTTAGTGGCTTATAAACTTTGCAGGGCCACCTCAGGAAGAAACGGTAATCAAATCACTCGTTTTACGTTCCACAGGACTGAGACCAACCTATTCATGGTTTTTTTCCTCCCATGCAAATAGGCAATAATGTAAACAAACAAACATCCTTTCTTAATGAATTCTTGAACCCTGTTCCTTATTTTTATTTATTTTTAACTTTTGAGATCCTGCAGTGGCTGGAAAACCTTTAGTGGCTTATAAACTTTGCAGGGCCACCTCAGGAAGAAACGGTAATCAAATCACTCGTTTTACGTTCCACAGGACTGAGACCAATCTATTCATGGTTTTTTTCCTCCCATGCAAATAGGCAATAATGTAAACAAACAAACATCCTTTCTTAATGAATTCTTGAACCCTGTTCCTTATTTTTATTTATTTTTAACTTTTGAGATCCTGCAGTGGCTGGAAAACCTTTAGTGGCTTATAAACTTTGCAGGGCCACCTCAGGAAGAAACGGTAATCAAATCACTCGTTTTACGTTCCACAGGACTGAGACCAACCTATTCATGGTTTTTTTCCTCCCATGCAAATAGGCAATAATGTAAACAAACAAACATCCTTTCTTAATGAATTCTTGAACCCTGTTCCTTATTTTTATTTATTTTTAACTTTTGAGATCCTGCAGTGGCTGGAAAACCTTTAGTGGCTTATAAACTTTGCAGGGCCACCTCAGGAAGAAACGGTAATCAAATCACTCGTTTTACGTTCCACAGGACTGAGACCAATCTATTCATGGTTTTTTTCCTCCCATGCAAATAGGCAATAATGTAAACAAACAAACATCCTTTCTTAATGAATTCTTGAACCCTGTTCCTTATTTTTATTTATTTTTAACTTTTGAGATCCTGCAGTGGCTGGAAAACCTTTAGTGGCTTATAAACTTTGCAGGGCCACCTCAGGAAGAAACGGTAATCAAATCACTCGTTTTACGTTCCACAGGACTGAGACCAATCTATTCATGGTTTTTTTCCTCCCATGCAAATAGGCAATAATGTAAACAAACAAACATCCTTTCTTAATGAATTCTTGAACCCTGTTCCTTATTTTTATTTATTTTTAACTTTTGAGATCCTGCAGTGGCTGGAAAACCTTTAGTGGCTTATAAACTTTGCAGGGCCACCTCAGGAAGAAACGGTAATCAAATCACTCGTTTTACGTTCCACAGGACTGAGACCAATCTATTCATGGTTTTTTTCCTCCCATGCAAATAGGCAATAATGTAAACAAACAAACATCCTTTCTTAATGAATTCTTGAACCCTGTTCCTTATTTTTATTTATTTATTTATTTTTAACTTTTGAGATCCTGCAGTGGCTGGAAAACCTTTAGTGGCTTATAAACTTTGCAGGGCCACCTCAGGAAGAAACGGTAATCAAATCACTCGTTTTACGTTCCACAGGACTGAGACCAATCTATTCATGGTTTTTTTCCTCCCATGCAAATAGGCAATAATGTAAACAAACAAACATCCTTTCTTAATGAATTCTTGAACCCTGTTCCTTATTTTTATTTATTTTTAACTTTTGAGATCCTGCAGTGGCTGGAAAACCTTTAGTGGCTTATAAACTTTGCAGGGCCACCTCAGGAAGAAACGGTAATCAAATCACTCGTTTTACGTTCCACAGGACTGAGACCAATCTATTCATGGTTTTTTTCCTCCCATGCAAATAGGCAATAATGTAAACAAACAAACATCCTTTCTTAATGAATTCTTGAACCCTGTTCCTTATTTTTATTTATTTTTAACTTTTGAGATCCTGCAGTGGCTGGAAAACCTTTAGTGGCTTATAAACTTTGCAGGGCCACCTCAGGAAGAAACGGTAATCAAATCACTCGTTTTACGTTCCACAGGACTGAGACCAATCTATTCATGGTTTTTTTCCTCCCATGCAAATAGGCAATAATGTAAACAAACAAACATCCTTTCTTAATGAATTCTTGAACCCTGTTCCTTATTTTTATTTATTTTTAACTTTTGAGATCCTGCAGTGGCTGGAAAACCTTTAGTGGCTTATAAACTTTGCAGGGCCACCTCAGGAAGAAACGGTAATCAAATCACTCGTTTTACGTTCCACAGGACTGAGACCAATCTATTCATGGTTTTTTTCCTCCCATGCAAATAGGCAATAATGTAAACAAACAAACATCCTTTCTTAATGAATTCTTGAACCCTGTTCCTTATTTTTATTTATTTTTAACTTTTGAGATCCTGCAGTGGCTGGAAAACCTTTAGTGGCTTATAAACTTTGCAGGGCCACCTCAGGAAGAAACGGTAATCAAATCACTCGTTTTACGTTCCACAGGACCGAGACCAATCTATTCATGGTTTTTTTTTCCTCCCATGCAAATAGGCAATAATGTAAACAAACAAACATCCTTTCTTAATGAATTCTTGAACCCTGTTCCTTATTTTTATTTATTTTTAAAAACACCTTCTTTTGAATCTGCATCTCTCTCAGCCTTCACTTATTCTCCTGATGGTTGTGAACGTAGCATTTTATGGGCATATTCTCTGCGGAGCTTTGTACCTTTTGAAAATGACTCAGAAACAGTACTTCAGACCTCATATAAACACAACTTATCTCTGCTAATAAAGCAGATTTTGTGGTTGTTGGGTTTGTTTTTGTTTTTGTTTTTCTTCCCCTTGGCTTGAGTCACTTAGGTTGCAGGTGGGGACAACTTCATTTGCAAATGCTTCCTAATTTATTATAATTTATTTTTTTAACTTTTGAGATCCTGCAGTGGCTGGAAAACCTTTAGTGGCTTATAAACTTTGCAGGGCCACCTCAGGAAGAAACGGTAATCAAATCACTCGTTTTACGTTCCACAGGACCGAGACCAATCTATTCATGGTTTTTTTTTCCTCCCATGCAAATAGGCAATAATGTAAACAAACAAACAAACAAACAAACACCCTTTCTTAATGAATTCTTGAACCCTGTTCCTTATTTTTATTTATTTATTTTTTTAAAAAAACACCTTCTTTTGAATCTGCATCTCTCTCTGCCTTCACTTATTCTCCTGATGGTTGTGAACGTAGCATTTTATGGGCATATTCTCTGCGGAGCTTTGTACCTTTTGAAAATGACTCAGAAACAGTACTTCAGACCTCATATAAACACAACTTATCTCTGCTAATAAAGCAGATTTTGTGGTTGTTGGGTTTGTTTGTTTTCCCAGCGAGCCTGAAAATAAGCTGCAGATGGTTTACGAATCCTATTTTTAAACTGGCTTCTTAAAGCAGCCTCACCTTTTTTTCAGCATCACATGTGTTAAAAAATAACAGGGAGATCACAGGGTGGGTACTACTTACCTTTACTACTGGTTTGCAACAGGACTGCACGTGTGCGCTCGCTTTGCTCGTGTGCAAGCGCGCACTTCTGCATGTGCACAGAAGCTTCCTGATGACATCCGGGTCAGTGGACGGAGCCTCCCGCCAGTTTTACTACCGGTTCTTACGAACCGGTCCGAACCGGGGGCAACCCACCACTGAGGGAGATGTTATAATTGCAAAGATTTTCAGATCAGGGGTGAAATTCAGCAGGTTCTGACAGGTTCTGGAGAACCGGTAGCAGAAATTTTGAGTGGTTCGGAGAACTGGCAAATACCACCTTTGGCTGGCCCCAGAGTGGGGAGAGAGAATGGGGATTTTTCAATATCCTTCTGCCAGGACTGGGGTGAAAATGCAGAATTTGTATTGTATTTCCCCTGCCACGCCCACCAAGCCATGCCCACCAAGCCACACCACGCCCACCAAGCCATGCCCCCAGAACAGTAGTAAAAAAAATTGAATTTTACCACTAGTTATAATCCTTAATATTTATGCCTTGATCAGTTGGAACATTCAGGAAAATAGGTACTAATAATAATCATTTTATCATAAAGTTGGTAACAGAAATCTGAGTGTGCTTTCTCCTTCCTTCCATCTTCATGAAGTCTAGGAAGGGTCTTGTCTGAGATGTTTACATCCATGTCCTGGATTCAATCTTCTTATCTAATGGTTGTCTTGGTAGCTTCCTTCTGTTTCATAAGGCAAGTTTCCACTGCAATTACATATTAGACAATCTGTTGTATGTTAATTCAGAAGTAAGTCCTATCTCTTCGGGTGGTTTAGACTTCCGGAAAAAGGTGGTTTTACATCAATGTTTAAAATTTAGTTCCACAGTAGGTTATCTATGAAATTTGTAATGTATGTGGGAATGACCTTGAGGGATGGAGCAGTTGTTTCCTAGGGAACGATCGGGGAGGAGCCTGTGGTGCGGTGGCCTAGAGGCAGTGGTGGGATTCAAATAATTTAACAACCGGTTCTCTGCCCTAATGATTTCTTCCAACAACCAGTTCACCAAACTGCTCAGAAAGTTAACAACCGGTTCTCCCGAAGTGGTGCGAACTGGCTGAATCCCACCACTGCCTAGAGGTGGAGCTCTCGCCTCACAATCAGAAGGCTGTGAGTTCAATCTTAGTTAGAGGCAGATATTTCTCTCTCTGGGCACTTGGAGAATGTATCTGCTGAAGAATAAACTCTGCATTGGTGACAGGAAAGGCATCTGGCCAGTAAAAACTCAGCTCCATTCAGTTGCCCACACTGTAAGAGATTATGGGGTCATTAAAGAAAAAAGATGATAATCGAGGGGCGGATCCTGAAGTTTCCTAACAGGCAGAGAGAAAAAAAATTAGGAAGGATCCATCCTAGATGGATCAGGTTGCAAAAATAAATGATAACAGATGTGTACTTTCAGACTTGCCCAGCTTCTGTTAATGTTACAATAAAGTAGAATTAGCTTATCTGGGTATATTTCCTATCTGGTTTACCTAGGATAATTTTTTCCATGAAATTACAAGTAGTTCATTTAGTGACCATTCAAAGTTATAACGGCACTGAAAAAAGTGACTTGTGACCGTTTTTCACACTTACAACCGTTGCAACATCGCCAGGGTAATGTGATGTTCATTCAATTCACATTTATGACGGGTGCAGCATCCCAGAGTCATGTGGTCCACTTTTGCAACCTTCTGACAAGCAAAATCAATGACTGAAACCAGATTCACTTAACGGCCGCGCTACTAATTTAACAGCTGCAGTGATTCACTTAGCAAATGTGTCGGGAAAAGTCGTAAAACGGGGCAAAACACGCTTAACACGTTTCTCACTTAGCAACATCAACTTTGGGATCAGTTGCAGTCGTACGTCGAGGACTACCTATCTAGCACAAGGCTAATTTCCTAGCAATCAAAATCACTCACGCATTATGGGATCGTCTCATTCAGCATGTGATGCCTAATTGTCTCACCTATCTGAGTCAACCAAGAAGGTGAAAATATTAGCAACCAGCAAAGACAACAAGCTGAGTAAGTGTGACTTTTTCATCCCATTGCCTCTACTTTTACAGTCTTAAGACCAGACTCCATTTAGAGGTTTCCTGTTTCAATTCTTTCTTTCTTTCTTTCTTTCTTTCTTTCTTTCTTTCTTTCTTTCTTTCTTTCTTTCTTTATTTATTTATTTATTTATTTATTTATTTATTTATTTATTTATCAAACTTATATACCGCACCATCTCCCGTAGGACTCAGGGCGGTTCACAGGCATATTAAAACAATATAAAAACAATATAATAAATAAACATTAAAACCCAGTTAAAACTAAATATTATCATAGCCTGATCACTAAGACAATAAAAACCATTAAAAACCCCATTAAAATTTAGCTAAAACATTTTGTTCTTAGGCTAGTCTTACCTGTTGAACAGTGTGATAAAACAGTTGTGTTACATTTGGGGCATAGCATTGTGGCCAATGCCTCTCCGTTGACTGACATGCGAGGTGTCAACCCTGAGGCGAACCTGGATGAAGCCATCATTTCCTGCCTCATAGTTGCCATGGATTTTGAAAGGGGGGAAGGGAGGGGGAAAGTTGACCGGCTACTGGTCAAAGCAAAAGGTTTTCTTGTGGGAACCAAGGTCATATCAACAGGTGACTAGTGAAGGAGGAAAGGAGTGACCAAGCAGTCTCCCAGCTACTTTCATTGGACAATGTGATTGGTGACATCTGGGGAGGGAAATAATTGTTCTTTTAATTAGGGGAAACTTTTAGAGTTGGTTTTCATAGCTGTGCCAATATGATCTATCCAATAAACATGTTCTTTAAGGAATCTACCTGCCTCGGAGTTCTGCTTTTGGTGGATGCGAGAAAGTTAATGTTGTGTCTTGTCCGCTCTCACCGCAGCCGGGGCCTTCTTATCTGCTCCCGAACACGGAGTCCTGTCCTGGCTCATGCCCAGACAAGCTGCAGAGGAGGGGGCACCTCCCGGTCCCAGCCCTGGCTCCATGCCCAAGCAGGCTGCAGAGGAGGGAGCACCCCCCGGCCCCAGCCCTGGCTCCATGCCCAGGCAAGCAGACAGCTAGACCCCTCCCTCCTCCACAGCATGTGAGCCTGAGGAAAGTTTACTTCCAACAACAGCTGATTGGAGTGACCCTCGCATCAGAAGATTGGATAGGCGGAGGCAACAGAAGGAAGGGAGGGGCAGGCCTTAATGAGTGCTGAGTCATGGAGCCACACCCCATGGCCTATATAAAGGATCTGCTTTCTGGCAGTCTCTGAGTCAGGCAAAGTCGAACTTATCTTGCTGAAGTCACTTACTGGTCTCCTGCCTGCTCTGAGGACTTTGCTAGGACTTTGGGCAGAGCTGCAGAGGCAAGCCTGATTCGGATTTCCCTGACCCGGCCATCAGCGGAGGAGTGGGACACGACAGTTAAATTCCCTTGCTCAGACTAGATTTGGAAGACAATGTCCAAGTTTCTATCTGAAACAACTATTGCTATAAAAGCATGCATTTATAGAGCCTCTGTACCTGGGCTGCAAAAATCTTGACATCCATTAGATGGCATCAAAGCAGTGGTGGAATTCAATTTTTTTTTACTACCGGTACTGTGGGCATGGCTTGGTGGGAATGGCAGGGGAAGGATACTGCAAAATCTCCATTCCCACCCCACTCCTGGGGGAAGGATACTGCAAAATCTCCATTCCCACCCCACTCTGGGGCCAGCCAGACGTGGCATTTGCCGGTTCTCCAAACTACTCAAAATTTCCGCTACTGGTTCTCCAAAACCTGCCGGATTTCACCCCTGCATCAGCGTGTACTCTTTGTTGCAGTCTATTGATCATCTGGATCCTTCGTAATCCAATATGATAACCCCGCTATTGTGACCAACTGTTTTGATGGCTCATTGCCTCTTTATGTAAGGACTCATGCCATGGATTGTTAATTCACCCCGTGCTTTTTCTAAATGAATGATATCATCCAACGGCTGGAACAGCTCTTTTTTGGGGGGGGGAGCCTTCTGCCTCCTAGCTTTGTGGAACATCAACTTTTCATGTTGAACAGCAGGTGGTGTTCAATGGAATGTCTCACCATAAACGTTTAATATCTGTTTTTCTCACACTGGCTGGTGTGCCTTTGGTGATATAAAGGCACTGATAAGAGAGCTGCATGTAAGAGACAGGAGTAACACCAAAGAGAAGACATTGGGAAACAAATATTGTCATGTGTCATGTCCCACTCCTCCTCTGACGGCCGGGTCGGGGAAGTCCGTATCAAGCGTGCCTCTGCAGCTCTGCCAAAGTCCTATCAGAGTTCTCAAGGCAGGCAGGAGACCAGGAAGTGACTTCAGCAATCCAAGTTAGACTTTGCCTGACTCAGAGAATGCCAGAAAGCAGATCCTTTATATAGCCATGGGGTGTGGCTCCATGACTCAGCACTTATCCAAGCCTGCCCCTCCCTTCCTTTTGGTGACATCGCCTCTCCATTCTCTGGAAGCGTGGATCTATCCATTGCATCGTTTCGTCTCCAGCTGTTGGTAATCTCAGCTCGTGGCTGGCTTCAGGCGCACATGCTATCGGAGGGAGGTTTGTTTGTTCGGCCTGTCCAGGCATGGTGCCAGGGCTGGGGGCTGGAGGCATGCCAGGACATTCTTCAGCACTACCAGAGTCTGGCAGGAGATAAGAGGGGCCCGGCTGCAGCAGGGGGAGCGAGCGAGACACAACATCATGTATACAGTAACTCCGTGATGGTGAACCTATGGCACGCATGCCAGAGGTGGCACACAGTACCCTCTCTAATGGCACGCGAGGCGTCGCCCCAGTTCTGCCCTGCTGCGCATGCACGCACACCTCCCACCAGACAGCTGGTCTGTGCAGGGGGCGGGGTGCATGCGGAGGCATATGTGCATGTGCAGGGTGCATGTGCGGGCGGGCAGGCATGCACGGGTGTGGGGCTCATGCATGGGGCCATGCGCACATTGCATTTTGGGGGTTCGGGCATGTGCGCTTTGGGCACTCGGTCAGAAAAAGGTTAGCCATCATTGCAGTAACCTGTCTCATATGAGGTTTGAAGCGTGCACGAAAAGAAGTATTATCCGGGAATCCATGCAACTCTTACATCTCTGCAGAATATAAAGGCAAGTGCAGAACTATTGTAGAGAACCAGGAAGGTGGCCTTGAGGCAAATACTTGAAAACCATTACCATATTTTTCAGACTATAAAACGCACCGGAGTATAAGACGCACCAAGATTTTGAAGAGGAAAAGAAGAAAAAAAAAGTTTTAGGCCTCCGTGCGTTTGGTTTTTGCCCTCCCCGGCCCCCAGGAGCACTCTGCAGGCCTCCCAAACCCTCTGTGCATCCTGTTTTTGCATTTTCGTGAAAAATGGGCCTGTTTTTGCCCTCCCAACCGCCCTATGTGTTGCGTTTTTGCCCTCCCCAGCCCCTAGGAGCACTCTGCAGGCCTCTCAAAACCCTCTGCGCATCCCGTTTTTGCAAAAAACGAGCCTGCTTTTGGCAAAAACCAGACCCACAGGATGGGGTTCCGGGAGGCTAAAAATGGCTGTATTTGGTATATAAATTGCACCAATATTTCCATCCTCTTTTAGGGGGCAGAAAAGTGCATCATATACTCTGAAAAGTACAGTATAGGCATGGCCAGTGCATGAACCATCCGGCCCACGGGCTAGGAGTTTGACAGCCTTGCTGTAGGAAATGACCAGGCTGAGCCTGAGGGTGAGGTTAAATACGTCATTAGTTTGGAATTGTTACGTTCCCACAAGAAACTCAAGTCCAGCTCCCCCTCCCCCATCATGAATTCTATTGATCCTTATTTAGTGCCAGCTTGGTTTGACCATTCTTGTGCATAGGTAGCAAGTTGTAAACTTTTAGCATTCTGAACTCAACTCCTGTTTCTAGTTACTTGTGCCTGACATTCCCTGACTCGCTGGGTTATAAGAGGAAAGGGAAGAAAAGCATGATCAGATTTGCAAGACTCTGTTCCTATCCCTTATCTCAAAATCTTATATTTCTGGCCTTCCAGTGGAATGCGTTTCCTGATCTGGTCTACTCCAGAGGGCTGACAACAATCATGCTAACACCAAGACATACTTTTGAGGCTTTGCTGTTCATTTCTTCACTCTTCGTTTTGATAATCTTTGATAATCGGCCTGCGTCTCTCTGCTGTTTGTTTTTAAATTCTATTTAGCTTCAAGAGAAATGCAACATGGTTTTCAATGGGCAATTGTTTTCTCTTGCTTGACCGTGACCAAGTTGGTATTTTATGACAAAAATGTCCTGCCAATCAATGTAAATAAAAATGATCAATCTCTCACTCAGCAAAAGGTCCCTTTAAGGTATCTGTCTGACTGTCTGTCTATCATCTCTCTCTCTCTCTCTCTCTCTCTCTCATCTACTACCTGTCTGTCTGTCTGTCTATCTGTCTACCTACCTACCTACCTACCATGTTTTCCCCAAAATAAGACCCTGTCTTATATTTTTTTGAACCCTGAAATAAGCGCTTGGCCTTATTGCTATGCGCTTAAAAGCCCAACTGAGCTTATTATCAGGGGATGTCTTATTTTGGGGGAAACAGGGTACCTGTTATGTATTAGTGTTGTACCTTTAAATATTTGAGCGGGAAATCAGCACGTTGCTGATTGGTCAAAACCTCCAACAGAACTGTATAAAAGGAGAGGGTTTTCGCCCAGCCCGTCGCTGGGTTCACCCTATATTAAAGAGCTGTTGTCACTACCCTGGTCTCCAGCCTCATTACTTCCCGAACTTAACATTGGCGACGAAGGTGGGATTTCGAGGCTAAGGAGAACCAGAACCGAGCTGAAGCGCGATAGTTCCGAACCCAGCAAACTCAGGGCAGAAACGCGGAAATGGCAAACACGCCACCCGCACCGTACAACCCGGTCAAGGAGAAATGGGGAACGTATATGACCCGTTTCGAAAGCTTTCTAGAAGCCAACGAACTACAGGGGATCCCTGATAACCGCAAACGGGCTTACTTCTTAAGCCATTGTGGGCCGGAGGTCATCGAGATTGCGGAAGCCCTGGCAGAGCCAACGCCGATACAATCGGTATCGTGGCCGACTCTGCAGACTTTGCTGAAGAACCATTTCGCGGCCGACGCCGTCCAAATACGTGCAGCGGTTTGAATTGAGAACGAGACAGATGGAGGCGAGTCCATCGGTGACTACATGGCCGCTTTAAGAAGAGCGCCCAAGGACTGCGGATACCGAGACCTAGACGAGGTGCTACTCGAGCAACTCGTCCGAGGGGTCAAGGACATCCGTCTGGCACGGCTGCTAGCCAAGAGCAACCTGACACTAGCCAACGCTCTGGGCGAAGCCAGAGCACACGAAATGTCTACTAAAGCAGCAGAGACCCTGCAAAGCCTCTTCAATCCAAGGCGAAATAGCAACGCCAGTACACCAGGAGGAGATTCAGTCCGAATCCGGCGGTGAGGCGAGATGAGGAAGGGTCTGCCGGACCGAGAAACGCGACATTGAGGACCGTGGCGAGTCACGGAAGCTGCGGAGGGCAGCACCAGCGCCAAGCTGCAGGTTTAAAGGCGCAACATGCGGCGGTGTGGGAAGAAAGGGCACTTAGCTCAGGTCTGCAGGCGGCCCAACCTTCCGCCGAAAATTCAAATCGGCCAATCAGAGCGGAACCGGAAAGGCGGCCCGCGATTGGTTCAAACAAGAAAGGCGCGAAGTCTAACCAAACGACTGTCATTATAGGCCGCGCCTCAACCAAAGTGGAAAAGAAGATCTTCACAAAGCCCAAGATAGAGGGAGTGCGGTGCAGGCTTGAAGTAGACATGGGATCAGCGATCACCATCATGTCCTGGGACACTCTGGCGAGGTCGCTGCCGTCCGTCGCGAAACGCCACCTGCAAGCACAACGGCTACGTGTGCACGACTACCAGGAAATCGCATCCCTGTTAGAGGACCACCTCCGTCCGAGTCGAGTATGGTCCACATAAAAAGACCCTGCCCATCACGATCGTCGAAGGAACTCTGCCCAGTCTGTTGGGACTAGACTGGTTTCGTGCCCTGGGCATGGGAGTGACTGGCATCTACCGAAGTGACTGTAACCTGAAAGACATTCTCTTTAACGAGTTCGAAGATGTCTTCAAGGACTGCTTGGGCAAGTACAAAGGGACCCCTATTTCCTTCAACTTAGACCCCAGGTAGCCCCCATTAGGCTTAAGGCGAGGAGAGTCCTTTTGCCCTAAAACCAAAATTGATAAGGAGCTGGATAAGCTCATTAATCAAGGGATCTTGGTGCCAGTCGATCACGCAAGGTGGGAGACGCCAATCGTCACCCCATAAAACCGGACGGGTCAATTAGAATTTGCGCTGACTACAAGGCGGCTTAACAAAGCCTTACAGAAAAGCGCTTACCGGTTCCGTGGTGCAACACTTATTGCACTCGTTGGGGCAAGGGCAAGTCTTTGCAAAGTTAGACTTGGCCCAAGCCTACCAACAACTGCCAGTGAGCGCCCGCTGGCGAAGCCCAAGCGATTGTGGCACAGGGGTGCCTTCAAGTGCACCCGATTACAATTTGGGGTCAGTGTGGCACCAGGGCTGTTCCAAAACCTGATGGAACGACTACTGCAGGGCTCCCAGGGTAGTTCCTACTTGATGATGTCCTAATTTCAGGGAAAACATGGAGGAACTGGGGAGGCGGTTAAGAAAGGTCTTGAGCATTTTCCGGACAGCGGGTTAAAGTCAAGACAAACAAATGCCAGATCGGGAATTGAATCCGTCGATTTCTTGGGCTACGGATAGACAAGAAGGAATTCACCCTACTGAGAGCAAGGTTAAGGCAATTAGAAAGGCTCCAGCGCCCAAAAACAAAGCAGAGCTGCAGGCATTCCTAGGATTGGTTAATTTTTACGCGGTCTTTTTAAAGAACAAAGCAACCGTTGCGGAACCGCTGCATAGGCTCTTAGGGAAAAATACTGTTTGGTCTTGGGGAAAGTCGGAAAATAGGGCTTTTGAAGCAGTAAAGAACCTGCTCTCAAGTGATAGCCTGCTCATCCAATATCACGATTCATTACCCCTAGTGTTAGTTTGCGACGCCTCCCCTTATGGGGTGGGGGCTGTACTCAGCCATAGACTTCCAAACGGTACAGAAGCCCCTATAGCGTTCTATTCGACGATGTCCTCCCAGAGAGGAACTACAGCCAGTTAGACAAAGAAGCACTAGCCATTGTGTAGGGTCAAGAAATTCCAATGTATTTGGGCGGAATTTTGAAATCGTGACTGACCACAGACCGCTACTAGGAATACTGGCTGGCGACGCCACGCCTGTGGCACTTTCGCCACGCTTGACCCGATGGACTATATTCTTAGCAGCTTATTCGTACAAGCTGCAACATCGACCAGGAAAAGAAGTGGGGCATGCAGGCGCGTTAAGCCGATGCCCACTACCTGGGGCGACGAAGACCCCACTCCAGGACACCCATCCTACTTATTGACTCATTGGACTCTGGCCCAGTCACATCTAAGGAAGTGGCTCGGGCATCATACAGGACATTGTGTTAAGGACTGTACTCGGTTGGGTACAGAGGGGTGGCCGCTGCGCGGGCGAAAGGTTCAAAGAATTTGTCAAAAAACGAGATGAGCTCTCAGCTCAAGGGGGGTGTCTGTTATGGGGTGATCGTGTAATAATTCCTGAAAAGTTAAGGGGAAAGGTATTGGACCTCCTCCACGAGGTCACCCAGGGATCGTAAGGATGAAGGGGTTAGCCAGAAGCTATGTATGGTGGCCACTCATGGGCAGAGATTGCTGAGAGGGTAGAAATGTCAGGCTTGCCAAGAATCCAGACCTCTACCCCCAACGGCTCCAGTCAGAGAATGGGAAAAGCCCCAAGGGCCCTGGTCAAGAATCCACATTGATTTTGCTGGCCCCTTTCACGGCCAAACATTCCTAATAGTTGTGGATGCATTTTCTAAATGGTTGGAGGTCATACTCATGAAATCCACTACGGCAGCAGTAATCGCAACCCCTCGCCACCTATTACGCAACTCACGGATTGCGGACACTCTGGTGTCCGACAATGAGCCTCAATTCACGGCAGCCCAGTTTGAAGAATACCTGGCAGAGGAAGGCATCCGACATGCCCTCTCTGCGCCTTTCACCCTGTCGAATGGCCTTGCAGGCGTTCCGTCCGGGCGCTAAGGAGGCGTGTCAGGCTAAAGCCAGGTGACTGGCAAACAAAATAGACTTTTCCTAGCCATCCAGCACAGAACCCCAAGCACGGCCACGGAAAAGCCCAGCGAATTGCTAATGGACGGAAACTCCGGTGCCCACTGGACCGTTTGAATCCCATTACACACCAGAGGTTACAAGGAAAACTAGAAAAGACCAGGAAATGAGCATAGCGACCGGTGTGGGCTCGAAACTATGGGGAGCCCTAGTTGGCTCACAGGACAAATAATTAAAGTAACTGGCCCAAAATCATCGTGGTAGAGCTACCCGACAACAGAGTGTGGGCGCCACATAGATCAGTTAAGGAAGCGAATAACCGACCAAACTGAACCAAACGAAACATATCATGATCAATACCAATTTGATTCCACAGCCAACAATGACCGGGAGGCGCAAGACTTAGCTGAGATCCCAGAGTTCCAGCGACGCCATCAGGTTCGAGGGAAGCGGCAGGAAATTGAAAAAGTAATCCAAGGCCCGATGGCCAAGAAAAAGAGTCGGCCAATAATCCGGAGCCCGTTGGCCCAGAGAAAGTGCTGGGAGGAGAAAACAGCCCCTCCGACCAGCTCAAAACACCACCCAGAACTGAACCGCGCAGGTCAGAAAGGACTAGGAGACGCCCAGGTTATTTGCGTGACTACGTCGAAAAATAACATGTAAATATTTATGTAAATAGAGGCAAAGTGTTTTCTGGGTGGGGAGGAGTGTTATGTATTAGTGTTGTACCTTTAAATATTTGGGCGGAAATCAACGTTGCTGATTGGTCAAAACCTCCAACAGAACTGTATAAAAGGAGAGGGTTTTCGCCCAGCCCGTCGCTGGGTTCACCCTATATTAAAGAGCTGTTGTCACTACCCTGGTCTCCAGCCTCATTACTTCCCGAACTTAACAGTACCTACCTACCTATCATCTACTATCTATCTATCCAGCCATCCAGCCATCCAGCCATCTATCTACCAATCATCTACTATCCATCCATCCATCATCCATCCATCTACCTACCTACTTACCTACCTACCTATCATCTATCTATCTATCTATCTATCTATCTATCTATCTATCTATCTATCTATCATCTATCTATCTATCTATCTATCTATCTATCTATCTATCTATCTATCTATCTATCTATCTATCTATCTATCTCAAAAGCAAGCCGAGCTTCTCCTTTTTACAGGCATGAGATTTCAACCAAGCAGAAGCAAAAGCTCATCTTCTCTAATTAACAATCAGGCGGGCGGAACCTGGCAAGCGCCTGACACAGAAATTCTCAATCAGAGCAACTGCCTGCCTGGTTGGCAACGAGGTGTCTGGCTCTTTGCACCTGGGGAAGATTGTGGCTTCCGTTTCAGCATCACCTGGCCGGGCTCTCAATGTGTCAGCTCACTGCTTGTGGTAGCAGGTTGGTATTAAATGCCACCTGCCTCCAAATCCAAATAAAGATATGAGAAAGAGTTGGCAAACCCAACCATCTCTTAGCATTTTTCAGCAAGGCATGTTTATGTTATAAATCTATGATCAGAGGCCAAAAAACAGTGCGGGTTACAGAAAAAGATTAGTGGCTTTGTATTGGAATAGGATTAGAATTACAATAGAAAATATAGAGTAGAGTAGAGTAGAGTAGAGTTCTCAAGATATGACTGCTTGCCCATTACAGTTGTTTTCTGAAATATATATATATTTATATAAAAATATATATTTTTATATAAAAATATATATATTTTCTATATGTATACGTGTATATGTATGCAGGTATATGTATGCAAGACCCGAACGTACCAAAACCTGTGTTGGCTTTTTTAGCAGCTGCTGCACACTGCTGGCTCATATTTAAATGGTTGTCCACTAGGACTCCAAGATCCCTGTCAGTTACTACTATTGAATAGAATAGAATAGAATAGAATAGAATAGAATAGAATAGAATAGAATAGAATAGAATAGAATTTTTATTGGCCAAGTGTGATTGGACACACAAGGAATTTGTCTTGGTGCATACGCTCTCAGTGTACATAAAAGAAAAAATACCTTCATCAAGGTACAACATTTACAACACAATTGATGGTCAATATATCAATATAAATCATAAGGATTGCCAGCAACAAGTTATAGTTATACAGTCATAAATGGAAAGAGATTGGTGATGGAAACTATGAGACGATTAATAGTAGTGCAGATTCAGTAAATAGTTTGACAGTGTTGATGGAATTATTTGTTTAGCAGAGTGATGGCCTTCGGGAAAAAACTGTTCTTGTGTCTAGTTGTTCTGGTGTGCAGTGCTCTATAGCGTCGTTTTGAGGGTAGGAGTTGAAACAGTTTATGTCCAGGATGCGAGGGATCTATAAATATTTTCACGGCCCTCTTCTTGATTCGTGCAGTATACAGGTCCTCCATGGAAGGCAGGTTGGTAGCAATTATTTTTTCTGCAGTTCTAATTATCCTCTGAAGTCTGTGTTTTTCTTGTTGGGTTGCAGAACCGAACCAGACAGTTATAGAGGTGCAAATGACAGACTCAATAATTCCTCTGTAGAATTGGATCAGCAGCTCCTTGGGCAGTTTGAGCTTCCTGAGTTGGCGCAGAAAGAACATTGAGCGAGGTACCACATATACTGTACCCGTGCAGAAATATTTCACCTTCTTGCCTCCTTCCTACTTCAAACCACGCTCTTGTTTTTTTCTCTGGAATGAGCTTCCTCCGGGGTTACGATTACTCCCCGATCTCCGGACCTTCCGTCGCGAGCTCAAGACATTTTTATTCCACCGTGCAGGGTTGGCCTAAGTTATTATTGTTTTAAATGGGGTTTTATTATTGTTTTAGCATAATTTTTTAATTGATATTGGCCTAATAGAATTAGATTTTTATACTGTATTTTAAGTCTGTTTATAAATTATGTTTTATTGGCTGTAAACCGCCCTGAGTCCTTCGGGAGAAGGGCGGTATAGAAATTTAATAAATGAAATGAAATGAAAGCATGCAACTCCCAGGATCCAGATTACCAACCCCTGGGGTAAAGAAGAACATAAAGGAGACGTCCGATATGCAGGAATGGATTTGTTAAACTAACCTGAAATCCAGCTCCAGGTTGAACACAAACGGAGGATGGAGGGAGGGAGGGAGGGAAGAGGTTGACGGGCTGTGAAAGAAAGATACCAATGCTCAGAGAGACGCTTGCACAGCGATGCATAGCAATGCTTTCTCTTTCCTGCGCACACTTGCACACACTGACACCCACTTCCCCTTTCTCACAGTACACAGATGCTACTTTTTTGTTCTTTTAATTACACCTCCTGCCGATCAGAAAGATAAGCCCAAATGGAGCGATGGGGTGACGCGGAGGAGCCTATAAGTTATTCATAAGCTCAAACTTCAGCGCTTCTTTTGCAAGACACCTTCAAAACATATTATTCATCTGTCACCTCCTACCAGTGTTCCCCCTCCCACCCCTCACTCCATTGGGAAGAGAGCCGGTAATTGTAGGAAATACATCATTGCCAATGAAAGCAACTTTCGGAGTAGACAAGGCTACCTTTGTCCTCTGGGCGGGAATGGAAAACTAATGACGTCCCAAAAAGAACAACTGGACTTTTTTGCCTGACTGTGTTATTTTACTGCACCAGAAAGAGTCAGAAGCAGGAGTGGGATTGAGCTGGTTTATACCGGTTCGGGCAAACTGGTGGCTGCGGAGATCAGCTGAGAGTGAACTGGTTCACTCCGACGATCAGCTGGGTCTGCCCGACTGACCCTGCGCAATACAGACCTATATTTCCTTTGTTTCAACCGCAGCTGATAGGCATGGCAGAGCGGATTGGCGCACCTCAGCTGTTTTACTCACCGGGGCTGCAGTAGAAGGTAAGTTTTACAGCTGTTTTCAAATGTGTGCGAGTGCATTCAGCGAACCAGTTGTTACACTGGTTGAATCCCACTACTGGTCGGAAGATTACGCCTTTTTTTTTTTTTTTTTTTGCATCTCACCCTTCTTTTCTACACTTCTCCTTTCCCCTTTCCTTCCCTTATTTTTCCTGCTATTTGCTATTTTTGTATTTTGTATTATAAACTATTAAAAACAAACGTATCGGTGATGGTATTCAGCCAGTTCTATCTAGTTCGGGTGAACAGGTAGCAGTGGCAGTGGGAGGCTCCACCCACCTGCCTGGATGTCATCATGTCCCATTTTTGACACTTTGCGCATGCAGAGCAATCTGCTCTCACATTTGCGAACCGATAGCATAGGTAAAAGAATGCTACCCCTGTATGTATGTGTATGTGTATACATATACATACATATATATGTATGTATCTATATACATTTATGTATGCATATATATATATATATATATATATATATATATATATATATATATATATATATATATATATATTGCTGTATATGTATACACACACACATATACATGCATATATATATACTAGTCTCCCTTTATTTTTTTGTTAGTAAATTTAATACACACACACACATACACACACACATATATATTTGTTTTCGTAGCCAAGACCTATACATACATATTTATATATTTATATATACATATACATGTGTTTTTGTTTTCTGAGGTTTATACACATACATATACACTCACATATCTATACATCTATATCAGAGCGCAGCCAAGCTCCCACCCAATCAGTTCAAACCCCCACTAGCAGTTAAAAAGGAAGAAACAGCTGCAATCACACATTGCTCCCAGAAGCACGAAGCTGAAGCCTGAAGATGACGAATGAGACTTCGTCGAAACGTCGCCAAGACACTTCCAATTTTACACGGGAGAAAACCCGAACAACCAAAGACCTATATACAAACACCCGTGAAAACCTCAGAAAACATATATATATATATATATATATATATATATATATATATATATATATATATATATATATATACCACATATATATATATATATACATACATATATATATACATATACATATACATACACACACACACACACATACATACATATATGAAAGCTACCAACATTATCTCCTGGAGGAGGAGAATAAAATGCTTGGTGGGTTCAGGGGAAAGAGAATAAGATCCAGAGGAGTAAGTGCCTGAAACTGTATCTCTGACTCCTATGGCAAGGGACAAAATGTGACACTTGATGTTGGGTGACAGGTTGACTGAACTGACCAGCATATGAATCTGGAGGGCTACAGGGCTACAGCTAAAGACTGGAGCTACCAAAGCATCCAGTGTACTCATTTATCCACAAAGGACTATGCATTTTATGTAACTTTTTTAAATAGACAAATGTATTCTTCCTTTTAACTTATAATTTCTTTCTGGCCCTTCTAACGCTCATCACTCACTCAAAGGCATTTCCATCATTTACAATCAATGCAAGATTGAGCAAAAAATAAAATAAAAATAAATCTTAAAACAGGAAGGTCAAAGCTATTGACAAAAAAGTCTGTTAAAAATCAAAAGGCAGGAAGAGACAGCCAATAATATATTTTGGATGGTGTTCTAAAGGTAAGATGCAAAGCCATCTTCAGATGTGGGAAGCTCTGTATAGCTCTGTCTACTAGCATGATGGTCAAGTTTGTCTATGTTGTGTCTTGCCCACTCTCACCGCAGCCGGGGCCTTCTTATCTGCTTCCGAACGCTGAGGAATGTCCTAGTATGCCTCCCGGCCCCAGCCTTGGCTCCATGCCCAGGCAGGCTGAGGAGGAGGAAGCACCTCCCGGCCCCAGCTCTGGCTCCATGCCCAGACAGGCTGAGGAGGAGGAAGCACCTCCCGGCCCCAGCCCTGGCTCCATGCCCAGGCAAACGGAGCAACTAGATCCCTCCCCCTCCCCCACAGCATGTGAGCCTGAGGGAGGTCAATTACCAACAGCTGCCGACTGAAGTGACCCTCGCTTCAGAAGAATTGATAGGCGGCGGCGTCAGAAGGAAGGGAGGGGCAGGCCTGGATAAGTGCTGAGTCATGGAGCCACACCCCATGGCCTATATAAAGGATCTGCTTTCTGGCATTCTCTGAGTCAGGCAAAGTCGAACATATCTTGCTGAAGTCACTTTCTGGTCTCCTGCCTGCCTTGAGGACTTTGCTAGGACTTTGGCAGAGCTGCAGAGGCATGCCTGATTCGGATTTCCCTGACCCGGCCGTCAGCGGAGGAGTGGGACACGACAGTCTAGTTGGAGAAATTGCTATCCTGCTAGATGGCTGAGTTTAGTTTGTAAAATCATACCTCTGATACGGTTTTACAACCTATTTTACTTCACTTATTTCCCTGAATTGGCTCAATCTTTGATAGGGAGTGGAAACAGTAGATTCTATCTGGTTCTATCCAACTTAGTCAACTGAACTGAAATCTCAGTATTTTTTTCTGAGACTACTCCTTCCAAGGAGGCTGAGGCAGTATCTCAAATGGGACACTTTTGTGATATCTCACAAATTTTTATAAAATCATATTGGGAATGAATATTGCCCTGCTTCTGATTTCAATTGCGCACACACAGTTGCTATGGAAACTGGTAGTATATTCAAGGTCAAGGAGATAACAGCAGACAAGGAATGCAAACCAAAACAGAGCCCCTGGAAAAAAAAAGAAAGAAGAAGAAGCTTGCCTAAGTGGTTTTGCTTTTAACAGAAGCACGCAGAAGAATAGTCAAAATCCAGTTCAAGTTCCAGAAGCCAGGTCAGGGCTGCCAAGCAGTCCAGAGGTCAGAAGTTTATAGCCAATGCTACACAAACATCACTCAAGAGCTGGAGATCAATGGTTGATTTCAACAAAGGATGATGGGTTAGGGCTGCCTTTTAAATAAGGCTGCAGCCAGCTGCCTTTAATCAAGGGATTTACACACTTGCCTTGCAAGGAGTCTCCCAGAAGGTCTTTGCTCTACTCAACAGGTGCACGGCAGTGGTAGGGTTCAACATTTTTTACTACTGGTTCTCTGGGTGTGGCTGGGTGGGCATGGCATGGTTTGGTGGGTGTGGCATGGTTTGGTGGGTGTGGCAGAGGAAGGATACTGTAAAATCTCCATTCCCACCCCACCCCAGAGGAAGGATACTGTAAAATCTCCATTCCCTCCCCACTCTAGGGGAAGGATACTGCAAAATCCCCATTTCCTCCTGATCAGCTGGGGCTCGAGAGGCAAGAATAGATGGGGGCGGGGCCAGTCAGAGGTGGTATTTACTGGTTCTCTGAACTACTCAAAATTTCTGCTACCGGTTCTCCAGAACTAGTCAGAAACTGCTGAATAGCACCTCTGGTGCATGGGCTGGGAGGCCTTATGTCACTATCCTCTGATGCTCCAACTATTCAAGTGGTGCTTGTGTTTGATCAGCCTCTGATGATTATTGGCTTGTGACTTCTAGACTGACATAGTCTGGGTTCTCCTGGAGACTCTTCTTTGAAGACACTGTCTGAGTCCTGGTTCATGACATATATGATCTCTATTCTCTAACATGTTTTCCTGTGAAAATTACAAATATACATAGGTTTTCTTGTTTTTGTTTTTTTAATTTGAATTTATATCCCGCTCTTCTCCGAAGACTCAGGGCAGCTTACATTGTGTAAGGCAATAGTCTCATCCATTTGTATATTATATACAAAGTCAACTTGTATTGCCCCCCCCAACAATCTGGGTCCTCATTTTACCTACCTTATAAAGGATGGAAGGCTGAGTCAACCTTGGGCCTGGTGGGACTCGAACCTGCAGTAATTGTAATTGCAGGCAGCTGTGTCAATAACAGACTGCATTAGCCTGTTGAGCCACAAGAGGCCAAACTGAGGAGTTCTTAAACTGGCTTTGGTCAGGATGAAGTGAGGCTTCATTTGAAAATTGAGTTTGGGATTGTATTGTGATTTTTGGGCTGGCTTCCCACATGTATGGTTTCATTTGCAAAAGTGTGAAATAGGATTTTGTTTGAAGGCAGGGTAAAAATCTGAGGAATAGCTGTAGATCCAGGAACTCATCCTACAGAATGCCAGGACATCATGAAGTTGTATTAAAAGATATCAATGATGGATTCCAGTAAACTCTTTATTATGGTCATAGACCTTCCTAAATTCTCGTTGCTGATTCTTAGGAAAAGTGACAGTGATCAGGTCCAACCTATAAAAATTAGCAGAACTCATTTCACTTGCCCTTAATTTTTTAATAAGGTCACCTTGTAGCCCACCTGTGGTCTTTTCCCAGCAGGGGAAAACTAATTTGATTAATTTGCAGTGTGGCCAGTCTCCTTCTTGCTGGTTTGCACTTTTCCAAAAGTGAACACGGTAAGTTTCTGTTTGTGAAGTGATGACAGCTGAGCACGACAAGTGTAGTCATGTCATGTCAAGAAAGGATGCTGGGTTGCTCCCCTTGGTTGTGGAGATGGCTTGTTGGAGTGTGTTGCGACTCCAGCCCCCAAACCTGGCCCCATGCCCGAAAGTGACTCAGAAAGTGAGGGGGAAGGGCCACTAAGACTTACCTCAGGAGCACCGATTCCTTTGGCTCAGCTCCAGGAGCCAGAACCAGACCAGTCGGAGGACGTAAAGATTCCTCCCTTCCCCAGGCTACGCCTTCAGACCCAGCTGATAATAATAATCAAGCTTGGCTTGACCTGCGCTTCAGAAGATTAGAGAGGCGGCATCATCAAAAGGAAGGGTGGGGCAGGAGCCCCACCCCACAGGATATATAAGGAGCTTTGGGACTGCTCTCACTCCACGGGAAGCTAAGTTTAGCTGATCCATTTCAAAAAGAGCTGAAAGTCTTGCTATGTGAGTCATTTGTTTGAACTTTGGCAGGCAGCTGCGATTTCTCTGCCAGGATTAATAAGAGCCGTGAATCCACTGGCTGAAGGCCAGCTCGTGGGTCTGAAGTGGGGAAGGAGACAGAACAGAGTGGCTCTCACCATCTTTAATGCTTGCTCTTGTGTCTCCATTGCTCCATTTGCTCTTGAGTCTCCATTGAAGTCCAGATGGTTTTTTCTGCAAAGAAGGAACCCCGGTGGAATGCCGTGTTAGAAGCTCTTGAGAGACAGAGCCCCCAGCAATGAGAAACTGTGATGCTGAACTTCTCTGATTGTTTCCCATTAAAAATTTAACTGATAGTAAATTAAGCACTCAGGGATTTGTTGATATCTGAAAGACTGGAAGGCAAAGTAGAGGGCGAAAAGAAGAAGAATTTCTCTAGCCATCAGCTTCAAGGTTAAATTTCCACAATCCTGAAGCCCTCCAACGTATTTGGAATACATTCTATCTACAAAGGGATGGAAATACCGTATTTTTCGGACTATGAAGACTTTAAGCTTAAACTGTCTACTCTTGACCTCACCCCATTCCTAAGAGATCTGTAAGGGGCGTGCATAAGCGCACCAGCGTGCCTACAGTCCCTGTCCTAATATTCTTTTTTCTTTTCATATATCCAAATTATGTTTATACTTTTATCTGTTATCTTACATAGTATTGACAAATAAAATAAAATAAAATAAAATAATAAAATAAAATAAAATAAAATAAAATAAATAAATAAGACACAGTTTTTTGTCTCCCAAAAGGGGGTGAAAATGTCTGAGCCTCTTCAAAAATGGGATGAAAAATAGCCCCCAAAATGAGCCCCCAAAAGTCCTGAAAACGGGCCAAAAAGTCGGGAAAAAGGCCAAAAAAAGGGCTGAAAATGGGGCCTGTGAAGGCCAAAACCTTTTTTTTTTTTGGTTCTTCTAAATTTAGGTGTGTCTTTTTTTTTTTAGAAAATTTTTATTGGTTTTAAAAACAAACAAAAACAATGGACATTGCTCTAAGTCTCTGGTTTCTAACATTTATGTCAGGTTCAAGTTACTATATCATATATTCCTCAGTCTATATACAAATTTACATATCTCCTAATTCCTTATATATTAAATATATACTATATTACTACTACCCCCACAACTATATACATATTAAATAAACGTATTATACAGGGTTTTCTGGAACGCTGACAATACGTTGATACATACATTTCCAGACATTCATTATCTCTTGTTTTTGGTGTTCTTCCTCCTATCAAGCCAGTCGTAGAATTTACTCCAGACCTCACAGTACCTTGATTCGCTTTTGCCTTTGAGTTCTAAAGTAAGACTGTCCATCTCTGCACAGTTGTAAATTTTCCTTATTACTTCTTCTTCTGAGGGTATTTCTTTACACTTCCATTTTTTGAGCAAATGCTAATCTTGCCACGGTTAATATATGCAATATTAAGTAGGTTACATTTTTATCGTATTTGCCATCCATCGTGCCCAATAAGAAATGAGGTGTTAGGTAAATTTAGGTGTGTCTTATGGTCAGGTGCGTTTTATAGTCTGAAAAATACAATAGCCATAAGCCCAAAGAGTTCAAATGGTCAAGATGAATCTAAACATTTGCTGTAACCATTAGTCCAGTTTTCTACTATGGCTCATGTGGTAATGGCTTCTATCTTGAGAGATTTGTTCACAATTCAATTCGTCAGACACTGGGTTAGGAAAGAAAATGCTCCTTCCAACATATATTACTTTATTTAATTTATTACAAGTATACACCGCCCATCTCTCTGCCAAGCGATACTGAGCAGTTTACAGCACAATGAAGCCAGAATATATATATATATATATATATATATATATATATATATATATATATATATATATATATATATATATATATATATATATATAAAACATTGAAAACATTAAAATTAACAGAATTGGGTAAATTAGGAGCGGGCTGAAGATGGGATCCTATTAATAGTCAACACGCCACTTCCAGCGTGGAAAGAAATGTCAACATATTAAGGAAAGTATGTGCCAAACCTGACTGGATTTGGAGAAAATAGCTTGCAAAAGGATTGGTACTTGAATAACAACAACAACAATAAAAAAAAGCAAAGAAGTGTGGATTAAAAGTCGACCTGAAAATGGCTGTGAATGAACATACAGTTTTAGAAAGAGCTGGCATGGTCATACTCCACTCAGTATCAAGGATGCAGCTGTAGAGGTGGTCAACAGTATTAAGTATCTGGGGGTGCAGATAACTAACAATCTGAACTGGTCTTTCCACACATCATCCTTAGTGAAGCATGCAAACCAGTGTCTGCATTTCCTGCATTGGATGAGCAGAGCACATCTTTCTCCTTCAGTCCTGGACACTTTCTACAGAAGCATGATTGAGAGCATTTTAACAAATTGCATCACTGTTTGGTTTGGTGGCTGCAGTGCCTCAGATAGAAAGTCCCTACAGAGAGTGGTGAGGACAGCGGAGAAGATTATAGGAAGCTTGCTTCCTGTTATTCAGGATACTGCTTATAAGTGCTATGGGCTTAGAGTTCAAAGCCTTGTTAGAAACCCCACACACCCACATTATGGTCTGTTTCTGTTGCTCCCCTCTGGGAGGATGTTTCGAAGTATTTCTAGCAGGACTACCAGTGTTCTGTCCTCCTTCGCCTCCATCCGAGTGATGGCTTAATTAGCCTGCACTATCAGCTCTGCCAGCATCTGCAAGAGCCTTCGTTATCTTCCACAATGCTGGTGAGTCACCCAGGAACAATCTTCAGCTCTTAGTCAATCAATGGATTTGCCTGTTACAAAGAGACACAGCAGCTCTCGCTGCCTTTTATATCCTGCGGGGTGTGGCTCCATGACTCAGCACTTCCTATGCCTGCCCCACCCCTACTTCTGTTGTTCCCTCCTCTCCTGCCTACGAAACCTAGGGTCCAACCAAGCCTGATTGCCATCAGTTGGGTCTGAAGGCGTGGCCTGGGGGGAAAGAGTCAGGGGACGGAGGCCTTGTTATCTCTTCCACCTGGCCTGGTTCTGGCTCCTGGAGATGAGCCAGGGAAGCCGGTGCTCTTGAGGTAAGTCCTGACAGCCCTTTCCCCTCACTTTCCAAGTCACTTTCTGGCAGGGGCCCCGGCTCCAAGTCACTTTCTGGCAGAAGGGCCAGCTTGGGGGGCGCAGACACAACAACCAGATTCTCTAACACGAGCGGGTTCCAAATCCCATTGCTACTGGTTTGCTCATGCGCACGCATGCGCTCATGCATGGGCGCGGTATTGCACATGCACAGAACTCCTTGTCGTGTCCCACTCCTCCGCTGACAGCCGGGTCAGGGAAATCCGAATCAGGCGTGCCTCTGCAGCTCTGTTAAAGTCCTAGCAAAGTTCTCAAGGCAGGCAGGAGACCAGAAAGTGACTTCAGCAACATAAGGTAGACTTTGCCTGACTCAGAGAATGCCAGAAAGCAGATCCTTTATATAGGCCATGGGGTGTGGCTCCATGACTCAGCACTTATCCAGGCCTGCCCCTCCCTTCCTTCTGTTGACGCTGCCTATCAATTCTCCTGAAGCGAGGGTCACTCCAGTCTGCAACTGTTGGTAATTGACCTTCCTCAGGCTCACATGCTGTGGGGGAGGGGGAGGGGTCTAGTTGCTCCGTTTGCCTGGGCATGGAGCCAGGGCTGGGGGCTGGAGGCACTTCTTCTTCCTCAGCCTGTCTGGGCATGGAGCCAGGGCTGGGGCTAGGACATTCCTCAGCGTTCGGAAGCAGATAAGACGGGCCCGACTGCGGGGAAAGCGGACGAGGCACAACACTTCTGCACATGTGCAGAAGCATCCAGGTGGGTGGGCAAAGCCTCCTGCCACTGCTACCAGTTTGCCCTATTCCGGTACGAACTGGTAGCAACCCACCACTGCTGTAACAGCTTGGTTCCCTATGCCATCCATCTGGTAAACCCGCAAGATTCGTTTTTCTTGTCATGTACATGTATACATCTGGACTAGATTGTTGTTTCTCTGTGTCATATAATATATGTGGGTAGGTGCATAATTCTGTATTTATTTACCGTATTTTTCGGCGTATAAGATGCACCTTTTTTCCCTCCTAAAAGGGGGTGAAAATTTAGGTGCGTCTTTATACACTGAATGTAGTACACCTTTGGCCTCTGCCTCCCAGCAATTTACCTCCTTGCAGCAAGCAGCAAGAAGAAACACCCATTTCAGCTTCAGCATAGCCTAATTAGCACAAGTTGATTGTCTGTTGGATCAGCCTCCTGACTCTCAGCTGTTTCAGGCTGCAGGGATTGCCATGGCCTATTGCTGCAAGGAGGTAAATTGCTGGGAGCAGATATTTTTTTTCTTGTGCTAATCAAGCTATACTGAAAACGAAAATGAAAGTAAAGCAGGATGTTTGCTTCAATGAGGCAAAATTGCTGGGAGGCAGAGGCAGATTTCTTTTTCTTTTTCCACACCAAAGAAGGTAGGTGCGTCTTACAATCCGGAGTATCTTATACTCTGAAAAATATTTAGTCATGTTTATGTAGTGTATTTTGGAGGTGGTGACCCTTTGAGAGCGGTATGCCGCGAAACTTCATTTGAACATACGCCGTTTAGCGTACATTCAAAGTGACAATAAAGTTATTCTAAGTGCTAAGTCTCATCTGGCCTTAAAGAGAAAGAAAGAACAAACGACGGAAACAGGATCAATGGAAGTAAAATGCGATTTGGAAGCAAACCTTGGTAGATTCATCGATCTCTTCCACCTGACACGATCCTGTACTAAGCCTTTCCAATTGCAAACTTCAGAGCACCAATCTAGAAGCCCTTTTTTGACCTGCACCGAAGTGGAAAGAATGATCGATTCAATTTGGAGAGTTAAATCCTGAGCGTAGCTGCTGTGTAACTCAAAGCTCTCTCTTTTTTTTCTCTCCTTCCAACCGCCGTGATTGTAATGTATTTACTTATGGATTACACAAAAGGAAACAAGCCGGTAAAGAGAGCAAATAAGCAAGATACATCCAGTGGGCCTACGTTTGTGTAGACATAGTTAGGAGCTTAGAGACTCTGATTACAGGCAACTTTTCTCATGCTGCATTGCTTAGAAGGAAGATGTGGAGAACATCAGCTCTTCTAACTGCAGGGGTAGAAATTATGCAAGTGTGCAGGTGGGGCACATAAAAGGTTTTGTCCCTCAGGCTTCCACAGAACAGAGGGTGTATTTCATCTGCGCAGCAAATGCTATTGCCTCATTTCACCCAATATACTCCTTAAAATTGAAATCGGTCCCTAGCGCATGTAGCAAGTCTCGCTTTAACAGAGATAAAGATGTGGAGAAGGGGGAGGGGAGCTCAGATGCAGAGTGGAATAGGGCTCCCACCTTTTGAACGCTTGTCCAGAAGAAGGTCCGTTTTCCCAAGATTTCTCTAACTTGATGGGAGAATCTTGGAAAAACCAGAGAGCTGATGAGTGGGTACACAAATATAATTTGGTTCATTTGTCATCCATCACTTTTCCTTACCTTACCGTAGAATCATAGGGCTGGAAGTGTCCTTGGAAGTCTTTTAGTTCAAACCCCTGCCCAAGGCAGGAGTCCTTGTATCAACTTGGACAAATGGTTGTTCTGTTTTTTCTTGAGAACCTCCAGTAGCTCCAGGAGGAGGAGGAGGAGAAGGACAAGGAGGGGAGGAGGAGAGGAGGAGGAGGAGAAGAGGAGGAGGAGGAGGAGGAGAAGAGGAGGAGGAGGAGGAGGAGGAGGAGGAGGAGAGGAGGAGAAGGAGAAGAGGAGGAGGAGGAGAAGAAGAAGAGGAGGAGGAGGAGGAGGAGGAAGAGGAGGAGGAGGAGAAGAGAAGAAGGAGAGGAGGAACAGGAGGAGGAGGATGGGAAGAGGAGGAGAAGAGGAGGAGCAGGAGGAGGAGGGAGGGAGGAGGAGGAGGAGGAGGAGGAGGAGGAGGAGGAGAAGAAGGAGGAGGAGGAGAGAAGAGGAGAGGAGGAGGAGGAGAGGAGGAGGAGGAGGAGGAGGAGGAGGAGAAGAAGAGGAGGAGGAGGAGGAGGAGGAGAAGAGAAGAAGGAGAAGAGGAGGAACAGGAGGAGGAGGAGGAGGAGGAGGAGAAGGAGGAGAAGGAGAAGAGGAGGAGCAGGAGGAGGAGGAGGAGGAGGAGGAGAAAGAGAAGAAGGAGAAGAGGAGGAACAGGAGGAACAGGAGGAGGAGGAGGAGGAGAAGAAGAAGAAGAAGAAGAAGAAGAAGAAGAAGAAGAAGAAGAAGAAGAAGAAGAAGAAGAAGAAGAAGAAGAAGAAGAAGTAGTAGTAGTAGTAGTAGTAGTAGTAGTTTCTGTTCTCATGAGTTTTACTGGATGTATTCTAAAAGTATTGATTCTTTGCTCAGATTTCCTAACCCTTATTGGCAATTAGAATAAGAGAGATGAACCTAGGCCGAGTTTCTGTTGGAGTTCAGCTCTTCCATTGATCAGTTAACCAACCCTGCATACTAAGTAGATCTTACAAATCCAGATGAACAACGGCAATAACTAAAAGGTTGCAATTTATTTCTGACACTCTATTAACAGTGAGTTGGGGAGCTGGGCATCATGAACCAAGATTTGTTGGACTAAGATTTAGCTTAACTAAAATAAACCTCCTGTAGGAGAAACAAATAACAACAACTAGAAATTGGCCAAAAGAAAAAATACATTAGGGTGAGTTTGCTGCAATAATTTGGTCACTATGCAGCATTAGGATTTTCATAGTAAGCTACGATACAAGAAACCAGTAAAAATGCCTCCTATTCATTCTAAAAGTGTCTCTTCCAAACAAATGAACCAGCCATTGTCGATTAATTTGTCCTTTGTGTACGAGTTTAATCTTCATAGAAGCTTTTTATTGTGAAAGCAAGATTATTATTTTGGGCTGCAAAAATCTAGCCCACCAATAGGTGGCAGAAGACTTAGATTATTCCATTCCTCTCTGCTGCCATCTAAGGTACATTGGGATTATTGAAGCCTTACTATTGCATTTATTAATAACACATAACCATTCCGATTAATTGTTCCCCATGACAACAATGACTTTTACCAAGAACTCAATGCGGTTGATGAATTAAATCAAAGCCTATACTGAAGCCAAACACTGCCCAATAATTAAAAGCACTTTGTGTGGTTTTCAATAAGCATTTTCACCCCATTGACTATTCAGGAATGCTATTCATTCACCGTCTTCACAGCTTTTTCGCCACCGGATTTTGCTAAAGAGAGGGCGGGGGAGGGTGGGGTGCTTCTGGAAGCCTTTCTTGTTAGTAACTTGTTGTTGGGACATTAAAAGCTACTCAGTGGCATTTGAGCATGCATTGTCTTCTCCTGGGAATCACGCTGTTTTTGGTACATTGAGAACAGACGTCCTCGTTTTCGGGGTCCTAAGGAAGCAGCTTGAGAATTTTCTGGAGAATTGAGGCCCTGTCGGTGTACCGCACGCAGAGAAGAAAACGGTATTGACAAGCTTTTTTCCGACAGGCAAGGTCTCTGTAAAGGGACGCTCGGTGCTTGTCTGCTGTCGTTGAACAAAGGGAATTGGTACATAAAGTCAAAAGCTGGAGAGGTCCTCTGGCAGTAATGGCTTAGTCACTGAGCTATTGTCGGTGACAGTGATCAGTGACAGCTGATCTGCAGTTAACAGCACTTCATTCTTGCCATTAGAAAAGGACCCGGGCAAGTGGGATGAACCACAAGACGACACCATGGAAAAACTCCCATTCAGAGCTCCAGTCCTGCCTTAATCATTCTCTTTCACTTCCCTCTGGCCATTTGCATTTTCTCTTCAAAAGCTGTGCTCATGTGACACGTTTATTCATGACTGAAGTAACCATGGACTACTTAACTCAGTTTTCTGGATTCACACAGTACACCAGTCAGGAAATAGAAACTACCAGAAATAATAGAACTTACTCTTTTCTTTTCTTTTCCTTCCTTCCTTCCTTCCTATCCTTTCTTCCTTCCTATCCTTCTTCCTTTCCTTCCTTCCTTCCTTCTTTTCTTCCTTCCTTCCTTCCTATACTTCTGCCTTTCCTTCCTTCCTTCCTTCCTATCCTTCCTTCCTTCCTATCCTTCTTCCTTTCCTTCCTTCCTTCCTTCTTTTCTTCCTTCCTTCCTTCCTTCCTTCCTTCCTTCCTATACTTCTGCCTTTCCTTCCTTCCTATCCTTCCTTCCTTTCCTTCTTCTCCTTCCTTCCTTTCGTCCTTCTTTTCCCTTCCTTCCTTCCTTCCTATCCTTCTTTCTTTCTTTCTTTCTTTCTTTCTTTCTTCCTTCCTTCCTTTCCTTCTTCCTTTCCTTCCTTCCTTTCGTCCTTTCCTTCCTTCCTTCCTATCTTTCTTTCTTTCTTTCTTCCTTCCTTCCTTCCTTCCTTCCTTCCTTCCTTCCTTCCTTCCTTCCTTCCTTCCTTCCTTCCTTCCTTCCTTCCTTCCTTCTTTCTTCCTTCCTTCCTTCCTTCCTTCCTTCCTTTCCTTCTTTCTTCCTTCCTTCCTTCCTTCCTTCCTTCCTTCCTTCCTTCCTTCCTTCCTTCCTTCCTTCCTTCCTTCCTTCCTTCCTTCCTTTCTTTTCCCCCCCAAGGCCAGACAGCTGGCTTTCATGGCTAAGGTGGGACTAGAAGTCACAGTCCCCCACTTTCTAGCCTGGTGACTAAACCAGAAGTCAGCAATCCACTCTGGAGCTGCATGTGGCTCTTTCATCCCTCTGCTGTGTCTCCCTGTCACTGGTCGGCATCACAATTTTGACAGGAGCTTCCAGTTAGGGAGGGGGGAAGCATGGCGTGCCAGGAGGAGACTCTATGGCAAGGGGAGGGTTTTCCGGTCGGCTCCACAATTGATAGGGCTTTTGGTTAGGACAGGTAGAGGGAAAAGGACACCGCACTAGGAGGAGACTCTATGGTGGGGAAACCGGACTTCCGGTCAGCTCCAGAATTGAACGGGGGGCTTCCGGTTAGGATCATTGTGGCTCTTTGAGGGTTTAAGGTTGCCGACCCCTGCATTAAACCAATCCCTCTCCCTCTCCCTCCTCCCCCCTCTTTTCTTATACTAAAGAGAGCTAAGCTGGTACAATATTAAGTTTCTTTCTGACCCCTTCTTGCTTTCCTGGCCTGAGATGTTTTTCCTAAAGGACTCTGCATTTCTTCTCAGAGGTCTTCTGTGCATCTTCTGCAGAATTACAAACTAATTTTGTAGCTTGGCTCTTGCATAATACACCGTGTGAAAGTTCATCTGGCTAATTTGGAAGGGGCACAATGGCTCAGTTGAGCTTCTCAGTTGGAAAGCCGACTCCCAGGTTCGAGACCCAAGCACCACCCAACGAGGTGAGCTCCTGGTACTTGCACCAGCACCTGTCCTGCTAGCAGCTCAAAAGCATGCAAGTGCAAGTAGATCAATAGGTACCACTTCAATGGGAAGGTAACAGCAGTCTGTGTACCTTGGATATAGCCATGCTGGCCACAAGATCATGGAAATGTTTATGGACATTGCTGACTCCCACATCTAAGAAATTATGATGAGTCCTGCACCTTGGAGATGGACATTACTAGGCAGGGAAACCTCTACCTTATAGCAATAGCAATAGCATTTAGACTTCTATACCACTTTACAGTGCTTTACAGCCCTCTCTAAGCGGCTTACAGAGTCAGCATCTTGCCCCCGACAATTTAGGTCCTCATTTTACCCACCTTGGAAGGATGGAAGGATGAGTATAACCTTGAGCCTGGTGAGATTCGAACTGCCAAATTGCAGGCAACTGGCAGTCAGCAGAAGTAGCCTGCAGTACTGCACTCTAACCACAAGTGGTATTCAGCAGGTTCTGACCAGTTCTGGAGAACAGGTAACAGAAATTTTGAGTAGGTCAGAGAACTGGTAAATACCACTGCTGACTGGCCCTGCCCCCATCTATTCTTTGCCTTCCGAGTCCCAGCTGATTGGGAGGAAATGGGGATTTTGCAGTAATCTCCTCCTGTAGTGGGGAGGGAATGGAGATTTTACAGTATCCTTCCCCTGGAGTGGGGTGGAAATGGAGATTTTACAGTATCCTTCCCCTGGAGCAGGATGGGAATGGAAATTTTACAGTATCCTTCCCCTGCCATGCCCACCAAAGCCACAGCCACAGAACCGGTAGTAAAAAAATTTTGAATCCCACCACTGACTCTAACCACTATATCACTATGGCTCAGTTTAAAGCTCAGACCTTGAAACCACGTGCTGATGATCAATGAATTTTAGAGGAGTCCAAGATTTTTGCAGAAAGTGTTGGCTGTATTACCTTACAAAGCACCTTCTCTGCCGAAGGAGCAACAGGTGACCTCGCCTTGCTTTGAGTTATCATCCCCATCATCCTGCAATCTTCAGTTTTTAAGATTCTGAAGCTGAAAGAGAATCAGGAGGGATCAGAAACCCCGAGCATCAGTGGGGCGAGGGGAGGGAAATTGAGTGATGCAAAGTTTTAGACAGGTTTATGCAAAAGGAGCCGTTTGAAGGTAAGTAGAACAACAAGCGGGGGGAAACAGCTGTGCTGCGTGATTTAGATTCGCTAGAAAGCAGGATATCCTGCTTTCTAGCAAATATAAATCACGCGGAACAGCTGATCATTGGAAATACTGGTTCGGACCAACCGGTAGCTTTTTTTACTACTTGTTCGGTGAACCGGTAGATTTTATCACTAACGGTTCACCCGAACCCGTGCGAACCGGTAGGATTTCACCACTGTCATAGATGTTACCACTGAATGCTTGACAAGACAGCAACACACACATATACACACACTCTTACACACAGACAGAGGAATGGATGTGGATAGACATTTCTGAAGTGTCTATTTCTGGATTGCGATGATACGCATTGTGAAATTTGATTATTAAATGGGTTTGACCAAGTCTCATACAATTCCAACCATTCAATTGTTTAAAATCTTCCCCACCCCCTTTATTTGACACCAACAATGGCATTAAACACTTCAGGCTGATTTGACTGAGAATGAATAGGACATAAATATGATAAGTAGCAGGCAATGGTTTGCTTGTATTTACCAGGCAATGGTTGTATAAATGGATTTTAGATTTACTGTTGTATTCTTGTTTGAATGGTTGATTGTACTATGAGTGCTGAGTACACAGAAGTTTGAAAATTCTTCCAGACAAATTATAACTGAGGAATGGGTTCACAGTAAGACAAATTCCATTCCTAACTCATGAAGTGCATTTCTGATGTTCTTAAGCAGAGATGTCCTCTCACCTGAAGCTTGACTCCTGCTAAAGGTGTTTATAACATTTTCTTAAAAGTATAACAGAAATGGTTTGTGGGGTCCTTGGTGCTCTCTGAACTTGGTCATTTTCTCGCAAACTTTTCATTACCAAATTAGGTAACATTATCAGTGCTAGAAGGGAGTGGGTTTCTGCAAAAAAAACAACCAAGCTCAAAGAGTACTGAAGACCATCCCTACCAATGCTGACAGGGCAAGCCACCAGAATATAAACTGACAGCAAACAGCACTCCTTGATAAGCACTGATGATGTTACCTAGTTTAGATAATGAAACATCTGCAAGGAAATAAGCAAGTTTAGAGAGCACCAAGGACTCCACAGTCCTCCTCCTCCTCTTCCCCTCTATAAACCCCACTCCCTTCTAGCACTGATGATGTTAACTTGTTGTTGTTAGTTGCAAAGTCATGTCTGACCCATCGCGACCCCACGGACAACATTCCTCAGGCCTTCCTGCCTCTACCATTCTCTGTAATCCATTGAAGTTCACACCGACTACTTCAGTGACTCCATCCAGCCACCTCCTTCTCCGCCATCCCATTCTTCTTTTGCCCTCCATTGTTCCCAGAATTAGGCTCTTCTCCAGGGAGTCCTTCCTTCTCATTAGGTGGCCAAAGTATTTGAGTTTCATCTTCAGGATCTGGTCTTCTAAAGAGCAGTCAGGGTTGATCTCCTCTAGGACTGACCGGTTTGATTGCCTTGCAGTCCAAGGGACTGGCAGGAGTCTTCTCCAGCACCAGAGTTTAAGGGACTCAATTCTTTGGTGCTCAGCCTTTCTTATGGTCCAACCTTCACAGCCGTATATTGCAACTGGGAAAACCATAGCCTTGACTATACACACTTTTGTTGGCAGCAATGAAACATCTGCAAGAAAATGACCAAGCTCAACGAGCACCAAGGACCCCAACATTGTCCTCCTCCTCCTCCTCCTCCCATACCTTACTCTCTTCTAGCATTGATGATGTTACCCAGTTAGGATAATAAAATGTCTGCAAGAAAACAAGCAAACTCAGAGAGAACAGTTTAAGGACAACGTAATCCATCTTGCGGAACACTGGAGGTGAATCCAGTCCTTCTCAATGAGCAGTTTCATTTCAAGGGAGTGTTCTGCCCATGTACAGAGCGCCATTGAAGGGTTTGAGGAATGAATGAAACGTATAAGTAAATGTTTTATTTCACAGATCAGCTTTGTGGGAGAAATTCCCCATCAAAACTTTCCATCGCTTATAAAAGACCAATGACTATAGTAGATATAATAAGGTAACCAATCGTCCTCCTTTAGGGAGGACAGTCCTTCTTTTGTAAGTTCTGTCCTCTCTCGAAAAGTGTCTTCCTACATGTCCTCCTTTTCGATATTTGAAGACTAATCTGCAAATCTCCGTAATCGATCAATGCCGATCTGATCCGTTGCGTGTGATGTGATAGAATAGAATAGAACAGAATTTTTTATTGGCCAAGTGTGACTGGACACACAAGGAATTTGTCTTGGTGCATATGCTCTCAGTGTACATAAAAGAAAAGATACGTTCATCAAGGTACAACATTTACAACACAATTGATGGTCAGTATATCAATATAAATCATAAGGATTGCCAGCAACAAAGTTACAGTCATACAGTCATAAGTGGAAAGAGATTGGTGTTGGGAACTATGAGAAGATTAATAGTAGTGCAGATTCAGTAAATAGTTTGACAGTGTTGATGGAATTATTTGTTTAGCAGAGTGATGGCCTTCGGAAAAAAACTGTTCTTGTGTTTAGTTGTTCTGTTGTGCAGTGCTCTATAGTGTCGTTTTGAAGGTAGGAGTTGAAACAGTTTATGTCCAGGATGCGAGGGGATGTATTTGTATTTGACATGACGATTCGTCAAGGCTCGGTACAGTGCGGCGAGACGTGATTATGAGATGCATGTGCTCCGCACCGGATAATTGTTTTGAGAGAGTGCGCCGCGCGCAAGTGGCTTTGTTTACTTCTTACCGAAACACGACACGGCACAAATGCACGCATTAGACTCACTTCTTTCTCAGTGAATATTCAATCATACACAGGTGATCACAATAATTAACATTTTATTAATTCATTATCTATTTAATAATTTCCAAATATGTATTATGTTTCTTCGCTTATGTTATTGTTTCAGTTTTAAAATTCAGTATGAAGGTTATTTCTTGTTCAGATATTTCCAATAAATTGTTAGAAGATGATACATTGACAAGAAATAGTCATTCAATGGAAAAGTACTCATTTAAATAATAATTAATAGGCATGTAAGCATAATTACAATATAAAATGTTATTGTTAACATTTTTTATTATGCATTTATCATATTATAGTGTATTCTGTATTATTGTTGCAATGAATAAAATGTTTCTTTTATTTACAATATTTTTTTTCTTCAATTTATTTGTGTTCTCCTTCTCATTGTAAAAAAGTTGGTCACCTTAGATATAATCTATTAGAAGGAAAACATGAAAAGAGGAAGCAGTATAAACTATTTTCTTGTAGGGACATCTTTAACATTTTCTGTATTATTCATGATATTGCAGTCACACCATTATTATTCAGTTTGAAATACCTGTAGAATCTAGCAATTTAGTGATTTTATATACAAATGTAGCTATTCATATTTAGCTATTTTTAGCAGCTTTATCGAATAGTATTTCCGTTGCCTAGATTTATGTATTGCATTCATGGTTGGTTTTGAAAATCCTATTTACATTTACAATCTTAATGGTATGGCACTATATTTTTACATTTGCACTAGTACTTTAAACCTTGGTTATTTTTATAGCACGTAGGTTCAACTATTGGCATAATGGTAGCACTTAGTTTTTAATGCTGAATATAATTCTCACTGGTCAGTGGCCAAAATGAAGGATTGATGGACTTACTTTCAGCAGGTAGTAGCAACAATGTGGATGTAGCGAATGCCTGTAAAATTCAAAATTTCGTAAGGAAGATCTCAAAAACAAAAGAGCCGGATGGGAGTCAGTTCTTACAGAATTAGGAGTTTGGTTAAATGTGCAAAAGAGAAGAGCTTCAGGCTGCAGTGAAGTTAGGCAATGGAGTTCAGGAATTCATATATACCTGTTCAAGAAAAAATTGAGAAAAAAATAGAGAAAGTAGAGGAATAAAATTACAGGGTAGTATTTGTTTTCGGTGCTAACCAATAGATGAATGTATACACGCCATTGGCAATTTTAGAATAGAATAGAATAGAATAGAATAGAATAGAATAGAATAGAATAGAATAGAATAGAATAGAATAGAATAGAATTTTTTATTGGCCAAGTGTGATTGGACACACAAGGAATTTGTCTTGGTGCATATGCTCTCAGTGTACATAAAAGAAAAGATATGTTCATCAAGGTACAACATTTACAACACAAATGATGATCAATATATCAATATAAATCATAAGGATTGCCAGCAACAAAGTTACAGTCATACAGTCATACATAACAGAGTATTGAACATGAAGTAAGTTTACTTAGCAACGAAAATAAATAAACAAACAAGGTAGTACATACAGTCCAAATTTCTCAGTCATTCTGTAAGCAACATCCCCAGCAAATAATACTTGGTCAAATATAAACACACACACACACACATTAATATTATAGGCACACTGTATTGGTTGCATAAGGCACAGAGAATAACAGCACTTCCTGTCTTGTATTATTTCGGGTGAAGGATGCTATCATGAAAATGTTCATCCCATTATCCTTTGGTTAAATCTGTAGCATAATAATTCAAACGAACAGAGCCTCTACAAAGATTCCACTACAAAGTTAATATTCCAAAACCAAATATACATTCGAACTAGACTGTGGTGTTTCTCTGTGTCGTATATGCGTATGTATGTGGGGATGTGCGCAATGGTAATCTTTTGAGAGCTGAATGCAACAAAATTTCAATTTAATGTATGCTGATTATTGTACATTTAAAATGACAATAAAGGTTCTATTCTATTCTATTCTATTCTATTCTATTCTATTCTATTCTATTCTATTCTATTCTATTCCATTCCATTCCATTCCATTCCATTCCATTCCATTCTATTCTATTCTATTCTATTCTATTCTATTCTATTCCATTCCATTCCATTCCATTCCATTCCATTCCGCCATGGGTTTCAAAACCCGTCACTACTGGTTCGCCCGAACCAGGGTTAACTGGTAGCAACCCACCACTGATTCCATTCCATTCCATTCCATTCCATTCACTTACCTTCCCTACCAGTTCACAAATGTGAGCACACACACGGCCTTTCATGCATGCTCTTTGCTCATGCATCACGTCCGGGTGGGTGGGTGGAACCTCCCGCAGTTGCCATTGCCAGTTCGCCCGAACCGGACAGAACCGGTTAAATCCCACCGCTGATTTTTCATTCCATTCCATTCATTCTTCCCTTTTCTTTTCTTTTCTTCTCTTCTCTTCTCTTCTCTTCTCTTCTCTTCTCTTCTCTTCTCTTCTCTTTTCTTTCCTTTTCCTATTCCCGTTCCCTATTCTATTCTATTCTATTCTATTCTATTCTATTCTATTCTATTCTATTCTATTCTATTTATTTTATTTGTCACAACATTATATATAAGCATAAGCATGAAATAACTATACGATATATAAGCATATATATAATCATAAGTATGTAATAACTATATGAAATTAGAGACAATCAAAGGGAACATTTGGACAGGAACGGTAGGCACATTGGTGCTCTTATGCACGCCCCTTACAGACCTCTTAGGAATGGGGTGAGGTCAACAGTAGATAGTTTTTGATTTGGTTCTATTCTATTCTATTCTATTCTATTCTATTCTATTCTATTCTATTCTATTCTATTCTATTCTATTCTATTCCAAAAACAAACAAAAGCCATGCTTCTGTCCAGAAGAGACCTGGTACAGTATCTCAGATAACCACATCAAATGATCCAATGTTGACTTTCAGCATTACATTTAGCTAAGCCCCTCTATTTCTTCCCTATAGCATTCCCCCCCCCCACATTGGTCATCTCCTAAGATAAGTCAAGAATTCCATACCCCTCTTAGGGGTCCCTGGGACAAAGCTGGAGGAGAAAAATGGTCTTTCCCATCCATTTGAACAGGCATTCAAAATAATTTTTTGGCACTGAAAATAAAGATGAACAGTTTGATGAGGCCATCCCAAGCCGACAGGGAAAAACAGTCTGTTCTTTATCTTTTCCTTCTTTTGAACCTGGGACTTGTGGGACTTTGGCAACTTTGACAAAAGAATCAATCTGCTCAAAAATGTATAAACGGACCCAGAATTGAAGACAGAAGATGTTTGCTGAAAACCGGGCAATGACAGTTTATTGACTTTCCGGCTGCTGTTTTAATTACAGATTTCGGATGAAGTCAGCAACTGTGAAAGATGTCAGATGCAGGATGCTTGAGATTAATGCCTCTATCCAGAGGGGTTAATAGCAGTATTTGAAAAATAAAGTCCAATCCCTGTGTGCTCCTAATATACTCCTCAGCTCTGAGGAAAATTAAACCATTGTTTGGCCTCAGAACAGTTCAGTTCTTAGAGTAAGTTCATATGTCATGCCAACGCTTAATGCAGTTTTGTCTGCTGTTGCTCAGTCCATGATATGAACTTACCTATAAGGCAGGAGTGAAATCCAGCAGGTCCTGAGAGGTTCTGGAGAACTGGTAGCGGAAATTTTGAGTAGTACGGGAAAACCGGTAAATACCACCTCTTGCTGGCCGCAGAGTGGGGTAGGAATGGAGATTTTGCAGTTTCCTTCCCCTGCCATGCCCACCAAGCCATGCCCACAGAATAGAATAGAATAGAATTTTTATTGGCCAAGTGTGATTGGACACACAAGGAATTTGTCTTGGTGCATATGCTCTCAGTGTACATAAAAGAAAAGATATGTTCATCAAGGTACAACATTTACAACACAAATGATGATCAATATATCAATATAAATCATAAGGATTGCCAGCAACAAAGTTACAGTCATACAGTCATACATAACAGAGTATTGAACATGAAGTCAGTTTACTTAGCAACGAAAATAAATAAACAAACAAGGTAGTACATACAGTCCAAATTTCTCAGTCATTCTGTAAGCAACATCCCCAGCAAATAATACTTGGTCAAATATAAACACACACACACACACATTAATATTATAGGCACACTGTATTGGTTGCATAAGGCACAGAGAATAACAGCACTTCCTGTCTTGTATTATTTCGGGTGAAGGATGCTATCATGAAAATGTTCAACAGTCATCCCATTATCCTTTGGTTAAATCTGTAGCATAATAATTCAAACGAACAGAGCCTCTACAAAGATTCCACTACAAAGTTAATATTCCAAAACCAAATATACATTTGAACTAGACTGTGGTGTTTCTCTGTGTCGTATATGCGTAGGTATGTGGGGATGTGCGCAATGGTTATCTTTTGAGAGCTGAATGCAACAAAATTTCAATTTAATGTATGCTGATTATTGTACATTTAAAATGACAATAAAGGTTCTATTCTATTCTATTCTATTCTATTCTATTCTATTCCATTCCATTCCATTCCATTCCATTCCATTCCATTCCATTCCATTCTCTATTCTATTCTATTCTATTCTATTCTATTCTATTCTATTCTATTCTATTCTATTCTATTCCATTCCGCCATGGGTTTCAAAACCTGTCACTACCGGTTCGCCCGATCCGGGGTTAACTGGTAGCAACCCACCACTGATTCCATTCCATTCCATTCCATTCCATTCACTTATCTTCCCTACCAGTTCACAAATGTGAGCACACACACGGCCTTTTATGCATGCTCTTTGCTCATGCATTACGTCCGGGTGGGTGGGCGGAACCTCCCGCAGTTGCCATTACCAGTTCGCCCGAACTGGACAGAACCGGTTAAATCCCACCGCTGATTTTTCATTCCATTCCATTCATTCTTCCCTTTTCTTTTCTTTTCTTCTCTTCTCTTCTCTTCTCTTCTCTTCTCTTCTCTTCTCTTTTCTTTCCTTTTCCTATTCCCATTCCCATTCCCATTCCCATTCCCGTTCCCTATTCTATTCTATTCTATTCTATTCTATTCTATTCTATTCTATTCTATTCTATTCTATTCTATTCATTTTATTTGTCACAACATTATATATAAGCATAAGCATGAAATAACTATACGATATATAAGCATATATATAATCATAAGTATGTAATAACTATATGAAATTGGATACAATCAAAGGGAACATTTGGACAGGAACGGTAGGCACATTGGTGCTCTTATGCACGCCCCTTACAGACCTCTTAGGAATGGGGTGAGGTCAACAGTAGATAGTTTTTGATTCTATTCTATTCTATTCTATTCTATTCTATTCTATTCTATTCTATTCTATTCTATTCTATTCTATTCCGAAAACAAACAAAAGCCATCCTTCTGTCCAGAAGAGACCTGGTACAGTATCTCAGATAACCACATCAAATGATCCAATGTTGACTTTCAGCATTACATTTAGCTAAGCCCCTCTATTTCTTCCCTATAGCATTCCCCCCCCCCACATTGGTCATCTCCTAAGAGAAGTCAAGAATTCCATACCCCTCTTAGGGGTCCCTGGGACAAAGCTGGAGGAGAAAAATGGTCTTTCCCATCCATTTGAACAGGCATTCAAAATAATTTTTTGGCACTGAAAATAAAGATGAACAGTTTGATGAGGCCATCCCAAGCCGACAGGGAAAACAGTCTGTTCTTTATCTTTTCCTTCTTTTGAACCTGGGACTTGTGGGACTTTGGCAACTTTGACAAAAGAATCAATCTGCTCAAAAATGTATAAACGGACCCAGAATTGAAGACAGAAGATGTTTGCTGAAAACCAGGCAATGACAGTTTATTGACTTTTCGGCTGCTGTTTTAATTACAGATTTCGGATGAAGTCAGCAACTGTGAAAGATGTCAGATGCAGGATGCTTGAGATTAATGCCTCTATCCAGAGGGGTTAATAGCACTATTTGAAAAATAAACTCCAATCCCTGTGTACTCCTAATATACTCCTCAGCTCTGAGGAAAATTAAACCATTGTTTGGCCTCAGAACAGTTCAGTTCTTAGAGTAAGTTCATATGTCATGCCAACGCTTAATGCAGTTTTGTCTGCTGTTGCTCAGTCCATGATATGAACTTACCTATAAGGCAGGAGTGAAATCCAGCAGGTCCTGAGAGGTTCTGGAGAACTGGTAGCGGAAATTTTGAGTAGTTCGGAGAACTGGTAGCAGAAATTTTGAGTAGTACGGGAAAACCGGTAAATACCACCTCTTGCTGGCCGCAGAGTGGGGTGGGAATGGAGATTTTGCAGTTTCCTTCCCCTGCCATGCCCACCAAGCCATGCCCACAGAACCGATAGTAAAAGTTCTTCAGCCGAAAAAATGCTTTTAAAAGTAAAAAAATCCCTCTGATGATCGCAGGGCTCAGCTGGAATCATCAGAGGCTTTTAAAAGCATTTTTTTACAACCTCTTCAGCTGAAGAAGTTGTAGAAAAAATACTTTTAAAAAGCTCTGGCGATCCCAGCTGAGCTGCCTGATCATCAGAGGCTTTTTTTTCTTTTAAAGGCAAAAAAAATGCTTTTAAAAGAAAAGAAAAGCCTCTGAAGATCAGGCAACTCAGCTGGGATCATCAGAGCTTTTTAAAAGCATTTTTTTACAACCTCTTCGGCCAAAGAGGTTGTAGAAAATATGCTTTTAAAAGTAAAAAAAAAAAGTTGGCCACGCCCACCAAGCCACGCCCACAGAACTGGTAGTAACAAATTTCACATTTCACCACTAGCTAGAAGCTTCTCCAATCTGGAACCGAGAGACCCTTTTCCAATCCTTCCTTGACCGGGATGTCTTATGCACAGTCACTCATGCTCTTGTCACTTCTCGTTTGGATTATTGCAATGCTGTCTACATGGGGCTGCCCTTGAAGTGCACCCGGAGGCTTCAGCTAGTTCAGAATGCAGCTGCGCGGGTAATAGTGGGAGCCACTCGTTGCTCCCATGTAACACCAATCCTGCGCAGTCTGCACTGGCTTCCTGTGGTCTTTCGGGTGCGCTTTAAGATTTTGGTTACCACCTTAAAAGCGCTCCATGGCTTAGGGCCCGGGTACTTACGGGACCGCCTGCTGTTACCGTATGCCTCCCACCGACCCGTACGCTCACACAGAGAGGGTCTTCTCAGGGTGCCGTCCGCCAAACAATGTCGGCTGGCGGCCCCCAGGGGTAGGGCCTTCTCTGTTGGAGCTCCTACTCTCTGGAATGAACTTCCCCCTGGTTTACGCCAATTGCCTGATCTTCGGACCTTTCGCCGTGAGCTGAAAACGCATTTATTTATTCAAGCGGGACTGGCTTAAAAGTTTTTATTAAATTTTTAATTGGGGTTTTTATGCATTTTAGGGTTTTAAATTGTTTTAAATTTTGGCCATTTATGTAATATACTTGGTTTTAAGTTTTGTTTTAATGTGTATATTGTGGGGTTTTTATTATTTGGCTGTACACCGCCCTGAGTCCTTCGGGAGAAGGGCGGTATAAAAATCTAATAAAATAAAATAAAAATAAATAATCAACCCCCCATTTTAATAATGGCCAATTCTTAGTCTCAGGCTGTTTTCTTTTGATTGTGGAGAAAGGACCCTCTCGCATCGTTTTCCTTCTCATCACAGCTAAACTCCAGTGGCAGATGCATCTCTTGTGGTTCATAAACTCACCTAAACTGCTTGTGCTTTAGCATTGAATGAGCTTCCGATCAATTACAGCTTATTCGATGCGTTTTGGTTCAAAGGCATGGCTTCGTCCGATGCTCAAATCCAATTTATAAGCCACATGTGTGGCTATAGAGAATCCATCTATTTACATTCACAGATGTGGGGAAGATCGCGTTGGGATGAAGATGGTCCTTCTCTGTCGGAGCATCTGCTCGCTTTGAAGAAGTCTCTTGCCTCAAGCACGGAGAAACCCCACGGATAGCAAGATACTTGTCTGCGCCAGTCCTCCTTGTAGTAAGAGCCAATGGTGTGATTCAAGCAATTTAACAACCGGTTCTCTGTCCTAATGATTTCTTCCAACAACCAGTTTGCCAAACTGCTCAGAAGTTAACAACCGGTTCTCCCGAAGTGGTGCGAACTGGCTGAATCCCACCACTTGTAAGAGCCCTTGAGGAGAGCTGGTGTTTCTCACACAGGAGTCAGCTCACAGACTTCATCCTTATACTCATTCTCAACTTATGACTACAATTTATGTTGCTAAGCAAGACAGGGGTTAAGTGAGTTTTACCCTATTTTACCGACCTTTCCAACATTGTTAAGTGAATCACTGCAGCTGTTAAGTTAAATAAATCTGGCTTCCCCATCAGAGGTAGGATTCACTCACCTTCCCTACCGGATTGCAAATGTGCGCGTGCGTGCGTTAGTTTCACTCGCAAGCACCCCTGCACATGTGTCTCCTCTGCTCATGCACGCAGCCTTCTGCACATGCGCAGAAGTCACGCATTACATCCGGATGGGTGGGCGGAGCCTCCCGCAGTCACTGCTACCGGTTCGCCTGAACCGGACAGAACCGGCTGAATTCTACCTCTGTTTCCCCATTGACTTGGCTTGTTAGAAGTTCGCCAAATGGAATTCCATGATCCCGGGACAACAAGTGTGAAAAACAGTCATAGGTCACTTTTTTCAGTGCTGTTCAAATGGTCATTAAATGAACAGTTGTAAGTCGAGGACTACCTGTATTGTGTCTTCATAAGAGAAATTAAAGGATGTTTCTTGCATATCTGAATCAGCCTTTATTCCTGTCCAGAAGAAAAAAGTTACGTATTAAAGAAACCTGAAATTGACCTATGAGACAAATTGCATTGAAATTTAAGTTATATCTTAGGTGACCCTTAGATGGCAGCAGGAACATAAGACTGTGTCATCTAGTGGCTTTCTTGATGGTTGGGTGGCTATTTTTTTGGGGGGGGGATATTTTTATTAAACTTTTTTTAATTTTTATTAAAACTTTTAAACACGAAGATAAAAACTAATACAAACTACTATAAAGTAAGGAATGAAAAAGTAAAAGAAAGATAAAATAAATGGCAAGATAAGAAAAAAAATTGATGACAGTTGGAAAAGAAAGTTAGAAAGATATAAAGGAGTATCCTGATATATTTCACACCAGTTATAAGTGAAAATATATTTTAATCTCTCTAAACCAGGGGTGAAATTCAATTTTTTTCACTACTGGTTCTGTGAGTGTGGCTTGGTTGTGCATGGCAAGGGAAGGATACTGCAAAATCCCCATTCCCTCCCCATTCCTGGGGGAAGGATATTGCAAAATCTCCATTCCTACCCCACTCCTGGGGAAGGATATTGCAAAATCTCCATTCCCACTGCACTCTGAGACCAGCCAGAGGTAGCATTTGCCAGTTCTCCGAACTACACAAAATTTCCGCTACCAGTTCTCCAGAACCTGTCGGAACCTGCTGGATTTTACCCCTGCTTTAAACTAATATATTGCTTTCATTATTATTATTATTATTATTATTATTATTATTATTATTATTATTATTATTATTATTATTATTATTATTATTATTATTATTTATTATATTTGTATACCGCCCATCTCCCGAAGGACTCAGGGCGGTTCACAGTCAAAAAACAAAAACAAAAACAGAAAACATATAATACATAAAAAACAGCTAAAAGAATAGATATTAAATTCAATTGATGCTCTAACTTTTAAATACAAATTTAAAACCTCATTTAAAGCCCCTTTTTAAAAATCTATGCTAATAATTATAATTATAATTATAATCTATGCTATGTCATTAAAACTTTTACTCACAATGTAACTAATTCCTTATTTTTTGCGCAAAATAAAAGGGGATAATTTATTTTTTTTCTAACCAAAGAAGGCAATTTATCCATGTCTGTCCATTTCACCAACCGTTCCTCCATTTTTTGGGAGATTTTTGCCACTCAGATATGGGATATGAGTGCTTTAAGAGGAAGGAAGCAGAGGACAGGAAAGAAACACAGAGATAAATGGTGGGGGGGAAAAAGAAACAATAAAAACATGCAATGTTCCACAACATAGGAAATCATTTGCCTAATTTTTAAACACATCGTTAAACCTTGGCCGCTTGGAATAGTATTGATTAGCCTTCCTGCAGCATTAGTAGAGCTCCTTTTGCTGAGAAATGGAAAGAAAACACATTATTGACGATTCAGAATTGTAGATCTGAAATCCCATTATCTTCCAACAATATTGAACAATAATCTTTTATTACGCCCATCTTTACTGAATAGTTTATTATTCTCGATAAGACTCGAGGTTTGGTTTATTGTTCAGAAGCATGTTATAACTTTAAATCACATGGATCTTTGTTTGATTACTTTAAAAAATGAATGTATTTAACGGGAACAAAGCAGTCGTATCATATGCCCATGTCATATGATTTGGTGCCCCCCCCTCACTTTATATTTAAATTTCCAAGGCAATGAATTTGAAAGAATTGGTTATTGACTTAGATGCACCTTGAGATCGTAAGGGATATATTTAATCTATCTTCTATTTATATAAAAATGGCGCTGTGTGTGTGTATGTTCAAGCATAACTGTGGAACGCCTCGAGCAATTTCAACCAAACTTGGTATACAGATGATTTACTCTCTGGAAACAAATACTGTGGGGGTAAGACACCCCGGACACCCCTTGGGGTATGTGTTCTGTTAAGATACAGCCTGTTGTATCTTAAAATGACTTCTACTGTACTGCCTTAAAATGGCTTCTACTGTACAGCACAGTGGAGTTGGCCTGGTAACGGCTTCACAGTACTCCACAAGGAGGCTCTCTCTGGTAAGAGGGAAAATCCAGCATTAGAAATTACATTTGGTCTGGACATTTTCAACAAGGCTTTGATTATTCTTGAGAACAAAGGTATGGCCATGATCAATAAAATATTACTGCAACTCGGCCTGCCTGCACCACTACGAGACCGAAAAGATGTACTTCACACAGATTACATACAAGAAAAGAACCACAACACTGAACAGTTTAGTGCATATATTGCAGACAAGAAGCCACTTCTAAATCAAGATCAGACAAAGGCATACCAAATGATCATGGATCAGCTAGCAAAACATCAAGGTGGTATCATTTTACTTGATGCTTCTGGGGGCATAGGGGAAACATTTTTAACTAATTTAATTATCACCCAAATCACAGCTCAGAGTGAAGTTGCTCTTCCTGTCTAATATAGGCTTGGGATAAATAAATACCTGGGCAACACAGCAGCAGCCTGCAATTACTGCAGGTTCTAGTCCCATCAAGCCCAAGGTTGACTCAGCCTTCCATCCTTTATAAGGTAGGTAAAATGAGAACCCAGATTGTTGGGGGCAATAAGTTGACTTTGTATATAAATATACAAATAGAATGAAGACTATTGCTAACATAGTGTAAGCCGCCCTGAGTCTTTGGAGAAGGGTGGGATATAAATGTAAAAAAAAAAAAAAAGTATTAACCAAAAGCCATTGATTTGTTGACTCCAGGTGAAGCTCAAATACTTTGGCCACCGAACGAGAAGAGGTGATTCATTGGAAAAGACTCTGATGTTGGAAAAGGCAAATGTCGGACCTACTACAGCTTAAATCTCTTAATAGAAATGATCCTTGGCTCCGTTTGTTGAGAAAAGTATAGTTTATTAGAAGTCAAGTGTAAAGCCAGAATGTGGGCCAAAATCCCTAAATTCTACTTTTCCTCCTGTAACTATCTCTCATTGCCCACCTCAGTGTAACTGAACAGATTCAGGCAAGATGGTTTCCAGTCTAAGCACATGTTGGTATGCAGTTCCCTCCTCCCTCCCTCCCTCTGGGCGACCTTGAGGCAGCGTCTTAAGGAGATATAGCACTTACTTTTGTTTTCCCCCAAGCTTTCGCTCCTTCATTCCCCTTCCCTACAGTTTATGGCAGTCTGTCACTGCATAGCAGCGAAGCACAAGCAAGGATATTTATTACTTATTTGGGGTTTAGGGATTCTATTTCTTTCATTTATTAAGTTATTAAGATGTATTTTGTGTTTTGGGGGTGGGGGGGCGCTGCACCAAGGGAGGCTCATTCAATTTCATAGTACACATGTTGTTCATGGACAATAAAGGTTTGGTTTGATTTGATAAAGGGGCAGCTGACAGCCAAAGGAGAAGGAGGCAACAGAGGATGAGGAAATTGGATAGTGTCATTGACATATGAATATGAATTTCAGGAGACAGTGGGGGATTTGGTTTGCTGTGGTCCAGTTGTGAAATCTTGCCGGTTCTGTCCGGCTCGCACAAACCGGTAGTGCCGGAGATGTGTAGGTTCGCCGTATTGGTAGCGGCAGCATCATGAAGCTCCGCCCACCCACCTTGATGTTGTTACTTCCTGGTTTTTAACTCTCTACACATGCGCAAAGCCTTCTGCTCATGTGCAGGGGGTAAAAAATCAGATGTGACGATCGCGGCGTGCGCATTTCCGAACCGGTTGGGAAGGTAAGTAGATTTCACCCCTGCTGTGGTCCATGGGGTTGCAAAGAGTCAGACATGACTTAGCAACTGAAGTATAGCAAAATTGATTTGTTAATACTGGATGTTTCTACTCTTAAAACTAACTAAGATTCAGTTTACTTGCAATCTATAGTTGCTTAGCAAAGAGAAACCCACTGTCGATTGGTAACAAATCCCGATACTTTCAGTAATTTGGCAATTTAGGATACTGTGGATTCGCTTGAACCAAAGTTTGGACATCAAAATATTTTCTAATTGTATCACACACGCACACACACACATACACCTATATATAGACATGCACACAGACACATATATAGACACATATACACACACACACAAACACACACACACATATATCCACATACACACAGATACATATATACACATACACACACACACACACATACACATATATACACACACACACACACACACACACATGCACATCCATTTTGCTATGTTCGGTAGTTTAAATTCCTTGCACAGTCATTTAAATTGTTTGAAAACTTGATTGCTAATAAGCTAAAGTATTAATTTCTCTCTCAAAGGCCTTTCCCCTCCCCATTGCAATTTGCAAACTGGGGTTATTTCAAGAATGCAAATTTGTCTTGTAAGAAACTTTTAAAATGATACTTCTGTCTTCCCATTTTTCCAGACGTCCTTTTCAGCTTTTAATGCAAGAAACACAACGGAAATACAAAGCTAAAATGGGCCAGATCCTAATAGAGATAATAAAGGATTATATATTAACTTTTTAACGCGTCCTCGGTTATACCTATTTTCAATTTAAACTGCAGGAAAAGTGGAAGTGAGAAAAAAAAAAAACTAAGCTGGACCTCATACAGGAATATTTCCTTTGATTGATTTAAAAAAAGAAATCCTTAAAAGCTAAATTCAAACTATTTCACCTGGGTCAATTTCAAATTATACATTTCACAGATTGGAAAGAACGTATTAATCACGCTACGTAAACAAATAACGAAGACTCGCAGCCATCTGCGATTTCTTTGCAGTAGAGCAAAAAATAAAAAAGAGATTATTATTTTTTTCTCTTCCTCTTTCAAAAATGAACTTTCTGTAAGAGCACACTCCGCAGCTTCTAAATGGTATGTTCAAAAGAGCTATTTAAATAGGAAGAGGGTGAAATATCTCCACAGTCAAAGGCTTAGCCTTCGGTTCCTTGAGGGACCTATGAGGCATGGCGAGTGAGGGAAACTGAGATAATCACCTCTTTGGCTTATACATCCTACATATTGTCTTAGCTAGATATTGGATTATCTTGTCAGCTTGGAACAGATATGCTTTTCTAGCTTTCTCAAAGTGGAATGGTAAATGCGCCTTCTTTAATAATGTTGAAAGCTCCAGGAACAATTGATAATGTGACTGAAACTAAGAACCAATATTCACTTGGTTCTAACATAACACTTCCTCCAGCCTCTGGGAGGGCAAAAACAGACTCCCCAGGCTCTGGAGACCCTCTGGAGGTCTTCCCGAACTTCTGGTAGGCCCATTTTTCGCCCTCCCTGAGCCTCCGCCTGTGCCCTGCACTTACCTTACATCCAAAACGCACTTACCTTGCATCCAAAGCTTGGGGACTCCTGAGAGTGGCGGGGTGGGGTGGGCGGGGCCAGCCAGGAGTGGGATTTGGGGATTCTCCGAACTGCACCGAATCTTAGCTAGAGGTTCTCCTGGATCCCTGCGAACCCCCAAGCAGCCCATCTCTGGATGTTACACCAACAACCTTTCAAACCCCAACTCCACTGCCCAACCTTTCTTGGTGCCTCCTCTGTGACCCTCATCTTGTTTGATTTTTTTAATTTTTTAATTTATATTTATATCCCGCCCTTCTCCGAAGACTCAGGGTGGCTTACAGTGTATAAGGCAATAGTCTCATTCTATTTGTATATTTACAAAGTCAACTTATTGCCCCCCCAACAATCTGGGTCCTCATTTTACCTACCTTATAAAGGATGGAAGGCTGAGTCAACCTCGGGCCGGGCTTGAACCTGCAGTAATTGCAGGCTGCTGTGTTCTAATAACAGGCTTCTTACAGCCTGAGCTATCACGGCCCCTTGATTGCCATGCAGGATGGCTGAAATCTCAGTACTTTGGGTCAGTGGTCACCAACCAGTGGTCCATGGACCACTGGTGGTCCGTGAGAAAATTTTGGTGGTCCAGAGAAAAATTGTTTGCATTTTTTTATATTGCACTAAATACTATTTTTCTTTTTAAAAAATTCATATTAGTGGTCCACAGGATTTAAAATTATGAATTTAGTGGTCCCGGAGGTCCAAAAGGTTGGTGACCCCTGCTTTGGGTCATCTCATGAAATGTTGCTAAGTCTTTAGATGTTAATTTAATTTGGGGGTGTTTGGGGTATCAGTGGGTTGACCCCATCACTCATGTGCTTACTTGCCAATCTAAGTGGTATTTCTGGGAGAAGGTTCTAGGTAGTATCTAATTAGTAGGTACTGCGCCTTGTTCTAATAGGGAGCATTAGGAGGTATATGGGGGACTTTTAGTTGAACAGGTGGACAACCTTCCACTCTCTAGTAAAAGACAGGTAAATTCAGGAATACTCATATCATTCTGTTCATTTACAGATTATTGTTTTTCATGGACTTATTTATTCAATTAGCGTATGACAAAAATGTTAAAAAGCGTATCACAATTCTATTGTCAATGAGCAAATATGAAACTGTTTACAAATTCCAATATAGACTATTGATGAAGTCTATGCATTGAATACATGATGGAGTTGCATCAGAGGTGAAATGCTCCCGGTTCGGACCGGATTGCTTGATCCAGTAGCAATGGTGGAAGGTGGTTCTGAGAAGCAAAAATCCCTGCCCACAACCTATGCCCAGCTGAGTCGTGCGATCATCAGAGGTTTTTTTGTTTTTTTTACTTTTAAAAGCATTCTTTCTTTGACCAAAAAAATGTTTTTAAAAGTTAAAAAAAAAAGCCTCTGATGATCACGTGGCTCTTCTCTTCCGAAGAGGTTGTAGAAAAAATGCTTTTAAAAGGCTCCTCTGACGATCCCAGTTGAGTTGCCCGATCGTCAGAGGCTTTTTTTTTTCTTTTAAAGGCAATGCTTTTAAAAGAAAAGAAAAGCCTCTGACGATCAGGCAACGCAGCTGGGATCGTCAGAGGAGCCTTTTAAAAGCATTTTTTTTGCAACCTCTTCGGCCAAAAGAAAAAATGCTTTTAAAAGTTAAAAAAAAAAAGTTGGCCATGCCCACCCAGTCACATTACCCCACCACCAAGCCATGCCCACAGAACCGATAGTAAAAATTTTTACATTTCACCCCTGAGTTGCATACTGAAAGTCTCTAGAGTTTTCTTGCTGTGCCCTCAGAGGGCCCTGTTCCATAATATGCCACACTTTCTGCATTGGTGCAACTACATTCCAAAGATGAGACCTTTCCCCATTTATGGAGGAGGCTACCTTCCTTTCATAGATTTAGGTCGTGGCTTTGTCTAATCCTTTCCAAAAAAAAAAGGGATCACCATCTTTGCAAAACTGAATCCCATCAACGGAAGTCAAAAAAACGGAAACTTCCAAAAGGGACTTCCTTTGGTCCTTCTTAGCTTTGTTTTGACATAGGAATAGCAAAATTGTTGCTGTTGCTTTAACAGACATCTGAGCTGAAAGGTGAAAATTTCATTTCCTGACGGGAGACAGGTTCTCATCACAGCTTGCTTTTGAATGCTGAGGGACTGTGTGTTTATCTCTCTCTCTCTCTCTCTCTCTCTCATGCACGCACACACAAAGAAAGAGGGTTGGGGGAGAGAGAAAGAGAGAGATTTACAGGGTGGAGAGACATCCTTTAAGACAGGGGTCTTCAAACTTGGCAAATTTAAGACTTGTGGACTTCAACTCCCAGAATTTCCTCAGCTAGTCATGCTGACTGCGGAATTTTGGGAACTTAAGTCCCCCAAGTCTTAGAGTTGCCAAGTTTGGAAATCCCTGATTTAAGATATGAAAGACATCTATTCATAATTATTTTTTTTATTTATCTAATGTCTAGGACTAGAAAGAAAGAGAGAGAGAAATTGCACTTTCATCCAATTCAGCAAAACCTAATCGGTGGCCTTGGTGTTATCAACGAATTCCTCGCTCAGCTGCATCTGATTTTATCTGATGTAGTAGTAACACTTGTAATAGTAAAGATTGTACCCCTAAAATCTTTTTCTAGAGCAGGGGTCTCCAACCTTGGTCCCTTTAAGACTTGTGGACTTCAACTCCCAGAGTTCCTCAGCCAGCTTTGCTGGCTGAGGGAGCCTGGGAGTTGAAGTCCACAAGTCTTAAAGGGGCCAAGGTTGGAGACCCCTGTTCTAGAGAGAGGAACCTCAGGGGCTTAGTCTGGAGAGTGAGAGAGTAAGAGAGAGAAAGACAGAAGGAGGGAGAGAGGGAGGGAGGGAGGGAGGGAGGGAGGGAGGGAGGGAGGGAATATTCCTACAGGGTGACTCATTGTCTAAAAGGAAAATGGATTTGAAGAATCTGTTAAATTAAAACACTGTGCAAACAAAAGGACAATAGTATTTCATCTCATTTTCTCTTTTGTTTTTAGATTTGGGCTGGCTTCTTTCTCTCTGCTTAGCAAATTGGAAAAACACCTACTCCCTCTTATTGCATCTGTCACATTGCATCAAGCACTAGACTTCTATCCCGCTTCACAATGCTTTACAGCCCTCTCTAAGCGGTTTACAGAATCAGCCTCTTGCCCCCAACAATCTAGGTCCTCATTTTACCCACCTCGGAAGGGTGGAAGGCTGAGTCAACTTTGAGCCTGGTGAGATTCGAACTGCCGAACTGCAGACAGCCGGCAATCAGCAGAAGTAGCCTGCAGTACTGCACTCTAATCACTGAGCCACTGCGGATGTTCCTTGTCTTACGACATGCATCAAACATTTGAATTCCATGCTTTTGAATCTATTATTTGTGTCATTTGATAATGACCCATGACATATCTTGATAGCTCCTACTTGGTTGCCTAGGAAGCTGGCATGGTTTTGAAGTTTCAACTGTTTCTAATGGATTGAGATCTTTTTTTTTTTTGCCAACCATATACCTTCCTAATCTGGATTCTAGGAATCGGAGTTGTTACACATCAGAAGGCAATCAAATCTGAAACACGGATGCAAGCCACCAAAGATATATCCAGCCAGCCCATATGGGAAACACATTAGTTTGTGCAGAATTTAAGAGTAAGAATAAGAATAAGAGACGTGGTGGCTCAGGGGCTAAGATGCTGAGCTTTTTGATTGAAAGGTCGACAGTTCAGCAATTCAAATCCCTAGTGTTGCGTAATGGGGTGAAATGCAGTACTGCATTCTAACCACTGTGCCACCATGGCTACCCACAAGCAAATCCCTATGAATTTTGTAGGATTTACTCCCAGGAAAGAGTGTCAGGGTTTCCCAGACTTGGTAACTTCCACTCACATGCACTTCAGTTGCCAGAGCTTCAGGGGTGAAATGCTCCCGGTTCGGACGATCCGGTAGCAATGGGGGCAGGTAGTTCAGAGAACCGTTAGTAAAAATCCCTGCTCTCCCTCCACTGCCCACACCTCGCTGTTCCTTTTCTCTGTCCCTGAAGCTCTCGGTGGTGATATAGCTGCAAACGGCCTTAAATGACAGCCGCGGCACTTCAAAGGGCCACACTACAGCTGATCAGTAGTAGACCGATGCCTCTATTTTTAAAGAAGATAGACCGGTGCCTCCCCAAAAAAAGCCAATTGGTAGATGGGTGCCTCTATTTTTAAAGAAGGTAGACCAGTGCCTCCCCAAAAAAGGCAATTAGTAGACCAGTGCCTCTATTTTTAAAGAAGGTAGACTGGTGAGCTCCCAAGTTTTGTATATTTTATTTATTATTTTTATTATTTATTATTATTGGCCATGCCCATTCAGTCACCTGACCACCAAGCCACGCCCACCAATTAAGCCACGCCCACAGAACCAGTAGGGAAATTTTTTAGATTTCACCCCTGCAGAGTTCCCCCTTGGGAAATTCTCAAGTTGGGGTCCATATCCAGCTAGAAAGCACCAAGGCTGGGAAACCTACAGGCAGGGGGACATCGCGTGCCAAAATCTGCTTTGCAATTTCTAACATATATTTTTTTTAAAAAAAAAATGAACACTTTTTTGAGAAAAGGACTTCTGCTTTTCTTTTTTTTTCCTCTCTCAGTTGGGGACTTTAGAATTTCTCTTAGGCATTACTGTTGAATTGACTTGACAGTTGCTGGAGAACTGCATCTCCTGCTGGTGTTACTCTCTCTTCTCCATTCTTGCATTGAAGCAAAGCTACTTCCTATAGCCAAAGTCCACACTGCCCAATTTGAAGATGAGTTTTGTAAAGAGAGGCCTTATCTGGTCTCCCCTCAGAATGAAAGCATGGAAACCAGGGAGGCTGCAGCCCATCAGAGTCTCTACATTTTTAAAAAATATATCTTTATTGTTTACATATAAATATATATTGAATACAGTGTGATTGTCCTGGCATTTCACTAGCCATAAAAACCAAAATGAAAACACATAATATATATACTATTTAAACAGTGCTAGTGTTGTACAGTTATTTTTGACCATCGTACTCATTCTAATACAACGATGCATATATAGCAATAGCAATAGCCCTTAGACTTATATATCGCTTTATAGTGCTTTATGGCCCTTTCTATTTACAGAGTCAGTATATTTGCCCCCAACAATCTGGGTCCTCATTTTACCCACCTAGGAAAGATGGAAAGCTGGGTCAACCTTGAGCCTGGTGGGATTTGAACTGCCAAATTGCAGGCAGCCGACAGTCAGCAGAAGTAGCCTGCAGTACAGCACTCTAACCACTGCGCCATCGAGGGATATATAGCATCCCTTTCCAAGTCCACCTAACCTATTTTTTTCTGCGTTCCAACTTCCATCTTGTGCTTCTAACCACTGATAGAATTTTTAACATTTTTAGTCTATCCATTTCTGCACAGACTAGCGTCTTCCTCATTATCTCCTCCTCTGAAGGGGTGTTTTCACTCTTCCACTGCTGTGTATACAACCATTCTTCCTGCGGTTAGGATGTGTAACATTAGGTATATTGTCCCTTTATCATAGCCATCTGATATAATGCCTAATAGAAATAATTCTGTCTTGAACGCTACGGGACTACAGAAATCTTGATGGCTACTAGATTATGAGATAGATTTATTTTATTTATTTATTTTATTTGATTTTTATACCGCCCTTCTCCCGAAGGACTCAGGGCGGTGTACAGGCATAATAAAACCGACAATACAATATACAAGTTTAAAATACGATTTAAAAAACTTATTTAAATTAGCCCAGTGATTTAAAATTTACCATACTAAAACCCCGTTTAAAATTAATAAATATAACATTAAAATCCCAATTTAAGCCAGCCCCGCGCGGATAAAAAGAGATGACGGTGGTTAGAACTTTTTGTTGACTTCTATTAGTCATCTAGAGGTTTGCAACCTTGATCTGGCAGCCCTAGAGCAAGGATATTTACACCTTGACCTTCTTGTAAAGTAAGTAGTAGTATACCACCCTTCGCCCATCAGAATTCCATCAATGTTGTTCTTTGACCAGCAGGCTTTCCTTAAACCCAATGAGAAATGGTAGGGGAAAATGCAAAACAATTGATCTGGTCAGCCCTAATTAGAATAGAATAGAATAGAATAGAATAGAATAGAATAGAATAGAATAGAATAGAATAGAATAGAATAGAATAGAATTTTATTGGCCAAGTGTGATTGGACACACAAGGAATTTGTCTTGGTGCATATGCTCTCAGTGTACATAAAAGAAAAGATATGTTCATCAAGGTACAACATTTACAACACAATTGATGGTCAATATATCAATATAAATCATAAGGATTGCCAGCAACAAAGTTATAGTCATACAGTCATAAGTGGAAAGAGATTGGTGATGGGAACGATGAGAAGATTAATAGTAGTGCAGATTTAGTAAATAGTTTGACAGTGTTGAGGGAATTAATTGTTTAGCAGAGTGATGGCCTTCGGGAAAAAACTGTTCTTGTGTCTAGTTGTTCTGGTGTGCAGTGCTCTATAGCGTCGTTTTGAGGGTAGGAGTTGAAACAGTTTATGTCCAGGATGCGAGGGATCTGCAAATATTTTCACGGCCCTCTTCTTGATTCGTGCAGTATACAGGTCCTCAATGGAAGGCAGGTTGGTAGCAATTATTTTTTCTGCAATTCTAATTATCCTCTGAAGTCTGTGTCTGTCTTGTTGGGTTGCAGAATTAAAACAATGTAATAAGTTCAGCATCTTTATTAACAGTGAGGGTCCAGATGTTGCTTAACTACAGCCCACAGATCTCTGGCGATAAAATTTGGAAGTAATGAACACAGAATATAGAATAATAGAATTGGAAGGTATCTCGGAGGTCTTCTAGTCCAACCCCCTGAACTATCGTTTCAGACAAATGGTTGTCCAGTCTCTTTTTGCAAGCCTCCAGTTACGGAGCACCCGCAACTTCTGAAGGCAACCAAAGTTCCATTAGTTGATTGCGCTCACCATTAGGAAAGTTCTCCTTAGTGCCATCTCACCCCGGTTCTTCTTTTCGTTGGACTAGACCCGTGATGGTGAACCTATGGCGCGCATGCCAGTGGTGGCGTGCAGTGTCCTCTCTGATGCCACGTGAGCTGTTGCCCCAATTCAGCTCTGCTGCAAAAGTGCGTGTACCTCCCACCATGCACGGTCAGGGGACATGTGGGGGGGACCGCACGCACATGCGGGGGACTGCATGCATGTGCGGGGTGCTCATGTGCAAGGACAGGGGCATGCGGGGGTGGGGGGCGTGTGCAGATGTGCAGGGGGCGCGCACAGGCACAGGGATGCATGCGCGGGGGTCACACACGCACACACTTTGGGCACTCGGTCTGGAAAAAGTTAGCTATCACTGGACTAGACATACTGTCGTTCTTACGTTTTAACCTCCAGTCCCCCTAATCCTTTTTGTTGCTCTTCTCTGCACTCTTTCCGGAGTCAAAACATCTTTTTATATATTCGTAAACCCTTAGTACAGGAAACGATTCAGAAATATCCCGCGGGCTCCTGGATCCCCATGACGGTACTTACGGGACCGTCTACTGCCACCGAATGCCTCCCACCGGCCCGTGCGCTCTCACAGGGAGGGACTCCTCAGGGTGCCGTCGGCCAGGCAGTGCCGACTGGCGACGCCCAGGGGAAGGGCCTTTTCTGTGGGGGCTCCCACCCTCTGGAATGAGCTTCCCCCAGGACTTCGTAAACTTCCTGACCTTCGGACCTTCCACCACGAGCTCAAGACACACCTATTCATTTGCGTAGGATTGGACTAGATTTTTAAAATTTTAAATGTTTAATTTTAGATTTGGTTTTAAATTGGGTTTTAATTATTTATATGTCTATATAAGTTTTTTAGATGAATGTTTTACTTTGTATATTTTTGTGTTTTTATATGGCTGTACACCGCCCTGAGTCCCTAGGGAGATAGGGCGGTATAAAAGTATGATAAATAAATAAATAAATAAATAATTAGCACATTATACAAATGCCATTCCCACACAAACTTTCAATAGAAACCCACACCTATTGTATCTCAGATGTGCCGGCACCTGTCATTGCAAAATAACACTTTGGAACAGGAATTGGCTACTTCCAGTGGTGGGATTCAGCCAGTTCGCACCAGTTCGGGAGAACCGGTTGTTAACTTTCTGAGCAGTTTGCTGACCTGGTTGTTGGAAGAAATCATTAGGGCAGAGAACCGATTGTTAAATTATTTGAATCCCACCACTGGCTACTTCCCTTGAAAAAGAAAGGAAAAAAAAAAAAAGAACAGCAGCAGCATCCATTTGGTCACTCTCGGAGAGCAATTCTGCAGTTAGCCCTGGAAAAACTGCAATGCTTCTTGGAAAGGAGGCTGATATACTGAGAGGACAAAAATGGAAGGCTGCCTTGCTACTGTTTTATCTCTCACTCGCCTCCCCTGTTCTCCCCCCCCCCCATTTAGCTATTGATTTCATTGCCTGCCAAGTGATGAAATTTGTTACTGTGGACTGGCAGGTCCAATGGAGATAATTACCACACGACAAGATCTGGAAATGGTACCTGCTTGGGCACCGATGCTCCCCCCCTCCTTTCCTCCTCCTCCCTCCTTTGTTCCTGACCAGAATTTAGAAAGGCTGCCTAGCTAGCTAGCTGTACTACTTTTCTACCTTCGTAGCCAGACCCATCTCGATCACTGGGAGGGGGGCAAAAGACATGCCCATGAGATTGCACCCAAATGGGATAGGCAACCGTGCCTCAGCTGCTCGCTGGGCAACCTACCTTCCCAAAAGAAGCAAATGGAATTCAGGGCCTGACCCATCCTAGCTGGCTGGCTGAAATTCGAAATTAAATGCATTTGTTTCCAGATATTCACTGCTGGAATATTTGCCCCCTCTGACAATAAAGATTATTTGCATTAATAATAATAGGGGGTTGTTTTCTTGGCAAATTTTCTGGGAGTGATTTGCCTTTTCCCAGGACTGAAAGAGCATGAATGGCCCTAAGTCACCCAACTGTCTTTTGTGCCTAAGTGAGAATATCTATCTATCTATCTATCTATCTATCTATCTATCTATCTATCTATCTATCTATCTATCTATCATCTATCTATCTATCTATCTATCTATCTATCTATCTATCTATCTATCTATCTTTCATCTATGTATCTAGCTAGATATCTATCTATCTATCTATCTATCTATCTATCTATCTATCTATCTTATCTATCTATCTATCTATCTATCTATCTATCTATCTATCTATCTAGGTAGCTATCTAGGTAGCTATCTAGGTAGCTATCTAGCTATCTAGCTATCTAGCTAGCTATTGTCAACTCGCAAAGCATCCCTGGTCTGCTCTTGAGTTGCTATAGGCAAGGGGGATGGGAAACTGATGCAGCATGGCGGCCAAAAACAAAAGCACACTCCAGACAGATCTCTCTCAAGACTGTCTCCCAGGGTTACCCACAGCAGCCTGAGGGGAGTGATCTCTACAATCCGTGAAATTGCCCCATTGGCGAATGTGAGTGATGAAAACACTCTGGGGGGAGGGGGAAACAGGGTCATAATTGGGCTGTAAATTACGTGGGGTCAGAGTTGGAACATGCCAATGGGAAGCTCCTAATAAATAACTGGATTTCTTTTGAAGCTTGCTTCAAGGCTCATGATTTAATTATGGCATCTGTCGGAACCCTGACAGCTATCTAGCTATCTAGCTACTATCTAATCTTTCTTACTATTTTTTTTTATCTGTCTAATTCTTTAGGTATCTAGCTATCATCTCATCTCTATCTATCTATCTATCCAGGTCATTGCCATTTCTTTCTCCTTCGTAAGCATGGCTGACTGAGGAATTTGGGGAGCTCAAGTCCACAAGTCATAAAGTTGCCAAGGTTTGGATACCCCTGTGTTAGACCTGACAATTTGCTCTGGAGTTAATTTTGGGCATCATCCTGTTTGCTACACCTGTTTTCATTGGACTCAGCCCAGAACTCTTATTGTAGCTTTGAAAACCGAATAGCCACTGGCCTCTTGTTCCATGGTGTAATTCTGGAGAATGCTTTGCCAATACCAACTTTGTTCTGTGCTATGTTGATATGGCAAGCTCAACCAGGACAAAGCTGAATGTGGCTAGCCAATTTTAATTTCACAATTTCTGTCAAAGCTTAGCGAATTGTTTCCAGCAAATCTGCAGATGAATGATGGCCTGAGCAATGTCCAAGTGAGGTTTCTAGTGCAGCCAAGCCTTTGTGGGCCTTTTGTGTGTGTCTCTCACATTGTACACCTGGATTGCTGCTCTCTGTTCTGTGCCTCAGAGGGTTGTCTTCTCCCACTCTTTTTCTCTCTCCAAATCACCGTGCGTTGGGCACATTTCAAGATGTGTTTCAAGGTTAGAGAAAGAGGATGTGTTCAAATTGTTGCTGCTGTCCTTTCTGTAATTACATTAATGTTAGGTAAATAGGACCCATCTATTTCACCATCAAATGCTTTGGCCACCTAATGAGAAGGAAGGACTCATTGGAGAAGAGCCTAATGCTGGGAACGATTGAGGGCAAAAGAAGAAGGGGACGGCAGAGAAGGAGGTGACTGGATGGAGTCACTGAAGCAGTCAGCGTGAGCTTAAACGGACTCCAGGAGATGGTAGAGGACAGGAAGGCCTGGAGGAACATTGTCCATAGGGTCGCGATGGGTCAGACATGACTTCATAACTAACAACAACAACATTTCACCATCTGGTGATGGTCATGGAACCTTCTCCAGCTTAGGTAAAGGTAAAGGTTCCCCTCACACATACGTGTTAGTCATTGCCAACTCTAGGGGGCGGTGCTCATCTCCGTTTCAAAGCCAAAGAGCCAGCGCTGTCTGAAGATGTCTCCGTGGTCATGTGGCCGGCATGACTCAACGCCAAAGGCGCATGGAATGCTGTTACCTTCCCACCAAAGGTGGTCCCTATTTTTTCTACTTGCATTTTTACGTGCTTTCGAAACTGCTAGGTTGGCAGAAGCTGGGATAAATAACGGGAGCTCACCCCGTTACACGGCAGCACTAGGGATTCGAACCGCCGAACTGCCAACCTTTTGATCAACAAACTCAACGTCCCAGCCCCTGAGCTACAGCTTATTCCAGTGGAAATGTGTAGTCTTTTCTTGTTCAAAATTGACTCTCAGTTATTAGAACCTTTTTTTTTTGTCACAACAGTATACGCAAACATTGACATAAAACAACAACACATCATATAAACATATATATAGGCTAAAATATGTATAAAATATAAAATATAGGCTAAATATGTATATATATAAGCAAAAGTATTAATTTGATATAATGAAAGGGAACAATAGAACAGGAATGGTAGGTACTTTTGTGCCCTTATGCCCGCCCCTTAGATAACCTTCCTTGATACTTGATACTCTGAAGCAAGATGTTGCCTCAGAGTGCCACCATGGACCAATTTTTGACAACTGAAGCCACTAGTGAAGTGTTGTCAAAATATTCATGACTGGAAAGACATGGTAACAAGGTCAGCCAATTGGGAGCTGAGACAGACTGGAGCCAGGGCGTGTCTTAGTCTGTAGCTTCTGATTCTGTGCAGAGAAAGAAAAACTGAAACCAGTGTGTGTTAAGTTCTGAGTTGTGAAGCTGTGTGTGTGAACTTGTCTGCTGATCTGAGCTGAAATGAAACTGAATCTGCTGTTGGTATTGTAAACTTACTTCATATATTCTTGTATATAAAAAAGTTAATGAATCCTGCTGAATCAGTTTATCTGTGTGTGCTTCTGGATTTGATTTTTTCAAGAAACTCTGACAAGTGTTACACACTGTCACTTTCTCTGCTACACCCAAGGATCCTGAAGAGCACTGACGAGTATTATAACTACTCATCCACTACCACCTCTTTAAACTGACACCCAAAACAGATACACCTCATAGACAATTAAGAGGTCGATAGAGGGGGACGTGTATAAGCGCACTAACTCTCAACTGAAGGCTCCAAAGCAGGGGTGAAATCCAGCAGGTTCTGACAGGTTCTGGAGAACCAGTAGTGAAAATTTTGAGTAGTTCAGAAAACCGGTAGCGGAAATTTTGAGTAGTTCAGAGAACCGGTAGCGGAAATTTTGAGTAGTTCAGAAAATAGAATAGAATAGAATAGAATTTTATTGGCCAAGTGTGATTGGACACACAAGGAATTTGTCTTGGTGCATATGCTCTCAGTGTACATAAAAGAAAAGATACGTTCATCAAGGTACAACATTTACAACACAATTGATGATCAATATATCAATATAAATCATAAGGATTGCCAGCAACAAGTTATAGTCATACAGTCATAAGTGGAAAGAACTGGCAAATACTACCTCTTGCTGGCCCCAGAATGGGGTGGGAATGGAGATTTTGCAGTATCCTTCTCCTGCCATGCCCACCAAGCCACGCCCACCAAGCCACACCATGCCCACCAAGCCACGGCCACAGAACTGGTAGTAAAAAAAAATTGGATTTCACCACTGTCACCTGATATCCTTTTTTTTTTTCAATACCAACAAAATACTTTCAGATTTTCAGTGTTAAAACCTGAACGCTCATTCCTATATATTCCTTTTATATATTTTGTTCATTTAAAACATTTACGTGGTCTCCTTTCTTCTAACCAGCTCTGGACGGCTTCCAATCAAAAGTTAAAAACAACATACGAAACCATATTAAAAACTGTAAAACAAACTATAACGCTCTTCAAGTCTCTTTCTCCATATTAGTCTACTCGCGCCCACTGATTTTATTTTAATGCTGGAACTTCTGGGTTGTTTTGTTATTACTGTTATCGCTTTGGCATATGTAGTTGCTGTATTCCACCCAGAAACCATTATTATTAGGTCTTATATAGTAAACAATAAAAAGCTATTGTATAAATATGAAAGCTGTTAATAAGAACAAATATATTCTCCAAGGTCGGCTTGGTATCTAGCCTGAGATGTTTTCAAGGAAGGAAATTTTTTTTGTAATGAGCTGAGCCAAATGTTTACTAATAACAAGTTTGGGTAGAAATTAATTCAGCTCATGTACCGGATGATTAAAAGTGCAACGCAGGGAAGGGATCCGGTGTTACTTCTTCCCAATATACCAGCCGAGTTGCTTCTTCTTGTAAAACTCTGTATATTGAGCTCAAGCCCTGCAGGGTTTTCATAAGTATCTTAAACTAATAAGCAACCCATCTCCCAATTATTTGTGCTAATATTTAGATTGCCTCTCCTCAAAATGGCTGAAAGGAAAGAGCTGGCTTTTTTTTTTTGGTTGTTGTTGTTGTTGTTGACATTGCCCCAAAAATATGAATAATGAATATCATGATTCATTTTGTCTCCGTTCCACCGAATGTTCCTAAGGGATGGACCGTACAGCTTTGGACCAAGCAAGTCGAATGACATAAATCAAGGATATCTTTTAATGTTGGTTTTATTTCTTTCCAGCACCACCTTAGAGAAGAGGATTTGAGACTGTAGAAGGGTTTGTTCAAAACACATACATGGCATAACGCAGCCTATTATGATCCCCCAAGCATTACATTGGCTGTGGATGAAAAGAATCCATCTGATGAAAAGGAACTTGGCTTGGCAGGGGTTGATCTCATATGAAGACCCCAGCCACCATTGGTCAGTGGTGACCAGAAGCAAGTGCCAGGCCTGCCTGAATGGCGGTTTATATAAACTGCTTCCACATTGGAACAAATACCCATATAACATAAAAGACCAGCTGTCCAGCTGGCAGGAGATGAAGAATGAAGGACAAGGTGATTGATAGCTCTTTCGGGCCTGTTTGGGTGGCTGTCGCGCAGAAATCCAAGGAGAAGACCTAAGATCCTGAGAGTTAAATGGATGGAAGTTCTAGTTTGTCTTCTATTGGTATATCTGAACTCATTTCTAAAATTCCCCACATCTGCTGAGGCATTCTGCTTGGGTGTTCTCAAGACATCTGCTGGTTGGAGAACTACATACAATACACACAAACCTGGATATTTAAAGAGAGAATGAGTGAGTGAGTGAGGGAGGGAGGCAGAGAGAGAGGGGGGGGGAGGGAGGGAGGGAGGCAGACAGGCGGGGCGATATGTGTGTGTGTGTGTGTGTGTGTGTGTGTGTGTTTGTAGGTTTTCATGGGTATAGGTATGTAGGTCTTGGCATTTTCAGGTCTTTTCCGTGTAAGGTAACCTTACACGGAAAAGACCCGAAAATGCCAAGACCTAAATACCTATACCCATGAAAACCTACAAACACACACACACACACACACATATACAGGTTTTGGTATGTTCAGGTCTTTTCCCGTGTAAGACTGGAAGTATTTAGGCAATGTTTTGATGAGCTCTCACTCGTCATCTTCAGGCTTTGGCTTTGTTCTTATGTTCTTTGCTCCCATAAGAACAAAGCCAAAGCCTGAAGATGATGAGTGAGATCTCATCGAAACGTTGCCTAAATACTTTCAATCTTACACGGGAAAATTTGTTAATTTAATTAATTAATTAATTTAATTAATCGTTTCATAGTTCCCATCACCAATCTCTTTCCACTTATGACTGTATGACTATAACTTGTTGCTGGCAATCCTTATGATTTATAATGATATATTATCATCAATTGTGTTGTAAATGTTGTACCTTGATGAACGTATCTTTTCTTTTATGTACACTGAGAGCATATGCACCAAGACAAATTCCTTGTGTGTCCAATCACACTTGGCCAATAAAATTCTATTCTATTCTATTCTATTCTATTCTAAAAGACCCGAACATACCAAAATCTGCATATATATACCCGTGAAAACCTACGAATATATATATATCTCCCCCTCCCTCCCTCCCTCTCTCTCTCTCTCTTTCTCCCTCCCTCCCTCCCTCTCTCTCTCTTTAAATATCCAGGTTTGTATGTACTGTATGTAGTTCTCCAACCAGCAGATGTCTTGGGAACACCCAAGCAGAATGCCTAAGCAGATGGGGTTTTTGTTTTTTTCTTTGAAAACATTTTACTTCTCATCCCAGAAGCTTCTTCAGTTCGTTTCTTCTTTGGTTTTCAGAGATAAAAACCCCAAGAAAGTCCAGTTGCCATTTGAAAATCGCCTTTGGGACAACAATAACTTGGATGACCAAGAATCTCTGTAAGATGTTTGTGCCTCTGTTTTGCTTTGTTTTGAACTTATCTAGGTTTGCCAAGCATGAAATCAAGAACTCACAACAGTGAGAAAGCAACCAAGAGTGAACCCTAGAGTTGAATCAGCTCTGATTGATGCACAGACCAAAGTTAATGTACAAACTCCAAGTCACGTTCCTTACTACCCATCCAGGTAGTAAGAATAGAATAGAATAGAGCAGGGGTCTCCAACCAGGGGTGAAATGCTCCCGGTTCGCACCGGCTCCCCCAATTAGGGAGCGATGGCAGCTGCTGGTTCGGAGGACCGGTAGCAAAAATCCCTCCCCCCCCCCCCCCCCGCTGAGCTGCACCATCAGCAGAGGTTTTTTTTTTTTTTACTTTTAAAAGTTTTTCTTCAGCTGAAACATGCCTTGAAAAGTAAAAAAAAAACCCTCTGATGATCGGGGGGCTGAGCAGAGATCATCAGAACACTTTAAAAGTTTTTTTAAAAAAACCCTCTTCAGCCGAAGGGGGGGAAAAAAAGAAAGAAACCTGAGGTTTTAAAAGCCTCCTCTGGCGATCCCAGAGGAGTTTCCTGATCCTCACAGGCTTTTAAACTCACTTTTTAACAGCCCCCACTTACAAGAGCCCCCACCCAAGCCCAGCCAATTCCCCCTCCTCACTTACCTATAATTACTGCTCTTTGGGGCTGGCAACGGCATGTTTTCTTCAGCTACTGAAGAAGAAGAAAAAAGCTTGCTTTGACTTCCAGCTTTGCTGGCTGAGGAACTCTGGGATTTGAAGTCCACAATAAAATAAAATAATCAAATAAAATATTTGTGCAGCTTTCTGAGATCTGGTGTGTTTCTGTAGTGTTTCACTCTAACTACACAAACACACAAAATCTCAGAAAGCTGTATGTGGCATTTTGTGTGTGTGTGTGTGTGAGAGAGAGAGAGAGAGAGGTGTGTGTGTGTAAAGTGTGAAAGTTGGTTTTTGAGTTTTTTGTGGCTGTATGAAGTGTGAAGTGTGAAGTGCAGCTGCTTTTACACTGTGTGTGAGTCAGTTGTGTGGTGTGTGTGTAAAGTATGAAAGTTGGTTTTTGATACCTCTTATTGTTTTTTATACTTTGTTTATTATTTTTATTATTTATTGTTATTGGCCATGCCCACTCAGTCATCTGACCACCAAGCCATGCCCACCAATTAAGCCATGCCCACAGAACCGGTAGGGAAAATTTTTAGATTTCACCCCTGTCTCCAACCTTGGTCCCTTTAAGACTTGTGGACTTCAACTCCCAGAGTCCCTCAGCCAGCAAAGAGTAGAGTAGAGTATATTAGAAATATAGAATAGAATAGAATAGAATAGAATAGAATAGAATAGAATAGAATAGAATAGAATAGAATAGGAGTAGAGTAGAGTAGAGTAGAAATTAGAATAGAATAGAATAGAATAGAATAGAATAGAATAGAATAGAATAGAATAGAATAGAATAGAATAGAATAGAATAGGAGTAGAGTAGAGTAGAGTAGAGTAGAGTAGAATAAGAGTAGAGTAGAGTAGGAGAGAATAGAATAGAATAGAATAGAATAGAATTAGGGTAGAGTAGAATAGAGTAGAATAGGAGTAAAGTAGAGTAGAGTAGAATAGAGTAGAGTAGAGTAGAGTAGAGTAGAAATAGAATAGAATAGAATAGAATAGAATAGAATAGAATAGAATAGAATAGAATAGAATAGAATAGAGGAGAGGAGTAGAGTAGAGTAGAGTAGAGTAGAGAAGAGTAGAGAAGAGAAGAGAAGAGAAGAGAAGAGAAGAGTAGAGAAGAAATATAGAATAGAACAGAACAGAACAGAACAGAACAGAACAGCACAGAACAGCACAGCACAGCACAGCACAGCACAGCACAGCACAGCACAGAATAGAATCTGGAAGGGACGTTGGAGGCCTTCTAGTCCAGCCCCCTGCTCAAGCAGGAGAACCTATACAATCTCAGACAATTGACTGTCCAGTCTCTTCTTAAAAACCTCCAGTGATGGAGCCCCCACAATTTCTGAAGGAAAGCTGTTCTACTGGTTAATTGTCCTCACTGTTAGGAAGTTTCTCCTTAATTCAAGGTTGCTTCTCTCTTTGATTAGTTTCAATCAATTGTTTCTTGTCCTGCCTTCTGGTGGTTTGGAGGATAATTTGACCCCCTCTTCTTTGTGGCAGCCCCTCAAATACTGGAATACTGCCATCATGTCACCCCTAATATAAATATAAATATAGGCAGAAGCAGACTCCAAAGCACAATCGAAACCTTCAGAGTTGACAGACAGATTACAACTAATACAACTAATTAAGGAACGCACGAAAGTCAACGGTTAGTGGGAAGACTATAGACAGTGCTTTCAGGCTAAGCCATATAGCAGGGGTGGCTAAAACACCCAAGAGGAATGATGTTTGAACAAGATACCTCTTTGAAATTACTTCGCCAAGCAATATCATCCCGCATATGGACTCACAAAAAAGCTGCCAAAGTGCTTTGCTTTGTCATCCCTTCTGGAAAACGGGAGCAGATTCTGCACCTATGCAATTCACATGCACCAAAAGTCTCTATTGGTTAATCAGCTGCACCGGAGAAAATTGTGAGAATGCTATGAAATGCCTAGATTTAATTTATTCTATTCTATTCTATTCTATTCTATTCTATTCTATTCTATTCTATTCTATTCTATTCTATTCAATGTCAAGGTTCCAGAAAAACCTCTTCTGCATAAAAAAAACTCAGAAGCCATTGTTTTCCAGAGTTCTTTACTAGCATGAGGAAACTGGCACACGATGAGTGAAATTCCAAAACTGAACTTCCGGATTCTTTTCCCAGTTATACAAACCCCAAGTGTCCCACCCCCCTGACCCCTTTGATGGTCACATGGTCCCACGTTCTCCCAGTTCATTCGAATATCTTCTCGCCACTCTTCCTGCAGATGTGAACACCATCCGACCTTGACCGCTTGAAGAATGTTACCATACCCCTCAGCCCCCCTTCTTCCCCTCAGGGGAAAAATGTGGCAGCGTCTGGAAACCTAAAGTCTAGTATGGTTTCCAGGCCTGACAGGTATCCCCCCTTGGAAAAGAAGCTATATCCTAGGAAAGAAAACAAAGAGTTGATAAAGAAGAGTGTCAATGGTCTACACTTCCCTTCTACCCCCCCCTCCCCTCTCCAAGAGGTTTTTTAGGTTTGTCAGGGAAAGTGTCGTGAAATTGTTTAATCAAATTGTCTGCAGTTACTTTCCAACTTTTGACCCAAGTAGATTCAGATAATGGATATCCCTTCCAGCGGACTAAATATTGTAATTGACCTCTGTATAGTCTAGAGTCAAGGATTTTCTTGATTTCATAGTGGGTTTCACCTTGGATTATCAAGGGTGGTGGGGGAGCGGCAGGTTGAGGTCTCAGACCAGACTGTCTAGCAGGTTTTAATAAGCTGGTATGGAATACCGGGTGTATTTTCCCCAACATTCGAGGGAGCTTGAGTTGGATGGTAACGGGATTAATAATTTTTACAATGGGGAAAGGACCCAAAAATTTTGGACCGAATTTTCTGCTGGGTATTCTCAACCTCAGATACTTAGTAGATAAAAAGACTTTATCTCCAATGCGAAAAGGGGGTTGAAGGGAACGGTGTTTGTCAGCTTGGGCTTTGTAATTCCGAGCTGTCACAGCTAAGGCCTTTTTTGTATTCTCCCAACCTTTTTTCAACGAATTCATCCAGTCCGTTAGGGAAACGGAAGTGGGGGGTTGCACAGGGAGTTCAGGCATTGGAACGAAGTCCATGCCGGTGGTTACTTGAAAAGGGATTAACCCCGTGCTGCTGTGTACATCATTATTATATGCGACTTCTGCAAATGGTAACAAATCTGACCAGTTTTCTTCTTGGTAATTTACATAACACCGTATGTATTGTTCTACCATCGAGTTTAATTTTTCAGCCGCTCCATTGGTCTCCGGATGGAACCCAGAACTAAGTCCTTGAGACGACCCAATGGACCGTAGGAACTCCCTCCAGAACTTGGCTGTGAATTGAACACCCCTGTCGGATATTATCCTTTTAGGAACTCCATGCAGTCTGTAGATGTGTTTGACGAAGAGCTTTGCTAATTTTCTCATGCAGTGAGAAATTTTGCATGCAGTGAAGTGGGCCTGTTTAGAGAACAAGTGCAGGTGGGTTTAGCTGGCCTGCTTGCGGTTGAAGAGGGATTTGGGGGACGGCCGTTGCTGTTGTGGCTGGTTGCTGAGTTGTGAAGGGGGGTGGAATTCCCCCTGGCTGCTGAGAAGGAAGTCCTTGAAATGCTTCAGCTGACGAGGCAAAAATCGGCCTGGGGCCCCCAGGAAAGAAAGGTGCTGAACTGGCTGGTTGCCATTGGTACTGGATCCACCCTTGTCCAGGATAAAATGCCTAACCAGGAGGAATAGAAGCAGCTGGAGGCAGCGTAGGCCTCTGTTGGCAGGAAAAGTCAATTGGACGGGGGAGTTGCGATTCCCCCCAAGTCCCTGGTGCTGCCTGAACTCCCTGCCATCTGAAGGAGGGAAGGGAGGTTCTCCTGCGTTCATCGGAACGGCTTTGAGCTTCAGTAATTTCTCCCTCTCTGGTGGGAGGGAAGGTGAATTTAGGCTGAGCTCAAGGCTCTCGAGGTGGGTGAGCTGAGCTTATACGAGGCCTCACTTCCAAACGCTCAAAAGTTTCAGGGAGGTCTAATAGGGACTGGGATTTCAGGGGGTTTCTCAGGTCCCAATCCAGTGACTCTCCCGATTCTCCGGGTTTTACTGTCCTCCAGTGAGGTTGAGAAGAGGGAGGGGGCTCTCTATTCCGCCCCGGGGAAATGTTTTCTCCCGAACGACAGCTTACCCATGAATCGGAGTCTTTGGGCCGTGCTCCAAGCTGACAAGCAGGCTCTACCACTTCGGGTTTTTGAGTCATATCTTCTGATGGGAAGTAGGTGATTTCAACTAAATCGTTAGATTCAAGCTTCTGTGCAACATCCACGCTTTCAGCTTGCTGCTCTTCCATCTTTGCTGGGTCTTTGCACCACTGTGGAGGTTGGGGAGGCTGGGGCCCAGCACCCCCCTAACGGGCCCCCTCTGAGCGGAGGAGAGGGTACCGTTAGCAAAAGAAAGTTAGGAGTTTTGGAATAATGTCAAGGTTCCAGAAAAACCTCTTCTGCATAAAAAAAACTCAGAAGCCATTGTTTTCCAGAGTTCTTTACTAGCATGAGGAAACTGGCACACGATGAGTGAAATTCCAAAACTGAACTTCCGGATTCTTTTCCCAGTTATACAAACCCCAAGAGTCCCACCCCCCTGACCCCTTTGATGGTCACATGGTCCCACGTTCTCCCAGTTCATTCGAATATCTTCTCGCCACTCTTCCTGCAGATGTGAACACCATCCGACCTTGACCGCTTGAAGAATGTTACCATACCCCTCAGCCCCCCTTCTTCCCCTCAGGGGAAAAATGTGGCAGCGTCTGGAAACCTAAAGTCTAATATGGTTTCCAGGCCTGACATTCTATTCTATTCTATTCTATTCTATTCTATTCTATTCTATTCTATTCTATTCTATTCTATTCTATTCTATTCTTTATTTTATTTATTTCATCAAGCATGTATTTTAGGACAAATACAAGTGTAAACATAATTACAAACACATGTAAAGGGAACAAATAAAAGAAAACATTAGGACAGGGACAGTAGGCACGCTGGCACGCTTATTCATGCCCCTTAAAGACCTCATAGGAATTGGGGTAAGGTCAGTGGTGGGATTCAGCCAGTTCGCACCACTTCGGGAGAACCGGTTGTTAACTTTCTGAGCAGTTTGGCGAACTGGTTGTTGGAAGAAATCATTAGGGCAGAGAATCGGTTGTTAAATTACTTGAATCCCATCATTGGTTAAGGTCTACAGTAGACAGTCTAAGGTTAAAGTTATGGGGGTTTGGGGATGTAACAACAGAGTCAAGTAGTGTATTCCAGGCGTTGACAACTCTATTACTGAAGTCATATTTTCTGCAGTCTTGTTTGGATCAGTTTACCATGTTGTTCAGTGGCACAAGGCACAAAATTGTGGCAAATGGCAGAGTCTCCCCTAAGCCTTCTACATCTATTTGTTATACTGAACTCTGAAAAGAAATAATCCCAGCATACAACAAGAGTAATAACAACTGCTCTTTGTTGTTGTTAGTTGTGAAGTCGTGTCTGACCCATAACGACCCCATGGACAACATTCTTCCAGGCCTTCCTGTCCTCTACCATCCCTCGGAGTCCATTCAAGCTCATGCCGACTGCTTCAGTGACTCCAACCAGCCACCTCGTTCTCTGTCATCCCCTTCTTCTTTTGCCCTTAATCATTCCCAGCATTAGGCTCTTCTCCAGGGAGTCCTTCCTTCTCATTAGGTGGCCAAATATTTCAGTTTCATCTTCAGGATCTGGCCTTCTAACAGTGGTATTGAATGTTGCTTTAAATCACAATGATTTGGTTTGGGCTTAGCTTGTTGAGTGAAGTCACCAATTTTTATTTCCTGAGTTAGTGTGATGCGAAAAAGCAAACATTGATCGCCTCCAGCTCTGGTAAGCTCAGAAATGGCAGGTTACAAAGTTAGAACCACTGGGCTCCTCTCCGTATTTAGCTACTAGCTATTAAATCTTTTGGAAAATATTATAACTGAAACGTGGGATGGAATAAGCCTCTTCAAAGCAAACAGACTAGCTGATCAGAACAGTACATCTTGAGATCTGCAAAAATCTACCTTTCTGGGAACTTGGGACAGACCTGGGCTCTGCCAAAATCAGATTTAGGACTCTTATCTTCCCAATACGCTTTTATTGCATTATGGGAAAATGTGAAACCAACAGAGGAACCCATGCATTGGTGATCTCCCCAGCACCCAAAAATAAGGAATAACATAAGATAGGAACACAGAAACATCATGAGGTAAATTAAACCCAGGGGCTGAATAAATTATTAAATTATGAGGTAAATTAAACCCAGGGGCTGCCCCAAAGAAGAGGGAATCAAGCTATTCTCCAAAGCAGCAGAAGGCAGGACAAGAAGCAATGGGTGGAAACTAATCAAGGAGAGAAGCAACTTAGAACTAAGGAGAAATTTCCTGACAGTTAGAACAATTAATCAGTGGAACAACTTGCCTCCAGAAGTTGTGAATGCTCCAACACTGCAAGTTTTAAGATGATGTTGGATAACCATTTGTCTGAGATGGTGTAGGGTTTCCTGCCTAAGCAGGGGGTTGGACTAGAAGACCTCCAAGGTCCCTTCCAACTCTATTATCCTATCCTACCCTACCCTACCCTACCCTTCTCTACCCTACCCTACCCTACCCTACCCTACACTACCCTACCCTACCCTACCCTACCCTATCCTATCCTATCCTATCCTATCCTATCCTATCCTATCCTTTCCTTTCCTATCCTATCCTACTCTACCCTACCCTACCCTACCCCACCCCACCCCACCCCACCCCATCCCATCCCATCCCATCCTACTCTTCCCTACCCTAACCTACCCTACCCTACCCTATCCTATCCTATCCTATCCTATCCTATCCTATCCTATCCTATCCTATCCTATCCTATCCTATCCTATCCTATCCTATCCTATCCTATCCTATCCTATCCTATCCTATTGTCTTGAGAGACCAGCCTGCCGCCTGATTAAGTACATTTTCTTCCCTTTAGATTCCTACTTGTGTTCAGGAAAGGAAATTACATTGGTCAGAAAACTGTCAAGCTCAATTGGCCAATTAACTGAATCACCATTAAGACAATTTCATATTAGTCATAGGAGATTGCAGAAAGAGCGTGAGGCAGAACATTGTGCATTTTGATCATCAGCGTGAATCGGTTTAATACTTTCCTCCCAGAATCACACCATAATTATTGGTGACATCCTCCACCATAATAAGGACTAATGAAATAATTGTGACAATAGGAAAAGGCAGAGGCAAATATGAATTGTGAGGTTTAGCGTTCGCTGTTGTTTTTTTTTAATCACCTTACTTCTGCCAACTGTCAGGCAGGCCTTAGCATAGTTACCTGATGCTTTGGAATGCAATTCCCAGTATTCTCATTGGGCATGCTAATCGTGTGTTCCCTGATTGGTTGGGATCATTAGTATGCTAAATAAAAAAGGGGTTTTATTGTATCATGGAAAAAATGTGAAATTTATTTATTTATTTTATTTATAATTTAATTTCTATACCGCCCTTCTCCCGAAGGACTCAGGGCGGTTTACAGCCATATTTAAAAAACAAAATACCAACAACAAGTTTAAAACAGAATTAAAAACAGATATTTAAAAGGCCGAATCAAACTAAAACGGTCATAGACCGACATAAATCTCATTTAAAATTACATTTAAAATTACACTTAAGCCAGTCCCGCACGATGAAATAATAAAGTCTTAAGTTCCCGTTTGAAGGTCCGGAGGTCGGGGAGTTGGCGTAACCCCGGAGGCAACTCATTCCAAAGGGCCGGGGCCGCCACAGAGAAGGCTCTCCCCCTGGGGGCCGCCAACCGACATTGTTTGGTCGACGGCACGAGCAGGCCCACCCGGTGGGAGCGCACAGGTCATTGGGAAGCTATCGGTGGCAGAAGGCGGTCTCGTAAATAGCCCGGTCCTAAGCCATGATTGATGGATCTTTATACAAATGGCTTGTTCATATTATGGAAGGATGGAAGGTTGACTCAGCCTTCCATCCTTCTGAAGTTGGTAAAATGAGGACCCAGATTGTTGGGGAGCAAGAGCAGTGATGGTATTCAACTGGTTCTATCCGGTTCAGGCGAACTGGTAGCGACGGTTGTGGGTGGCTCCGCCCACCTGCCCAGATGTAATCACAGCCCATTTATCTGCATTTTGTTGCTCCTCGCATGTGCAGAAGGTCCTGTGCATGCACGGAGGTGGCACACTCACATTTGCGAACCAGTGATGAAGGTAAGTGAATATCACACCTGGGCAAGGTGCTGATTCTGTAAACTGCTTAGAGAGGGCTGTAAAGCACTGTGAAGTGGTATATAAGTCTAAGTCAGGGGTGGTATATTCAGCAGGTTCTGACCAGTTCTGGAGAACCGGAAGTGGAAATTTTGAGTAGTTTGGAGAACCAGTAAATACCACCTCTGACTGGCCCCACCCCAATCTATTCTCTGCCTCCCGAGTCCCAGCTGATCAGGAGGGAATGAGGATTTTGCAGTATCTTTCCCCTGGAGTGGGGTGGGAATGGAGATTTTATAGTATCCTTCCCCTGGAGTGGGGTGGGAATGGAGATTCCCCTTCCCCTGCCACGCCCACCAAGCCACGCCCACCAAGCCACGCCCACAGAATTGGTAAGTAAAAAATTTTGAATTCCACCACTGGTCTAAGTGCTATTGCGAAAAAAACCCCAAGAAGTTATGATTTGATGTTAGTGCCTTATTTTATTGCAACAGAGAGAAACGGAAGTCAATGTTTCTTTTTCTTTTTTTCTTATCCTCCCTCGCTTCTTTTACCCCTCTTCCTTCCCACTGTTTTCCTATTTACTTTCCTATTTTGTGTCTTATTTTATTTTATAACCCAATAAAAATGTTAAACGGGGGGGGGGATGTGAAATCAACGGAGCAATCCATGGTCCGTAGCCTGCATCGGCGACCTGCCGAGCACCCCAAAAATCCAACGTCAGTAAAATCCAATAGTACCAATATTGAACATTGGCCAACACCATGTCATGACCTTTGAAGGACGTACAACCACAATTGAGCTCAACATTTTTACAATTTTTAACATTTTTACAATTTTAGAATTTTAGAAATATTTTACGAGAAGAGTTCTTCACTCCTCTGAAAACAACAAAATACCTTATGCCACCAGACTTGAAATACTAGGCTTAGAAAACTTAGAACTCCATCGCCTTCAACAAGACCTAAGTTTAACTCATAGAATCATCTATTGTAATGTCCTTCCTGTTAAAGACTACTTCAGCTTTAATTGCAATAATACAAGAGCAACCAATAGATTTAAACTTAATGTTAACCGCTTTAATCAAGATTGCAGAAAATATGACTTCTGTAACAGAATCATCAGTGCTTGGAATACTTTACCTGACTCTGTGGTCTCTTCCCATAATCCCAAAAGCTTTAACCAAAAACTGTCTACTATTGACCTCACCCCATTCCTAAGAGGACCATAAGGGGCGTGCATAAGAGCACAAACGTGCCTACCGTTCCTGTCCTATTGTTTTTCTTTTCTTCTTCATATATATATATATATATATATACACACACACACATATATGCTTATACCTCCTAATATTTACTCATATATATGTTTATATACTATATAATCTTTTTGTGTGATGCTTATATATATTGTTGTGACAAAATAAATAAATAAAAATAAACATTTCTGTTGCTCTAGCGAGACAGTTGCTAAGTGAGTTTTGACCCATTTTATGACCTTTCTTGCCACAGTTGTTAAGGGAATCATTTGCATTTGTTAAGTTAGTAACATGGTAGTTAAGGGAATCCAGCTTCCCCATTGACTTTGCTCATCAGAAAGTCTCAAAAGGTGATCACATGACCCCAGGACATTGCAACCGTCATAAATATGAGTCAGTGTCTGTATTTTGATCGCCATGACCAGGGGTGGCCATAAATTACCATGCAATGGCCGTAAGTGTGAATGTGAAAACGGCCATAAGTCAGTTTTTCCCCAGTGCTGTTGTAACTTTGAGCGGTCACTAAACAAACTGTTGTAAGTCGAGGAAATTAAAGTACTGTTGTACTTTAATTTCTTCTGCAATTCCCATCCCTGTCTAACACAATAGGTTGCGTTGTTTTTTTAAATCAACTACCATGAAGCCTGTTATTGTCAGAGATTCTTGCAACCCTTAACCTTCAAAAATTTCTCATTAAATGAATGACAGTAACATGCACGCACAAAGAATAAGGGAATCAGAGAGGAAATAAGGTGGCAGAAGTTACTTCGGGTCCCTAAGTGCCTTTTCCCTCTAAATAATTAAAAAATAGAAAGAAATTAAATGCAACAGTTCTCTATTTAAACACGTTACGGAGCCGATGAATAATGGGGATCATAAAGACATATGAAGAACTATTAAAATGAAAATCTCCTTTGTAAATGCTAATATTGATTATTCTCCAAGTACTCGTATACCCAAAAACTACACAATGTCTTCATTTGACTTAGCTCATGTTTAAGTTTAATATGGATAGTTGGTAATGTGGTAGAGTTGATTAGTAATTGCATTAGCATTTGAAGTCTGATATACCGTACATTTCCTATTTAACTATTCTCTAGAGCAGAGCCTCTCCACTTCAGCAACTTTTGAGGGCTATGGACTTCAAATCTCAGAATTCTCCAGCCATCATGAGGCTAAGGAATTCTGGAAGTTGATGTCCACATACCTCAAAGGTGCCACGGTTGAGAAATGCTCTTCTAGACATTTGATATTTGATAGTGTTGGAAGAAATATCCTTCTGGGTTCAGTTCCAAGTGGGGAAAAAAGACACTGGATTCATGGACATTGCTTGGGAAGAAGGTCTATTGATGAACAGGATCACATGTCTTGGAGATTTGGGGTGAAAAAAAGGGAAGAGATGCCGAAATTCCCTGGGTTTTATACCCTCTCTGACTTTGAACTTCCTGTGGCACAGGAAGAGTATCCTGATTGGTTGCTGTCAGAGGTCATGGCTAGTTTTGTAGGTTGTCTGTCTGTTAAGTTTGGTTGAATCTTTCTGGGTGATGCAATGGAGGGCAATTCAATGGCTCTGCCTGAAGTAGGTAGATCTTTGTTAGGTAGAATAGACTGGCCCAGACCTTAATGGCCCATTAACAAAGATGTGGGGGAGCTGAGTTTCTGCCTCCCTTTTAGGGGAAATATTCTGCCCTTTTAAATATTTCCTAAAATATTTCATTTTTCTAGGAGAGGGATGGGTTCTAACTACCGTATTTTTCGGAGTATAAGATGCACCTTAGTTTTTGGGGAGGAAAATAAGAAAAAAGGCTGATTGGCAGGTGGATGGGCTTCTCAGAATACCCCCCAATCAGCTGTTCCCAGAGGTGAATTGGTTCCTTGGTTGTGAGCTCTGTGCCTTGCTTTTTTTTTTTTTTTTGCTTTTTTTTTCTGCCTCTGAAAGCCTCCAAAACAGAACTTCAGAAAAAAAGCCTCTGAAGCTCTGTTTGGAGGCTTCTTTTCTGAAGCTTCTTTCAGCCCCTGAAACCTCTGTTTGAGAAGCTGGGTTGGGCTACATTTGGAGCATAAGAGGCACCCAGATTTTTGGAAGGGGCAAAAGTGGGTCTTATACTCCAAAAAATACAGTACCTACAGTAGCCAATATACAGCTGTACAATATCACATTTTCAGTGAAATTTGATCACGCCAATAGAGACCTTCAAAGATTTTATAAGGCTGCATTTTTAAAGTTGTTTCACAGTAGGCAGTTCACAGTAGGCTCAGAATAGAGCAGAAAACTCTTTTACATTATTTTTTGCCTGGGCAAAGAATTTTGGATATAATGTGATGCTTACACAATGGGAAAAATATGTGGACAAAGGGTTTCAAAATTACATTAAATTATAATTAAAAAGAAAAAAATGTATAAGATGATGTATCGCCGGTATTTAACACCAGATAAGTTATCTATGAGGGACACAGTGGCTAAGATGCTGAGCTTGTCAATCAAAAGGTCGGCAGTTCAGTGGTTCGAATCCCTAGTGCCGCGTAATGGGGTGAACTCCCGTTACTTGTCCCAGCTTCTGCCAACCTAGCAGTTCGAAAGCACGTAAAAATGCAAGTAGAAAAATAGGGACCACCTTTGGTGGGAAGGTAACAGCATTTCGTGCACCTTTGGCATTTAGTCATGCCGGCCACATGACCACGGAGATGTCTTTGGACAGCGCTGGCTCTTCGGCTTTGAAACGGAGATGAGCACCGCCTCCTAGAGTTGGGAAAACTAGCACACATGTGCGAGGGAAACCCTTACCTTTATCTAAGTTATCTAAGAGGTATAAAGGTATGTCAAATGGATGTTGGAAGTGTAAAGTAAGGTAAAGTAAAGAAGGGACTTTTTAATCATTTATGGTGGACATGTGAAAAAAGCAAAAAAAAAAAATGGAACACGATTCATATTTTAATACAGAAAATTCTGAAAATGAAGATAAAGATAAAACCAGAAACTTTCCTTTTGGAGCTAATGGAAAAAGGAGGGGAAAAAATGGAACTTTGACACTATATATGGTGACGGGAGGAGTTATACGTACAAAAGTGGAAGGACATTTCGATTCCTACTATGGGCAAATGGTTGCAGATGTTGATGGAGCTGGCTGAAATGGCAAAATTGTCTATTTTGACTAAAGAAAAGATGATAAGTACTTTTGCTTCCACATGGAGACAAAGCTTCTGAACGTTGTGCTTGAAAAGAATGAAATTTTGATTTGGGGTTTTACCGATTAGATTGATAGATCTTTATAGAAATGGGTAGTTTATATTATCACGAAAAAACAAAATGTTTGATGTTAATGCCTTATTTCACTGCAACAGAGGGCGTCTGAAGTCAATGTTTCTTTTTCTTGTTTTCCTACCTTTCCTCACTTCTCTTCCCTTTTTCTCTCCCCACCGTTTTCCTATTTATTTTTGTATTTTGTATCTTATCTTATAACTCAATGAAATGTTAAATGTGACCAATTCTTTTTCCCCCCAAATAAGATGCAATAGGTAAAAGGTAAAGGTTCCCCTTGCACATATGTGCTAGTCGTTCCCGATTCTAGGGGGTGGTGCTCATCTCTGTTTCAAAGCCGAAGAGCCAGCACTGTCTGAAGACGTCTCCGTGGTCATGTGGCCGGCATGACTAAATGCCAAAGACGCACGGAACGCTGTTCCATTCCCACCAAATGTGGTCCCTATTTTTCTACTTGCATTTTTTATGTGATTTCGAATTGCTAGGTTGGCAGAAGCTGGGACAAGTAACGGCAGCTCACCTTTTAATGCGGCACTAGGGATTTGAACCGCTGAACTGCTGATCTTTTGATCGACAAGCTCAGTGTCTTAGCCACTGAGCTACCCTGTCCCTTGATGCAATAGCTACATCAGGGGTGAAATCCAGCAGGTTATGACAGGTTCAGGAGAACCGGTAGCAGAAATTTTGAGCAGTTCAGATAACCGATAGCGGAAATTTTGAGCAGTTTGGAGAACTGGCAAATACCACCTCTGGATGGCCCCAGGGCAGGGTGGGAATGGAGATTTTGCAATATCCTTCCCCCAGGAGTGGGGAAGGAAGTGGATTTTGCAGTATCCTTCTCCTGCCTTGCCCACCAAGCCATGCCACCCCCCACAGAACTGGTAATAAAAAAAAATGGATTTCACCACTGAGCTACATCCAGTGATAGGATTCAAATAATTTAACAACCGGTCCTCTGCCCTAATGATTTCTTCCAACAACCAGTTCACCAAACTGCTCAGAAAGGTAACAACCAGTTCTCCTGAAGTGGTGTGAACTGGCTGAATCCCACCACTGGCTACATCCTATTTTTCCCCCTGCAGTTCACTGGTTCTCCACCTTCTGAATTTCACTGGTCAACGAGGCAAATGGATATACCACAGATCAGTGTTTCTCAACCTTGGCAACTTTAAGATGGGTGGACTTCAACTCCGTGGTGGCTGGGGAATTCTGGGAGTTGAAGTCTGCCCATTTTCAAATTGCCAAGGTTGAGAGAAACGACGCTACAGATGAAGTAACAGCTCCCACGTGGCTCCGTTGAAGGGCCGTGTGAGTTCACAGCATTCAGCCACCGAAGAAAGTCCTTGCTGCACTTTCTGCCTGATTTATTGTAGTGGGATACAGGGATTTATAACCTGCTAGAAAGTATTCTTTTGGAGTAAAAACCTGCCACAAGATATAACGGAAATTTGGCTACCATATACTATCCCCAAGGCTGTTTAGCTCTCAAAATGGGTAATTAAAGCATTAATCTCCTTTCCGAGCAGATCAAGAAAGTAGATAGCTGAAATTAAATGAGAACGGTGACAAACAGAGATGCTGAATTGGCAGGAATGGGTATTCGGGGGAAATACAACGTATTTAGTGTTGCCAACTTTTCCTTGTACTTCTGCCTTTGAGACTAGCCCGAAGGGTGGACTTTTGCCTACAACGTGAAAATCATCTTCGACTAATGTCAGTATATGAAGCTGCTAATAAAGAGGAAAGCAGAATGTATTCCTTGTCAGTTGGCAATCTTAATGGTATTTCATCCTTCCATCCATTTCTGCTTTTTTTTTCCCTGATGAAAGTTTTTGTTGTTGTTGTTGTTCGTTGCGAAGACGTATCCGACCCATTGCGACCCCATGGACAACGTTCCTCCAGGCCTTCCTGTCCTCTGCCATCCCCCGGAGTCCCTTCAAGCTCATGCCGACTGCTTCAGTGACTCCATCCAGCCACCTCGTTCTCTGTTGTCCCCTTCTTCTTTTGCCCTCCGTCTTTCCCAGCATTAGGCTCTTCTCCAGTGAGTCCTTCTTTCTCATTAGGTGGCCAAAGTATTTCAGTTTCCTCTTCAGGATCTGGCCTTCTAAAGAGCAGTCAGGGTTGATCTCCTCTAGGACTGACCGGTTTGATCGCCTTGCAGTCCAAGGGAATCCAAGGAGTTTTCTCCAGCACCAGCGTTCAAAGGCCTCAATTCTTTGGCGCTCAGCCTTTCTTATGGTCCAACTTTCACAGCCAGACATTGCAACTGGGAAAACCATCGCCTTGACTACACGCACTTTTGTTGGCAGGGTGATGTCTCTGCTTTTTAGTATGCAATATAACTATAACTATATTTATAAATATAAAAATAACGAATTAGAAAAATGCTAATTCTTACCTGCCATCTAGTGGTCATCCAGATTTCTGCATTGCGGTATTTTTTGTTGTTGTTGTAAGCACCCTTTCTGAAAGCTAAATTCATCCTGTATCTAAATTCAGCAGCAAAACATCACAGTGTACTGTCAGCAGTTGAAGCAACTACTTGCCAACGTTCTTAAGAGCAAATATAGCTGATCCTGAATGTGAATTAAGTATCTTTGGTGGCTTCCAGCCAATGTTGAAACTTGATTGACCAGAAATCTGAAAAGCAAAAAAAGATCTGAGTCAGGCCAATATATTTTGCAAGCATCTTTTTCCCACTCTTAAAAAAAAAACAACCCTACATGAAACCAAGATGTCTACCTTATTGGAATGTGAAGATGACCTTGGGGGACGAGGGAAAAGAGACTGCCTACTAAGAAACAATCAAATAAGAGAGTGGCTTAAAGGAGAAAGAAAGAAATCTAGGAATAGTTTCAGTTTAATTGATCAGGCAGTTAAAAGTGGCGATCGGACATTTGTAGCATTAGACCGGAATGATTGATGTCAGCCCTCCCAGGCAAAGCTACCAGGGAACATGTTTTAGGATCCAATCAGTCAACCGGACCAAAGGTTTATTCTTCCAAGCTTTTGGGCTTGTGCTGGAGCATCAGGGAACGTCTTTCTCTCCAGAATAAGAAGTTCCCTGATGATGGGCTACAACACGAGCCCAAAAGCTTGGAAGGATAAACCTTTGATCCCGATGACTGTCTCAGATTGAATCCTGCAACATTATCCTGGGACATGTATGTTTCTTTTCATTTAAAGCATGTTTTTTTCTTGTTTTTTTATATAAAAATATAAAATCAGTGCATGAACAGTATGGCACCTGGGCACCATACATTCCACTACAAATAAAATCGATTAGATTAAACATAGTTATTACATTCAATCAACATATATTTCTAATAACAATACACATCTGTGTTAGATTGCCGTCTATCATTATTCAATTATTCCACATTTTCTCATAATTACTTTCATTTTATAAAATAAAAATGTATACATTAATATTCCCCTTATTTCTACCACTTATTCTAGCTTTTAATCATGTCACCCTTTATTTTTTTTTAAAAAAAACTTTTTCTCACTTGCCTGTCTAACTTCTAATCATGACACCTGCCTAATGAAAAAAAGAAAAAGAAAAAAGAAGGGGGGGGGATAGAAGCAACTCAGAACAACAGCAAGAAAAAGAGGAATCATCCATCCATCATCTCTTGTCCGCTTCACACTTTAATTGCTATGCTTTAAAAGAAAGAGAGGAAAAAGGAAAAGTGAATTAGAACAACAATAAACAAAAAAAAATCACCTATCCATTGTCTCTTGCCTGCATTTGAAGCATGTTTTGATGAGTTACGTCTACTTTATTGTAAAGCTACATTAACAGAATCTTGCAAGTCTCATGGCGCAAACTTCCTGCAATCACTGTTAGCTATTAGGGCAGATCCTTCCTCCAGCCATTAAGCCACTGGGGGCTCTTCCTCTCTTCTCCAATTGTTTCCCAGACAGAGTCTCTTCCCTTCATCTCCCAAGTTCATCCTCACATTCTATTACATCCACCCACGTGGTCCATTTTCATGAGAAAATGCCCACCTTTTCTCTTAGGCCCAGTTGACACTGAACCTAATACAGGTAACACAATCGGTGTACATAAGCTTTATTAACGGGAGCTGCCTTTGCGGGAAGAAATATCCATCTGGTTCAGTTCCAAGCTGGGAGAAAGACACTGGAAACATGGAGGCTGATTGGAAAGATGGTTTAATGATGAAGCAGAACCACATGGGCTTGAGGTCCTGAGCAGCTGACCACATGGAGTCGAGAGTGGGTGGCTTTTATACCTTCTATGGGCTTTGTATCTGTGTTGTGTCTCGTCCGATCTCACCACAGCCGGGGCCTTCTTATCTGCTTCCGAACACCGAGGAATGTCCTAGTATGCCTCCCGGCCCCAGCCCTGGCTCCATGCCCAGACAGGCTGAAGAGGAGGAAGTATCTCCAGCCCCCAGCTCTGGCTCCATGCCCAGGCAAACGGAGCAACTAGACCCCTCCCCCTCCTCCACAGCATGTGAGCCTGAGGGAGGTAAATTGCCAACAGCTGCAAACTGGAGTGACCCTCGCATCAGAAGACTTGATAGGCGGAGGCAACAGAAGGAAGGGAGGGGCAGGCCTGGATAAGTGCTGAGTCATGGAGCCACACCCCATGGCCTATATAAAGGACCTGCTTTCTGGCATTCTCTGAGTCAGGCAAAGTCTAAACATATCTTGCTGAAGTCACTTTCTGCTCTCCTGCCTGCCTTGAGGACTTTGCTAGGACTTTGGCAGAGCTGCAGAGGCATGCCTGATTTGGATTTCCCTGACCCGGCCGTCAGCGGAGGAGTGGGGCACGACAATTTGAACTTCCTGTTCCTGTGCAGGAACATGTCCTTTAATATTCTATTGGCTGTTGTCAGATTCCTATGGGGTCAGGAAGGGGTTATGTAGGGGTCATAGCTGGCTCTATAGGCAAAAGAGGAAATGCAAGTCCTAGGTGTTTGTCTGAGTTCCCAGGTTTGGTTGGACTGCTTTGAGATGATGCAATGAAGGGGCTTGTGTTCTGAAAGGGTGTTGGGCAATTCCTATTGTGGCTTTGCCCTGTGCTGGATCTTGAGTGAGGGCTAAATTCCCACCATTCTGCCTTTGTTCAGACTTTGCTGCAGGGAATTTAAAAAAAATCCTGTCTTGAATGGATTTCTGTATTTGCTTTGCCTATGAATAGAGCTAGCTAGATACTTAACTTCTCTTAAGTGCTGACATCTGCTGCGGGCTATTAAGGAAAGTGGGGGTTGCTTTCTGCTTCTAAAAAAAACATGTTTCTTCATTTCTCCCTTTGGGGAAATATAATATTCTCCTTTTTTATATATATATTTCCCAAAGCCTTCCATCCTTTATAAGGTAGGTAAAATGAAGACCCAGATTGTTGGGGGCAATAAGTTGACTTTTTATATAATATACAAATGGATGAAGACTATTGCTTGACATAGTGTAAGCCGCCCTGAGTCTTCGGAGAAGGGCGGGATATAAATGCAAATATATATCACTGCTGCAACACTACTGCATGCAAGTTGTCTCCGGGAATAGGACTTCTGCTTAGGAATATTCCAGCATGTTTTGGATCCATATTTTCTACCTTATCACTTTCCTTTTCATTGCTGAAGCTACAAATAGATCAGAGAACATCAGGCCATAGCTAACAGGAGGGGACGAGCTCCTGTGTGACCTAATGAGGCCAATTGGCATACATGCCACCAAGCTAGTAAGCCAAGGAGTAAGGTGTAAATATGTTAGCATCCTTTCGCCCCACCCCCACCCCCCACCCGCCTTCATTCCCAGGGCAGCTGGCAGCTGCATGTCACCTGACCTTTCCTCCTGCTAATTAATGTCCCAGGTAATGGATGTTTTTGATTCCCTGGCAGGTGTGAATCTTTGTCACAGTTCTGTGTTTAAATCATCCACACCATGTCCAATAATAGCGTTAGCAACGCTCAGAGCTGGCTCCAGGCGGCAAGCCGTACTTCCCTAATGTTTGCTCAATATTTCCATGAGAATTAAACACATCTATTACAGACACTGGGATGCTAACAGGCCCCAGGAGTAGATGCCATGCAATAACTCAGTGGAAGGGCCTTGCCAGCACCACAGATGGTGGCACCGAGGCTGAGCCGAAGCCCAGAGAAGACATGCACAACCTACAATGAGCAGTTAAGTCTGGCGTGGCTTCAGCTGGCAACCGGGAAGGGAGGAGAACAGATGGGGATGTCTCCATAAGTCCTTGCAGGTCCAGGATTCTTGAAGACTAACTTGATGCCTCCACGCTGAGATCACTGCTTCTTTTACTTAGCTCTGTGGTATGTTGAGCAGTGGTCAATTGCAGTTGGCAAACAAAGAAATTACATCCTTCATAATAGTGTTACTCAGCTACCAAGGCAAGATGACACTTCAATCGTATTTAAAATTCCCCCAATGTGTTCAAGACAGCGCTGAGCAAGATCTTCTCTGCTCAGCTAGGAATTGACTCAGCTCAGCACCAGCTTCCTTGGCAGAGATGGTTTCAGCCGGTTTGGGCAAACCAGTAGCTGCCCGGGTCTATGCTGTCCTATTTAGGCATGTTTTTGAGGCCGGGAGCATGCATGGAAGGTGTGCGCATTCACATTTTTGGTGCTGGGCAAACCGGTAGGTAAATTATGTGAATCCCACATCTGTTCTTGGCCATCAGCTGGAAAAAGCTCCTTTGATTCCTGAGGAATATTGTATATCAAACTCAAGGCCCACAGGCCAAATACAGCATGCGATGTGGTTGGATGTGGCCCACGGGGCCGTCCTGGTCTACCCAATGCAAAGAGGAAAGATCAGGTCAGTGTAGTTTCAACCTGGTCTACTCAATGCAAAGGGGACACATGCCAGCAGTTTGGGGAGTTGCGTCAAGCTGGCCATGCCCACCCAGTCAGCCATACCCACCCAGTTGGCCACACCCAGCCGGCCCCCTGAGGTCAATCACAGCCTTGAAGCGGCCCTCAATGAAAGTTTGAGTTTGACATCCCTGTTGTATATTATCTAATGAGGAGTGCGGTTTCCAAAACTATCTTGGGTAGTCAACTTAGTTTTCCGTTCCCTAATAGTTCAGATGTTCCGAAAGGGATTCCTAAGTGAATAGGTGTATCTTCAAGAAACAATTGACAAACTAAATAAATAAATAAACACCTCTGCTAGCCAAAGGATGATGGTTGCTCAACAGACTGGGGAAACATTCTCCCATCCAAGTCAGAACATAACCGAATAACAGAGTTGGAAGGGACCTTGGAGATCTTCTAGTCCTCCAACATCCAGAAAGCTTTCTTCAGTACATCAGAGGATCTTAACAAGAGGTGGGTTTCACCAGGTTCTGACCAGTTCTGGAGAACCGGTAGTGGAAATTTTGAGTAGTTCGGAGAATCGGTAGTAAAAATTCTGACTGGCCCCGCTCCCATCTATTCTCTGCCTCCCAAGTCCCAGCTGATTGGGAGGAAATGGGGATTTTGCAGTATTCCTTCCCCTGGAGTGGGGTGGGAATGGAGATTTTACAGTATCCTTCTCCTGCCATACCCACCAAGCCACGCCCACCAAGTCACATCCACAGAACCGGTAGTAAAAAAAATTGAATCCCACCACTGGCCCTGCCCCCGTCTATTCTCTGCCTCCCAAGTCCCAGCTGATCGGGAGGAAATGAGGATTTTTCAGTAACCTTCCCCTGGATTGGGGGGGAATGGAGATTTTACAGTATCCTTCCCCTGCCACACCCACCAAGCCACGCCCACAGAACCAGTAGTAAAAAAATTTGAAACCCACCACTGGTCATAACAAAATCCTCCTGGATGATTTTGCTTTCCCATCACTTGACAATCTAACAAGAAATGCTTCTCAAGAAAATGGCAGCTTCTTTTGCCAGCCACCCAACCCATCCCTGACTTCTGAAAGGTGTTACACACACACACACACACACACACACACACACACACACACACACAGTTTTCTGAGGTTTTTGTGGGTGTTTGTATGTAGGTCTTTGGTTATTCGAGTTTTCTCCCGCATAAAATTGGAAGTGTCTTGGTGACGTTTCGACAAAGTCTCATTCGTCATCTTCAGGTTGGTGTTTACAGGTTCGTTCTTCTAGGAGCAATGTGTGATCGCAGCTGTTTCTTCCCTTTTAACTGCTAGTGGGGGTTTGAAACATATATATGTTTTTGTAGGTTTTCACGGGTATAGGTATGTAGGTCTTGGCATTTTGGGGTCTTTTCCCGTGTAAGGTTGAGAATATCTTGGCAACGTTTCGACAAGGTCTCACTCATCATCTTCAGGCTGCTGTCTTCAGCTTTATGCTTCTCGAGCAAAGAGTGGTCGGAGCTGCCGTCTCTCTACTCCCCACACAAACATCAACACATAACAGGACCTCGAACTCGGAACCAGACCAGGGCCCAAAATGCTACTTCCCACACAAACATCAACCCCATTAACCAATTAGCAACATAGCCAACCAATCAGCTTGCAACAGCTAGGTCAACAATTCAAAAAACACCCCCTCCCCACCAGTATTTATAGAGAAACAGCAGTTAAAATCCACACTTTGCTCACATAAGAACAAAGCCAAAAAAATTCCAGCCTGAAGATGATGAGTAAGATCTCATCGAAACGTTGCCTAAATGCTTTCAATCTTACACGGGAAAAGACCCGAACATACCAAAACCTGCATAGATATACCTGTGAAAACCTATGAATATATATATGTGTGTGTGTGTGTGTGTAGGTTTTTGGTTATTCGGGTTTTCTCCCACGTAAAATTGGAAGTGTCTTGGCGACGTTTCGACGAAGTCTCATACATCATCTTCAGGCTTCAGTTTCGTGCTTCTGGGAGCACGAAGCTGGAGCCTGAAGATGATGAATGAGACTTCGTCGAAACGTCGCCAAGACACTTCCAATTTTACGCGGGAGAAAACCCGAATAACCAAAAACCTACATACAAACACCCGCGAAAACCTCAGAAAACAAATATACACAAACACACACACACACACACACACACACACACACACATATATATATTGTTTTCAGCAAAATATTTATCCTGCTGATGAAGCAAAGCCTCGGAAGGTCAAAGCCGAGTCTGTCGCAATCCATCGCCTTCGTGCAGCTGACTGAATGAGGAACTGATTGCAGATGCCAATCAAAGCTCTTTGCGTTTGCCTGCCAATTTGAGAATTAGAGAAAATACATGGAAATACTTCTTCCAGGCAGAGAGGAAAAAAGGGGTGGTGTGGTTTTTGTGCGCGCGTGTTACAAATGCAAATAATAGGGCCAAGAAACACAATATTAAACCCACACTTTCATCGGCAAATACCGGCTTGTTCCAGGTCAACAAAAGTTCGTGGTTTGCACGTGTGTGCGTGTTTTTCCCTTGCCTAATGGCCAGTCTTCTCGTTCATCATCTTCCTCTCTTTCCAATATTCGGCATAAGCATGGGTATTTACACAGTTCAAACGAAATCATAATTAAACAAGAGGGAAGGTGGGGGCCAGCAGGACTCCCCAGGAAAGTCAAGATGTGCGGGTGTCTTAGAAAGGATGGGGAAAATGAAATCTGAGGAGCAGCTCAAGGCAAATTGGAATTTCTACTAGATATGGACTGCAAACTAACCGATGCATTTGAGAAAAAATAATGAAACACTTCAAGGCCAGGAAATGGAATGGAAACTCCTGGAAGAGACGATACCCTCAGGCTACCTGAGCTCAGCCCGTAGATTCAGTCAGTCAGTCAGTCAGTCAGTCAGTCAGTCAGTCAGTCAGTCAGTCTGTCTGTCTGTCTGTCTGTCTATCTATCTATCTATCTATCTATCTTTCTCTCTCTCTCATCTATCTATCCATCTATCCTCTCTCTCTCTCATCTATCTGTCTTCTCTCTCATCTATCTATCTATCTATCTATCTATCTATCTATCTATCTATCTTTCTTTCTTTCTTTCTTTCTTTCTTTCTTTCTTTCTTTCTCTCTCTCTCATCTATCTATCCATCTATCCTATCTCTCTCTCTCTCATCTATCTGTCTTCTCTCTCATCTATCTCTCATCTATCTATCTATCTATCTATCTATCTATCTATCTATCTTTTTCTCTCTCTCTCTCTCTCATCTATCTATCCATCTATCCCTTCTCTCTCTCTCTCTCTCTCTCTCTCTCTCTCTCTCATCTATCAGTCTTCTCTCTCATCTATCTATCTACCTATCTATCTATCTATTGCCAGTCTTGGTGCAGTTTTTAAAGTGCTGACCTAAAAATTAGGAGATTGTGAGTTCTAGTTCTGCCCTCGACTGTTCAAAGTACAGAATCATAACCTCAGAAATTATCTGATGCTATGCTTCACAAAACAAGAACTGTATATAAAAATGGATCGGTGGGGTCAAAAAATAGCAAACATGTTTGCATTCTGTCGAAGAGCTTCTTTTCTTCTTTCTTTCTTTCTTTCTTTCTTTCTTTCTTTCTCTCTCTCTCATCTATCTATCCATCTATCCTATCTCTCTCTCTCTCATCTATCTGTCTTCTCTCTCATCTATCTCTCATCTATCTATCTATCTATCTATCTATCTATCTATCTATCTATCTATCTTTTTCTCTCTCTCTCTCTCTCATCTATCTATCCCTTCTCTCTCTCTCTCTCTCTCTCTCTCTCTCTCTCATCTATCAGTCTTCTCTCTCATCTATCTATCTACCTATCTATCTATCTATTGCCAGTCTTGGTGCAGTTTTTAAAGTGCTGACCTAAAAATTAGGAGATTGTGAGTTCTAGTTCTGCCCTCGACTGTTCAAAGTACAGAATCATAACCTCAGAAATTATCTGATGCTATGCTTCACAAAACAAGAACTGTATATAAAAATGGATCGGTGGGGTCAAAAAATAGCAAACATGTTTGCATTCTGTCGAAGAGCTTCTTTTTCTTCTCTAAGCAGATCTGCTTTGCAAGGTGGCTATTGTTAGAAACTGGTTACACAGCACCTTGCTTCTGTTTAAATCCATGTTTGGTGGCAGGAAGAGTAAGTTACATTTTGTGCAAGCAGGTCAACATTTCTCCTCATTCATTCCCATTGCACGAAATTCACTATAAAGTATCCAGAGGTCATACTTCAGTGAATTTCAGAATTCAAGTCAATTTCTCAATTTCAGAAGTCAAGGGACATGGTGGCTCAGTGGCTAAGACTCTGAGCTCGTCGATCGAAAGGTCGGCAGGTCAGCAGTTTGAATCCCTAGTGCAGCCATGTAACGGGGTGAGCTGCCATTACTTGTCCCAGCTTCTGCCCACCTAGCAGTTCGAAAGCATGCAAAAAATGCAAGTAGAAAAATAGGGACCACCTTTGGTGGGAAGGTAACAGCGTTCCGTGCGCCTTTGGCACTGAGTCATGCCGGTCACGTGATCATGGAGACGTCTTTGGACAGCGCTGGCTCTTCGGCTTTGAAACGGAGATGAGCATCGACCCCTAGAGTCGGGAACGACTAGCACATATGGGGGAGGGGAACCTTTACCTTTACCTATGCAGAAGTCATTTGTGTTTGCCTCTGGAAGGACCGCCTAACATTTTAGGCAATAGGTGGAATTGGTTTCAGCATGTTGCAAGTAATTTCCCTCCAGTATTTTTATCAGTCAATTGTTTGAGCAAAAAAACCAAAAGAAACAGAGAATTTGCATGAGCGACAATGGCCTACAAGCTGGAACTTTGCCCCTTAACTGTTCTCATCCTATTCAAAGAGAATAGGTAGAAAAATAGGCTTTTTTCCCAAAGAAACTTTAGAGAAACAGCAAGGCAGGCCTTGATCTAACCTTAAGAAATATCCAAGACCAGAAGAGAAGAGTTGAGCTGGCAGGAAGACATGGTATATTTTACAATATCTATGGAGATTCTCAATCATCCAGATCATGGTTGTCCCAAAAATGCTGTTCAAAAGGCAAGTGGGCTTTTGGGGTTTTGTTTTGTTTTTTTCCTTGAAAACGTTTCGCTTCTCATCCAAGAAACTTCTTCAGTTCTGTTCAGTTCAGCTCTTCAGTTCTTCATGATTGAAGAAGCTTCTTGGATGTGAAGCGAAACATTTTCAAGGGAAAAAACCAGTGATGGAATTCAAATTTTTTTTTTTACTACCGGTTCTGTGGGCGTGGCTTGATGGACATGGCAGGAGAAGGATATTGCAAAATCTCCATTCCCTCCCCACTCCTGGGGGAAGGATATTGCAAAATCCCCATTCCCTCCTTACTCCAGGGGAAGGACACTGCAAAATTTCCATTCCCACCCTACTCTGGGACCAGCCAGAGTGTTGTGTCTCGTCCGATCTCACCTCAGCCGGGGTCTTCTTAACTGCTTCCGAACACGGAGGAATGTTCTAGTATGCCTCCCGGCTCCAGCCCTGGCTCCATGCCCAGACAGGCTGAAGAGGAAGAAATACCTCCAGCCCCCATCTCTGGCTCCATGCCCAGGCAAACGGAGCAACTAGACCCCTCCCCCTCCTCCACAGCATGTGAGCCTGAGGGAGGTCAATTACCAACAGCTGCCGACTGGAGTGACCCTCGCGTCAGAAGACTTGATAGGCGGAGGCAACAGAAGGAAGGGAGGGGCAGGCCTGGATAAGTGCTGAGTCATGGAGCCACACCCCAAGGCCTATATAAAGGATCTGCTTTCTGGCATTCTCTGAGTCAGGCAAAGTCTAAACATATCTTGCTGAAGTCACTTTCTGGTCTCCTGCCTGCCCTGAGGACTTTGCTAGGACTTTGGCAGAGCTGCAGAGGCACACCTGATTTGGATTTCCCTGACCCGGCCGTCAGCGGAGGAGTGGGACACGACACAGAGGTGGTATTTGCCGGTTCTCCGAGCTACTCAAAATTTCCGCTACCGGTTCTCCAGAACCTGTCAGAACCTGCTGAATAGCATCCTTGAAAAAACCCCAAAAAAGTCTAGTTGCCTTTTGAACAGCACCTTGGGGTATTTTACCATAGGAATCAAAACTCCAGAGAGCTCTTGTTCAAAAATATTGCCCCTCCCTTCTTAATCTTGATATTATGCGTCCTTCTCTCCTTTTAGCAGAAGATGGCACACAGTAGCATGTGTCCAGTAAGAAACATCATTGAATCTACGTAGATGCCTGTGGTCTTTTGGTCCAGCTGACCCATACCAGAAGAAATCTTCGTTCAGCATTCAGCATTTTAATTAGCAGGACTTTGCCCTGAATCTCTTTGTTAAATTAAATCACAAGGAAAGGTCTGCCAGCAAGAATAAGGATCCTATTTTTTTAAAAAAAAAATCCTACAGAACTGACTGTGAAATTATTACAAATATTATGTGTGTCTCTTCCCTGCCCCGTTCTTGACTCAGTACAGTGGACAGCTGGCTCAACCGTTAAGATGCTGGGCTTTTCAGCTGGAAAGCCGGCAGCCCAGGTTCGAGCCCTAAGCACCAAGCACCGGGATGAGCTCCCATCCTCAGCTCAGCTCCTGTCAACCTAGCCATTCGAAAACATGCAAATGTGAGTAGATAAATAGGTACCACTTCATAGGTGGGAAGGAGACTGCTTTCTGACCTCATACTGGCCTCCTGAGTGCGGAAATGTCTTTGGACAGTGCTGGCTCAATGGCCTTGAAACAGAGATGAGTACTGCCCCCTACAGTTGGCAATGATTACCAGAGTAAAATCCACAGGAAGCCCTTTACCTTTTACACTGGACAGTGGAAAAGAGAGAAAGTATAACAAGAGAGACGGCATGAGCAAGGAACCACCTGGTTAGCTAAATTTGTCCTAAAATGGTGGTGCAGCCTCATCTATCAATGCAGCTAGAATGACCAGCAATGAGCAGTTTTGACAATAAAAACCAGCATTGGTGGTTCAGTGGTTAGAATGCAGTATTGCAGGCTAACTCTGCCCACAGCCAGGAGTCCGATCCTGATCAGCTCAAGGTTGACTCAGCCTTCCATCCTTCTGAGGTCGGTAAAATGAGGATCCAGATTGTTGGGGGCAATAGGCTGATTTTGTAAACTGCTTAGAGAGAGTTGTAAACCACTGTGAAGTAGTTTACAACAAATGCTCAGCAAATGCTCAGTCTTACATATTGGTAAAAAGAACCCTAATATCAAGTACAAGCTTGATGGACATTACCTTACTGACGACCCCCTACTTGCCAAAGACCTTGGAGTTTTCATATCAAATGACCTAAATGCCAAAGCCCACTGCAATTACATAGCAAAAAAAGCTCTAAGAGTTGTAAACTTAATTTTAATTCTTTTCCAAAAACTCTACACTACTAACCAGAGCATACAAAACATTTGCCAGACCTATTCTTGAATACAGCTCATCCGTCTGGAACCCATACCACATCTCTGACATTAATACTATCGAACGCATCCAGAAATATTTTACTAGAAGAGTTCTTCACTCCTCCGAAAACAACAAAATACCTTATACCAGACTTGAAATCCTGGGTTTAGAAAACTTAGAACTCCGCCGACTCCGACATGATCTGTGTTTAACACACAGAATCATCTATTGTAATATCCTTCCTGTAAAAGACTACTTCAGCTTCAATCGCAACAATACAAGAGCAAACAATAGATTTAAATTTAATGTCAACCGCTTCAAACTTGATTGCAGAAAATATGACTTCTGTAACAGAGTTGTTAACGCTTGGAACTCATTACCTGACTCCATTGTCTCTACTCCAAACCCCAAAATCTTCAACCAAAAACTGTCTACTATTGACCTCACCCCATTCCTAAGAGGACTATAAGGGGCGTGCATAAGAGCACAATAGTGCCTACCGTTCCTGTCCTATTGTTCTCTTCATTATAGTGTTATATGCATACTTTTACTTATACTTTTACTTATATATACTTTTTCTCTCATGATGAATTATTGTTTATGTTGATGGTTGTATATACTGTTGTGACAAAATTAAAAAAAAGTGGTATATAAGTCTAAGTGGTATTGCTGTTAAAGTGACAGATGCAGTAAGAGGGAGTAGGACTTTTCAATTTGCTAAGCAGCGAAAGAAGCCAGCCCTAACCTAAAAACAAAATATAGAAAAATGAGATGAAATATTAGACTCAATTTCTCACCTTTTTCCTAAGAACACACAATCTGAAACTTTTGCAAGTGCATTAAACTTAACCTTTCCCTCGCTTCTTCTTCTTCATTTTTCTTCTTTTAGTGCAAAATAAATATTGACGTACTTCTCGCATAGGAATACCCACAGTAATTTCAAAAATGCTTTCCGATCGCCGGATTAATTTACAAAACATCCCGATGCAACATTGTTTATCTTCCACCGGAAATGTCAGGGCACCTTGCCCTGAAGAATGAGACTGGGTTCGCAAGTGTCATGCAAAGTCATGGATTATTTAAACCCTGGCTTATTGACAGCTATAATGGGTAAGTCCACACAATCTGTTGAGCTGCCAACCCAGGATTTACAAATTGCAGGGAAAAGGTTTTCCTCCTAGACGGAGCCAAAATAAGTCACCTTAGGACTCAAAGCTGAAACGAGGCCACCGAGCTATAATAACCAACTATGGCTTAGGGCGGTCAGAAGTTAGAGATCATCTTATGAAAGTTAATTGCATAAATAAATTGGGACTGTTTTCAATACCTAATCTAGCTGTTTTCGGCTATTTAAAAAAGAAAGAGAAACGACATTTCGGCGGCTTTATAGGAACGGGTTGGGGAGGGAAAGGATTGGAGCCCAAAGCACCAAAGGGACCGAGAAGGGCAAAGTTTGTGCTGCAGGGAGAAACCAACCTCTTGCCTTTCCTGGCGGTGCCAAAAGCTGTTCTCACTTTGTCTCATAAATGTTTAACACAAAGCACTTTGCAAAGGAGAATGTTATTAAGACAACTTGTTGTCTGTGGGGCTGAAGACAGTCATATTTCAAATGTGGCCAGCTGTGTGTGGATGTGTGTATGGGGAGACAGAGAGAAAAAGAGAGAGAGAGAGAGAGAATGAGAGAGAGAGAGAGAGAGAGAGAGAGAGAGGAAAGAGAAAGAGAGAGGGGGAGGGAGGCAGAAAGAGAGAGGGGGAATATATATAGAGAGAGAAAGAGAGGGAGGGAAGGAAGGAGGGAGGGAGAGAAAGGGAGGGAGGAAGAGAAGGAGAAAAGGAGAGAGGGAGGAAGGTAGAGAGAGAGAAAAAGGGAGGGAGGTAGTGAGAGAGAAAGAGGGAGGGAGGAACAGAGAGAGGGAAAGGGAGGGAGGGAGGGAGGGAGAGAAGAAGAGAGGGAGGAAGGGAGAGAGAGAGAAAAAGAGGGAGGGAGGTAGAGAGAGGGAGGGAGGGAGAAATAGAGAGAGAGAAAGAGAGAGAGAGCAATACAAAAAGAGAGAAAGAGAGAGAGGAAGGGAGAGAGAGAAAGAGGGAGGGAGAAATAGAGAGAGAAAGAGGGAGGGAGGAGGAGAGAGAGAGAAGAGAGTGATACAGAGAGAGAAAGAGAGGGAGGGAGGGAGAGAAGGAGAGAGGGAAGAAGGTAGAGAGAGAAAGAGAAAGAGGGAGGGAGGAATAGAGAGAGAGAGAGAAAGAGAGGGAGGGAGGGAGGGAGAGAGAGAGAGCGCACACAAACGTATTTCTTAGATCTGCTTCGGGCGAATAAAATGTCTTTATAAGAAAGGATGGAGGGGGACGAAATGTGAACGGGGTCTCCCTGTGGACCACGTGCTTGGCATTTGAGAGATGCCCTACCAGCAGCCTGGGCCATTGCAACCTTTCTTTTTGCTGCAATTTGAAGAGCGAAGGGTGGGGGGGAAACAACCATCTCTCCCCTCCCCCCACCCAACTAATAAAACTGAATGAGCTCAATAAGAAGCCATTCTTGCGAGCCGCATAGTGAACAACAGCAACAATGCTACTCATTTGCAATAACAAAATCCCATTTCTGGAATAGCAAATTAATTTTTTATGGCTGCAAAAAAAAACCAAAAAAAAACCCGCACCAGTCATATTTATTCCAACTGTTTGGAATAAACAGGAAAGCCTGAAACATTTGGGCTTTTCCAAATGGATCCTTCGCTTCTCTTCTTTAATTCCTCCGCCAGGTTGGAAGTTTTAATTGGCTGATTAATCAACTCAGGCTGCGGTTGATTTACCGATGTGGGGGGGCAGTATTAATTGGAAGGACGAGATTCAGAGTTCAAGGGAAACAAGTTAATTTTTGGGGTGATTTTTCCTGCTAGAATTTTACCTAAGAGGCGGTAGAGATAGGAAAAAAATTAAAAGAAATCCAATACACATGCATAGGTGGACTGAATAATTGCATCTGTGGAAGATTTGCAAGATTGTCGTTGATCGCCAGCTGAATACGAAGCAGGTATGTGATTTGACTGTTAGAAAGGTACACAGCGTTCCATCAACAGAGCTATAGTTGAGTTCTTGTGTAGTCTCCATTGTTAAGTAATAAACCTATCCAGCTCTGGGCAGTGCATTTTAAAGAAGGTTTGTAGAAATGGGAACAGCTGCAAAAAATAAAATAAAACAAAATACAATACAATACAATACAATACAATACAATAAACGTAATGTAATGTAAAATAACATAACATAACATAACATAACATAACATAACATAACATAGAATAGAATAGAATAGAATAGAATAGAATAGAATAGAATAGAATAGAATAGAATTTTTTATTGGCCAAGTGTGATTGGACAAACAAGGAATTTGTCTTGGTGCATATGCTCTCAGTGTAGATAAAAGAATAGAATAGAATAGAATAGAATAGAATAGAATAGAATAGAATAGAATAGAATAGAATAGAATAGAATTTTTTATTGGCCAAGTGTGATTGGACACACAAGGAATTTGTCTTGGTGCATATGCTCTCAGAGTACATAAAAGAAAAGATACGTTCATCAAGGTACAATATTTACAACACAATTGATGGTCAATACATCAATATATCAACATCATAACATAACATAACATTAAAGCAAAATAATAAAATAATATAAATAATAAAATAATAATAAAAGAAAAGAAAGTGAAATAAAGTAAAATATAGTAAAGTAAAGTAAAGTGAAATGAAATGAAATGAAATGAAATAAAATAAAAATAATAACATAAAATAGAGAGCTAGTTTGGTGTGATGGTTAAGATGCGGGATTAAAAATGGGGAAACTGAATGCCAGCCAACTGAATGACTTTGATCTAATCACCAGGAGTTAGTGAATTAGTACAAAAAGTGTATTTATGTTCTTGTTGTTTAGGATTGTTGTTAGTATTACTGTGCTTGCTTATTTTTGTGACCCGCTGAGACACCTTTTGACTGGGTGGAATATATACTGGATTATTTTTTTAAAAAATGAATGAATATATGAAGACATTCCCTAAGAAAGTTCTGACAAGTTCTGCGAATTTAATTTCTAACAAAGTGGTTTTCTCTTTAACTTGCAGCAACGTTGACATGCTATATTTTTAAATGGACCATTGAAATAGGCCTGCCTAATTATACTATTCTGAGATTCTAGTAAAGGTAAAGGTTCCCCTTGCACTTATGTGCTAGTCGTTCCCGACTCTAGGGGGCAGTGCTCATCTCCGTTTCAAAGCCGAAGAGCCAGCGCTGTCCGAAGACGTCTCCGTGGTCATGTGGCCGGCATGACTAAATGCCAAAGGCACACGGAACGCTTTTACCTTCCCACCAAAGGTGGTTCCTAGTTTTCTACTTGCATTTTTTACCTGCTTTCGAACTGCTAGGTTGGCAGAAGCTGGGACAAGTAACGGGAGCTCACTCCATTACGTGGCGCTAAGGATTCGAACAGCTGAACTGACGACCTTTTGATCGATAAGCTCATTGTCTTATCCACTGAGCCATCACATCCCGCACGTCCGGTCATTTTTATTTTAACTTCATATTTTGCCAACCCGTTTGATACCTGTATGTATTCAGGTAGTCCTCGACCTACGACCACAACTGAGCCCAAAATTTCTGCTGTTAAGGGATTCATTTGTTAAATGAGTTTTGCCCCATTTTGCGGCCTTTCTTGCCACAATTGTTAAGGGAAGCCCTGCAGCTGATAAGTGAGTCACCCAGTTGTTAAAGGAACCTGGCTTCTCTGTTGATTTTGCTCGCTCAGCAGGTCACAAAAGGGGATCATATGACCTTGGGGGCACAGCAATGGTCATAAATACGAACTGGTTGCCAAGCATTTTGATCATGTGATTATGGGGATGCTGCAAAAGTCATGACTGGGGAAAAACGGTCATAAGGCACATTTTTCAGTGCCGTTGTAACTTTGAATGGTCACTAAGTGAACTGTTGCAAGTCAAGGACTTATCTCTACATATATATGGCGAAGGACATTCATGGAAGACTTAAAGACTCATAACATCACGTGAGAAGATGCTGAAGGATTCACCCAAGACTGAAAATGGTCTAGATCCTTTGTTGCCCGATATGCTACCCAGCATTGGAGGATCTAATGTAGAGATGGTATTCAGCCGATTTCAAGTGGTTCTCCCAAACTGGTAGCGGAAATCGTGGGTGGGCCTATGCCATCCTATTTAGCCACCCACCCCGGCTCTATGCCATCCTATTTAGGCACATTTTTGAGGCCGGACGAATGCGTGGAAGGGGCACACGCGAGCAAAGTGCATGCATGGAAGTGTGCATGTGCAGAAGACATGCGTATGTGCAAAATGGGTGCACGAGCGGGGAGCGAACCAGTAATAGCATAATGTGAAATCCACCACTGATCTAATGCTGATAAAAATGGCTTTGGAACACATCTTTATTTGGAAGCTGTAACCTACAACGGATGCCAAAAAATGAACGGCTGAGTGAGAATCGTTCCAAAGGTGCTTTTTCAAGAGGCAGTTGGACTTCCTTTGTTTTTCCTTGAAGATGTTTTGCTTCTGATCCAAGAAGCTTCTTCAGCTCTGACAGGATAGTGGGGAATGGAAGGGTTTATATACCTGGCAGACAGCTGGAGCAGAGGTCTTCAAACTTGGCAGCTTTAAGACTTGTGGACTTCAACTCCCAGAATTCTCCACCCAGCTATGGAGTTGAAGTCCACAAGACTTAAAGCTGCCAAGTTTGAAGATCTCTGTTTTAGAGGGTCGTTGAAGCACTTGGAGGTTTATCCATGTCCTCAAGGTCACCTTTTTAAAAAAAAAATTATTTGAATTTATATCCTGCCCTTCTCCGAAGACTCAGGGCGGCTAACACTGTGTTAAGCAATAGTCTTCATCCATTTGTATATTATATACAAAGTCAACTTTTATTGCCCCCAACAATCTAGGTCCTCATTTTACCTACCTTATAAAGGATGGAAGGCTGAGTCAACCTTGGGCCTGGTGGGACTTGAACTTGCAGTAATTGCAAGCAGCTGTGTTAATAACAGACTGCTTAGTCTGTTGAGCCACCAGAGGCCCCTGAGTGGTGCTCCTGGTTCCTGCAGTCTGCAATTTTTTTCTCTTCAAATCCATTCCTACTCCCACACCATTCAAAGGGTGCTTATCCCAAATTGTATAGCTAAAAGTCTGTCGAGATTCTCCATCATCCAGGTCGTGGTTGTCCCCAAGATGCTTTTCCAGGAGGTAACTGGAGTTCCTTGTTTTTACTTTGAAGATGTTTCACTTCTCATCCAAGAAGCTTCTTCAGCTCTGATTGGATGGTGGGGAATGGAAGGATTTATTGTCCTTGCAGACAGCTGGTCACTTGCATCCTTTTAGAGGTTCATTGAAGCACTTGGGGGTTTATCTGTGTCCTCAGGGTCACTTGAGTGGTGCTCCTGGTTCCTGTAGTCTGCAGTTTTGTTTTTTTTCCTCTGGAAATCCATTCCTACTCCCACCCCATTCAAAAGGTGTGGCTGAAGAACTGAGGGAGCTTCTTGGATGAGAAGCAAAAGGTCTTCAAGGAAAAAATCCAGCTGCCTCTTGAAAAAGCACCTTCGGGGCAACCATGACTTGGAGGACTGAGAATGTTCTGTTTCCCTTCCCCCAATACTCCCAGCAAAGAGTCAGTCAGAGGCCTCCTTTTCTGATTTATTTACATATATATAAATGTCCTGGCTACGTCTACCCACGGGCCTGCCAAGTTTCTGGAGATAACAAGGAAATTACAGATAAGGCCAGAATTACTCACGAATATATTCTTCCCTCCGTTGATACAGATTGCCCGCGCAAATTCATTACTTTGTCCAAGACAAAAAACCAGGAAGTCCCGCCTCCTATTTATAGTCTCTGCAGATGTCACTGCATGACAATTATGACTTGGCTTTGTCCCAACTCTTCCGCTGCTGCGCACGCCGGTCACGCTTGCGTAATCTTGCATCACTCCAAAACTGTTCTTGGGGCGTTGCCAAATCAGAAGGAGGCTCCAGGGAATCAGGCTTTGCCGGCCCCTCCTCCTCCCTTTGAGTGGGTGCCAGGGAGGGAAAGGGCTCAAGAGAAGCAGGGCTGGCCAGGTCTTCTCCCTCACTTTCTGAATCATCCGAGTCCAGGAGTCTGGGTCCAGGAACCTGGGTCACAACAGAGAATCTCCACAGACTGATGGAAGTGAAGACAATCGGTCTTGCGATTTTTCTTCTTCTGCCCTCCCTCTGCCTTTGTGTTTTGTGCGATGCTTTCTCTTAGGCTGCGCAGCCTTTCTTTAAAATTCCTCAAGAACGTGGAGACAAAAGCAATTATATTATTAATTCATGGCCACTTTTCCCTGAGAGTAAGCTTCTCATGAATCCAAGGCGGCTTTCTTTTGAGCACACAAGCTTTATAGTCTGCATGTGGGGTGGACGATCTATCCTTCGTAAGCTTTGGTGTCTTTTTTTTTTTTTTCTTGGTCTCCATTTTCTCCATTTTTCCCACATTTCTGCCTTTTTCTTTCTGCCGGTTTTCACACCCAATCAGTCCCGATGTCCTTTACAGTTGCCACCACACGCCACACTCATTTAGCGAGCGTGCCAGCTCAGAGAGTCATTAGGCGCTCGCTCCGTGTATCTTGTGAGCAGCTGCGCATGTGGGCCGGCGAGACTTAATCAGCCACTGGATCAAATGCAAGCCGAGCAGAGAAAATAAGTGAGGATGTCATCAACCCCTTCTCCTGCCTCTAGCCTCTTTCAAGGCTGATTATTGGACTCACTTTTATGAAAGGTCCCAAGCTGTTTCTCCAGACTTTTTCTATCCTCTTCCAGTCATCGCCCTGCTAAGCATCATCAAGATGCTTAGACAATCTCTGGAGATATTTTCTCATCCTGATTGAGATTCTTCTCCCTTCTTCTCTCTGCTCCTAGCTACTGGTGCACGTTCACCTTCTGGATGACCTTATAGGTTTTGGCCTTACCTGTCATAGGCACCAATCCCTACCTTCCTCAGATAAAAACAGCTTCCGCAACTAGCGTCTATTTTCTGTTTCCCAAATTCCCTATCATCGATTCTGGCTGCAGAAGACTCACAGTTCTGGGGCAAAATATATCTTCCATTTCTTTATTTATTGCTCAATTCGATGACAGAGAAATTTGATGACAGAGAAATTCGATGACAGAGAAATTGCTTCTCAAATTCAATCCAAGTAGAAGATCATTATCAGAAACAGTGCCATAGGGAGAAGCTGGTATTCGTACCCTCCATTAATGACATGATGACATTAATGGTGGGTTCAGGGGTGAAACGCTCAGCTGATCTGGTAGCGATGGCAGCAGGTAGTTTGGAGAACTGGTAGCAAAAATCCCTCCCCCCACCACCCATGCCCATCCAATGCCCGGTTGCCCACTTCCCCGCTTGCCACTTCTTTTAAAAAATGCTTTTAAAAGGTAAAAAAAAAAAGGCTCTGACAATCCCAGCTGAGCCGCCTGATCGTCAGAGCCTCTTTTTTTTTTTTACTTTTAAAAGCCTTTTTTAACAGCCTATTTGGCTGAATAGATTGTAAAAAAAAAAGCTTTTAAAAGTTAAAAAAAAAAAGATGGCGTGCCAAAGCTGATCTCACACACACACACCCTACATGTGCTGTTCTAGTTACCCCATACCGCCTTTTGGCATGTACCTTGTATTTGGTGCGTGGTGCACACTGCACATGCGTACATGCGCAGCCAGCGAACCAGTAGTAAACCGGTTCAGATTTCACTACTGGGTGGGTGGAAGTGTTTTTTCCCCCAAAGGACACTCTCTTGCCTTTGGTCTTCAGCCTCCTTGGCTTCCAGTTGTAGCAGAAGACATCTGGAAGGTCTTTTCCAGTGGCAGTGCTTCTATAATTGCTAAAGAATAGTCCACCCCTCTGATAAAGTCCTACCACTTCTGATAAAGGGATAAATGTATGTGACCTCCGAAATGTTTCTTCTGTGCGGAATCTATGGTGCTTACTGAACTTGGTTGTTTTCTTGCAGATATTTCATTCTCCAATTAGGTGACAACTAGGTGATCATGTACTATCATTGCTGCTGTTATCTAGTTTGGCTAATGAAACATCTGCAAGGAAACAATCATGCTCAGAAAGTGCCAAGGGCCCTACAGTTCAACCCTGAGTTACAAATATTCTCATGTTTCTTCTCCCCTCAAATTACACAATTAATGGAGGAGAATATCTGTAGCTCACGATTGGACTGTGACGTCTTTGATGTTATTTGAGCGTGATTGTCTTTGATGCTATAGAGCCGAGGTGGTGCAGTGGTTAGAGTGCAGTACTGCAGACTACTTCAGCTGACTGCTAGCTGCAGTTCAGCAGTTCAAATCCCACCAGGATCAAAGTTGACTCAGCCTTCCATCCCTCTGAGGTGGGTAAAATGAGGACCCAGATTGTTGAGGGCAAGATGCTGTAAACTGCTTAGAGAGGGCTGCAAAAGCACTAAGAAGTGGAATATAAATGTAAGTGCTATTGTTTTCTTACAGACGGTTCAGTACCCAACTAGGTACTGGTAGGTAAGTAGATAGCATCATGCTAGAAAGGAATGTGGTTTGCTCTCTGTCCCATTCCCTTCTAGCATTGATGATGTTATCTAGCTGGGTAATGAAACATCTGTGAGAAAACAACCAAACTCAGAGAGCACCAAGGTCTTCAGATAAATTATTTACACCTTTGAGTGTATTTAGGCCAACAAGAAAGACACAGACTTCAGAGGATAATTAGAACTGCAGAAAAATTGCTTCCAACCTGCCTTCCATTGAGGACCTGTATACTGCACGAATCAAGAAGAGGGCTGTGAAAATATTTACAGATCCCTCACATCCTGGACATAAAATGTTTCAACTCCTACCTTCAAAACGACGCTACAGAGCATTGCACACCAGAACAACTAGACACAAGAACAGTTTTTTTCCTGAAGGCCATCACTCTGCTAAACAAATAATTCCCTCAACACTGTCAAACTATTTACTAAATCTACACTACTATTAATCTTCTCATCGTTTTCATCACCAATCTCTTTCCACTTATGACTGTAACTTTTTGTTGCTATCATTAAGGGTTAAATTGCAACCTATGACCATCATTTGTGTTGTAAATGTTGTACCTTTGATGTATTTTTTTTCTTTTTTCTTTTTCTTTTATGTACACTGAGAGCATATGCACCAAAACAAATTCCTTGTGTGTCCAATCACACTTGGCCAATAAAGAATTCTATTCTATTCTATTCAAGGTTCAAACCACCACTCTGAATTGGGATTATAGGCTACTGGGAAACAGTAAATTGGATGTAACGGTCAGATGTTCTGAATAGAGAATACTTTAGTCAACTGTCAAGTCCATGAGGATCCAAAAGGTTCTGCAAAATTAGCTAATATGCAGTGGACTACAAATAATAAAAAAAATCGAAAATGGCCACATTCGCTGGGCAAACTTTTAATACTGATAACCACAAAACTAGATAGGAACTGCCTGTCGGATCTCCTTCAACTTAACATTTCAAGCTGGGGCAAGTAAAAAGTTACCTGACTGTATTACATATTGTTTTGTTTTCCAATGGTTCGTTTCCACCTTTCTCTCTCTCTCTCTCTCCCCCCCCCCCACTTGCCTGCACTTTGATATCAATAGGAACCTTTGTCTTCCAAAGCTATTTTTGAGACTGAAATACTGGTAAATTATTTCCCAAACCTCCACACAAGCGGATCACACAGAGAAAATAGTCTGTGCAAGAATGTGGTAAATTGTTTCTTTCACAGAAAGCAATAAAGCCAGAGGGGGAAAAAAGGGTTATGCACGAGTCGTTATGAAACAAGGGTTACCTCCCCCGCCCCCAAAATAAGGACGCATCCAACTTCATGTATATATAGTGGGTATTTGCAGAGAAATAGAAATAGAATTACAGAGTTGGAAGGGACCTTGGAGGTCTTCTAGTCCAACCCCCTGCTTAGGCAGGAAACCCTACACCACTTCAGACAAATGGTTATCCAACATCTTTTTAAAAACTTCCAATGTTGGAGCATTCACAACTTCTGGAGGCAAGTTGTTCCACTGATTAATTGTTGTAACTGTCAGGAAATTTCTCCTTAGTTCTAAGTTGCTTCTCTCCTTGATTAGTTTCCCTCCATTGCTTCTTGTCCTACCATCAAGTGCTTTGGAAAATAGCTTGACTCCATCTTCTTTGGGGCAGCCCCTGAGATACTGGAAGACTGCTATCATGTCTCCCCTAGTCTTTCTTTTCATCAGACTAGACATACCCAGTTCTTGCAACCATTCTTCATATGTTTTAACCTCCAGTCGCCTAATCATCTTGGTTACTCTTCTCTGCACTCTTTCTAGACTCTCAACATCTTTTTTACATCATGGCGACCAAAACTGAATGCAATGTTCCAAGTGTGGCCTTACCAAGGCATTACAAAGTGGTATTAATACTTCTCGCGACCTTGATTCTATCCCTCTGTTTATGCAGCCTAGAACTGTGTTGACTTTTTTGGCAGCTGCTGCACATTGGTGGCTCATATTTAAATGGTTGTCCACAAGGAGAGGGAGCAAGAAGAAAAGACATCTTATCTATTGAACATTGGGTGTGAAATTTCTGTTTGCATAGATGTTGGTGGTATCGTAATTGGGTTATTAACAAGGTTATAAACAATGCCATAGCAGGGAGGCTAAGATAAGCTTGCAGCAGGACATAACTCTTGGACGAGGGGAAAAAAATAAATAAGAGCAGAGCCCAGAAACTATTTTGTACTTAAAGAGGGAAGAAAAATCATTTCACTTTCTCTGACACTAATGTAAAAGGAAGTTTGGAGACAAACGGTGGATAAACATAATGTGTTAAGACATAATCTGGAGATGGTCTGAATCTGTTTTAGGAGAAAGGTGCATGACTGAAGCTGCTTCAGAAAGCCTTGGATACAGTCTGTGAAACCTCCATAATTTTTGGGGTGCTAGAAAACTATTACATGCCTAATGGGGAGCAATCATAATAACTTGTTATAGGTAGTCCTCAACTTCAACGATCAAGTTCAATGATCCGAAAAGTGAACCCTGCATCTGCAGGAATATGTTAGGGAGGAGGAGGAGGAGGAGAAGAAGAAGAAGAAGAAGAAGAAGAAGAAGAAGAAGAAGAAGAAGAAGAAGAAGAAGAAGAAGAAGAAGAAGAAGAAGAAGAAGAAGAAGAAGAAGAAGAAGAAGAAGAAGAAGATAGAGGAGGAGGGGGAGGAGGAGGAGGAGGAATAAGAAGGAGGAGGAGGAGGAGGAGGAGGAAGTCCTCAACTTACAATTGGTCACTTGGTGGCTGTTTGGATCCTCCCAAAATGTACTTACGACCTGAATTTGAAGTTCCGATGGCTGCCCCTCCATTGTGTAAGCCTATTGTCCACAACTATCTGGGTCCTCATTTTACCGACCTCAGAAGAATGGAAGACTAAGTCAACCTTGAGCCGGTCAGGATCGAACTCCTGGCAGTGAGCAGCGTTAGCCTGCAATACTGCATTCTAATCACTGCGCCACCACAGCTCTCATCATGGATATCAGTTCATTTCCCACCTTTGAAGTTCTGATCCCTACCTTCAAATCTATAACCGGCTTAGCTCTTTTGCAGTTCAAAGTCTCAGAGAAGGTTAAGATTTCATTTGATGAAGATGATCGAAGAACCTAAGAGCTACTAACTAGCAATTCCAGGAAACAGGCATTTCCTTCCTCAGCCTCTTCCTCTATTATCCTCTTCCTCTATTATTGGAAGAGCCACGATGGCACAGTGGTTAGAATGCAGTATTGCAGGCTACTTCTACTGATTGCTGGCTGCCTACAATTTGGCAGTTTGAATCTCACCAGGCTCAAGGTTGAGTCAGCCTTCCGTCCTTCCAAGGTCAGTAAAATGAGGATCCAGATTGTTTGAGGACAATATGCTGACTCTGTAAAGCACTTAGAGAGGGCTGTAAAGCACTGTGAAGCAGTGTCTAAGCGCTATTATTACCTTTCCAGCAAAGGAGAGAATAAAATCTAGGGGCGAGTGATCCTTGCTCCTTACTGTAGTCTGGTTTATGAATGCTTATATTTATTCACACAGGGATGTGGTGGTTCAGGGGCTAAGATGCTGAGTTTGTCGATCGAAAGGTCGGCAATTCAGTGGTTCGAATCCCTAGCACCTCATAATGGGGTGAGCTCCCGTTACTTGTCCCAACTTCTGCCAACTTAGCAGTTCGAAAGCACGTAAAAAATGCAAGTAGAAAAATAGGGACCACCTTTGGTGGGAAGGGAACAACGTTCCGTGCGCCTTTGGCGTTTAGTCATGCCGGCCACATGACCACGGAGACGTCTTCTGACAGCGCTGGCTCTTCGGCTTTGAAACTGAGGTGAGCACCGCCCCCTAGAGTCAGGAATGACTAGCATGTATGTGCGCAGGGAACCTTTTACCTTTACCTATATTTATTCAGCTGCATTGGATTCACATTAAGTGAGCTGAAAGAGGGTTGTATTAATTATGTTTTTAAGTGCCATTGATTTGGATGGGAAGAGAATTTAACTCATTTGGACAACGGTGCTAAGCTTGCTATCAGGAAATGTAAGTGCTTATGTCTAGATACTTAGATATGTAAACCTGTAGGATTGCTGGATCTAGTCTCTGCAAGCCAGCATAACATTTTTTTTTAAAAAAAAATTAGCAACCTTTTTAAAAAAAAAAACCTTTACAGAGCTGCTGCAAAGGACTCAGGGGCCTAGCAATAAATCTTGAGGTTCCATCTGCTTCCTCCTCCTCCCTATGTAGACTCCATCCAGTCTTGAAAGGAGGTCGTCGGTAGCGGCTGCCCAGATATCCATCTGTTCAAGCAAATTGCGAGGAAAATTGTTTAACCTATTGTTTGTCCCGTGATCGCCAGTCTTTATCCAGGCTCCGTGCTGAACTTCCATTAACTGCAAAATACACAACTCCCTACAATGGCCCGCTATTGTGTTTTGATAGCCGAAGAGAGAGAAACAGAAAGAGCAACATTCTGCAGCCCAACCCAAAGGGCAATTTGACTCAGCAGCCATGCGTCTTTCTCCCGCCTCCCTTTCAGAACAACGAAAAGGCTGCTACCTTGTAAGCTGTACAATTTTGGCACCTGAAATGGCCTGTTTACTTATATCGAGCCATTTGCTCGCCTGCCTCTAAGAGGCTACGTACCTGCATATTTTTGTTACAGGAATTAAAAAGAAGAAGGAGAAAGGAGAGGAGAAATCTATTTCCAGCATGGCACATAATGATTCATTCCCCCCCAGTTTCTCCTTCCCCTATGTGGAAAGGGAAAAAAAGCTGCGGTAAATTGTTAAGCGCTCCCTAATGGGCAGTAATTGATTTCTGCGTGTGTGGTAATGGATTTGATCACAATGTGCAACAATGGATTTGACATAGGCACCAGCTGATATTATTAACATGGTTAAATTATTAGTCTGGTGGGCAAGAATTAGCCGCTGAATAGCAATAACCTTTGCAATTTGGTCTGCTTGGCCAATTCCAGGGAAATCTGGAAAGAAAGAGTGGGGGGGGAAAAGGTATGTTTACAGGGGCGATACATAAATAATTGGATAATTTTGCTTTTCTAAAGACTTCGGGTAGCGAGGAAGCGGAGCAATAGGCCAGTTAAAAATAACTGCTCTGGACATGGATAAAATGAAATTAGTGTTTCATAACCACCTCTCCTTGTGATTATCTGCAAGGTGAAGAGTGAATTCCACCCCCAGCCCCCCAAACAGCTGACCTGCGCCGCGAAGTGCTAGGCTGACAATGAAGCAACTCATGGCGGAAAGCTGCGGAAGGCTACGGATGCCTGGATGGCTGACTTCTATAATACAATCAGCATCTTCGTGCTGCAGGTGCTAAGGGATGGAACAGAGGCTAGGCATGGAAGCACCTGTCACTTTCGCTTTCTCCCTCAGTAAAACATTTTCAATCGGAAGCTATTTCAAGTTATTTTTGACCTACTTGCAAACAAATTTATGAGTTTTTTTGGGGGAAGTTCTCATTAACAAAAAATGAGACTCTTACTTATCGGCAACAGCCAAATTTAATATACGCAGACTTTCCCAGCATGGAGAGGATAATGTTGCAGCTGCTCTGTCACTAAACCTTTTAGAAAGAAAGAAAGAAAGACAGACAGACAGAAAGAAAGAAAGAAAGAAAGAAAGAAAGAAAGAAAGAAAGAAAGAAAGAAAGAAAGAACCCACGGAGATTCAAGTACAGTATCCCACTTGTGATCATTGAGGTCAGGAGTCAAAGCAGTGGTGGGATTCAGCCAGTTCGCACCACTTCAAGAGAACCCGTTGTTAACTTTCTGAGCAGTTTGGCAAACTGGTTGTTGGAGGAAATCAATAGGGCAGAGAACCGGTTGTTAAATGATTTGAATCGCACCCCTGAGTCAAAGGCAATGACATTAAGTTCTTCTGCTGAGAATGGACCACTCTGACAATTGAATGTCTTTTCATGGTCCAATTTTTAAAATGTGAAGTGATTTCTATCTCGTTTCTATAAGGTTTATGAAGAATTTTTCTATATTTTGGTTTATGGAATGATGGATGGATGGATGGATGGATGGATGGATGGATGGATGGATGGATGGATAAATGCATGGCTGCATGGCTGCATGGATACCTCGATGATGAGATAGATAGATAGATAGATAGATAGATAGATAGATAGATAGATAGATGGATGGATGGATGGATGGATGGATGGATGGATGGATGGATGGATGGATGGGTGGGTGGATGGGTGGGTGGGTGGATAAATGCATGGATACCTGGACGATGAGATAGATAGATAGATAGATAGATAGATAGATAGATAGATAGATAGATAGATAGATAGATAGATAGATAGATAGATAGATAGATAGATAGATAGATAGATAGATAGATAGATAGATAGATAGATAGAATGGTGGGATTCAGCCATTTCGCACCACTTCGGGAGAACCAGTTGTTAACTTACTGAGCAGTTTGGTGAGCTGGTTGTTGGAAGGAATCATGAGGGCAGAGAACCGTTTGTTAAATTGCTTGAATCCCACCACTGGATAGATAGATAGATAGATGATAGATAGATAGATAGATAGATAGATAGATAGATAGATAGATAGATAGATAGATAGATAGAATGATAGAATGGTGGGATTCAGCCATTTCGCACCACTTCAGGAGAACCAGTTGTTAACTTACTGAGCAGTTTGGTGAACTGGTTGTTGGAAGGAATCATGAGGGCAGAGAACCGTTTGTTAAATTGCTTGAATCCCACCACTGGATAGATAGATAGATAGATAGATAGATAGATAGATAGATAGATAGATAGATAGATGATAGATAGATAGATAGATAGATAGATAGATAGATAGATAGATAGGCAGGCAGGCAGGCAGGCAGGCAGGCAGGCAGGCAGGCAGGCAGGCAGGCAGTCCTACAGTGGTAACATATCAACAAACATTTAGATTCTGGCCTGGTTTTCTGTTCAACTGTTCAGAGATGCCAGGAAACACCTTTGAAGTTCACATCAAGGATGAGATAGGATTTTAAAAAACAAAATCTGAGCCACAGAAGGTTTTGTCGCTCCCTTGCTATCTGCACGCACATCGTGAGCCTGGTTTTTACTTTTTGTTTTTAAGGCAAGCGGTTTGGGATCAGCCATAATGAGGGAAAAGGATATATTTATCTATCCTAATATATTTTATTTTTGTTTGTTTTATGGGTTTTCTTTAAGATCTTCTGAGTACAGTGGGGTGTTCTGCTATTGATTTCATCAGAAAAGATCAAAAGATACATTTGAGTGTTTCATCTTTTATTGCATAGCCATTTCTCCAATTGTCTACAATTTCCCTACAATCCTGCATCTTTATTAAATCCCAAGACAGAATTTCTATGCAACATTTTTGGGCTCGGAAGTAAGGGCAGACAGTGGCCGCAGAGGGATAGAAAGCTAGGTAAAAGTTCCCTCGCACATATGTGCTAGTCGTTCCTGACTCTAGGGGGCGGTGCTCATCTCCGTTTCAAAGCCAAAGAGCCAGCGCTGTCCGAAGACGTCTCCGTGGTCATGTGGCTGGCATGACTCAATGCCAAAGGCGCAGGGAACGCTGTTACCTTCCCACCAAAGGTGGTCCCTATTTTTCTACTTGCATTTTTTAAGTGCTTTCGAACTGTTAGGTTGGCAGAAGCTGGGACAAGTAACGGGAGCTCACCCCGTTACGCGGCACTAGGGGTTCGAACCGCTGAACTGCCGACCTTTTGATCGACAAGCTCAGCCTCTTAGCCACTGAGCCGCCGTGTCCCCATAGAAAGATATGTATATTTTAAAAAAATAGTGGTAGCAACACTGCCACCTCCAGTCACAAAATCCATCTCAAAACCACAGTCAAGAGTAATCGATAACACGTTCTCAAGCACCCTGTGATTAAAGACGAAAGAAACTTTCTTTCACAAGCTGCAAAGCAGGTTTCAGAACAACGACACACAACAAGCAAATCATCCACAAAGAAGTAGTGAGGAAGTAATTTTGTGCATGCACAGAAGGTTTGCGCGCGCATGTGACGCATCCACGCATGCGTGTCATGTGCGCTCCCGAACCAGTAAGAAAGGTAAGTAGATTTCATCCTTAGTTTCTATGTTCTAAATATCTTTCTCTTCTCTACTGAGGAGTTGATTTAAAAACTCCCAAAGCCTAATGACTGATGGATAACTTCAGGGTAGTGATTTCTTTTCTGCCATTAAGGAGAGGAAAATGTGAAAACAGGCCCTTCCAAAGTCCAGTTTTCCGCCGGAGTCTAACTGATAACATATAGCAACTGAAGGGCACATTGGTTTCTTGGCCCATTGTAAATATTAGCCGGGCAAGTCAATTACCTACTTTAGCAAAAGCTGACACCGAAGCCCGGCAACCCTTTCCATCAAAGGTGGGCCTTCTGACCAAGGGAATGCTTCCTCTTTCGATACTTTACAAGCGTAGCGGCGGTGTTAAAAATCTATTTTCGCTCCATCTCTGCTTTGCAGGCTACCTTCTGTCAGAGAACGAATTGTGTTTCTGTCTATCAGTGATACTGAAGGATTGCAGGGAGAAAATTGCCTCCAGCAACCAGAGGGATTTAAGGTGGGTGCTTTTATCCTGAAACGAGTGTGGTCTAATTAATTTACAGGAGAGAGAGGGGGGGAGGGAGAGAGAGAGAGGGAGAGAGAGAGACAGAGAAAGAGGGAGAGAAAGAGAAAGAGAGGGAGGGAGAAAGAGAGAGGGAGGGAGAGAGAGAGAGAGAGGGAGGGAGAGAGAGGGGGGGAGGGAGGGAGAGAGAGAGAGGAGGCTGATTGGAATGCATTCCCCCCCCACAAACATGGATTCTTCCCCCCAACCCATCGCCCTGTCCCCTGGGAATAGGAGGAATGGATTTTGCTGGCTTATTTGCCTTTCTTCCATCTTTCCTTTAATATATATATATATATATATATATATATATATATATATATATATATATATATATATATATATATATATATATATATATATATATATATATATATATATATATATAAAAATTTCTTTAAATATATATATTTTTTAAAAAAGAGTTTCAATAGACAAGAATGGCTAGGAATGCATTCCCCACTTTGCCGTTAAATGGAAAGCAATGAAGGAGAACAGCCCCAGCCAGGTTTTTTAAATTCTAACCTCAGCTCCACTCTGCAAGCTGCTGGGAAATTGAAATGACTTCTCCAACCTTCCACTTAGCTCCCCAAGGATAAGTTTGCAAGAGTTAGTAATACATGCTGTCACCACACATATTTTTTTTTTTTTTGCAGGATTTCCCCTGTACTAGGGCTAGCTCCTCTGGGCTGCCGAAATTCAAAGGACCAAAGGACCCGTCAATAGCAGCCGGGACGGTTTGATGACACTTAGAAATCAGGAACGGGGTGGCTCAGTGGTTAAGATGCTGCGCTTGTTGATTGAAAGGTCAGCCGTTCAGTGGTTTGAATCCCTAGTGCCGCGTGACGGGGTGAACTCCTGTTACTTGTCCCAGCTTCTGCCAACCTAGCAGTTCGAAAGCACATTAAAAAAATGCAAATAGAAAAATAAGACCACCTTTGGTGGGAAGGAAACAGCGTTCCGTGCGCCTTTGGCATTTAGTCATGCCGGCCACATGACCACAAAGATGTCTTTGGACATAGCTGGCTCTTTGGCTTTGAAACTGAGATGAGCACCACCCTCTGGAGTCGGGAACAACTAGCACACACATATGTGCGAGGGGAACCTTTACCTTTATACTCCAGTGCGTCTTATAGTCTGAAAAATACGGTAAACAGAACTTCTTGGAAGAAAGGACAAGATACTAGTGAAATGAATTTTTTTTAAAAAAACTGGGAATTTTAGTCATACTTTTAAGGACTAGAGTAGATACTTTAAAGTGAACTGGTTGGCTTTTCAAATAAAAAGATAAGTATGCTTGGTCTATTTTTATTTTTTTTTAACCAATGGGGAAAGGGGTAATCTAGTTTCAGACCAGAATGGGAAGCAACCATCCTTTTCTCTTCTATAGTCCTACTTCAGGTCTCCTCACCCCAACAGTGATGAAGAACCTCTACCTTTAGAAATGAATCAGATTTTTACAGCTTGGTTAATGTACCTTTACATTTTTATTTATTTTTATTTTTTATTTTATTTATTTTATTTGTCACAACAGTATATATAAGTATAAACATGAAAATAACTATATAATATATAAGCATATATATGAGCATAAGTATGTGATAACTATATTAATTGGATATAATGAAAGAAAACAATAGGACAGGAACGGTAGGCACGTTGGTGCTCTTATGCACACCCCTTACAGACCTCTTAGGAATGGGGTGAGGTCAATAGTAGAGAGTTTTTGGTTGAAGCTTTGGGGATTTTGAGAAGAGACCACAGAGTCAGGTAGTGCATTCCAGGCATTAACAACTCTGTTACTGAAATCGTATTTTCTGCAATCAAGATTGAAATGGTTAATATTGAGTTTAAATCTATTGTTTGCTCTTGTATTGTTGTGATTGAAGCTGAAGTAGTCTTCAACAGGAAGGACATTGCAATAGATGATTCTATGAGTTAAACACAAGTCATGTCAAAGGCAGAGGAGTTCTGTGTTTTCTAAATTCAAGATTTCAAGTCTGGTGGCATAAGGTATTTTGTTGTATTCAGAGGAGTGGAGAACTCTTCTTGTAAAATATTTCTGGACACGTTCAATTGTATTGATGTCTGAAATGTGGTATGGGTTCCAGACAGGCGAGCTGTTTAGATACATAGTATGTATAGTATAGGATGCTTAGGAAGCAACCACCGTTTCTGCTATTTCTCCTGCTGGATCCCCTGCATTTTTAAGGTCAGAAAGGCTGGGAGTCTCCAAACTTCCCCAATCCTGCATTGAGTTATTGCTCTACGCCGTTCACATGATCTCCTGGCAGGTGACTAGTCCGAAGATCCCCAGGGAGTTTCCATGTCAGAGAATGAACTAATTTTGGGATCCTCCCAGCCTTCCTCCATCACCTTCCTATTTACATCACATTTTAAAGTTAAAGCAAAGAGGTATGGATAGACTGTTCCATTGGGGAGAGCAATATTAGAGAGACTCGAGATGCACAGGTAGTCTTCGTCTTACAGCAGTTTGCTTAGTGACCGTTCGAAGTTAGAAAGGCACTGGAAAATGGGACTTATGACTGTTTTTTCACCCTTATGACCATTGCAGCATCCCTCTGGTCATGAGATTTACCTTATCTTAGGACCATAACTGGGATTAGAATTTCGATTGCTAAGCAAGGCTGGAATGGAATGGAATGGAATGGAATGGAATGGAATGGAATGGAATGGAATGGCAGGGCAGGGCAGGGCAGGGCAGGGCAGGGCAGGGCAGGGAAGGGAAGGGCAGGGAAGGGAAGGGCAGGGAAGGGAAGGGAATAGGAGAATAGAAGGGAATAGGAGAAGAGAAGAGAGAAGAGAAGAGAGGAGAGAAGAGAGAAGAGGAGAGGAGAGGAGAATGGAATGGAAGGGAAGGGAAGGGAAGGGAAGGGAATAGGAGAATAGAAGGGAATAGAAGGGAATAAGAGAATAGAAGAGAGAGGAGAGGAGAGGAGAGGAGAGGAGAGAGGAGAAGGAAGGAAGGAATAGGAGAATAGAAGGGAACAGAAGGGAATAGGAGAATAGAAGAGAGAAGAGAGGAGAGGAGAGGAGAGGAGAGGAGAGGAGAATGGAAGGGAAGGGAAGGGAATAGGAGAATAGAAGGGAATAGGAGTATAGAAGAGAGGAGAGAGGAGAGGAGAGGAGAGGAGAGGAGAGGAGAGGAGAGGAGAGGAGAGGAGAAGGGAAGGGAAGGGAATAGGAGAATAGAAGGGAATAGGAGAATAGAAGAGAGAAGAGAGGAGAGGAGAGGAGAGGAGAGGAGAGGAGAGGAGAGGAGAGGAGAGGAGAGGAGAGGAGAGGAGAATGGAAGGGAAGGGAAGGGAAGGGAAGGGAATAGGAGAATAGAAGGGAATAGGAGAATAGAAGAGAGAAGAGAGGAGAGGAGAGGAGAGGAGAGGAGAGGAGAGGAGAGGAGAGGAGAGGAGAATGGAAGGGAAGGGAAGGGAAGAGAAGAGAAGAGAAGAGAAGAGAAGAGAAGAGAAGAGAAGAGAAGAGAAGAGAAGAGAAGAGAAGAGAAGAGGGAATAGAATGGAATGGAATGGAATTATAATGGAATAAGATAGGCTGGCATGGCATGGCATGGCACAGCATGGGATAATAATGGAATGGAAGAGAAGAGAAGAGAAGAGAAGAGAAGAGAAGAGAAGAGAAGAGAAGAGAAGAGAAGAGAAGAGAAGAGAAGAGAATAACAAATTTGGAAGGGACCTTGGAGGTCTTCTAGTCCAACCCCCTGCTCAAGCAGGAAACCCTATACCCGTGATGGCACGCATGCCACAGGTGGCACGCAGATACCTTTCTGTGGGCACACCAGCTGTCACTCCATCCCAGCTGCAACGCACATACGCACATCTCCCATCAGCCAGCTGGTCTTCCCATCCCTGCTGCGCATGCATGGGGCTGGGGCCTTCCCCGATCTCTGCAGGTTCCACGCTCCACAGGTGCCTCTCTGCGGCAGGAATGCAGGGGAAAGCTAGGGGGAGAAACTGCAAAGATCGGAGAAGGCACGGAAGGCAGGAGAAAACTAGCATTCGATGGGGGAAGAAACTGTGGCGATCTTGGAAAGTAGGGAAGGCAGGAATGCAGGAGAAAACTAGGACTGGATGGGGATAGAAACTGTGGAGATCGCGAGCCCCCCCACCCCATTTTGGGCCCGAAAAGCTTCCTGCACCAACCTGAAAGCCACAATGGGGGCCCAGGGCACATGCACGGGGGGGGGGGGAACCGCATGCGCAGGGAATGTGCATGCATGTGCATGGTGCATGCGCGGGGGGCACTCACATTGCATTTGGAGGATTGTGGCACGCGCAAATGCATTCATGCATGTGCCGGCATGCTTTGGGCACTTGGCACCAAAAAAGGTTAACCATCACTGCCCTATACCATTTCAGACAAATTGTTGTCTTATGAAGTGAGTTACACCCAATTCTACAAAGTTTTTGGGCCACAGTTGAAGAGGCTGGAGGTGAAAACATGAAGGACCGCTGTAGAAATTGGGTACGTCTAGCCTAGCCTGCCTCTCCCCCCCCCCCAATTCAATCTCAACTCTGCAAACTTTAGTCGTAGGCAAGGCAAGCATTACCAATGATATATATGTAAAAAAAAATCTATTGAAGTATCCTTTGAATCTTTAAAAAGTGACTATTTATACAACCCAATTACAAATGGCAGCTTTTCGTGGTGAGCTTATGTATTGCACAGCATGGGGTGAATTTTAGAGGCACGATAAAATCCATGCAGTGGAAACTGGGTAGAAATGGTGGGGAGAGTTTTCTGCATGACTTTTCTCTGTATTTGCAAGAAAAGGCATTTGCCTGGACTGAAAAACAGGGATAACAGAGACTGGATTTTTTGGTTTTTTTTAAAAAGGGGGTGGGTGCATTTACAGCACCAGCTGTGCTTTGATATATTATGACAGATGGGGGAAAAAAGGAAGGCCGGTAACCTTAATTAGACAACTGGCACAGTTCGCTTCCGAGATGAGGCTACTTTGGTTTAGTGGTGAAGGCACCAGGCTAGAAACCGGGAGATTGGGAGTTCCAGTCCTGCCCTAAGAGACAAAGGTCAGTTTAGTGATTTGGGGCCAATCACCAGGAGACAGTGAATTCTAATCCTGCGTTAGGTATGAAAGCTGGCTTAATGACTTTGGGCCAATTGTGAGGAGACTATGAGTTCTAGTCCCACCTTAGGAGTGAAAGACAGCTAGGTTACTTTGGACCAATTGTGAGGAGACTATGAGTTCTAGTCCCGCCTTAGGAGTGAAAGCCAGGTGAGTGATTTGGGGCCAATCACCAGGAGACAGTGAATTCTAATCCCGCCTTAGGAGTGAAAGCTGGCAGAGTGATTTTGGGCCAATTGTGAAGAGACTATGAATTCTAGTCCTGCCTTAGGAGTGAAAGCCAGCTGGGTGACTTTGAGTCAATCACTAGGAGGCATAAAAGTCAGCTGGTGTGGGCCAGTCACTCTCTCTCTCTCTGCTTCACCCACTGCATTGGGTTTTGTTGTGGGGGAAGAAGTCTGTCAATGTGCATTGTGGGGAATTAAAATGGAGGCTTGTCATTATAATTGTCCATGAACTTCTGTGATGAAACAATGTCAACATTCTTGTCATGGCAGTTGTCCATTCCTAGCTGTCCCACCCCACCCCGAGGCCTCGGCCATTGTCTTTTTAGAAGCCACGTGTACAACACCTGGAATACATGTACAGATATCATGTTAGCCAAGTGGCAAATTCCAGCAGTGTCCTTTTCAAAGAGATAGAGTTTACATGAGCAAAGATAGCATTTGCAGAAGATAAACATTCCCCATCTGAATTAATCTTGAAGTAGGAACATAAATGTTTAAAGAGTGGTGCTTTCTCCCTCAACAAACTGTACCAAAGGCAAAAGCTTATGTACAAATCTGTATAAAAAGAGATAAGAAGGAGAAGATGGTTTTTCTTATATAAATATAACACGAACCTGTCATCTTTGGAGTTAAGTGCCTACATTTTACACAATCCCATCTTTGTTTCATAATTTTAATTAAACATAAATTTAATTTAACGTGTCTGTGTTTGTGTGTGAATGGTTTTTGCTTTATCTGATATGTTAAGGAAAACTAAACAATATACGTTTATCCTTTGCTAAACGAAGTAGCCTTCCTGCCTGCCTGCCTGCCTGCCTGCCTGCCTGCCTGCCTGCCTGCCTTCCTCCCATCCATCCATCCATCCATCCATCCATCCATCTTGTGACTTTATTCAATCAAAGGGACACAGAGCATGTCAAATCTTGTAGGATAAGCAGAATGGAGACAAGAAATCCAACTAAACCCAACTTTATACTATTGTTCTGACCTAGGCTTTCTGAGATGGTAAAAAGCACCTGATTAGTCCCAAAAACCCTCTTTTTTATTTCAACGGCTGTGAATTATGCTCATTCAGAGCCCGTAATGAGTCATAAAGAGTTGGTAAAGAGTCTGACAGAAGTCTGCGGGATAAGGCTGATAAGCACCCACCTTTATCTCCCTTGACACGCTGCCAAAGATCTACTTGGCAATTAGCTTTGCAAGGCCACAAGGAGCACAGAGTCAAAATGGAGCTTCGGAATTTAAACCGACCAGAACGAACAAAGTTGCTTCCTCCAAAGGCTCATGTGCCTTTGCTCCTCCTTTATGCCTTATGGGAGGGGCCAATCATCTCCAAGCCCTTACTCCTGAGTCGTCCCTTTTGTCTTAACTGTTCTTGCCTTCTGGCAGCTCGGACCACAACAACTATAAAGAACATTGTGGCTGAAGACCAGCATCTTAAATTGCACCTAAAAACCAGTGGGTAGCCATTGAAGTTTACACAATGATGGTGTTACATGGGCATACCATTGGCGCACCACTTACATTTGTGTGAAGTCTCTCTAAGTCATGCTTGCCAATTATTCTTTGAGCGGGGACAACATTCTAAAAGTACACCCAAATTGCACACAGATTCTGCCTGGGCCAGCGCAAAATCATCCAGAATCCCTAGAGCTTGCTGTTCCTAAAACCCATAGCCACCTAGTTTTGCTAAGATTCACTCTAAACTTACTGATCCACAACCTCTACTACCTTCCAGAAACTGAGGAAGAACATGGACAAAAAAGAACTTCCACAGCATTGGTGGGAGGTCAAGATATACAATTAAAACATTATGAGTGTCATGATGGTACATGATCCAATGCCATCAGATTTATTATTTATTTATTTATTTATTTATTTATTTATTTATTTATTTATTTATTTATTTATTCAATTTCTATACCGCCCTTCTCCCGAAGGACTCAGGGTGGTTTAAAGCCAGATAAAAAGCAGGGTTACAAAAATTAAGAAATATTTAAAATCTATATTCAATTAAAGGCCGAAGTAAATAAAAAGCAGTAAAACCATAATAGAAACCCAGCTTTAAAATACGTTAGGCCAGCCCTGCATGATAAAACAAGAAAGTTTTCAGCTCGCGTCGAAAGGTCTGGAGGTCGGGGAGTTCACGTATCCCTGGAGGCAGCTCATTCCAGAGGGCAGGAGCCCCCACAGAAAAGGCCCTCCCCCTGGGCGTCGCCAGTCGGCATTGTTTGACTGACGGTACCCTGAGGAGGCCCTCCTTATGGGAGCGCACAGGTCATTGGGAGGCTATTGGTGGCAGCAGGCGGTCCCATAGATGATCTACTTGAGTAGTTTCATACAGATATTAACTAGAAGATGAAGAGGGTAGTGGCTGTTAGACTTCAGAAATCAAAGGATTAGGAATGGACTTGTCCCCCTACAGAAACACAACCGGGAACCAACCTGGAAGGAAGGAAGGAAGGAAGGAAGGAAGGAAGGAAGGAAGGAAGGAAGGAAGGAAGGAAGGAAGGAAGGAAGGAAGACCGTCCTACCCCCACATCCCCTATCTAATTCCCTGATCAAAAGGATCAAATTAGGATCAAAAGCCACTGACAGCTCAAGGAGGACAATAATTTATTAAATTTATAAGCTGCCCTTCTCACCGTCCAAAGTGACTCTGGGCATCTTACAACAATAAATGTACCACCACCCTTCTGATCCCTGCAGACACTATCTACAAATTCGATCAGTGCTGTGACAGACCTATACATCTTCTTTTAACGACCCCATAATCCCATGCAGGGTGGAGTCTGGGCAACTGAAGAGAGCTAGCAGAGTGTTTTAATGGCCGGATGCCCTTCCTGTTGCCAATGCAGAGTTTTGTTCAGCAGCTGTATTCTCAGTGTACCCAGAGAGAGAAATATCTGCCTCTACCTCGGATCGAACTCATAGCCTCCTGATTGTGAGGCGAGAGCTCCATCTCTAAGCCACTGCACCACTCCCTGTTTAGGACCTGTACTCAGGTCTGAAATTCAGTTGAAAAGGGTCCAGAAAACAGACGGGATTAGAAAACATCATTGAAAATAAACCCCCAATAAGATTTCACACCCGTTTTGCTTTTCATTCCCTCCCACATAGAGTTCATCTCCAAGCAAGAAAATAATATGGCCTGCTGTGCTTGGCTCTAACTTTTTGGGGATCGCTTGATCCATTAAACTACATCTGGAAAACTTGGGAAAAGCAAATCCTTACCGAAGTCTCCTAAAGATTAATACATTTCAGCCCTGAAGGTAATTGAAGATTTGAGCCACTTCCTTCCTTCATGTGAAATTTATGAGCCAGGAGATTTGACCAAATCTTCAGATGTATTTTGGGGAATGGAAGAACAGCCTGTCTATGATATTAATACTTGGTATGAATATTGGGAGACACTGAGTAACAAATGCCTAGTGCTGATTGCCCAGAAACTTTGGTTTCAGAAGATACATGCTCTTCCTGCTTGCTTTTCATATTTTCACTCTGTCAGAGGCCTTGGTTGCCACTCTTCCAAACTAGCTACCAAAGTGATAATTAAGATTTAATTAACTGCACTATGAGCAATCATATTAAGTAAATTAATTAAATTGAAATTGAATTTCCATGTAAATGCAAATTGCATTACGTTTAGTTTTTGTCCTGGCCCATTCTATGTTTTAGGGAGTATAGCTCCTGGTATAAACCACAAAGACCAAAAGCAGATCTGCCCAATAGCATATCAAGCTATCTCAAATGCCTCTATGTTCTGCCCGTAAAGGACCCAAATCAGTGATGGGTTGCTACCGGTTCGCCCCGGATCAGGCGAACCAGTAGCAGCAGTGGCGGGAGACTCTGCCCACTCGTCAGGATGTTTCTGTGCATGTGCGTGCGCATGAGCGAACCGGTAGCAAACTAAATTGAAACCCACTACTGGTCCACATGCTGTGATGATGAGTTTGACCAATTGCCCTGCTTATGTGAGTTGTGATGTTGCTGGTTTTCAAAATAAACGAAAGTACTTAAATTAGAGGGGAGGGAGAGTTTAGGAAGAATGAATTTGTTCAGCTTGCAAATTGTTTTGAACTGTTCTGATCCGGCTTAGAACTCAGATTCTGAATCTGAATCTGGAGAAGATGCTCCAGATGAGACATCAAGCCAAGAATCACATGAAGTTGATCAAGCTACTTGGACAGCAGCAGCAATTAGATGCGGATGAAGTAGGGCATCCCAATCCCAACACCTGGTGAGTAGAGAGGATTGCAGAGCACATATCAGGGGTGAAATGCTACCGGTTCGTACTAGTTCGGGTGAACCTCTGGACTGACCAACAACCTTGACCCAGCTCTCAGAATTTTGGACTGGTTTTGGAGTATTCTTCTGCACACTCCTATTTAAAAGCCAATATTTCAAACAACCTTCTGAGACTCTTTTTGATTTGCATTCCTTTGCTATCCCTTTGACCTTGAATAAACTGTGAACTACCATAATACCATAAGTATGATTCAGAACCAGAAGTAGCACATGAATTATCTTCTTTAATAAGCATCAATAGGTGCAGCCTTTAGTTAATTTTCTGTTCTCAAAAAAGCTAAGCAGTTGGAATTCGGATGGGAGAATCCCAAGAAATAGCAAAGTTGTAGATTATACTGAAAAATACCCCAGAAAAAAACCAACTGAACAATTTTTACATTGCTGCTAATATAAATTTGTGAATACAGTAATACAGTTACAAAATAACTGAAAGTTGAACTTAATTCATGTTGTACTTTGGTGTGTTTTTTTTCTTTTCACCCTTAAGTTAAAATAATGAAATCCCAACGCACTCTGAGCCTCATACATCTTGGTGCTGTTGGTTTTTTTCTTTGTAGTAAGGCTTTCTATTTATTTTATTTTTCACAGTTTTGAACCGCCATCTCCCTCCAGCCACCTGAAGAACACCTCCTACAAGGACATTTAAGGGGTACAAAGGGAGGGGGGAGAAAAGGAGATATTCTAAGAGCAATCATGTTAAGTTTAAAGACAATGAAGGGCAATTGTGAAAGGTTTTCTAGAATTCTTGAGATAAGTGTTGTGGGGTTTTTTTTTCCCCCATCTTCTGAAAATCAGAAGCACAGTATGAGTGACACCTGACCTCTCTCTGTGAGGAGTTTCTCTAAATTGTTCCTCACCTAACATCCTGCCGTGAGTACAAATTGCTTCCAGGTATCCGGCATGCAAGTTGTTACAAACCAGAAATAGGTTGCCTCTATTTTGGTGTGATGCTGCCCGCAGTCGGTAAAAACACAAATCTAAAATAGCAATTCTTTGAGGTAGCTATTGTCCTCCTCTTTTCAAGTCTTAAGTGGTAAATTTTGCTTTGTACAATTAGCCAGCAAGCCACTCTTCCTTCCGCTCCCTGTGAAGGTTTCCTTGTCATTTCTCTTGTGAAAATTCATCCTGGACAGGCCGCGGATTAAAAATGGTGTCAGCTTTAAAGGCCGTACCGCGGTTTGCTTTGAATGTGCATCACATACAAGTCCAAACCCAAAACTATTTCAAAGGTAAGCTTCCTCAAAAGAGGAAGGAGGAAAAAAGCAGACGTCTAAGAATGACTATTATGGATCAGAACAGCTGGTCTATCGCTTGGTACTCTTATTATGTACTCTTCGGAGTATAAGATGCACTCGCCCCCCCCCAAAAAGAGGGTGAAATGTTGGTGTGCCTTATACAATGAATAAAGCCATTTTTGGCCTCCTGAAACCCCATCCTGCACATCCTGTTTTTGCCAAAAGCAGGCTTCCTTTTTGCAAAAACAGGATGCGCAGAGGGTTTGGGATGCCTGCAGAGTGTTCCTGGGGGCTGGGGAGGGCAAAAACAGGATGTGGGGGGGGGGGGTTTGGGAGGCCAAAAATGGGGCATACAGAGGGTTTGGGAGGCCTGCAGAGTGCTCCTTGGGGCCGAGAAGGGCAAAAACCAGACATGCGGAAGTCAAAAACTAACTTTTTTTCTTGTTTTTCTCTTTGAAATCTTGGTGCATCTTATACTCCAGTAGGGACATAGTGGCTCAATGGCTAAGTTTGTGGACTTGTCGATTGAAAGGTCAGCAGTTCAGAGGTTCAAATCCCTAGTGCCACGTTATGGGGTGAGCTCCCGTTACTTGTCCCAGCTTCTGCCAACCTAGCAGTTCGAAAGCACATAAAAAATGCAAGTAGAAAAATAGGGACCACCTTTGGTTGGAAGGTAACAGTGTTCCGTGCACCTTTGGCATTGAGTCATGCCGGAAACATGACCACGGAGACGTCTTCGGACAGCTCTGGCTCTTCGGCTTTGAAACGGAGATGAGCACCGCCCCTTTTTAAAAAAACGTACTTATTTTTCTTTTATTGCCAAAGATAAAATACAAAGGTTACTTTTTAAAAAATTATCATCGTAACTGTGAATGGCCGCTGTCTGAGGAAGTCACCTAATGAGGACAACCTGTATAAGATTCACCATCATGTGTAGTTTGGAATAAACATTTTTGTTTTTAGCTGAATTCCAGTACGTTTAGCAAAGCGCATCTTGTTCAGCTTCCTCAGCTCAATGAACTCTCATAAAGAGCATGACAAAAAGAAAAAAGAAAGAAAACAGGAACTCTTTGTACAAAAGAATGCACAAAAATCATACAGTACATCAAATATGAAAAAATTGGTTAAAACCCCCTTTATATTCGCACAGGGTAAAAACAGGTATCAGCATGGATCTATTTTCTCTGGTTCTTTCAGAAGTGGGTCCTTAGTTATGCTTTCCTTTTATTTCTTTAATATATACTATTATGGTTTTTAAAATAGTGACAATAAGAAATGGGGGGGGGAGAACAAAACACAAAAATAATAACGCATACATCATCAAGGAAAGAAGACAAAAAGTGCATTTAAAAAAAACAAGTAAAATACCAAAAAGAAAAAAGTATATCATTTTAACAGTGACTAGATACATTTTATTAATATTTCGCTAATGCAATTATTCAAGTACATGTACATTTCTAATGCATTTCTAGAACTCTCGTTTTAACCTATTTTATTTTCTATAAATGAGTTCTGTATTTCATTATATTTATCAATGCAAAATCACATCTATAAGCAATCCGCTCATAGGTCTATGGGGATTCTCAGTCAACCAAGTGATGTTTGTCCCAAAGGTACTTTTTCAAGAGGCAACAGGACTTTCTTTGTTTTTCCTTGAAGACATTTTGCTTCTCATCCAAGAAGCTTCTTCAGTTCCCTAGCATTCAGTCAGGGCACAGATAAACTTCCAAATGGCATCAATGATTCTCAGAAAGAGTGCTAACGATCAGAGGACTGCAAGGAATATAAATCCTTCCATTCTCCACCATTCAGTCAGAACTAAAGATGCTTCTTGGATGAGAAGTGAAATGTCTTCAAGGAAAAACCTTGAAAAAGCATCTTTGGGACTATCTGCTTATTGGTGGCAAGTGCAATTAGTCTCCTCAATCCATTGAAGGGGCCATCTTTCCATTGTTGCGATATCAGTCTTCGGGCCATAGTAAGGGAGAATCCATTTTATGTGATCTGGTTGTCAAATTCCAAGGACTGAGTATGTCATTCAAAAGAATGTTATTGTCTGAAAATTTGAAAACCTTATTGCACAACCATCTTTTGATTTTTATTTAGCACAATGATAGAGGCAATTTGGTCTAGTGATTGAGGTGCTGGCTTAGGAGCCAGGAGACGGTGAGTTCTAGTCCCGTCTTAAACATTCTAGTCAGCTGAGTGACTTTGAGCCAATCATCAGGAGATAGTGAATTCTAGTCCCGCCTTCGGCATGAAAGCCAACTGGGTGATTTTGGGCCAATCACTAGGAGCTAGTGAGTTCTAGTACTGCCTTCGGCACGAAAGCCAACTAAGTGATTTTGGGCCAGTCACTAGGAGACAGTGAGTTCTAGTCTTGACTTAGATATAAAAGCTAGTATGGTGATTTTGGGCCAGTCATTTACTCACACCTCAACCCACCTGACAGGGATGTTGTTGTGAGGGAAAATAGGAGGACAGAATATTAGGTATGTTCACTCCTTTGAGTTATTTATAAACCAATAATAAAGGTGGGATAAATGTTCAATAAATATATATTTATACAGTCCGTTACTTTCTCCCAAAACTTGGTGAGCAAATGCGTGTTTCAAAGAAATATTATCCTTAGTCCTTCTCCAGTAACATGTTGTCTCAAACCAGGGGTGTCAAACTCAAGGCCTGGGGGCCGGATCGGGCCTGCGGGGTGCTTAGATCTGGCCCATAGGGCCTGCCATGGAAACAGCAAAGGATCAGCCCACACATGGCCTTTCCGAGCTCCGTTTTTGCTGGCAGAGGGTTGCAGGAAGCCGCTGCAGTCGAAAACAGCGCTCTGGAGCCTGTTTTCGCTGGCAGAGCGCTCAGGCCACCACAGGCGCCCACCAACACAAGTGGCATTGAGCTAGCCACACCCACCCTGCCCACTCCCCCTCTACACACACACCCCCAAGGTCAAACACAACCTTGATGTGGCCCTCATTGAAATTGAGTTTGACACCCCTGTCCCAGGCAATCCATTTCTACCGAGATGTAATGGAGACCAACACATTTTAAACCTTATTTTTTTGTTGTTGTTGTTGCTTAAGTGATTGTTGAAGGTGCAATGGACACAGCTGGGTCATATTTTTCTAACCGGCAAAGAGGAAAGAAGGAGATTATCTTGCTCTCCGCTTCAAGCTGCTTGCCCAGCGCCTGTGGGATACCCCAGTGAGACCGATGCGAATTTCTGCCGTCCCTTTTCTTTACACAAATGGACCATACCCTTAAAAAGAAGACACGCAGTGACATTAGCTAATCAATACAGGGAGCTGCAGAGCGAAGGCAGAGCCATCTGGAAAGATTATAGCATCAGGCAAACCACGAGCAGGTACATGATTGGCAAAAAAGAAGAGAGGTGGGGGGGGAAAAACACTCATCTGGGTCTTCAGACAAGCTGACAGATTGGTTTTGAATCCTGCTAATTGTCTGGTCCAGCATGAGAGCTCAGGTGCCACCCTGGGAGAAGTAAGGCAACGCCGTCTCCTTTTAGATCTGAGAAAGAAAATTCGAATGGTTGGTTGGTTTATTTATTTAAAAATCAGCACCCACCCACCTTCCTAGAGAATGAAACATTCTGAGGGATATTAAACAGGCAGGATATTATACTTCCCCTAGGAAAGGAGAAATGGAGGGGGGGGAATTTAAGGGAGGCAGAAACCAGCCCCAGTTTCCCTGCCCCCAAGCAGAAACTGAGGAGGGCAGCTTTTAGAAATGCAGATTTGGTAATCCATTCAGAAAGACTGGGTCGGACCGAAACTCCAGATAAGCAACAAGTCAAAGGTGGACAAGATTAACTTAGACAAACACCTACTGTAGGATTTGCATTTCCCCTTTTGCCTATAGAGCCAGCCATGACCCCTACGTGACCCCATAAGGATCCAGAAGGTATAAAACCCACCCACTCTCAACTCCATTTTGTCAGCTGTCCCAGAACTGCACACTTGAGCGTCTGTTGGTTCTGTTCAATAATAAACAGAAGCTTTCTTTCCAATCAGCCCCCATTTTATTCCCTACTTGGAACTGGACCTGGATTTTTCTTCCAACAGAATCTATAGAGTTCATGCAATCATTGATGTACAACACTAATAAATCACATTACAGGTAGCAATAGCCATAGCCCTTAGACTTATACACCACTTCACAGTGCTTTACAGCCCTCTCTAAGCAGTTTACAGAGTCAACCTCTTGGCCCCATCAATCTGGGTCCTCATTTTACTGACCTTGGAAGGAGGGAAGGCTGAGCCAGCCTTGAGCCTGTCAGGATCAAACTCCTGGCAATGGGCAGAGTCAGTCTGCATTCTAACCACTGGGAAGGAAGGAAGGAAGGAAGGAAGGGAGGGAGGGAGGGAGGGAGGAAGGAAGGAAGGAAGGAAGGAAGGAAGGAAGGAAGGAAGGAAGGAAGGAAGGAAGGAAGGAAGGAAGGAAGGAAGGAAGGAAGGAAGGCTTGAGTTTAACTTTCTGGTGTGACACTCAACCATTGATGTAGAAATGTAACAAAGCTTTGGAGTCTCTGCTACTCACAAGTTTCCTGCACAAACACTTAGACAAGTAGAAGATGGATGCATTTTTATTCTAAAAAAAGCTATTAGGTGCTTTGGACTTAAGAGCACAGGATTGTGTGTGTGTGTGTGTGTATGTGTGTGTGCGTGTGCACGCCAGTAAAATGTGGAAGATGAAGGCAAAACTCAGAAGCTGCTGGCTGGACGAATTTGCATTTTAATAGCTTTCCAGGTCTCAGTATCATTTACTTTTAGAAAACATAGGTTTACTAGCCCAATTTGAGGGAAGATTTAAGAGTCTGGGTGTGTAGAACAAGTTAGACAAGGCTAAAATGGAGCGGGGATCTTTCTCAGCCAGCGCACTGCAGCATCCCGAATATTATTTCACATTGTGCAAACTAGATCATCATCTTAAATTGCTATTTACTTCAATCGATTACGATTTTAGGGTTTAGTATGTAGAGTGAACCCAGGGGTAGGGATTCTGCTGGTTCAGACCGGTTTGAGCGTACCGGTAGCTCCGAAAATCAGCTGAGAGTGAACCAGTTCATTCTGATGATCAGCTGGGCCTGCCCGCCTGCTATACCTATCTTGTGCTATACCTTTCCTTTGTTTGAAGCCCAGCTGATTGGCGCGGCAGCGCGGATTGCCGCCCCTCAGCTGTTTTATTCACTGGAGCTGCAGTAGAAGATACTGTTTTCAAATGTACTGCGTGCATGTGGATCTCCCGTTTGGCATATGTGCAAGTGAAGCGCGTGCGAAGCGAATCGGTTGAATCCCACCACTCAGTGAAGCCAACCTCAGTGTTTCTTCGACAAGAGTATTGTTGTGCCTCGTCCTCCCTCCTCTCCTCAGCCGGGCCCCTCCCATCTACACTCGGGCCTGTTATCAGACTCCGAGTCTGATAATGAAGATGAATGGCCTGTCATGCCTCCCAGCCCCCAGCCCTGGCCCCATGCCTGAACAGGATGTCAGGAATGAACAAACAAACCTCACTCCTACAGCATGTGAGCAGGGAGCCAGCCACGTGCTGGGATTACTGACAGCAGATCCAGCTGAAGAGAATTCACAGTGAGAGGATCCTCGCTTCCGGAGATCTGAGAGGCGACGCCAGCAGAAGGAAGGGAGGGGCAGGCCTGGATAAATGCTGAGTCATGGAGCCACACCCCACAGCCTATATAAAGGACCTGCTTGTGGCATTCCAACCTTGAGTCAAGCAAAGTCTCATCTAGTTTGCTGCTATCGGACTTTATCGCTGAAGTCACAACTTGGACTCCTGCCTGCCCTGATAAACCTCGGAGGAATTTGACCAGCTGCAGCGGCTTCGTTACCACGTTTGATATGGACTTCCTAGACCCGGTCGTCGGCGGGGGAGTGGGATACGACATCTATCTTCAGATTCCTTTTCTCTCTTTCAGATCCTCATTTATTTATTTATTTCTCTGGCCCGCGGAGAAAAACCCACCTCTCAGAAGAAAAAAGTAGAACCTCCTCTTCCCCTTTGTGCGGAAAAGTTGAGAGATACATATCAGCCCGATTCAGTAAATAATTCAACATATGACCTTGATGCTTATTGATTCCTCAAGCTGTTTATCTTTCTGGTGTGCTCCCCGGCAAAAACAATTATCACTTAATTATAAAATGGTCTGGCTTGAGGGAGCCTTCCAATTGGCTGGCAAACACACTGAAGGGATGAGATAATCTATGGAAACTAAACAGCCCCGACAGAAAACGCTGTTTAATATTCCAAACCACAAACTTCATTCTAATTTTTTTTTTCCCTGACACATTTTTCCCCCCCCCTTCATTCCTCATTTCAAAAATCACTTAAGGATATTTAGCCAATCACAGCCACGGCTGGCTGGCTGAGAATTCTTACCTTACACTATGAATTTAGCTGGATAACAACAGGCTACACAAGATAAATCCAATTTTTTTAGAGGTAGTCCTTAACTTACGACCACAACAGAATCCAAAATTCCTGTCGCTAAGTGGAAAATTTGCTAATTTTGAGTTTTGGCCCATCGTATGACTTTAGCACACTAAAAAGCTGAGACATCACCCTGCCAACAAAAGTGCGTATAGTCAAGACTATGGTTTTCCCAGTTGCAATGTATGGCTGTGAAAGTTGGACCATAAGGAAGGCTGAGCCCCAAAGAATTGAGGCCTTTGAACTCTGATGCTGGAGAAGACTCCTGAGAGTCCCTTGGACTGCAAGGTGATCAAACCGGTCAGTCCTAGAGGAGATCAACCCTGACTGCTCTTTAGAAGGCCAGATCCTGAAGATGAAACTCAAATACTTTGGCCACCTAATGAGAAAGGAAGGACTCCCTCGAGAAGAGCCTAATTCTGGGAACAATTGAGGGCAAAAGAAGAAAGGGATGACAGAGAATGAGGTGGCTGGATGGAGTCACTGAAGCAGTCAGCATGAGCTTCAATGGACTCCAGAGGATGGTAGAGGACAGGAAGGCCTGGAGGAACGTTGTCCAGGGGGTCATGATGGGTCACAACTAGCAACATCAACAATGACTTTTCTTGCCACGTTTGTTAGGAGAATCAGTGCAGTTGTTAAATTAGTGACACCATTGTTAAGTGAATCTCTCTTTCCCATTGACTTTGCTTGTCAGAAGGTCGCAAAAGGGGATCACATGGCCCCCGGACACTGCAACCGTCATAAATATGAGCTAAATTGTCAAGCATCTGAATGTAAATCACGTGACCAGATGGATGCTGCAACAGTCATAAGGGTGAAAAATGGTCATAAGTTTCTTTTTTTCAGTGCTGGTATAACTTCAAACACTCACTAAACAAACTGTTGTAAGACAAGGACTACCTGTGCATCTTGAGTCTCTCTAATATAGTTCTCCCCAATGGAACAGTCTATCCATACCTCTTTGCTTTAACTTTAAAATGTGATATAAATAGGAAGGTGATGGAGAAAAGCTGGGAGGACTCCAGATTAGTTCATTCTCTGACGTGGAAGCTCCCTGGGGATCTTTGGGCTAGTCATGTGTCAGGCAGGGGTGGGATTCTACTGGTTTGCACCAGTTCGGGAGAACCGGGTGTTAATTTTAATCTGGTTGCCTGAACTGGTTGTTCCAAGGACTGGCTGACTCCGCCCACCCCCTCCCCTCCCCTCTCAGGAGTGACAAGACTGACACCCACTATGAAGATGTAGCATGACCACGAACACGAAGCCAAACAACAGCAATGCAACTCACCAGCTCAAATCCCCCTGCAACTCAGACTAATCTGGAGGGGTGTCCTGTTTGGGTGAGAGCTTGCCAGGTAAGTGCAGGGGGCACGTGGAGGCACTGGGAGGGTGAAAAATGGGCCTACCAGAAGTCCAGAAACAGGCCTGTTTCCAGCCTCTGGAGCATCTCCGGTGGCCAGGGGTGGCCATTTTCACCCTCCTGGAGGCTCCAGGAAAGCCTCTGGAGCCTGTGGAGGGTGAAAAACAGGCCTACTGGAAGTTCCAGAAGTCTAGAAATGGGCCCATTTCTGTCCTCTGGAGCAGGGGTCCCCAAATTTCCGGACTTCAGGGACCACTAAATTCATAATTTTAAATCCCGTGGACCACTAATATGATCTGCCTAAAGACCGGCTGGGTGGGCGGTGGCTAGGTGTGCATGGCCAACTTGATGTCACTCACATCGAGGGGTGCCTCGCTGGCCTTTACTTGCCCCTCCCCTCCCAGCCACTCCTCACCTGCCCACCCGGGCTCTTTAGGGTCCCAACAGAAAGCAGTTGTTGGAGCTAAGCAGCCACCACAAGAAAGAGTTGCCAAAACAGCTGGCTCAGTTCAGATTGGATCTGACTGAGAAGGAGGCTCAGCAGAAGCACCTCACTGAGGACTAGGAGCATAGGCTTTCCAAGCAGAGGGAAGACCTGCAGGAGGGCAAAGCCAGGTACTGGCACTGGAGGCTCAGCAGGCTGAGATGGTCAGCCAGTTCCAAGCCATGAGGCAGTCCCACTGGAACAAGGCCCTCCAGTTCTTTGCCACCAGTGGCACTTCCCTCCAGCCTTCGCCCAAAGCCCTGCACCAGGAGGCTGAAGCATACCCCAAGTTGGAATTTCTGCCCCCTCCGACTCGCATAAGAAGACCCCAAAGGGGTCAACACAAATGTTCATTGCACACATCCGTCCCAGGGGCCATAGTTTGAGGACTCCTGATTTAGTGCAATATAAAAAATGCAAAAAAAAATTTCTGCGAACCACCAAAATTTTCTCGCGGACCACCAGTGGTCCGCAGACCACCAGTTGGTGACCGCTGCTCTGGAGGGCACGTGATGTGAACCGGTTGTTACAAACGGTGAATCCCACCACCCGTGTCAGGAGATCAGGTGAACAGCGTAGAGCAATAATTCAATGCAGGTTTTGGGAGGTGTGGAGACTGCTCCTGCCTCCCAGCCTTTCTGACTTTAATTCTGAATTTTGATCATGTCACCGTGAGGATGCCTTGATGTAAACCTTTTAAGTCATGTATTTCCCCAGTGAATTTAATTTGTGATGTTTACTGTTTGCTTACGATCGTTTTCAAGATTAGAGTAGGATCTCTAGAGGCGATGGAAATATTTTCCAGAAAAGTCCTTTAGGGGTAAATCTATTTAAAAGCTTTATGAATATATATATATTTTTTTTAGAGGGCTACTGAAGTTTGGGTATTATTTTGTTCCTTGTTATTATTTCTCTCACTGTCCCTTTGAAGAAACAGCTATTGAAAATATTACAGCAGATTGCTAAAATCACTGAGGGCAAATAAAAAAATATGGTTTTGACCTCAGAGGGATGATTCTCAGCAATCTGGGATTAGGCAAAAACCCACGGTTGGTTTTGAAACAAAAAAAAAAAGGTTTCTTAAGCCAGCGTTTTGTAGGATGCTGGGGCTTTTGTAGCTGGTTATAAATCATCGTTCAAATAAGTATCTCGCTTTCAATGGGAATGAAAATATTTGCAAACAACTCCTTACGATTTGACTGTATTTTGATGCAGAAGATCCATCCGAGGCATGATGGGTTGCCTCCGATTCGGATCGGTTCTTGCGAACTGGTAGTAAAACTGGGAGGAGGCTCCGCCCATCATCAGGAAGCTTCTGCACATGTGCGTGTGCACAATTCTGCTGCGAACTGGTAGTAAAGATAAGTAGAACCCACCAGTGATCCAAGGTGGTGGTCTATGGTAACTCTCAGTCATCCAGATCAGGGGTCTCCAACCTTGGTCCCTTTAAGCTCTGCTGGCTGAGGGACTCCGGGAGTTGAAGTGCACAAGTCTTAAAGGGACCAAGGTTGGAGACCCCTGAGCCAGATCATGGTTGTTCCAAAGATGTTGTCTTTCAAAAAGGCAACTGGACTTCCTTGTTTTCCTTGAAGATGTTTCGCTTCTCATCCAAGAAGCTCCAGTTCTGACGGAATGGTGGAGAATGGAAGGAGTTATATTCTTTGCAGTCCTCTGGTCATTAGCACTCTTTCTGAGAATCATTGAGGCCATTTGGAAGTTTATCTGTGCCCTGACAGATAGACCTCTAAGTGGCCTCAGTGACTCTCGGAAAGAGTACTAATGGCCAGAGGACTGCAAGGGACACAAATCCTTGCATTCTCCACCATTCAGTCAGAACTGAAGAAGCTTCTTGGATGAAAAACAAAACGTCTTCGAGGAAAACAAGAAAGTCCAGCTGCCTTTTGAAAGAAAGCACCTTCGGGACATCCAAGAAAGATTTCAAATCATCGGTATCTGCCGTGCAAACGTATTGTATATTTCTGACCACCGATCAGATTCTTTGGTCTCCAAGGAGCCCCCTGTGTCAAGCTTCCAGGTAATATGTCCCCAGAATGAATAATCCAAGGCAACCATATTCTCCCTCCTCCAGCAGCCCAGTTGGTTTGGGTCTTGAGACGGGTGTCCACCTGGCGTGCGATGTCCTCTACCACAGCTGTCACTTGCATGCCCCAGTACAAATGCGAATGGGAAAAGGTAGTAGACACCATCATCCCCCCTACCCAAACAGCCATCAAAGTGACCACCAGGTGACAATGCCGCGACCAGCAAGACCAACCTGTAAGTGATCTAACCATGAAACTCAAAACCAAACTGCTAGTAGACCACTGATTCCTAGACAACCAACACATCTTAACAAAAAGAGATGACCTAGCATGGAAGGGGATGTCCCAGAATCCCTATGCACCAGGGGTGAAATCTACTTACCTTCCTTACAGGCTCAGAAGTGCAAGCGCCCCATGTGCTCGCATTGCTCATGGGTGCGTGCACATCACATGTGCGCAGAGACCTTCTGCGCATGCGCAAAACCTTCTGCACATGCTCAGAAGGTAAAAAAACCCACATTACTTCCTGGTTAAAACCAGGAATTAATGACACCCGGGTGGGTGGGTGGAGCTTCACTCTACCATTGCTACCGGATCGCCGAACTACCTGCCACGATTGCTACTGGATCGCTACCGGATCGCACGATCCGGTCCGATCCGGGAGCATTTCACCCCTGCTACGCACCCTGATCCTCCAGAAGAGCCACAACGTTGGGCGGCTGTCTATTTGCTGGTGTGGAAGGGGCTGGGGATCCTTTGCTATCTTCAGCCTTCAGCTGCCCCCTTGCCACCAGATGGCCGGGCCCCACTTGTCCAGCCAGGAGAGTTCCAATACGAATGTGTCTGTCATTTGAAGGGCTATTACGAATCGAGTTGCTTCCCAGTGATTCTCTAGCTCTAGCTTCACTGGTTTGGCCAGGTGGGTGGCATAGGCTCCCCCCAATAGGGACCCATCAACCAGTTCGAACCTGATTGGGTAGGCCAGCCTGTTCGCTCTAGTAGTTTTCGAATTGACATTGGGTTTGGCAGTTTCTCACAGGGCCTTCCACAGAGCTTACACCAGGAGTGGGTTCTACTTACCTTTGCTACCGGTTCGCAATAGGGGTGCGTGCGTGTGCTTCTGTGCATACCCAGAAGCTTCCTGATGACGTCCGGGTCAGTGGGCAGTGCCTCCTGCCAGTTTTACTACTGGTTCTTGCGAACCGGTCCAAACTGGGGGCAACCCACCACTGGCTTACACCCTGTGCAAACAGTTTTTTATTTATTTATTTATTTTTTTTGCATTTATATCCCGCCCTTCTCCGAAGACTCAGGGCGGCTTACATTGTGTTAAGCAATAGTCTTCATCCATTTGTATATTATATACAAAGTCAACTTATTGCCCCCAACAATCTGGGTCCTCATTTTACCTACCTTATAAAGGATGGAAGGCTGAGTCAACCATGGGCCTGGTGGGACTCGAACCTGCAGTAATTGCAAGCAGCTGCTGTTAATAACAGACTGTCTTACCAGTCTGAGCCACCAGAGGCCCACCAGAGTTGAGGGAAGGAAGGGTGAAACAGCACCCGCACATATCAGCGGCCTTTCAATTTTGTCTAATTTGGAACGGATACTTCACCAAGGCTGCCTCGTCAAAGACATAGATAGATAACCTCATGGAAAGCTTTTGGGCATTTGAAAAATAAAACTCCAGAGATAACTCTTCTGTATCTGGAGGAGCTTCTTCATCATCAGTAGCCAAGCATTTGTAGAGCTGACAGTTTTACTTGATGCCTCTATAAATAAAATAGAGGCTGATTTTTTTGTTTTCAAACCTGGAAATCTCACAGAAGAGATTAGAGGTTGTTTCCTCTCCTGGCCTTCAAAGGCGCCTTTGCAAAGCAACCAGCAGCCGTTTGCTTTTCTATTCTGGGCACATATAAAGGAATTGTTAACACTCCTGGCCTCTTCCATCAGGCCTTGCTACTCGGAGCAGAGGGTAAAAAATATGTGCAGAGGGACAAGGAGTTTGCTGACATTTGAAGTGGGTGGAAGTAGTCTGGCACTCCTTCCTGGTCGAGCTATTCTTTACTTAAGCTTTGCCAAACATTGCTGATGGCTAAAGCGGGATTGGGAAGGAGAGACAATATTGTTTTTGACAATCACCCACTACGTCAGCGGTTCTCAACCTGTGGGTCGCAACCCCTTTGGGGGTCGAATGACGATTTGCCAGGGGTCGCCTAAGACCATCGGAAATATGGGAAGTATACTTGCGAGTCGAAGAATCGCGCTCCAATGGTTGGCTCCACAAGCCAGCTGCAGGCTCTTCAAATCGCTAGCCGAATTCGGCTTCAGGCGCGATGAATTAAAAAAGAGAGAAATCTTTGCTCTGATGTCTCCCTCTCAAGCCAGCTGCAATCACTCCCAATCGCTAGCCTAATCTGGCTTCAGGCACGATAAACTTAATAGGGGAGGAGTCTCCGCTTTAATGCCTCCGTCCTCCAGGCAATCGCAAGCAGTTCAGATCGCTAGCCAATACGGCTTCAGGCGTGATAAATTCAAAACAAAAATAATTTTACGGATGGGGTCGCCACATCGTGGGGAATTGTATTAAAGGGGTCGCAGCTCCATAAAGGTTGAGAACCACTGCACTACGTAGTTCTTTTGGAAGAGATTTGCACTCCTTAAAGTTGAAAGTGGAATTATACTGAGCAGCTTTAGAAGTCCACAGAATATAACAGAGCTGGAAGGGACCTTGGAGGTCTTCTCATCCAACTTCCTGCTCAAGCAGGAGACGCTATTCCAAGGGTGTCAAATTCTATTTCATTGAGGGCCACATCAGGGTTGTGTTTGACCTGGGGAAGGAGGAGTGTGGCCTGGGGGTGGGGCATGGCCAGATCGACGTCACTCATGTGGGAAGGGCACCTGTGGTAGCCAAGGGCCGTGCTGTGGCTCAGGCTGTAAGAAGGCTATTAAAACAGCTGCCTGCAATTACTGCAGGTTCTAGTCCCACCAGGCCCAAGGTTGACTCAGCCTTCTATCCTTTATAAGGTAGGTAAAATGAGGACCCAGATTGTTTGGGGGGCAATAAGTTGACTTTGTATATAAATATACAAATAGAATGAGACTATTGCCTTACACAATGTAAGCCTCCCTGAGTCTTCGGAGAAGGGCGGGGTATAAATGTAAAAAAAAAAAAAAGTGCTACGGTAGGACTTCCCTCTGACCCTCCCTCTCATTATAATCACTTCCTTCCTTCCTTCCTTCCTCCCTCCCTCCCTCCCCTCTTCCTTCTTCTTTCTTCTTCCTTCCTCTCTTTTCTTCTTTTTCCTTCCTTCCTCTCTTCCCATCTTCCCTTCTTTTTCTTTGTCTTTCCTCTTTCCTGGAATGAGTTACCTCTGGGGCTACGCCAACTCCCCAACCTCCGGACCTTTAAGCGCGAGCTTAAGACTCTTTTATTCCAACGTGCAGGGTTGGCTTAATTGTAATTTTAACAGGTTTTTTTTTTTATTAGGGTCTATTTTATGTTTTAATAGTTTTAAATTATGGGGCCAATTCTTGGAATCAGATTTTTAAATAATGTTCTTAATCGTTTCTCTTTGTAAAATTTTTACCTTGGCTGCAAACCGCCCTGAGTCTTCAGAGAAGGGCGGTATAAAAGTGTGATTGATAAATAAATAAATAAATAAATAAATAAATAAATAAATTTATTTATTTATTTATTTATTTATTTATTTATTTATTTATTTATTTATTTATTTATTTATTTATTTATTTATTTATTTATTTCCCTTTCTCCTTTCCTGGCTCTTCTTGCATGCTCAAATGCAAAAGGGGAAACATTTCTACTTTTGTTTTGTTTTCAGTTTGTTTTGCTAGCCAGTGAAAACATAGCCTCGGGGGTGGGGGGTTGTGGGGGCTGTGCACACACACCCTGATCTTCATTTTCACTGGCAGAGGCACTGTGGACTGGTCTTTTGCTGTTTCCAGGGCACCCAAACATCCCTCAGACCGGATGTGGCCCATGGATCTTGAGTATGACACCCCTGCTCTATATAGTTACAGACATGTGGCTGTCCAGTCTCTTCTTAAAAGCCTCCAGTGATGGAGCACCTACAACTTCTGGAGGCAAGTTGTTCCACTGGTTAATTGTCCCCACTTTCAGGAAATTTCTCCTTAGTTCTAGCTTGCTTCTCTCCTTGATTAGTTTCCATCCAATGTTTCTTGTCTTGCCTTCCGGTGCTTTGGAAAATAGGTTGACCCCCGTCTTTGTGGCAGCCCCTCAAATATTGGAACACTGTTAGCATGTTACCCCTAGTAGGTGACGAAGTTCTCCCTCTTTAGAATAGAATAGAATAGAATAGAATAGAATAGAATAGAATAGAATAGAATAGAATAGAATAGAACTGAATTGAATTTTTTATTGGCCAAGTGTGATTGGACACACAAGGAATTTGTCTTGGTGCATATGCTCTCAGTGTACATAAAAGAAAAGATACATTCATCAAGGTACAACATTTACAACACAATTGATGGTCAGTATATCAATATAAATCATAAGGATTGCCAGCAACAAGTTATAGTCGTACAGTCATAAATGGAAAGAGATTGGTGATGGGTCTCTTTCCTGTGCTTCCCATCCTACTGAAGCCGGTCCACTATTTAAACAGCCTTCACTGCCTACAATGAAGTGAAAATGGGGAGAAAGGTTACTTTATTTTTCACAGGAAGGTGTTTGATCTACAGGCCGTATAATTTTTACCCTGTGGATTAGGTTACACAGTACATCTGCTTGCTTTTACTCTATAAGGCATGTATTGTTTTTGCAGTTTTGGGGAACTTATTTTCCTTTCTCATTTACGTGACATTAATTTTCTGTTGGCTTGAACTGTTGTCGGTCCTACTGAGCTCTGTGTACACACTGGAAGGGTGGGATTGTCCACAGAGATAACCAACAAATGAGAATCGATCAGTTTTGAAGCAAAGCACTCAGAGCTAAGATTGGCCTAAAACCTGAATCCTCATCTTTCTCTATTCTATTCATCCTTTCCCCCCCTTTTTGTTGCAAAGGGTATCTATCTTTTTTTTAAAAAAAAGTAAGAGAGAGGGAGAGAGGAGAGAGAGAGATAGAAAGAGAGATAGAAAAGATAGACAGGGAGAGAGAGAGAGAGAAGATAGACAGACAGACAGACAGAGATAGAGATAGGTAGGTAGGTAGGTAGGTAGGTAGGTAGGTAGATAGATGATAGATAGATAGATAGATAGATAGATAGATAGATAGATAGATAGATAGATAGATAGATAGATAGATAGATAGATACAGAGAGAAAGAGAGACAGAGAGAGAGAGAGAAGAAAGACAGATAGAAAAGATAGGGAGACAGAGAGAGGGAGAGGGAGAGAGAGACAGAGACAGAGATAGAGATAGAGAGATAGAGAGATAAAAGATAGAGAGATAGAGAGATAGATGATAGATAGATGATAGATAGATAGATACAGAGAGAAAGAGAGAGAGAAGAAAGAGAGAGAGAAAAGATAGAGAGGGAGAGAGGGAGAGAGAAGATAGATAGACAGACAGAGATGGAGATCGATTGATCGATCAATCGATAGATAGATAGATAGATACAAAGAGAGAGAGAGAGAAGAGAGATAGAGATAGAAAACATAGAGAGAGAGGGAGAGAGGGGGGAGAGAGACAGAGAGAGAGAGAGACAGACAGACAGACAGACAGACAAATAGATAACCTTCCTGTGGCCTCTGCAGATTTTGCTCTCAGGTTAAATGTTACATTATTCAAAATGCACACCCTAAAGTGTTGTTTTCTTGCTGTTCTCCATTTTTGGTTCTGGATACATTAAGGTCAGAACTGTCTGCAGGAAGAAGAACCATAAAATCCTCTCTTTTAATTTTTGTCCTTTGGTGTAGGGTGGGTGGGGGAAAAAATATTGGAGACCCACATCCGCAGGATGTCCCTGCATATATATTTCTGTGTTATTACTGGTTATTTCAGGCTGCTTGTGAAATGAAAGGGCCAAAATGTTTGCTAACACAACTTCTCGCTGCTTGCCCTGATGACAGCAAACCCATCTCCAACCTATTATTTGCCAGGCAGGTACTTAGAAAGATTGTTTGCAACAGGCAGTTAGTAAGAAGAAAAAGAAGGTGGGGGAGGGGGAAATGCCAAAATAAATGTCCGAAGCCTATGTCCTTTTCTCTCTTATTCAAGTACGTGCAATCTTAAAATTAATACATGATACATGGGTAAGTTTCTGCAGGGAACTGTCATTTATGTTTCCTAGGAATAAATCAACATTTCACCTCCCATCTGATCTAAAAATGTTTCTTTGGGAAAATGGAACATAATTTACATAAATGGAGAATTCGCAGAACTCCAAGTGTCTTGCGTTGCAAGAAAAGAAGAAAAAGAGAGAGAGAGAGAGAAAAAGCAATGGAACAAGGAAGTAAACAATCAGTCCATCAGCGATTATCCTTCAAAAGAAGCAATGTCACATTTAGGAAATCCTTTCTGCTTGAAACACTTCGATTCCCCTCCCATTGAGATCCTTCTGCAGAGCTTTCCATTTTCTTCCCCACCCTTTTCCAAGGGCTTCAATTTATTATTTCATCAGAAGTTCAGAGAGAGAGAGAGAGAGAGAAAAAAAAACCAGGTTGTAAGAGATCAAACAAATGTGAATGTATTAAGGAAGACAGTAGGTGAGGGAGGCTAAATTGTCAGATTAAATGAAAAGACAGAGGATGAGGCCGGGCGTTGTGCTCGGACTGGCTTCTAACATCTGTGGAGGCTGCACATTTTGTGTAATAGACTTTGTATCCCTAGGCAGACAATGCAGTACCTTCCAGATGCTATACTACACTTCCCATCATCAACGACCATCAGTTTGGCCTGGTGGAAGTTTAGTCCAACCACATCTGGAGCAGGGTGGCTTCTACTTACCTTTAATACTGGTTTGCAACAGGAGTACTCACGTGCACTCATTTCTAAGCATGCGCAGATTGTCAATTATGATGTCCGGGCAGGTGGGTGGAGCCTCTCGCCATTTTTACTACCGGTTCTATAGAACCGGACAGAACCGGGAGCAACCCACCACTGATCTGGAGGGAATGAAATTTTCCAACTATGCTTTTTGCTTCTAATGTGCACCCAGCACAACTCCATGAGATAAATGGATCGAAGGATGGATGGATGATAGATAGATAGATAGATAGATAGATAGATAGATAGATAGATAGATAGATAGATAGATAGATAGATGAGATAAGAGGGAGGGAGGGAGGGAGGGAGGGAGAGGAAGGGAAGGGAAGGGAAGGAAAGGAAAGGAAAGGAAAGGAAAGGAAAGGAAAGGAAAGGAAAGGAAAGGAAAGGAAAGGAAAGGAAAGGAATGGAATGGAATTCCGGTTGTGATCCTCAAGCCAGTAGTGGGAAGGAAATTCCAGGAAGCCAAATAAAATTCAAGCTGGTTTTGCAAAATTTTGGAACTTGAGTCTCTGTTGATCACGGCTGATTGGAGTTACACATTCAGTATCCTGAATCGGCAAAAGGTTGGATCATTGGATCAGTCAGTAGGTGGGAAAAGCTTTCTCATTTCTTTTAGATGTCCAAGTCTACGAAGTTGGCCCCTCCACGCTGACTTAGCAGACAGATATAGGATTGCGCCTGGGCACATCCTCAGCCTTGTTGGCCTCCCTTGAGATTATTTCACACCGAAGCCTGTTACCCACAGAACCCATTGTGGCTAATAGGACTGTTTTAGAATCATGGTTTCTCTGGGGGTGGGGGTGGGGGTGGGGGTGGTATGTGTGTGTGAGTGTGTGTGTGGATATGTGTACAATGCTAAAAAGTACTATAGTTATTAGTGATAATAGCTAGCTAGCTAGCTAGCTAGCTACATAGTTAGATAGCTAGATAGTGAGAGATAGCTAGATAGCTACCAGTAGATGGATGGATGAAAGATAGATAGATAGATAGATAGATAGATAGATAGATAGATAGATAGATAGATAGATAGAGAGAGAGAGAGAGAGAGAGAGAGATAGAGAGATAGAGAGATATGGAGATTCTGAGTCATCCAATCATGGTTGTCCCAAAGATGCTTTTTCAAGAGGCAGCTGGACTGTTATGTATTAACAGTTGTGCCTTTAAATATTTGAGCGGGAAATCAGCACGTTGCTGATTGGACGAAGCCTCCAGCAGAACTGTATAAAAGGAGAGGTTTTAGCCCCAGCCTGTTGCTGGGTTCACCCTATATTAAAGAGCTGTGTCACTACCCTGGTCTCCAGCCTCGTTACTTCCCGAACTTAACATTGGCGACGAAGGTGGGATATCGAGGCTAAAGGAGAACCAGAACCGAGCTGAAGCACGCTAGTTCCGAACCCAGCAAACTCAGGGCAGAAACGCGGAAATGGCAAACACGCCACCCGCACCGTACAACCCGGGCAAGGAGAAATGGGGAACATATATGACCCGTTTCGAAAGCTTTCTAGAAGCCAACGAACTACAGGGGATCCCTGATAACCGCAAGCGGCTTACTTCCTAAGCCATTGCGGGCCGGAGGTAATCGAGATTGCGAAGCCCTGGCAGAGCCAACGCCGATACAATCGGTATCGTGGCCGACTCTGCAGACTTTGCTGAAGAACCATTTCGCACCGACGCCGCCCAAATACGCAGCGGTTTGAATTGAGAACGAGACAGATGGAGGCGAGTCCATCGGTGACTACATGGCCGCTTTAAGAAGAGCGCCCAAGGACTGCGGGTACCGAGACTTAGTCGAAGTGCTACTTGAGCAACTCATCCGAGGGGTCAAGGACATCCGCCTACGGCGACGACTGCTAGCCAGGAGCAACCTGACACTAGCCACCGCTCTGGACGAGGCCAGAGCACACGAAATGTCTACTAAAGCAGCAGAGACTCTGCAAAAGCCTCTTCAATCCAAGACGAGCGCAAGGCCAACGCCAGTACACCAGGAGGAGATTCAGTCCGAATCCGAAGGTGAGGGCGAGGATGAGGAAGGGGTCTGCCGGACCGAGAAACGCGACACGGAGGACCGTGACGAGTGCGGAAGCTGTGGAGGGCAGCATCAGCGCCAACGCTGCAGGTTTAAAGACGCAACATGCCGGCGGTGTGGGAAGAAAGGACACTTAGCTCAGGTTTGCAGAGCGGCCCAACCTTCCCGCCGAAAATTCAAATCGGCCAATCAAAACGCGGAACCGGAAAGGCGGCCCGCGATTGGTTCTAACAAGAAAGGCGCGAAGTCTAACCAAACGACTGTCATTATAGGCCGCGCCTCAACCAAAGTGGAAAAGAAGATTTTCACAAAGCCCAAGATCGAGGGAGTACGGTGCAGGCTTGAAGTGGACACGGGATCAGCGATCACCATCATGTCCTGGGACACCCTGGCGAAGTCGCTGCCGTCCGTCGCGAAGCGCCATCTGCAAGCACAGCGGCTACGAGTGCACGACTACCAGGGGAATCGCATCCCTGTTCGAGGGACCACCTCCGTCCGAGTCGAGTACGGCCCTCATAAAAAGACCCTGCCCATCACGATCGTCGAAGGAACTCTGCCCAGTCTGTTGGGACTAGACTGGTTTCGTGCCCTGGGCATGGGAGTGACTGGCATCTACAGAAGTGACTGCAATTTGAAAGACATTCTCTTTAACGAGTTCGAAGATGTCTTCAAGGACTGCCTGGGCAAGTACAAGGGGACCCCTATTTCCTTCAACTTAGACCCCCAGGTAGCCCCCATTAGGCTTAAGGCGAGGAGAGTCCCTTTTGCCCTAAAACCAAAAATTGATAAGGAGCTGGACAAGCTCATAAATCAGGGGGTCTTGGTGCCAGTCGATCACGCAAGGTGGGAGACGCCAATCGTCACCCCCATCAAATCGGACGGGTCAATTAGAATTTGCGCTGACTACAAGGCGACGCTTAACAAAGCCTTACAGAAAAGCGTACCCGGTTCCGTGGTGCAACATTTATTGCACTCCTTGGGGCAAGGGCAAGTCTTTGCAAAGTTAGACTTGGCCCAAGCCTACCAACAACTGCCAGTAGACGCCCGCACAGCCAAGCCCAAACGATTGTGACGCACAGGGGGCATTCAAGTGCACCGATTGCAATTTGGGGTTAGTGTGGCACCAGGGCTGTTCCAAAACCTGATGGAACGACTACTGCAAGGGCTCCCAGGGGTAGTTCCCTACTTCGATGATGTCCTAATTTCAGGGGAAAACATGGAGGAATTGGGGGAGCGGTTAAGAAAGGTCTTGAGCATTTTCCGGACAGCGGATTAAAAGTCAAGACAAATAAATGTCAGATAGGGGTCGAATCGGTCGATTTCTTGGGCTACCGGATAGACAAGAAAGGAATTCACCCTACTGAGAGCAAAGTTAAGGCAATTAGGAAGGCTCCAGCGCCCAAAAACAAAGCAGAGCTGCAGGCATTCCTGGGATTGGTTAATTTTTACGCGGTCTTTTTAAAGAACAAAGCAACCGTTGCGGAACCGCTGCATAGGCTCTTAGGAAAAAATACTGTTTGGTCTTGGGGAAAGTCAGAAAATAGGGCTTTTGAAGCAGTCAAGAACCTGCTCTCAAGTGATAGCCTGCTTATCCAATATCACGACTCACTACCCCTAGTGCTGGTTTGCGATGCGTCCCCTTATGGGGTGGGGGCTGTACTCAGCCATAGGCTTCCAAACGGCACAGAAGCCCCTATAGCGTTCTACTCTAGAACGATGTCCTCCCCAGAGAGGAACTACAGCCAATTAGACAAAGAAGCATTAGCCATTGTATCAGGGGTCAAAAAATTCCATGAGTATGTCTTTGGGCGGAATTTTGAAATCGTGACTGACCACAGACCGTTACTGGGATTACTGGCTGGCGACCGTCCAACGCCTGTGGCACTTTCGCCACGCTTGACTCGATGGACTATATTTTAGCCGCTTACTCATACAAGCTGCAGCATCGACCGGGAAAGAAGTGGGGCATGCAGACGCATTGAGCCGATGCCCACTGCCAGGGCGACCAAGACCCCACTCCGGGACACCCATCCTCCTTATTGACTCGTTGGACTCTGGCCCAGTCACATCAAAGGAAGTGGCTCGGCATCATACCGGGACATTGTGTTAAGGACTGTACTCGGTTGGGTACAGAGAGGGTGGCCGCTGCGCCGGGCGAACGGTTCAAAGAATTTGTTAAAAGCGTGATGAGCTCTCGGCTCAAGGGGTGCCTGTTATGGGGTGATCGTGTAATAATTCCTGCTAAGTTAAGGGCAAGGTATTGGACCTCCTCCACGAGGTCACCCAGGCATCGTAAGGATGAAGGGGTTAGCTAGAAGCTATGTATGGTGGCCACCATGGACGCAGAGATTGCTGAGAGGGTAGGGAAATGCCAAGCTTGCCAAGAGTCCAGACCGCTACCCCAACAGCCCCAGTCAGAGAATGGGAAAAGCCCCAAGGGCCTTGGTCAAGAATCCACATTGACTTTGCTGGCCCTTTCACGGCCAAACGTTCCTAGTGGTGGTGGACGCATTTTCCAAATGGTTAGAGATCATACTTATGAAGTCCACCACAGCAAGCAGTAATCGCAACCCTGCGCCACCTATTCGCAACTCACGGGTTGCCGGACACTCTGGTGTCCGACAATGGGCCCCACCACGGCAGCCCAGTTTGAAGAGTACCTGGCAGAGGAAGGCATCCGACATGCCCTCTCTGCACCTTTCCACCCTGCGCCGAATGGTTTTGCAGAGCGTTCCGTCCGGAGCGCTAAGGAGGCATTGTCCAGGCTCAAGCCAGGTGACTGGCAAACAAAATAGACTTTTCCTAGCCGTCCAGCACAGAACCCCAAGCACAGCCACGGGAAAAGCCCAGCCGAATTGCTAATGGGACGAAAACTCCGGTGCCCACTTGACCGCTTGAACCCCCATTACACACCCGAGGGTTACAAGGGGGAGCTAGAAAAAACAAGAGAAATGAGCATAGGCGACCGGGTGTGGGCCCGAAACTATGGGGACGGCCCGAGTTGGGTCGCCGGACAAGTAACGAAAGTAACAGGGCCAAAATCGTACGTGGTAGAGCTACCAGACAACCGAGTGTGGCGGCGCCACATAGATCAGTTAAGGAAACGAATAACTGACCAAACCAAACCAACAGAGACAGGTAATGACCAATACCACTTTGAATCCACAGCTGACAATGACCCGGGGGAGGCGCAAGACTTAGCTGAGGTTCCAGAGTTCCAGCGACGCCATCAGGTCCCCGAGGGAAACAGCAAGGAAAATTCCAAAATTAATCCAAGGCCGGATGGCCAAGAAAAAGAGTCGGCCAATAATCCAGAGCCCGATGGCCTAGAGAAAGAGCTGGGAGGAGAAAACAGCCCCTCCGACCAGCTCAAAACACCACCCAGAACTGAACCGCGCAGGTCAGAAAGAACTAGGAGACGCCCAGGTTATTTGCGTGACTACGTCGAAAAATAACATGTGAATAAATATGTAAATAAGACCAAGTGTTTTCTGGGAGGGGAGGAGTGTTATGTATTAACAGTTGTGCCTTTAAATATTTGAGCGGGAAATCAGCACGTTGCTGATTGGACGAAGCCTCCAGCAGAACTGTATAAAAGGAGAGGTTTTAGCCCCAGCCTGTTGCTGGGTTCACCCTATATTAAAGAGCTGTGTCACTACCCTGGTCTCCAGCCTCGTTACTTCCCGAACTTAACATGGACTTTCTGGTTTTTCTTTGAAGATGTTTTGCTTCTCATCCAAGAACCTTCTTCAGCTCTTCAGATAGCTATCTAGTTATCTATGTAGGTAGGTAGGTAAGTAGGTAGGTAGGTAGGTAGGTAATAGATGGATGGATGGATGATGGAAGATAGATAGATAGCTGGATGGACAGATGGATAGATAGATAGATAGATAGATAGATAGATAGATAGATAGATAGATAGATAGATAGATAAACAGACAGACAGGCAGACAGATAGACAGACATGGAGATATGGAGATTCTGAGTCATCCAGGTCATGGTTGTCCCAAAAATGCTTTTTCAAGAGGCAGCTGGACTTTCTGGTTTTTCTTTGAAGACATTTTGCTTCTCATCCAAAAAGCTTCTTCAGCTCTTCAGATAGCTATCTAGTTATCTATGTAGGTAGGTAGGTAGGTAGGTAGGTAGGTAGGTAGGTAGGTAGGTAGGTAGGTAATGGATGGATGGATGATGGAAGATAGATAGATAGCTGGATGGATGGATGGATGGATGGATAGATAGATAGATAGATAGATAGATAGATAGATAGATAGATAGATAGATAGATAGATAGATAGATAGATAGATAGATAGATAGATAGATAGATAGATAGATAGATAGGGAGATATGGAGATTCTCAGTCATCCAGCTCATGGTTGTCCCAAAGATACTTTTTCAAGAGGCAGCTGGACTTTCTGATTTTTCTGGTTTCTAGATAGATGAATAGGGATGGATGGATGATAGATAGATAGATAGATAGATAGATAGATAGATAGATAGATAGATAGATAGATAGATGACAGACAGACAAACAGACAGACAGGTAGATATTGCTAGCAACAACCACGAGGACATGTCTATCAGTGGCACATTCAGGGCAGGACCCACAGTTCCTAGGAAGTATATGAGAAGGCTATTCATTTCATATTTTCCTAATAAGCTTTCTATAAGTAGCTGGCTCCCAGAGAGGTGGGGAACTGAGATTCTGGAATAGAAAATGTTTTGGTCTCATCCCTCCAATTTGCAACCGGAGGAGGGACAAAGAATTAAACCAAAAGCTTCCTTGCAAAGGTCAGCTTCAAAATCAGCTTTGTAGGTAGACAAGTATGCTCAATGGAAGATATAGTTGTCATAGTGTGAAAGAAGAAAATCCTGCCAGCGAAGGGGAGGGAGGGGGGTAATAACAAAATGAGAAACTGGTATAATATAAAGAAGCAAAGCCAGAGCTTTGCAATCCATGTGGTGGTCCGCTTTCACTTGGAGATATTCCTGCAATATTTCCCTCCCACTCTCTAAGTTATCAATAGTTGGAGGAGATTTGCAATCCTCTGCCTCTATGCTTCCTCTGATGCCTTTTATCTCTTCTCTTCTCTTCTCTTCTCTTCTCTTCTCTTCTCTTCTCTTCTCTTCTCTCCTCTCCTCTCCTCTCCTCTCCTCTCCTCTCCTCCCCTCCCCTCCATTCCATTCCATTCCATTCCATTCCATTCCATTCCATTCTATTCTATTCTATTCTATTCTATTCCTGTATTTCTATTCTATTCCATTCCATTCTATTTCTGTATTTCTGTATTTCTGTATTTCTGTTCTGTTCTGTTCTAGTCTAGTCTAGTTTAGTCTAGTCTAGTCTAGTCTAGTATATTTCTGTATTTCTATTCTATTCTATTCTGTTTCTGTATTTCTATTCTATTCTATTCTATTCTATTCTATTCTATTCTATTCTATTCTATTCTATTCTATTCTATTCTATTCCTGTATTTCTATTCTATTCTATTCCATTCTATTCTATTTCTGTATTTCTGTATTTCTGTTCTGTTCTGTTCTGTTCTGTTCTGTTCTAGTTTAGTCTAGTTTAGTCTAGTCTAGTCTAGTCTAGTCTATTTCTGTATTTCTATTCTATTCTATTCTATTATTCTATTCTATTCTATTCTATTCTATTCTGTTTCTGTATTTCCTATTCTATTCTATTCTATTCTATTCTATTCTATTCTATTCTATTCTATTCTATTCTATTCTATTCCCCAGCCTGTCAGGCCTGGAGGCCATCTTTTTCTTTGGATCTTCTGGGCTGCCACACTTAGTGCTGTGGGAAACTGGGCGGTGGGGGGGGAGGGATTGCATAGAACAATGGAGATATTTAGCCATAATATCATTCTTTCTCTGAGCATCAAGAATGTTTGGCCCTGCCCCTGGAGTGGCGTGACTGGGAGGCATCTCCAGTTGGGACGGTGCAACAATTGGACCAGGTGATGGACATGTGGGTACAGGGGAAGGGACTTAGACTTTGCCTTGGGTGGGGAAAGCTTCCAGGTTCGGGTTTTCCCAGATGTGCCAATATGACAGCTCTAATAAAATGGAACTTTGAGGAATTTCTAGCCTTTTTTTTTTATTATTTGCATTTATATCCCGCCCTTCTCCGAAGACTCAGGGCAGCTTACATTATGTTAGCAATGTTATGTTAGCTTACACTATGTTAGCTTACACTATGTTAGCCTTGGAGTATTATTTCACTGGGGGTATTTCTTAGATCCCTGACACTCCCCCACTCCTTTCTTCTCCCTTCTTCTCCTCCCCTTCCCTCCCCTCCCCTCTTCTCCCCTCCTTCCTCTCCTCTCCTCTCCTCTCCTTCTCTTCTCTTCTCTCCTTCTCTTCTCTTCTCGGTTGAAAATGAGATTTTAAAGGTGTGGGAGGGGAAAATTCAATGTTACTTCTGAAAGAGCTGTAATCAGCTATAGGGTTCTTGACTATTTTTTTTATTTTTTTTAAAAACTGCATTCTGGTATACTTCATTTTCCCATATCTTTCCTCTATGTTTTGGTTTCTAGGTGCAGTCATTCTTCCTTTGCTTTCAGGATTGGTGGATTCTTCTTTATGTTACTGGATCTCAGGGGTGCTATTTAGCAAGTTCTGACAGGTTCTGGAGAACCAGTAGCGGAAATTCTGAGTAGTTTGGAAAACCAGTAGTGGAAATTTCGAGTAGTTTGGAGAACCGGTAGCAGAAATTTTGAGTAGTTTGGAGAACCGGCAAATACCATCTCTGGCTGGCCCCAGAGTGGGGAGGGAATGGGGATTTTGCAGTATCCTTCCCCTGGAGTGGGGAAGGGAATGGAGATTTTGCAGTATCCTTCCCCTGAAGTGGGATGGGAATGGAGATTTTGCAGTATCCTTCCCTCAGGAGTGGGATGGGAATGGAGATTTTGCAATATCCTTCCCCTGGAGGGGGGTCGGAATGGGGATTTTGCGGTATCCTTCCCCTGGAGTAGGGAGGGAATGGGGATTTTGCAGTACCCTGCCATGCTCACCAAGCCACGCCCACCAAGCCACACTACACCCACCAAGCCACACCCACAGAATCAGCAGTAAAAAAAAAATTGAATTCCACCACTTCCAGATCTCCTGGCATTTAGTTTCATAAGTTTCAGCCAAGGATAGTAAGTTTCACGGGAAATACAGAAGAGAAGAATCCATATTGGAAGAAGTACCTTTTTTAAAAAATTCTTTTGCTGAAATGTAGTGGTAACATCTGTTTTGGTCTGCTCAGAACATAGCCCAAAGAGAAAGGGAAAAAACCACAACCCAGGTCATTCAGGAGCATTCATGGGGAGCCTACACAAGCAGAGAAATCAATGCCCATTGAACCTCGCATTAGGATTTCATAAACTCCTTGAAAGGTTAAGAATCGATTTTGGTTACTATTTGAAAGAGAAAAACGTGTGCCTCTATGCGCACACACGGAGCCCACACAACAGAGCCTTTCCCAAGTTGCTCATCTCTTAAGCAGAAATGACACGCGATGGATCCCTATTAAAAACAGCACCACTGAGCAAGAGAAATACATGCAAAAAAGCAACAACCCCAAAACCCTGTACGCTCAGGTGTCTCTCTATTCGATGACCCAGATAATGATTCTAGCAATGAAACTACAATAACGTTATAGTTAAAATCATGCACGTATCGAAATAAATAAACCACATTCAAAAATCAGAAAAAACTAGATCCTGTAATACCTTTGTATTACCGAGTATCAACTCCATTAGCTCGCAAGACTCTTTTTCCGATATGTATACAAAATACGATTAATGTGACTGATATATATTTTTTATTTATTTTATGATTTTGTTTTATTTTATTTGAGAGTGGACCCTTGTGTACATAGAACGTCATTTTAAGGTGTGGCATTGCGTACACAGAAAAGATGATGAGAACCTTATCACCTTTTCTCATATCCTCTCCTTTCCTCATCATCTTCTCTTCTCTCCTCTCCTTTCCTCTCTCTCTCTCTTCTCTTCTTCTCTTCTCTTCTCTTCTCTCTTCTCTTCTCCTCTCTTCTCCTCTCTCCTCCTCTCTCCTCTCTCTCCTCTCCTCCCCTCCCCTCCATTCCATTCCATTCCATTCCATTCCATTCCATTCCATTCTATTCTATTCTATTCTATTCTATTCCTGTATTTCTATTCTATTCCATTCCATTCTATTTCTGTATTTCTGTATTTCTGTATTTCTGTTCTGTTCTGTTCTAGTCTAGTCTAGTTTAGTCTAGTCTAGTCTAGTCTAGTATATTTCTGTATTTCTATTCTATTCTATTCTGTTTCTGTATTTCTATTCTATTCTATTCTATTCTATTCTATTCTATTCTATTCTATTCTATTCTATTCTATTCTATTCTATTCTATTCTATTCCTGTATTTCTATTCTATTCTATTCCATTCTATTCTATTTCTGTATTTCTGTATTTCTGTTCTGTTCTGTTCTGTTCTGTTCTGTTCTGTTCTAGTTTAGTCTAGTTTAGTCTAGTCTAGTCTAGTCTAGTCTATTTCTGTATTTCTATTCTATTCTATTCTATTATTCTATTCTATTCTATTCTATTCTATTCTGTTTCTGTATTTCCTATTCTATTCTATTCTATTCTATTCTATTCTATTCTATTCTATTCTATTCTATTCTATTCTATTCCCCAGCCTGTCAGGCCTGGAGGCCATCTTTTTCTTTGGATCTTCTGGGCTGCCACACTTAGTGCTGTGGGAAACTGGGCGGTGGGGGGGGAGGGATTGCATAGAACAATGGAGATATTTAGCCATAATATCATTCTTTTCTCTGAGCATCAAGAATGTTTGGCCCTGCCCCTGGAGTGGCGTGACTGGGAGGCATCTCCAGTTGGGACGGTGCAACAATTGGACCAGGTGATGGACATGTGGGTACAGGGGAAGGGACTTAGACTTTGCCTTGGGTGGGGAAAGCTTCCAGGTTCGGGTTTTCCCAGATGTGCCAATATGACAGCTCTAATAAAATGGAACTTTGAGGAATTTCTAGCCTTTTTTTTTTATTATTTGCATTTATATCCCGCCCTTCTCCGAAGACTCAGGGCAGCTTACATTATGTTAGCAATGTTATGTTAGCTTACACTATGTTAGCTTACACTATGTTAGCCTTGGAGTATTATTTCACTGGGGGTATTTCTTAGATCCCTGACACTCCCCCACTCCTTTCTTCTCCCTTCTTCTCCTCCCCTTCCCTCCCCTCCCCTCTTCTCCCCTCCTTCCTCTCCTCTCCTCTCCTCTCCTTCTCTTCTCTTCTCTCTCCTCTCCTTTCCTCTCTCTCCTCTCTCTCTCTCCTCTCTCTCCTCCCTCCCTTCTTCTCCTCCCCTTCCCTCCCCTCCCCTCTTCTCCCCTCCTTCCTCTCCTCTCCTCTCCTCTCCTTCTCTTCTCTTCTCTCCTTCTCTTCTCTTCTCGGTTGAAAATGAGATTTTAAAGGTGTGGGAGGGGAAAATTCAATGTTACTTCTGAAAGAGCTGTAATCAGCTATAGGGTTCTTGACTATTTTTTTTATTTTTTTTAAAAACTGCATTCTGGTATACTTCATTTTCCCATATCTTTCCTCTATGTTTTGGTTTCTAGGTGCAGTCATTCTTCCTTTGCTTTCAGGATTGGTGGATTCTTCTTTATGTTACTGGATCTCAGGGGTGCTATTTAGCAAGTTCTGACAGGTTCTGGAGAACCAGTAGCGGAAATTCTGAGTAGTTTGGAAAACCAGTAGTGGAAATTTCGAGTAGTTTGGAGAACCGGTAGCAGAAATTTTGAGTAGTTTGGAGAACCGGCAAATACCATCTCTGGCTGGCCCCAGAGTGGGAGGAATGGGATTTTGCAGTATCCTTCCGCTGGAGTGGGGAAGGGAATGGAGATTTTGCAGTATCCTTCCCCTGAAGTGGGATGGGAATGGAGATTTTGCAGTATCCTTCCCTCAGGAGTGGGATGGGAATGGAGATTTTGCAATATCCTTCCCCTGGAGGGGGTCGGAATGGGATTTTGCGGTATCCTTCCCTGGAGTAGGGAGGAATGGGATTTTGCAGTACCCTGCCATGCTCACCAAGCCACGCCCACCAAGCCACACTACACCCACCAAGCCACACCCACAGAATCAGCAGTAAAAAAAAAATTGAATTCCACCACTTCCAGATCTCCTGGCATTTAGTTTCATAAGTTTCAGCCAAGGATAGTAAGTTTCACGGGAAATACAGAAGAGAAGAATCCATATTGGAAGAAGTACCTTTTTTAAAAAATTCTTTTGCTGAAATGTAGTGGTAACATCTGTTTTGGTCTGCTCAGAACATAGCCCAAAGAGAAAGGGAAAAAACCACAACCCAGGTCATTCAGGAGCATTCATGGGGAGCCTACACAAGCAGAGAAATCAATGCCCATTGAACCTCGCATTAGGATTTCATAAACTCCTTGAAAGGTTAAGAATCGATTTTGGTTACTATTTGAAAGAGAAAAACGTGTGCCTCTATGCGCACACACGGAGCCCCGCACACAACAGAGCCTTTCCCAAGTTGCTCATCTCTTAAGCAGAAATGACACGCGATGGATCCCTATTAAAAACAGCACCACTGAGCAAGAGAAATACATGCAAAAAAGCAACAACCCCAAAACCCTGTACGCTCAGGTGTCTCTCTATTCGATGACCCAGATAATGATTCTAGCAATGAAACTACAATAACGTTATAGTTAAAATCATGCACGTATCGAAATAAATAAACCACATTCAAAAATCAGAAAAAACTAGATCCTGTAATACCTTTGTATTACCGAGTATCAACTCCATTAGCTCGCAAGACTCTTTTTTCCGATATGTATACAAAATACGATTAATGTGACTGATATATATTTTTTATTTATTTTATGATTTTGTTTTATTTTATTTGAGAGTGGACCCTTGTGTACATAGAACGTCATTTTAAGGTGTGGCATTGCGTACACAGAAAAGATGATGAGAACCTTATCACCTTTTCTCATATCCTCTCCTTTCCTCATCATCTTCTCTTCTCTCTTCTTTTCCTATCTCTCCTCTCTTCTCTTCTCTTCTCTTCTCTTCTCTTCTCTTCTCTTCTCTTCTCCTCTCTTCACCTCTCTCCTCTCCTCTACTCCTTTCTCCCCTCTCCTCTCCTCTCCTCTCCTCTCCTCTCCTCTCTTCTTTTCCCCTCTCTTCTCCTCTCTCCTTTCCTCTCTTCCTCTCTCTCCTCTCCTCTCTCTCCTCTCTCCTCCTCTCTCCCCTTCCCTTCCCTCCCCTCCCCACTCCTCTCCTCTCCTCTTTTCCTTTCCTCTCCTCTCCTCTCCTCTTCTCTCCTCTCCTCCCAAGATGGTTGAAAATGAGATTCTAAAGATGTGGGAGGGGGGATCCAATGTTATTTCTGAAAGAGCCGTATTCTGCTTTGGGTTCCTGTAGCTACACAGCAAACCAAGAGAATACTGCACCAGGTACTCTTCTTAAGCAAAATATGGACCTGTTAGGAATTTCAGTTAGCTATCTAACAGGATCATAGTTCCCCCCCCCCCAAAAGGTGTTATCAGGCTTGCAAGTGAAGTTCTTTCTAAAGAGCAATAAAGGAGCATCTAAAATGCTCAATATTCTCCCAACATAGAAATAAGGAGAAATGTTCTGACTGAGAACAGTTAACCAGTGGAATGGCTTGCCTCCAGAAGTTTTGGGCGATCTATCACTAGAGGATTTTAAGAAGAGACTGGACAGCCATTTGCCTGAAACGGTATAGGGTCTCCTGCTTGAGCAGGGCTTTGGATTAGAAGACCTCCAAGGTTCCTTCCAACTAAGTTATTCTTTTAAATGAGCTGATAACATTGCTATGGAGGAGAGAAAGTGGTGGGCTCCTTTGATCCCACTTCTGGCTGGCTGAAACTTGGGCTCAGGGAGGGAGGGCAACTGAAGGGCACTGCAGAATAGGGGGATATCTGGGAATGCAGTAGGATCATAGAAGTCATTTCTAAGAGCCGAGATGGTGCAGTGGCTGGAGTGCAGCACTGCAGGCTACTTCAGCTGACTGCTAGTTGCAGTTTGGCAGTTCAAATCTCACCATGGCTCAAGGTTGACTCCGCCTTCCATCCTTCTGAGGTCGGTAAAATGAGGACCCAGATTGTTGGGGGCAATAGACTCAGTGTCGTGTCCCACTCCTCCGCTGACGGCCGGGTCAGGGAAATCCGAATCAGGTGTGCCTCTGCAGCTCTGCCAAAGTCCTAGCAAAGTCCTCAGGGCAGGCAGGAGACCAGAAAGTGACTTCAGCAAGATATTTTTAGACTTTGCCTGACTCAGGGAATGCCAGAAAGCAGATCATGGGGTGTGGCTCCATGACTCAGCACTTATCCTAACCCTCCCTTCCTTCTGTTGCCTCCGCCTATCAAGTCTTCTGACGCGAGGGTCACTCCAGTCTGCAGCTGTTGGTAATTGACCTTCCTCAGGCTCACATGCTGTGGGGGAGGGGGAGGGGTCTAGTTGCTCCGTTTGCCTGGGCATGGAGCCAGAGCTGGGGGCTGGAGATATTTCCTCCTCTTCAGCCTGTCTGGGCATGGAGCCAGGGCTGGGGCCGGGAGGCATACTAGAACATTCCTCCGTGTTCGGAAGCAGATAAGAAGGCCCCGGCTGTGGTGAGATTGGGCGAGACACAACATTCAATCTGAGAGGCCTATAAAGCACTATGAAGCAGTATCTAAGTCTAGGTACTATTGCTATTTTCCTTCCTTCCTTCCTTCCCTCCCTCCCTCCCTCCTAGTGGTTAGAATGCAGTATTGCAGGCTAATTCTGCCCACTGCCAGGAGTTTGATCTTGATCGGTTCAAGGTTGACTCAGCCTCCCATCCTTCCGAGGTGGGTAAAATGAGGACCCGGATTGTTGGGGGCAACAGGCTGACTCTGTAAACTCTTAGAGAGGGCTGTAAAAGCACTGTAAAGCGGTATATAAGTCTAAGTGCTATTGCTATTTCCCCAAACAAGGAGACATTAGTAGTTCTAAGTGTTGTGGGAAAAAGAAGAAGGAACCAATTGGTGGCAATTTCAACCACAGCTTAATGTATTAATATATAAAAAGCATCAGACAAGACTTCAAAATAGAACTGAATAATAACCTGCTCTATCGTAAAAAAATAAACACACAATTTCCTGCAGCTATGAAGTGCATTTATAGTGCCTATACTGCCTGATTATTCATCTCTAGTTATCTCTGTTGCTGCTGAGTGTACAACAACAGCACAATTGCCATCTTAAACTGTTGGCAATCTCTTTGGTAAATGCTTTAGACTTTTCATTACCTCCCACTGAATACTCTTCCATGAGAGTAGTTCAGAGATATCAGGCTACATCTGTTCAGCATGAATTATTCCCTGTTGGGGGTGACATTGTCAAGTCCCGGCTTTCGAAAATCCAGGACTTTAGCTAACTTCAGAACTGGTCCCAATCTTAAGGAATCATGTACAGGTGAAATGGTGGTGATCTTACTGAATTAGCTCCAGGGGTAAAAAAAAGACAGAGAAATTCATGGAAGGGAAGATGGAAGGCGTGGAATTCACTGGAGATTTGGGGGAATATTGATGAGGAAGAGATCCGGTAATGTATCTTCAATTTAGATTTTAATCCAAATCAGGACGTTTCTTTGGTACATTAGAAGCATTTGTAACCCTGATCTAACCTAGCAGGTAGTTTTGAGTTCGACCTCTGCTCCATCTAAACCAGTGGCTCTTAACCTTTTCTTCACCATGGACCTCTTTAAATACTTTTTGGGGCCATGGACCCCCAAGACTTAATAGGTTTCACATTAGTGAAGAAGAAGAGATGGACTTTGAGGGGAGATGGATTTGAGAGATGGATTTCAGACTTGCACAATTCTGTTAATGCAGGGGGTGAAATGCTACCGGTTCAGACCGGTTCACCCGAACCGCTAGTAAAAAAAGTGCTACCGGTTTGGGCAAACCAATATTTCCGACAATCAGCTGTGCCACACGATTTATATTCACTTCTAGTGAATCTAGGTTATGCAGCACAGCTGTCCCCTCCGTCACTGTTCTACTTACTTTAGAAAAGGTTTCTTAATCGCCCTTTTTCAGCGCTGCGCGGTAGCGCCTGCAGTAGCGCCTGTGGTAGTGCCTGCGGTAACACGTGTGGTAGTGCCTGCAGTGCGGATGTGTCGTGTCCCACTCCTCCGCTGACGGCCGGGTCGGGGAAATCCGAATCAGGCGTGCCTCTGCAGCTCTGCCAAAGTCCTAGCAAAGTTCTCAAGGCAGGCAGGAGACCAGGAAGTGACTTCAGCAATCCAAGGTAGACTTTGCCTGACTCAGAGAATGCCAGAAAGCAGATCCTTTATATAGGCCATGGGGTGTGGCTCCATGACTCAGCACTTATCCAGGCCTGCCCCTCCCTTCCTTTTGCTGACGTCGCCTCTCCATTCTCCTGAAGCGAGGATCGCTCCAGGCACTAGCTGTTGGTAATTGACTTTCCTCAGGCTCACAGGCTGTGGGGGAGGGGGAGGGGTCTAGTTGCTCCATTTGCCTGGGCATGGAGCCAGAGCTGGGGGCTGGAAGCACTTCTTCTTCCTCGGCCTGTCTGGACATGGTGCCAGGGCTGGGGCCTGGAGGCATGCCAGGACATTCCTCAGCGTTCGGAAGGAGATAAGACGGGCCCGGCTGCGGGGAAAGCGAATGAGACACAATAGGATGTGCATGAAGCACACATTAGGCGTGCACCATGCATGCGCATCAAAAATGCGCATTTGGCATGTAACGTGCATGCACACGCAAAGTGAACCAGTAATGAAGCGAGCCGGTAGCAGATGTCAGAGCATTTCACCTCTGCATTAATGTAACCTTACATTAGAGAAAGAGCTAGTAATCCTGGGTTGGCTTCACATCTGGATTACCTCCCAAGACCGACCCATTGCTAAGCTGATAACTTTACAGCCCTGCCAATGCTAAAGAATACAAAAATAAGCCTGGCATGTTTTAAATCTAAATTAGTATATCATAAATTCGAAAGAGTGAACATTTGGGGTGAGCTGAAAGCTGTTGCATAAGCGCAAAGAACTGGAACGCCACAAAAGATTTAGCAACATATTTTGCTCCCTTGTGTTCCAGTGAGAATAAGAGAGCAGAACGTAGAAGATCGAGGGCTTCTGGATAAAATTCCCAACCTGGCACTAGAAGGGAAAATAGCTTCCAGGTGTTCTAAGCTGTCTTGAAGCCAGGCAGGCTTATGAAATGAGAACTGGATAGAGAGATCAGGGAGCGGATGATTTCAAAAGGATGAGGACAGGGAATAATTTTTGAGTCCTGGAAGACCGAGCGCCAGGGACAGAGACTTAAAAAGCCAAGACAGAGGCGTTATAATCTTTTTTTTTGTGAATTCATTTGCTGGCTCCTAAAGCAAAAATAAAGCCATATCCAGAAACAGAGATTAGCTCTCTCTTTTTTTGCAGCAATTAACTGCCGGTGCCTGCTGCTAATGCTGGAGAAGAGCCAGAGGCTGAGCGGAGAAAGAACAGAGAAAGAAGAAGTATCCAGGATCTCTGGATGGAGCCTTTCCAGATCCGGCACACCTGAAGGCTGGTATCGACAAGCTCTCTTTAGTGGGTCATCATCACCATCACCTCTGGCTCTTTAGAAGTCCATTAGCTCCACTGGAATGGTTGGGCTGATCTCCTTCGAAGCTGTTGAATCTTATTTATATGACAGGCAGGAACTGCCTTAATAGAATCTTGCGAGAATATTGAGCATTTTAGACGCTCCTTTATCTCTCTTTAGAAAGAGCTGCACTTGCAGCTCACTACGCCCTTTGGAGGGAAAACCATGATCCTGTTGGATAGCTAACTGGAATTCCTAACTTGCTTAAGAAGAGCAGCCTGGTTCAGTATTCACTTGGTTAGCTACAGGAACCCGAAGCAGAATGTGGCTCTTTCAGAAGTAACATTGGATTACCCCTCCCACATCTTTAGAATCTCATTTTCAACCATCCTGAGAGGGGAGGAGAAGAGGAGAGAGGAGAGGGGAGAGGAGAGGGGAAAAGAAAAGAGAAAGGAAAAGAGGAGGAGAGAGGAGGAGAGCGGAGAGGAGAGGAGAGGAGGAGAGGAGGAGAGAAAAGAGGAGGAGAAAGGAGAGAGGAGAGGAGAACCCTGTTAGATAGCTAACTGAAATTCCTAAGGGTCCGATTTTTTGCTTAAGAAGAGTAGCCTGGTTCAGTATTCTGGTTAGCTACATGGTGACAGAAACACTGAGCAGAATATGGCTCTTTCAGGAGTAACATTGGATTCCCCTTCTCACATCTTTAGAATCTCATTTTCTTTTTTTTTCTTTTTTTATTAATTTTATTAAATACACAATTTAAAAACATTAAACATAGTGCGACTTGTCTGGTACATACTTTTCTAACATTTTTTCTTTCATGTAGATTAGAATATAACATCATGCATATTCCATATACACTTTTTGTACATTCAATCACACTCCAGTTACATACATATTCCCTTCGTATCTATTCAAATCCTCTTTATTCCTATCTTTAGAATCTCATTTTCAACCATCAGGAGAGGAGAGGAGAGGAGAGGAGAGGAGAGAGAAGAGGAGGAGAAAGGAGAGAGGAGAGGAGAGGAGAGGAAAGGAGGAGAGGAGAGAGAGGAGAGAAAAAAAGAGAAGAGGAGAGGAGAGGAGAGGAGAGGAGAGGAGAGGAGAGGAGAGGAGAGGAGAGGAGAGAGGAGAGGAGAGGAGAGGAGAGAAGAGGAGGAGAGGAGAACAGAAGAAGAGGAGAGGAGAGGAGAGGAGAGGAGAGGAGAGATAGGAGAAGAGAGGAGAGGAGGAGAGGAGAGGAGAGGAGAGAAAAAAAGAGGAGAGGAGAGGAGAGGAGAAGAGAGGAGAGGAGAGAGGAAAAGAGAGGAGAGGAGGAGAGAGGAGAGGAGAGAGGAGAAGGGAGGAGAGGAGGAGAGAGGAGAGATGAGATGGGATGGGATGAGACGAGACGAGACGAGACGAGACGAGACGAGACGAGACGAGAGGAGAGGAGAGGAGAGGAGAGGAGGAGAGGAGAGGAGAGGAGAGAGCAGGGGAGAGGAGAGGAGAGAACAGAGGAGAGGAGAGGAGAGGAGAGGAGAGGAGAGAACAGAGGAGAGGAGAGGAGAGGAGAGAACAGAGGAGAGGAGAAGAGAGGAGGAGAGGAGAGGAGGGGAGAGGAGAGAGGAGAGGAGAGAGGAGAGAGGAGAGGAGAGGAGAAGAGAGGAGAGGAGGAGGAGAGGAGAGAGAGGAGAAGGAGAGGAGGAGAGGAGGAGAAGGAGGAGAGGAGAGAGGAAAGAGAGGAGGAGAGAGAGAGAGAGAGGAGAAGGAGGAGAGGAGGAGAGAGAGATGAGACGAGACGAGACGAGACGAGACAGACGAGACGAGACGAGAGGAGAGGAGAGGAGAGGAGGAGAGGAGAGGAGAGAGGAGGAGGAGAGGAGGAGAGAGAGAGGAGAGAGAAGGGAGGAGCGGAGGAGAGGAGGAGAGAGAGATGAGATGAGACGAGACGAGACGAGACGAGACGAGAGGAGAGGAGAGGAGAGGAGAGGAGAGGAGAGGAGAGGAGAGGAGAGGAGAGGAGAAGAGAGAAGAGGAGGAGAAAGGAGAGAGGAGAGGAGAGAGGAGAAGAGAGAAGACGAGGAGAGGAGAGACGAGAGAGGAGAGACGAGAGAGGAGAGGAGAGGAGAGGAGAGGAGAGGAGAGGAGAGGAGAGGAGAGGAGAGGAGAACCCTGTTAGATAGCTAACTGAAATTCCTAATGGGTCCTTATTTTGCTTAAGAAGAGTAGCCTAGTTCGCTTGAGATCCATTGTTTCTTGTCTTGCCTTCTGGTACTTTGAAAAATAGGTTGGCCTCCTCTTCTTTGTGGCATCCCCTGAGATATTGGAACACCCCAATCGTGTCACTTCTTTTTACTAGACCTAGCCAGTTCCTTTCTTCGTACGTTTTAGCCTCTAGTCCCCTAATCATCTCTGTTGCTCTTCTCTACACTCTTCCCAAAGTCCCAACATCTTTTGTATAAAGCGGTGACCAAAACTGGGTTCAGTACAGATGGTCCTCGACTTACAATAGTTCATTTACTGACAGTTCAAAGTTACAACAACATCAGAAAAAAAAGTGACTTATGACCATTTTTCGGGGTTACGGCCCTTGCAGCATCACGTGATCAAAACTCGGAAGCTTGACAACTGTTTCATATTCATGATGGTTGCGCTCTCCTGGGGTCATGACCTTTTGCAACCTTCTGACAAGCAAAGTCAATGTGGATTCAGATTCACTTAACAGCCCTGTTGATAAATGCAAGGATTCCCTTAAAAGCTGTGGCAAGAAAAGTCATAAAATGGGGCAAACTCACTCAGCAACATAAATCTTGGGCCAAACTGTGATTGAAATTAGGGGACTACCTGTATTCCAGGTGAGGTCTTACTATGGCTTTGGAGAAAGCAAGATGGTGAACCTATGGCATGCGTGCCGGAAGTGGCATGCAGAGCCCTGTCTCCGGGTACATGAGCCGTCACCAGTTGTTCTTCCGGGTTCCAACGGGTCAGCCAGCTGGTCTTCATGTGCGCGGGAGCACCGGAAATCAGAAGAGCAGCCACCTGGTGCACATGCGCATGCTGGGAAAATGATTTTCTGGTTTCCGGTATCGGCCAGCTGGTCTTCATGTGCGGATGAGTGCCAGGAACTGGAAAACTAGGTGGCCGGTGCGCATGCGCGGGGTGGAAACCGGAAGATCCTCTTCTCAGCGTGCACATGCACACTGGGCGGCTGCTCTTCAGATTTCTGGCACGCGCACCAGTGGTGGGTTGCCTCCGGTTCGGACCAGTTCTATAGAACCGGTAGTAAAACCGGCGGGAGGCTCCCTCCACTGACCCCGAACGTCATCAATCTGCGCGTGTGCAGAAGAGCGCGCACGCACGCGAGCGGAGCACGATGCAAACCGGTAGTAAAGGTAAGTAGAACCCACCGCCGGACCCACTCAGTGCCGAAAAGCTTTGGAGAAACAATGGCAAAAAAAAAAAATTAGTATTTAGCAAGCTTGTGAGGCTCAAGGGCTTCACGGTAGCTCATCTGCTGGTCAATGACCTAAAAACAAAATCCCAGCAAGGCATATGGGTGAGCGAATTCCACTTAGTGATGGACAAATCCCAGCTGCATTTACCTTGCTGCCTTCAATTAGTAGCTCCTGCCCGCAGCATCTGCACCAGCTTGTCTAATGCTGGGGCCAGCTCTGAGTGATTCCATAATTGCTGTATTCTTAGAGAAACAAAGCAAGATGAAAGAGGAGGAGGTTGGCATATGGCAATAATTTACTCTGTTGTAATCATTTGCATCTCCTCACATCTGGCAATTGGGTCTACTTCATAACCTTCCTTATATACGCACACACACACATACACACACACACACACACCAACAACAACAACAACCGCTTGCTGAAAAAAAACACCTTGCATTTGCTCTAGGCAGGCATGACGTAAAGGAAAGGACAAGTCATTCATGAAGTGTCTCTCCAGCAAAAAACTGCCACCTGCTATTTGGGGCAATTGAGAAATCAATGAGAAGCATCAAGAGCGGTAGGAAGAGAACACTGTGTAAGTAGGGAGTAGCAGGCTGACTAGCTGTGCTCGGTATAAACCAGGATGTGGTGATGAACTCACGATGAGGCCACCAGCAACCCCAGGGCGAACTAAACCCTCTTCTCCCTCCAGTTTCTAAAACGCTTCCGCATTTCCTGAAGGAAAAAAAATTAAGAATATCCGGAAGGGTTGGATATGTTTAGCTCAGAGACGAGAACATTGCGAGAAGACACGGCAACATTTTTGGAGTTCCTGAAGAATATAGAAGATGGGGCAGAACCAGTGGTGGGATTCATCCAGTTCGCACCACTTCGGGAGAACCGGTTGTTAACTTTCTGAGCAGTTTGGTGATTTCAACTGGTTGTTGAAAGAAATCATTAGGGCAGAGAACCGGTTGTTAAATTATTTGAATCCCACCACTGGGCAGAATTGTTCAGAACTGAAGTTAAAGTCAGGACAAGAAACAATGGGTTTGAATGAGACAGAAGTAGGTTTTGATTAGATATCAAGACAACTTTATCATGGTAGGTATTGTTCTATGACATAATAGGGATGAGGATCAAAACATCGTCAAGTAAAAAGAAAGAAAGTCCAGTCGCCTCTTTAAAAAGCATATTTGGGACAACCATGACCTGGATGACTGAGAAACTCCATACATTCCTGCACTGGGCAGTAGGTTAGACTAGACCAGGAGTCAGCAACCCACGGCTCTGGAGCCACATGTGGCTCTTTCATCCCTCTGCTGCATCTCCCTGTCATCAGTCGGCTCCACAATTAATAGAACTTTCAGTTAGGTAGAGGTTAGGTAGGAGAGGCAGAGGAAAAAGGAAGAGACTCTATGGTGGGGGAACTGGACTTCCAGTCAGCAGAGGAAAATAGATGCCACGCTAGGAGGAGACTCTATGGTGTGGGAACTGGACTTCTGGTCAGTTCAAGAATTGAACAGAGGGCTTCCGATTAGGACCTTTGAGGCTCTTTGAGTGTTTAAGGTTGTCGACCCCTGGACTAGACTATTGTATCTCCAAGATACCATCCAACAATTACAATCTATAATTCTACAAATCTTTTGGTTTTTATTCTGAGGTGAGATTTGAATTCCTTCCTGACTTCAGATAATTTCTCCAATACTTTTTTCTGCTTATCTCCATTCCCTTCTGCCGTTTTTCCAGGTCACTTGTCTACTTGAGTTCTCTATAGACAACTCATATTTACATAGTTCAATTTGCCCAGGGCTCTCCTTAGGTCAGTTGCCCCCATGAATGTACCACATGGACTATCCAACTGAAGTCTTTGATCATGGGAAACATTTGGCATTGAAGCAGAGTTTGATGAAGTTGCTGTAGGCCACCTTGGATCCATGTCACAAGGCAGGGCATAAATAAAAGAAACTGTTCACATGCAACAACCTAATAAAGATTACGGAGCCAAGGAGAAGACATATATATGCCCACTTCTGCACAATCCCTATCAGTACTACACAAACATTTTCTTTTCACTTCTCTCACTTATAAATCACACCACAGAACTATAAGGCAGGAGAGACTGTCTTTGACTAATATCTTGGAGCATTCTCAAGAGATGAATGGGTTGACCTCAGGATGTCAATGTTAAATAAGACAAAGTCATTAATGATGCTTGCTCCTTCCATCATAGTTGTTGTCACAGTATTTCAGCTATTATAAACAAAGCGCCTCCAATTGTGGGACTGGCAATTGCAGGTGAGTTCATCCACGGTAAGATAAAGGTAAAGGTGTCGCCTGTCCACTCATATCCAACTCTAGGGGGCAGTGCTCATCTTCATTTCTTAGCCAAGGGAGCCAATGTTGTCCGAAGAAACTTCCATGGTCATGTGGCCAGCATGACTCTACACCGAGATACATGGAACGCTGTTACCTTCCCACCAAAGTGGTACTTCTTTATTTACTCACATTTGCATGCTTTTGAATTGCTAAGTGGGCAGGAGCTAAGGCAAGTAACGGGAGCTCGCCTGTTACACATTGCTTGGGTCTTGAACCCGGTCTGTCAGCTTTCCAGCCCACAAACTCAGTGTCTTTAAACATTGAGCCATCACATCCCATAAACCATGGGTAGATGTCCCCCAAACAGACTCACCCTCCTTCTTGTGTATATGCTAAACCAGGGGGTCTCCAACCCTGACAACTTTAAGCCTTGAGGACTTCAACTCCCAGAGTTCCTCAGCCAGCATAGCTGGCTGAGGAATTCTGGGAGTTAAAATCCACAAGTCTTAAAGTTGCCAAGGTTGGAGACCCCTGTGCTAAACTACAATTAGGGGAGTCAAAAAAAAATAAAAACCAAGGGACAATCATTGTTGAAAGCAACATAATAGCATAGTAGTCTTATCACAGTCTATAGCTGTGATGGCGAACCTATGGCATGGGTCCAGAGGTGGCATGCAATGCCCTCTTTGTGGGCACGTGCGCCATAGCCAGCTGCTCTTCTGGTTTCCAGCACACACATGCATGCCGGCCAGCTGCTCTTTGCGGGCACCAGAATGCTGGAAAACAGCCTGAAATCAGGCCAAAAAAACCAGCCTGAAAATAGCCAAAAAACAGACAATTTTTCAAGCCGTTTTTTGGGCCAAAATTGACCTGAAAAAGGCCTGAAAAATACCCCAAAACCAGGGGTGAAATGCTCCCAGTTCACACCGGCTCTCCCGATTAGGTAGCGATGGCAGCTGCTGGTTCGGAGGACCGGTAGCAAAAATTTCTGGCCCCGCCACCCCACCCGCCTCTGCTGAGCCGCACCATCAGCAGAGGTGTTTTTTTTTTACTTTTAAAAGTTTTTCTTCAGCCGAAAACATACCTTTAAAAGTAAAAAAAAAAATAACCCTCTGATGATCGCGGGGCTGAGCAGAGATCATCAGAACACTTTAAAAGTTTTTTTTAAAAAAACCTCTTCAGCCGAAGGGGGGAAAAAGGAAAAGGGGGGGCTTTAAAAGGCTCCTCTGGCCATCCCAGCTGAGTTCCTCATCACCAGAACCTTAAAAAACATGTTTTCTACATGTTAAAACAATTATTTTAAGAGGTTCTGGGCTGCTATGCGGGAACTTCAGCTGAGATCGTCAGAGGAGCTGACTTTAAAACTTTTTTCCCTCTGGCAATCCCAGAGGAGTTTCCTGATCCTAGCAGGCTTTTAAACTCACTTTTTAACAGCCCCCACTTACAAGAGCCCCCACCCATGCCCAGCCAATGCCCCCTCCTCACTTACCTATGATTACTGCTCTTTCGGGCTGGCAACACTATCCTTTCTTCAGCTACTGAAGAAAAAAAAAAGCTTGCTTTGACTTCCTGCTTTGCTGGCTGAGGAACTCTGGGATTTGAAGTCCACAATAAAATAAAATAAAACAAAATAAAATAATAAAATAAAATATTTGTGCAGCTTTCTGAGATTTGGTGTGTTCCTGTAGTGTTTCACTCTAACTACACAAACACACAAAATCTCACAAAGCTGTATGTGGCATTTTGTGTGTATGTGAGTCAGTTGTGTTGTGTGTGTGTAAAATGTGAAAGTGTGAGGTTCCTGCTTGTTGCAGGGGCCATTTTGGGTGAAGTGCAGCTGCTTTTACATTGTGTGTGAGTCAGTTGTGTTGTGTTGTGTGTGTGTAAAGTGTGAAAGTTGGTTTTTGGCACCTCTTATTGTTTTGTATACTTCGTTAATTTTTTTTTTTTATTAAACTTTATTAAACTTTTTTACATTAAAAGCATAAAAAAAGGGGGGGAAAGGCTTATATCATTTAGCAGCTTATTTGTGGTGTTTTTCATCTAATAATAATCCATGCAATAATGACAAACATTAAATTATACATATTTGTGTTCTTATTTTATCTATTGATTATGTTTAGTAACTAAATATTCCTATCTCCTTTCCATCCATCCATACCACCGTTCCCATATACCATAAAATACTGATGTCTCCTTATCCTTCAGACTCAAAGTTAGTTTGTCCATTTCTGCGCAATTCATAATCTTTTGTACAATAAGTCTCTCTGTGGGCACACATGGCTGTTTCCAACATTGAGCGAAGGCCATCCTAGCAGCAGTTAATATATGTAGTATTAAATATTTTATACTCTTCACGTATTTTTTTTTAAAGATCCCCAATAAAAAAAGTTCGGGTTCTAGATCCAATTGTTCATTCGTGATTTCTTGTAGCCACTTTTTAATTTTTAACCAATATTTACGTGCTTCGGGGCAAGACCACCACATATGGTAATATGTTCCCTCTTTATTTTTACATTTCCAGCATATGGGAGACATTTTGGGATACATTTTCGCTAATCTCGAAGGGGGCAGGTGCCACCTATAGAACATTTTATATGCATTTTCTTTGTATGCTGCTGATTTGGTTAGTTTATAATTTCTGTTCCATATTTTCTCCCAATCTGATAAATTTATATTATGTCCAATATTTTGACCCCATGTGATCATACATCCTTTCACTACTTCTTCTTCCAATTCTACTTCTAGCAAATATTTATAAATTTGGGTAATATTTTTTTTGTCTGGCCCTAGTAAAATTTTATCTAATTGCTGTGGTTTAAGATATATTCCATATTCTTTTATATCTTGTTTGTATCGATTTTGTAACTGAAGATAGGCCCACCAGTCAACCCATAGTCCTTGTTCTTGGAGGTCCTGTAGTGTTTTTAATTTTCCATGAATATCTAATAGATCTTTATATTTTAGCATTTTATTCAAATCTAAATTATTTGGGTGAATCATTGCTCCCATTGTGGATAGCCAGATTGGGATTTTTATATAGTGTTTCTTTTTAACTTTGATCCAATTGTTTATTAGGGAATCTCTAATCAAATGTCTGTGGAAATACTTTTGTTTCGTATGGCCTGTTTCCCACAGAAAGGCATGCCACCCTCTCTGTAGGTCGTGGCCTTCTATAATTAGTATTTTCGTTAATTATTTTTATTATTTATTGTTATTGGCCATGCCTACCCAGTCATCTGACTACCAAGCCACGCCCACCAATTAAGCCACGCCCACAGAACCGGTAGGAAAAAATTTTAGATTTCACCCCGTCCAAACACCCAAAAAACAGTCATGTGCATGCCAGCCAGCTGGTCTTCTGGTTCCCGGTGCCCCAGCGCACACACATGCACCCACGTTCTGGTTTGGGCACTCAGTGCTGAAAAGGTTCGCTATCATTGATCGATAGGAACTGACATCTTACCGCCCATGCAAATTTTTCAGTCCTCCAGGTCACGGTTGTCCCAAAAGTGCTTTTTCAAGAGGCAGCTGGACTTCCTTGTTTTTCTTGAAGGATTCCAGTCAGAGCTGAAGAAGCTTCTTGGATGAGAAGTAGAAAGGTAATAATAATAACAGAGTTGGAAGGGACCTTGGAGGTCTTCTATTCCAACCCCCTGCCCAGGCAGGAAACCCTACATCACTTCACACAAATGGTTATCCAACATCTTCTTTAAAATTTCCAGTGTTGGAGCATTCACAACTTCTGCAGGCAAATTGTTCCACTGATTAATTGTTCTGTCAGGAAATTTCTCCTTAGTTCTAAGTTGCTTCTCTCCTTGATTAGTTTCCACCCGTTGCTTCTTGTCCTGCCCTCAGGTGTTTTGGAGAATAGTTTGACTCCCTCTTCTTTGTGGCAGCCCCTGAGATATTGCAACACTGCTATCATGTCTCCCCTCTTTTCATTAAACTAGACATACCGAGTTCCTGCAACCGTTCTTCATATGTTTTAGCCTCCTGTCCCCTAATCACCTTTGTTGCTCTTCTCTGCAATCTTTCTAGAGTCTCCACATCTTTTTTACATCGTGGCCACCAAAACTGGATGCAATGCAAGGTCTTCAAAGAAAAGCAAGAAAGCTCAGTTGCCTCTTGAAAAAGCACTTTTGGGACGTGGCATCTTTCTTCACAGTACTGTTCAGAGATCCAAGGATTTCAAAGCAACATCTAGGGTCTGAAACACATACAGTGGCTTCCAGGTATTTAGAACAAGGCACATTCAAGGTGGCATATCATTTGAAGATGAAGATCAGAAGATTGAAAATACCTAGAGAATTGAAAATATAGATCTTTCTCAGGTGAGAGAGGCCTGCTGATGAATAAATTACTTTGTAAAGGAAGGTAAAGCCATCAGAGAAGGACAGGTCACCCCCAGAAGGAAGTTCAATAGACTAGTTACGACTAGAGAGAAAACTTCTCATTTGACTCTGCCAAACAATATTCCGATTTTAATGGAACGCTGAAGCTTTCTAGCAGGATAGAGAGATCTGTCCTTGGATGCAGTTTGAAACTTTTTCATGCTAGCTTCAACCTGATTTTGGAACTGGTAGCTTTCATAGATGATCAATGAGTTGCTAGACAGAAAGAGACTGTTCTTCTCCAGGTCTGTGGGAGCTCTCATTAGATTTCAAAAGCTCCCATCATGGGATCTTCTGAAGTTGCCCATTTGAAATCGAGGCGATGCCTGATAGGTAGAATTCAGAAACGGTACTAGAGAAACTGATAATTCCGTCGGCTTGTGAGATTGTGTGATGGGTCTGTCGTGTTCGTTTTTCTGTTTAATATTCTCATGAAAGTATTTAGAGATCTGAGAAGTCACTAATATATGGATTTTCTGTCCAATTCGGTCTATTTATATCTTGCAGAGAATATGGAAAAATTTCTGAACCTGTAGCTGAGGGTGTAATATAACCAAATAATTGATAACTTAATTTATGCACGCAGAGCTGTTGCAGAATGTGACAGTGGAAGCAACAGTGAGAAATGTCTTATTATCTATGCACTCATCCTAAACATGCAGAGGTTTAGCTCAGAAGGGCCTCCGCATTCTGTTTTGCTTCTAAGATATCAAAGCTGTAGCTATGACTGTTTTCCCATGGCTTCAGCCTGTGTGCTATCTGCTGCATTTTTCACTGAATGCTGTGTCGTCTTTCACACATGCTCTAAGTACACTGAGATTAACTAACTACAACTCAGTGGTGAAATCTGAACCGGTTTACTACTGGTTTGCTGGCTGCACATGCGCAGTGCGCACCACGCACCGAATGCAAAATGTGCGAATGCGCGCAGAGCACGCCAAAAGGAGGCAAGGGATAAGTAAAACAGTGCGCAGGGTGTGTGTGTCTGTGATCAGCTGTGGCGCGTAATCTTTTTTTATTATTTTTAAAAGCATTTTTTTACAATCTATTCCTTCCATTCGGGCAAGAAAAGTGAGTGAGCCAGAAAAAAGCGGGCAAGCAGGCAAGCGGGCAAATGGGCGACCGGACAATTGGGTGGGCATGGACAGCGGGGCAGGGATTTTTGCTACAAGTTTATTTATTTATTTATTTTATTTTTCATATTTATATATTGCCCTATCTCCCTAAGGACTCAGGGCGGTTCACAGGCAGTTAAAATACATATAAATACAGATTAAAAACGACGATTAAAAAACTTATTCTATAGCCAAATTATTAAAAACAGTATAAATAGTAAAAACCCCTTAAAACCAGTAACTTTAAAATCTAATCCAGTCCCGCGCAGATGAATAAGTGTGTTTTAAGCTCGCGACAAAAGGTTTGGAGGTCCGGAAATTGACGAAGTCCTGGAGGGAGTTCGTTCCAGAGGGTGGGAGCCCCCACAGAGAAGGCCCTTCCCCTGGGTGTCGCCAGACGGCACTGCCTAGCTGACGGCACCCTGAGGAGTCCCTCTCTGTGAGAGCGCATGGGTCGGTGAGAGGTATTTGGTAGCAGTAGGCGGTCCCGTAAATAGCCCAGCCCTATGCCATGGAGCGCTCTCTGTTCTCTGAACCACCCGCTGCCATCGCTACTGGATCAGCGGATCCGGTCCGAACCGGGAGGATTTCACCCCTGCTACAACTCTACCAGAGGGATACTGGTAGAGCTCATTTTGCTGACCATGATACTCCAGTTCAACATTATATGCCCTGGCTTTCAATAATTGGGAGTAATTTAAAATGGAATTTCTACTTACAGTGCCTTAAATCTGTCACCATTGTGGGAAGCCCCACCCACCCTTCTAGAAGAATGGAATATTTTGAGAAATATTAAAAAGGCAGAATATTATATTTCCCTAAATGAAAAATGGAGAAACATGTTTGTTTGTTTTTCAGAGGCAGGAAGCAGACTCACTCTTAATAGCCCCCCCATAGCGGATATTTTGTGCCCATTTAGAAAGACTGGGCCAACCTATCTACAAAACAAGAGACCTTCAGCTCCAGGATGATGGGATTAAGAACAGGACATGAGCCTTCAGGATATAATAGGATTAACCCACTACCATTTAGCAGAAGACACAGCGCTCAGTACATTGCACAATCTCCTAAGGTATTCCAGCCATTGCATCATTTCAGAGCAGTCCAAACTTCAACCAAACCTTGGAGCTCAAACACCTAGGATTTGCATTTCCTCTTTTGCCTATAGAGCCAGCTATGACCTCTACATAACCCCTACATGGCCCAATGGGAATCTGACAACAGCCAATAGATTACATGTTCTTCCACAGGAACAGGAAGCTCACGTGCAAAGCCCAAGAGAAGGTATTAAAAGCCAGCCATTCTCAACTCCATGTGGTCACCTGCAGCAGAACCCCCCATGTTATTCTGCATCATCATTAAACCATATTTCCAATCAACCTCCAGCTTCCATTTTGTCTCCAATGCCTTTCTCCCAGCTTGAAACTGAACCAGATGGATATTTCTTCCAACCATACCATGCACAGAACAGACCAATGTACCTATTCTGCAGAGAGAGAGAAGTTCCCTGAGGAAACGTCTTCAGCGTGTGCCCAAAAGCTTGGAAGAAATAAGCTTTGGTTCTGGTGACTGACTCAGATTGGATCCTGCAACATTATCCAGGGACACATATACTGTATTTTTCGGAGTATAAGATGCTCTAGAGTATAAGACGCACCTTAGATTTTGGGGAGGAAGATAAGAAAAAGAAATCTGCCTCTGCCTACCAGCATCCATTGGTATTCATCTGGCTAGTGTCCTGTTGGTGTGTGAGAGAGTTGAGGGCTGTTTGGAAACTGAAACAGTATTTGCTATGTTAGCAACAAGGAAGGAGACAGCAAGGAGCCTGGGTGTGGCTTAGCTCTGAAGCTCTGAGTCTGTGCTGAACTAGCCTAAACTAGTTTGCTGCTCAAAACTGAAAATGAAACTCCTCTCCTCTGCTTGTGATTTGCTTTGGAAAACCTACTTTTGGTATTGTATATGTACTTCGTGTGTTATATTGTATATAAAGAGAAGTTATTGAATCCCGCTGTATCAGTTACTTGTGTGTGCTTTCTGGATGTGATTGCTGCTGCAAACTCCGAGTCCTTGCAGAAAATAGCAAACAGCCAAGTCAGCTTCAGCACATTATTGCAGCCTGATTCAGCACGAGCAGCTGATTGACAGGTGGATCGGCCTCCTGGAATACCCCCAATCAGCTGTTCCAGGCTGCAGCGATTGTCACAGACCATTGCTGCCTCCGTGCCTCGCGGTTTTGGCTACATTCAGTGTATAACACACACCCAAATTTTCACCCTCTTTTGGGGGGGTGGGAAGTGCATCTTATACTCTGAAAAATACAATATTTACCTTCATTCACTACATAAATTCCCTGCCCAGATGAGCATATTTGAGTTTTTAAGGGGCATTCCTTTTTACCGAAATGAGCATTGTTTGATTGGGTTTGAGCACAACTACCATAGGAACCAACTGTTGTTTTTTAAGAAAAAAGTTTTTTATCTTTAAACAAACAAACACATAACACATCAATCCTTCCATGTGTCATCTCGGTGTTTCTTCCGTAACTTCTTTTTGTTACTCCTCTTATCTTCATTTCTTCCTTGGTAGTTCCCATTTCTCTATTTACAGTATTGCCCTCAAAATACAATACATTTAATATAAAATTCTCCTGTTTGATTATCAACATATTTATCAATATCTCTTTTCTAACCAATCATAAAATTTCCCCCGTATCTTAAAATATTCTGTATCTTCTCTCTCTTTAATCACCGAAGTTAGTCTGTTCATCTCTGCACAGTCTAATTTTTTTCTAATTACTTCCCCTTCTAAAAGGATTTTCTCTGCTTTCCATCTTTGTGCAAATACTATCCTTGCTGCAGTTATTACATGTATAATCAAATATGTATTTTCTTTGCTAATTTTCTCTGGTAGGACACCCAATAGGAACAACTCAGGTTTTCAGTCAATATGTTGTTGGGACATTTCTTCTAGCCATGTCTTAATTCTACTCCAATAGTCTCTAGCTTCTGGACATGTCCACCACGTATGATAATGGATAATTAGAACTGCAGAAAAAACTATGGCTACCAACCTGCCTTCCATTGAGGACCTGTATACTGGACAAGTCAAAAAGAGGGCTGTGAAAATATTTACAAACCCCTCACATCCTGGACATAAACTGTTTCAACTCCTACCCTTGAAACGATGCTATAGAGCACTGCACACCAGAAGAACTAGACACAAGGACAGTTTTTTCCCCGAATGCCATCACTCTGCTAAACAAATAATTCCCTCAACACAGTCAAGCTATTTACTAAGTCTGCACTACTATTAATCTTTTCATCATTCCCATCACCCATCTCCTTCCACTTATGACTGTATGACTGTAACTTTGTTGTTTGTATCCTTATGATTTATATTGATATTGATTGTTTCCTGATTGCTTATTTGTAGCCTATGACTATCCTTAAGTGTTATATCCTTAAGTGTTAAATTTGTATCCTATGACTATCGTTCAGTGTTGTAAATGTTGTACCTTGATGAAGGTATCTTTTCTTCTCTGTACACTGAGAGCATATGCACCAAGACAAATTCCTTGTGTGTCCAATCACACTTGGCCAATAAAAAATTCTATTCTATTCTATTCTATTCTATTCTATTCTATTCTATTCTATTCTATTCTATTCTATTCTATTCTATTCTATTCTTTTATGTACGCTGAGAGCATATGCACCAAGACAAATTCCTGGTGTGTCCAATCACACTTGGCCAATAAAAATTTCTATTCTATTCTATTCTATTCTATTCTATTCTATTCTATTCTATTCTATTCTATTCTAATAAGATAGGAACCAACTGTTGTGAAGAGTTTAGTTTTGCTGTAGCGGCCTTCCACTCACCCTGCTGTGAACCGGCACTATCACTCAAGGAGACCCAAGGAGACTCCAAGTGCTGTGGCAAAAGCTGTAAACAATGAGCTATCATCTCTAGAGACAGAGGTGAGTACTCCAAGCTTCAAATGACATCACTCAGTTTGAGGGATTTCTTGCTGGTCCTTTAAAAAAAAAAAAAAGGATCTTGCAGCCGAGATAAGCCAGAGACAATCCCAAGACCAAATATGATACTGAAGGAATTGATCATAAGGAAGAAGGATAGACTGTCAGAGTTTAAGCTTCTGGGTCTGCATCAAGGACATTCTTTGCTTCGAAATGCCTGAGTTACTCAGTCCTGGACCCCCTCTTGAAAAAGTGAGTGATATCTTTTCCCTGCTCGAACTGTGCACAGGGTGACAGAAATCCAATCCATTTGTGCGTTTCTTTGTGAAGCCATCTTGTTTCTGGGTGCTCAAAGCAGCAAACACAATCCTTGCAACCGTTTTTATGTTTTTGCAGTTTCTCGAAAATGCTAGTTTCCTGCAGACAAGCTTACTGATTCAGAAAGCTCAAACTACCCAAGGAGCTGTTGATCCAGTTCTACAGAGGAATGATTGAGTCTGTCATCTGCACCTCTCTAACTGTCTGGTTTGGTTCTGCAACCCAACAAGACAGACACAGACTTCAGAGGATAATTATTTATATTTATTATATTTATATTTTTATATTTATTTATTTTGTCACAACAGTATATATAAGCATAAGCATGAAAGTAACTATATAATATATAAGCATATATATATATATATATAAGCATAAGTATGTAAACTATATTGATAGGATATAATGAAAGGAGCCTCTGGTGGTTCAGGCTGCTAAGACAGTCTGTTATTAACAGCAGCTGCTTGCAATTACTGCAGGTTCTAGTCCCACCAGGCCCAAGGTTGACTCAGCCTTCCATTCTTTATAAGGTAGGTAAAATGAGGACCCAGATTGTTGGGGGCAATAAGTTGACTTTGTATATAATATACAAATAGGATGAAGACTTTTGTTAACACAGTGTAAGCCGCCCTGAGTCTTCGGAGAAGGGCGGGATATAAATGCAAAAAAAAAGAGAAAACAATAGGACAGGAACGGTAGGCACATTTGTGCTCTTATGCACGCCCCTTACTTAGAACTGCAGAAAATACCATGGCTACCAACCTACCTTCCATTGAGGACCTGTATACTGCACCAGTCAAAAAGAGGGCCGAGAAAATATTTACAGACCCCTCACATCCTGGACATAAACTGTTTCAACTCCTACCCTCAAAACGACGCTATAGAGCACTGCACACCAGAACAACTAGACACAAGAACAATTTTTTCCCGAAGGCCATCACTCTGCTAAACAAATAATTCCCTCAACACTTTCAAACTATTTACTAAATCTGCACTACTTCTGGAAGGGGAGGGATGGGGAGGGGTGGGGCCAGCCAGCAATTTAACAACCAGTTCCGCCGAAGTGCTGCGAACCAGTTGATCCCACCTCTGACGAGAAGTAGTTCTCTTTGTTGGTCAGCAACAACTAGCATGTATGCACGAGGGGAACCTTTACCTTTTAGTTAGAGAAACCTATTCAGAATCTTGGATTCAAAAAATACAGGCAGCACAATTTCTGGATGAAGTACTGACTTGGATCCACAGGAACAAGTCCCCAAGGTACCTAAGAATCCTCTGAGCATTACAGTACCCAAGGCAAGGTAGATGAAAACCAGATAACTTCCTGTTCTGACTCCAGCTCTCAAAAGACGACTTCAGCTGTGCCTTCACTAAATTCCACTTCGTAAGTTCAGGTCTGCAGCATTTCTTCGCTGCTGCAGCAAAACAAAAATCTATGTGTGACCTGGAAAGCTTTAAACGAACATCATACCGGCGGAAGTTTTCAACCCTCATCCAGGTGGGAGATCAAGCACACAAGATCGGCTAGCAACACGTTGCCCCAAAGGAGAAGAGGGGCTCAGTAAATGACTCTGACAATTACCAGCTTTCATCTTTTTTTTTAAACCCGTTTTTAAGGGGCACATTTGCTAACATTAACAGGAAAAGATATTTGGGGGTTTCATCCTCTACCTACTCATTAAAAAGGAGAAAAAGAGGTGAGGGAATTAAAAAAAACATTTTACTTCCACCCTTTGCATTCGTACACCTTAATTGCCACTGTGCTTTCATGCCGGCTTTCCAGCATCTTGTCATTTCCAGATGTCAGGAGCATCCTAGTTAGACGACGTTTCCTTTTTAGTCTCCCTCCTCCTCTTCCATTTCTCCTCCAATATTTATGCCTTTAATTCTCCGACACAGATTTTTATTTTTATTTTTTATTTTTTTTTGTTCTGCCGCGCGATGACATATGGATTGCTACTGGTACGATTTTGTATTTCCACATCATTGGCATTTTATGATGGAATAGCTTCCAGGTGACCTCCACCCTCTCTGTAATTACTCCCCCAGCCTGCCCCACACTTTCTCGCAAAAGATGGGATGTCGGAAAAGCAAGGACATTTATTCTCCTCCGGCCTTAGTCATCTTATTCTGCAGATGTCTTCAGTGCCACAGAAACGAAACGTAAGCGCTGTGGTGGCACAGTGGTCAGAGTGCAGTATTGCAGGCTAGCGCTGCTCCCTGCCAGGAGTTCAATTCTGACTGGAGGAAGGTTGACTCAACCTGCCATCCTTCCCGAAGTCAGTAAAAGGAGGATCCAGATTGTTGGGGGCAGTAGGCTAAGGTTGTAAACCGCTCAGAGAGTGCCATAAAACGATATAGAGATGATATAGAGCCCTGGTGGCATAGTAGTTGGAATGCAGTATTGTAGGCTAACTCCGTCCACTGTCAGGAGTTCGATTCTGATGGTGTTCGTGTACCACTCCCCCTCCGACGATCGGGTCTAAGAAGTCTGTATCAAGCGTGGCCACGAAGCCTCTGCAGCTTTGCCAAATTCCTTTCAGATTTTTCAGGGCAGGCAGGAATCCAAGTTGTGACTTCAGCAAACCAGATGAGATTTTTGCTTGACTCAAAGTTGCTTGACTCAAGCTGATCCTTTATATAGGCTGTGGGGTGTGGCTCCATGACTCAGCACTTATCCAAGCCTGCCCCTCCCTTCCTTCTACTGACGTCGCCTCTCAGATCTCCAGAAGCGGGGATCCTCCCACTGTGGGTTCACTTCCTCTGGATCTGCTGCCAGTAATTCCAGCATGTGGCTGGCTCCCTGCTCACACGCTGTAGGAGTGAGGTTTGTTTGTTCATTCCTGACGTTCTGTCCGGGCATGGTGCCAGGGCTGGGGGCTGGAGGCATGCTAGGCTGTTCCTCTTCATTATCAGACTCTGAATCTGATAGCAGGCCCGGGAGGAGGCAGGAGGGGCCTGGCTGAGAAGAGGAGGGAGGACGAGGCACAACAGATGGGTTCAAAGTTGACTCAGCCTTCCAACTTTTCAAAGTCAGTAAAATGAGGATCCAGATTGTTGGGGGCAATATGTTGACTCTGTAAAATGCTTAGCGACAGCTGTAAAGCACTGTGAAGCGGTATATCAGTCTGAGTGCTAGTGCCATTGGTATCATGGAGCTTCAGGAGAAGATGCCATGCAATACATCTGTATCAGTAGAAGCTTAACCAGTACATGAATGAAAAACGAATTAGTGCCTGGCTCAGACAGCACATCAAAGTGTGTTTTGTTTTAATCCTTGTTTGTTGAACAAACTAGGCTGCTCTGGTTTGGACATAATGCTCAGCCATAAATCACATTTTCTAAAAACACCATAGCTGGCTTTTCTTAATAGACTAATCAAAACCAACCAACCCATGTTCTGCATTAGTGCGAGGGCCTTCAAACGATTTTAAACTAGAAGATTCAATCAAAAAGTGTCAGGCAAAACAGCAGACCGGAGACATACCCAACACATTCTAAATCAAGATAGATTTGATTATTTACTAACTCAGCACTGGATACAAAATTAGTTCTTAACAGTTTTTCTTGTATCTCTCCCCCCCACCACCCCCACATCACCATAGTAACTCAGTATCACACGGGCTTTAATAAACTGGCCTTCCGAGCAGCCTCATGAAGCACCTAACAAGGAAGAGATGAAGGTCAAGACTCTTAAATATAAAGATACACCTGTGATCTAATACGAACCCTTGGCCTCGAGACCTTGGGCAGCTGTTTCGACCCTTTTAGAGGTAGAATAGCCATGGCTGTGTTTATTTTACTCTTCTGAGAGCGTCTTCCCAGTGAATCCTCTTCCAGTTCAGTTTACAAATGTTCATGAAGGTGGAGAAATAGATCTGAAAAAAGAAAATTATGCAGACAAAGTGAAAACGAAAAAGAAATATACCGCACCTTTCAACATCATAACATCAGAGGAGGGCTTCACATATTGTAGCAACCAGGTGTTTGCTTCCGGTTGCTTCCAGGTGCAATTCAAGGTGCTGGTTATCACCTTTAAAGCCTTTCATGGCTTGGGAGCAGGTTATCTGAGGGACTGTCTCTTGCCGGTCACATCAAATAATTCCCTCAACACTGTCAAACTATTTAGTAAATCTGCACTACTATTAATCTTCTCATCGTTCCCATCACCAATCTCTTTCCACTTATGACTATATGACTGTAACTTTGTTGCTGGCAATCCTTATGATTTATATTGATATATTGACCATCAATTGTGTTGTAAATGTTATACCTTGATGAACGTATTTTTTCTTTTATGTGCACTGAGAGCATATGCACCAAAACAAATTCCTTGTGTGTCCAATCACACTTGGCCAATAAAAATTCTATTCTATTCTATTCTATTCTATTCTATTCTATTCTATTCTATTCTATTCTATTCTATTCTATCTACCCGACCCATCAGAGTGGGGAGGCAGTGAATGCTCCCCTAGGAAGATACGCCTGGTGGGACCCAGAAGAAGGGCCTTCTCCGTGGTGGCTCCCTCTCTCTGGAACATCATTCCCCCAGAGATTGGAACGGCCCCCACTCTAATTCTCTTCCGGAAGGCGCTGAAGACCTGGTTCTGCCAGTGGGCCTGGGGAACCCGGAGTGGGATGGAGCCCGCTAAATGGCTCATGTGATCAGCAGTTACTGGGGCGGGAGGAGTGGGTGGGGGTGATTTTATTACATTAAGTTATTTTATTTTATTTTATTAGTTTTACTGTTTTTAAATGTGTGTTTTTATATTCTGTAAGCCGCCTTGAGTCAACATGGCTGAATAGGCAGCAATATAAATTTAATTAATATAATAGTGATAATAATAATAACAACAACCGGTTCGCCCAGCCCCGGAAATGTGAGCATGCGCTGTCCATGTATGCATGCAGTGTCACAAAACACAGCAATTTGCTTGCGCATGCCGTCCACACATGCGTGCAATGTCAAACAGCAGGGCAATTCACTCGCTCGCTCGCATGCGCTTTCCACACATGTGTGCATCATCAAAAACACAGTGATATAGGACAGGATTGCGCCTGGGCACCACTAACCAGTTTGCCCAAACCGGTCCGAACTGGCTGAATACCACTTCTGCATAACATCCTTTTTCCATTTATCTGGGAGGGACTGTATTTTTTTGACTTTGTCCCAAAAGGTCAAAAGGTCCCTGCTGTGTCATTGGATTGACTTGAACAAGTCTTTGTCAAGACCCAAGTTCTAAGTGGACCCACTTCCAGTCCTTTAATTCAACATATGAACCCAACCAATAAGCCAGGAGTCGGCAACCCGCAGCTTTGGAGCCGCATGTGGCTCTTTCATCCCTCTGCTGCAGCTCCCTGTCGCCGGTCAGCTCCACAATTGACAGGGCTTTTGGTTAGGACAGGTAGAGGAAAAAGAATGCTGTGCTAGGAGGGGACTCTATGGTGGGGGAATCAGACTTCCGGTCGGCTCCAGAATTGAACTAGGGGCTTCCGGTTAGGACCTTTGTGGCTCTTTGAGTGTTTAAGGTTGCTGACCCCTGCAATAAGCAGACAGAGGTCTAAAGTCAAATGAAGGGAGCAAGTTAAGGTCAACAAGACCAGGAAGGATATGAAAAGAATAAATTATTGGTTAGAATTTACTAGTGTGGCAAGTCATTGTTTAACTAATTACTTTAAACTATAATAATAGGGTCATAACCCTACTAACCCTTAAACCACGGTTCATAAACTTCATTGACATTGGTGGATGCAACACATTAAACCCAGAGTAGTAAAGCATTTGGATACTTTGGTGCTTAAGATGAATCATATTTGGAAGAGCCAGGGGGGAGAGAAAAGACCCAGAAGTTGGTATAGTCTAAAATAACAGGATAGTTAAATTTATTTTTCAACCCTGTTCTGCTTCCTCAACTGCACTACTTAAAGTAACACAGCACCCCAAGCTTCGGTATTGTCCAATTGCCCAAAGACAGGAGAAGTCAGTACAGATGCCAAAATGCATGCTGCCATAAATCTCTTCTGCTAACATAGAAGAGTATTTTCCAAAGCACCTGAAGCCCAAGATAAAAAGCCATGGATGGGAACTAATCCAGGAGAGAACCAATCTAGAATGAAGAAGAAATTTCCTGACAGTTAATTCAGGACAATTAACCAATGGAATAAATTGCCTTTGGAAGTTGTGGATTCTCCAGCACTGGAAGTCTTTAAGAAGAACATGGACAACAATATGTCTGAAATGGTATAGGGTTTTCTGTTTGAGCAGGGGGTTGGACTAGAAGGCCTCCAAGTTCCCTTCCAACTTTCTGTTATTCTGAGTCAGTGGGGAGGAAGAGCAGGAGAGAACCAGAGATCAGGACAGATTAAGGAAGAAATATCTAACTGTCCAAGAGACCTATAGGACAGTCAGGAATGAATGGAGAAGTTGGACAAGTTAGTGACAATGGATTTCTCAAGGGCTACCTATCTCAAGAAGCCCAAAATGCGGTTTGCTGACTTGAAGCTTAGCATGTTCCATGAACCCTCCTTACCATGGGTTCAATTCTATCATAGTTAAATGCCTCAGTGTGATGTGTCAACTAGGTTACAGACACACCCCGGCAGCCGGGTGTTGTTGATTGCATGGTTGCCTTCCAAGGATGGCAGCTGATTCAGTGATGGGATTCAAGTAATTGAATCCCAGCAATTTAACAACCGGTTCGCCAAATCCTGCCTGAACCAGCTGAATCCCATCACTGAGCTGATTGCTTGGTGGCCTCCAGGGATAGCAGATTGATTGTATTCGGTCCCTATAATTTTATCCTCCATCAACTTTGGGAAGAGCCTTAATACATACAGTATGACTATCTTGGAGATCTAACAGGGAATTACATTTATCAGTGTTAAATAAACATATTGGGAGAACTTTGTGTCAAATTTAGTAATACCAGTCCATCAGATCATAAGGAATATTTAACACCATGTGGTAAAAATCATTATCTGTTGGTTTTGGCACAACGGTTGGCTATCAAAGAAGAGATAAAAGGAGATTCTCCCTCCTTGTAATAGAGTGGTGGTTAACCTTTTTGGCAACAAGTGCTGAAACTGGAGCGTGCGGACATGCTGGAGCACCGGAACCAGGAAAAGAGCTGCAGCCGGTGCGCATGTGCGCAGTGACCAGCAGCACTTCCGGGCTCCATCATGCACATATGTGCCGGCCAGCTGATCTGGTACGCATGCACACTGACCAGGTACTCTCTTCAGGGTTCCGGTGAACGTATGCATGCCGGCCAGCTGGTCTTCGTGTGACATGCCATAGGCTCACAATCATGGTTATAATCATTGACAATTCTGCAAAGTTTTGAGCTTCCATATAACACCTCACCTACGCAAGCTGCACTGGTTGCCGGTGGTCTTCCGCATGCAATTCAAGGTGTTGGTGATCACCTTTAAAGCGCTCCATGGCATAGGACCAGGTTACTTACGGGACCGCCTACTGCCGCCAATAGCCTCCCATCGACCTGTGCGCTCCCACAGGGAGGGTCTCCTCGGGGTGCCGTCAGCTAAACAATGTCGGCTGGCGGCCCCCAGGGGAAGAGCCTTCTCTGTGGGGGCACCTACCCTATGGAACGAACTGCCTCTGGGGCTACGCCTTCTTCCCGACCTCCGGGCCTTTAAGCGTGAGCTCAAGACTTTTTTGTTTCAACGAGCAGGGTTGGCCTAAGAGTAATTTTTAATTGAGTGGTTTTATTACTTGTTATTTTAATATTCGGCCTTATGGTTTCAGATTTTTAAATTTCAAATATTGTGTTTTAATTTTTGTATATGTCTTTTTAACTTGGCTGTAAACCGCCCTGAATCTTCGGAGAAGGGCGGTATAGAAATGTAAATAATAAATGAATAAATAAATAAAGTATCTTTTTCACAAGGCAAGCTCACGTTCGAAGGTTAGTAGAGAGGGGAATGATGGTTTCCAGTTCCAAATGCCCCACACACTACACACTGGAAGGTTTTTCTACATTCTTCTTTCACACAAAAGGAGGCAGTATTAACACACACACACACAAAAAAAATCACAGACTAGGCTTGCCAACTTTCCACCAGCTGCTAATTTCCTGCTTTCTTTGCAGACATTAGCAAGTGACAACACTATAGAAGCTCCACCTGAGAATTTTTCCAAATGCATCCCCTTAATGCCATCTTTTCATGTAAATTGGCCAGCTTAGCATGAGCAAAAGGGGTTTGATGTCCCCTCCTTCCTGGCCTTTTGCTACAAAGACATTTCCCATTTCTTTCTCTTTGCTCAGGAGCTGAGTTCCTTTTGCTTTGGACTATTAAAAACATACCAGTGCCGCTCATTCTATTGCCAATTTGATCTCCTTACCGCTTTTTGTTCAAATAATTAGCCCATTCTACAAGGTCCAAATCAGTGGTGGAATTCTTTTTTTTTTTTACTACCGGTTCTGTGGGCATGGCTTGGTGGGCGAGATATGACTTGGTGGGCTTGGCTTGATGAGTGTGGCAGGGGATACTGCAAAATCTCCATTCCCACCCCACTCCAGGGGAAGCATACTGCAAAATCTCATTCCCTCCATACTCCAGGGGAAGGATACTGCAAAATCTCCATTCCCATCCCACTCCAGGGGAAGCATACTGCAAAATCTCATTCCCTCCATACTCCAGGGGAAGGATACTGCAAAATGTCCATTCCCTCCCCACTCAAGGGGAAGGATACTGCAAAATGTCCATTCCCACCCCACTCCAGAGTGAAGGATACTGCAAAATGTCCATTCTCACCCCACTCCAGGGGGAAGGATACTGCAAAATGTCCATTTCCTCCCCATTCCTGGGGCCAGCCAGAGGAGGTATTTGCCGGTTCTCCGAACTACTCAAAATTTCCGCTACCAGTTCTGCAGAACCTGTCAGAACCTTCTGAATAGCACCCCTGGGCCAAATTAATGTCTTTTGGCAAGGCAGTGCAGGAAGGTAAGTGAAATCATATCTCTAAAAGATGCAGGGTTAATTTTTAGGTGCCCTGGATAGCTGTAGCATCTCTGAGCCAAAGGAAGAATTGTTATTGCGTTGAAAGTGGTATTGGGGGAGATTCTGGAATTCCTTAACATAATGAAAATAGGATGAATCAAAGCAATTTGTTTCAAAAAGACCTGCCATGGGCAAAGAGGTAAAATTCAAATACTTCATAATCCTGATTCACACAATTGCACTGAAGCATAATGGGTTTTGTTTCATTTTGGCTTAAGGCATCAGAACCTAACCATTACATTCTGGAAATTCAGCCATTTGTAGCTTATCCTCTAAACCATGGTTAATTATGTTTTTAGCATGTGTGTCTGCAGGAACGTAGTGGCATTTTTTCATTCTTATCTGAATTTTAAATTAGGCAGATGGGACTTATAAATAGCCTCCCTGAGAGCATGATGAAAAAAGACCTGGTACCATAGCTACAAGAATATACTAGCCTTAGAAATGGAAGCTCATGGTCTATGAGTATGTAGTTTAAGGGAAAAAAGACCATGGCGCAGTGGTTAGAATGCAGTACTGCAGGCTAACTCAGCCAGGAGTTCCATTGCCAGGAGTTCAATCCTGATTGGCTCAAGGTTGACTCAGCCTTCCATCCTTCTGAGGTCGGTAAAATGAAGATCCAGATGGTTGGGGGCAAGAGGCTGACTCTGTAAACCACTTAGAGAGGGCTATAAAGCACCATGAAGTATTATGTATGAGTTGATATGAGTTTTCATATCAAACAATCTAAGTGCCAAAGCCCACTGCAACTACATTGCTAAAAAGGCTTTAAGAGTTGTAAACCTAATCTTGCGTAGCTTCTTCTCCAGAAAGATTACAGTACTAACCAGAGCATACAAAACATTTGCTAGACCAATTCTCGATTACAGCTCGCCTATCTGGAGCCCACACCTCATTTCGGACATTAATACAATTGAGCGTGTCCAGAAATATTGTACAAGAAGAGTTCTCCACTCCTCTGATCACAACAAAATACCTTATACCACCAGACTTGAAATCCTGGGTTTAGAAAATTTAGAACTCCGCCACCTTCGGCATGACCTGAGTATAACTCATAAAATCATCTGCTACAATGTCCTTCCTGTCGAAGTCTACTTCAGCTTCAACCACAACAATACACAAGCACACAATAGATTTAAACTTAAAGTGAACCTCTCCAATCTTGATTGTAGAAAATATGACTTCAGTAACAGAGTTGTTAATGCCTGGAATGCACTACCTGACTCTGTGGTCTCTTCCTAAAATTCCCAAAGCTTTAACCGAAGACTGTCTACTGTTGACCTCACCCCATTCCTAAGAGGTCTGTAAGGGGCGTGCATAAGAGCACCAGCGTGCCTACCGTTCCTGTCCTAATGTTCCCTTTGGTTGTATCCAATTTGTATGGTTATTTCATGCTTATACTTATATATATTGTTGTGTTTGACAAATAAATAAATAAATAAATAAAAAATATAAGTCTAAGTGCTATTGCTATCTTCCTTCCTTCCTTCCTTCCTTCCTTCCTTCCTTCCTTCCTTCCCAATGGTTAGAATACAGTATTGCAGGCAAACTCTGCCCATTGCCAGGAGTTCGATCCTGATAGGCTCAAGGTTGACTCAGCCTTCCATCCTTCCAAGGCGGGTAAAATAAGGACTCAGATTGTTGGGGGCAATATATCTGTAAACTGCTTAGAGAGGGCTGCAAAGCACTATGAAGTGGGATATAAGTCTAAGTGCTATTGCTATCAAGAGTTCTTAAAAAAAAAATAGAGCAAATTTTATAAATGTCTACCAAATTCACATTAACAAGATAACAGGGAAGCAAATTGGGAGCAAGCAATTAGAAGTGTCTCTGGAGAAAATAAGCATCAAAGAGTTTGTAATAGATAAACCTTAAGTATAGGAAAGCCATGCAAATTATGTACTTTCTATGTTTCCTGCATTTTTGGGGTATTTTCTATAAAACTCTCACTATTTAAATAGCCTACAAATAATTTGCTTTTTATAAATTTCTTACCATGTATCATGATTGCTAAGGTTGACTTCCTTGTTTCTCCTTTAGAAAAAACAGACGTAATTATTTTGATTTCTGACTTTTACCAAGAAGAAAAGGACAATCTAACTCATCTGCTTTATTCCTCAACTAGCCCACCCACTAAAGGAACTGTTGCAATTTGAGGACTACCTGATTATCTTGTCCCCAAGGTCTGGCCCAACAGACCTTTAATAGTTTCCTAAAAAATGTTGTTGGGAAAAATATCCAGTTCCAATTCCGGGAGGAAATCACTGGAGACTAAATGGAGGCTGGAGGCTGATTGGAAAGAGGGTCTATTTATTGATGAAGCAGAACCACCAAGCACGTGTGACTATGGGCAGCTGACCACATGGAGTTGAGAGTGGGTGGGTTTTTATACCTTCTGTTGTGACTCGTCCTCCCTCCTCTCCGCAGCCGGGCCCCTTCTGTCTCCAACTGGGCCTGTTATCAGACTCCGAGTCTGATAATGAAGATGAATGGCCTGTCATGTCTCCAGCCCCCGGCCCTGGCCCCATGCCCAGAGACGATTCCAGAAGTGAAAGGAGTAGCCCGATAAATCTCACTCATACAGCGTGTGTTCCTTTGGCTCAGCCGTCAGAGCAGGAAGCCAGCCAGGTATTGGAATTGCTTGGGCTTACTCCTTCTGACCCCTCCCTTTCCCAAACATCAGATCCAGCTGAAGACAATTCAAAGTGGGAGGATCCTCGCTTCCGGAGATCTGAGAGGCGACGCCAGCAGAAGGAAGGGAGGGGCAGGCCTGGATAAATGCTGAGTCATGGAGCCACACCCCACAGCCTATATAAAGGACCTGCTTTTGGCATTCCAACCTTGAGTCAAGCAAAGTCTTATTTAGTTTGCTGATACTGGACCCTATTGCTGAAGTCACAAACTGGACTCCTGCCTGCCCTGATAAACCTCGAAGGAACTTGGCAAGCTGCAGAGGCTTTGTTGCCAAGTTTGTTACGGGCTTCCTTGACTCGTTCGTCAGAGTGGGGGGTGGGACACGACACCTTCTCTTGGGCTTTGTATTTGAGCTTCCTGTTCCTGTGCAAGAACATGTCCTTTAATATTCTATTGGCTGTTGTCAGATTCCTATGGGGTCACATTGGGATCATCGCTGGCTCCATAGGCAAAAGGGGAAATGCAAATCGTAGGTGTTAATCTGGTCAACCTTTGGCTTGTTGCTTATCTGGAGTATCTCTCTGACCCAGTCTTTCTGAATGGAATACCAAATCTGCATTTCTGAAAGCTGGCCTCCTCAGTTTCTGCTTGGGGCAAGGAGACTGGGGCTGGGTTTTTTTGCCTCCTTTAAGCTTTTTTCATTTCTCCCTGAGAGGAAATATTTTATCCTGCCTTTTTAATATTTCCCAAAATATTTCATTCTTCGGGGTGGGAGGGGGAGGCTTCCTACATTGTAAGGATAGGAGTCACACAGATCTCTGTGCGGGTAGATATTGCAGCAGAATAGAAGTGCTTCCTGGATCCTACAAGCTGATATTGCTATTGCTACCAACCTGCCTTCCATTGAGGACCTGTATACTGCACGAGTCAAAAAGAGGGCTGTGAAAATATTTACAGACCCCTCGCATCCTGCACATAAACAGTTTCAACTCCTACCCTCAAAATGATGCTATAGAGCACTGCACACCAGAACAACTAGACACAAGAACAGTTTCTTCCCGAACGCCATCACTCTGCTAAACAGATAATTCCCTCAACACTGTCAAACTAGTCACTAAATCTGCATTACTATTAATCTTCTCATCGTTCCCATCACCCATCTACTTTCACTTATGACTGCATGACTGTAACTTTGTTGCTTGTATCCTTACAATTTATACTGATATTGATTGTTTCCTGGATTGCTTATTTGTACTCTATGACTATCATTAAGTGTTGTACCGTAGGATTCTTGAGGAACGTATCTTTTCTTTTATGTACTCTGAGAGCGTAAGCACCAAGAGAAATTCCTTGTGTGTCCAATCACACTTGGCCAATAAAAAAATATTAAAAATAAAAATTAAATTCTATTCTATTCTATTCTATTCTATTCTATTCTATTCTATTCTATTCTATTCTATTCTATTTAGTTGATGAGACCCAGAGTGTGCATCTACCTTGCTTGACCATCCTTGGTTGGCAAAGACAAACTCTCACGTCACTGCTACTTATGCACACAATGACTTTTGGAGTGTGTAAACCAGGCCAGATTTGCTCCAGGTAGCTGCTTGCAATTGCCATCTCTTATTTTAACTCGAGAGTCTCCACACAAGCTGTTGCTTTCATTTATGGTAATGTGCTGGCCAGAACGTTAGGATGAGTTTCTGGAATACTTTTGCAGTCATAACCTGACTTAGAAGATTGCTGTGCCTACAAAGGGAGAAGAAATGACATTGTACATTATTCTGAGGTTTCTGGAGAAACATGGGAACATAAACACAACGCGCATAAAGAAAACAGACATTTTGCACAGACTGATGGCGGAATGTGATTATAAAAACTAAAACTACACAGAAGCGCCCTTTGCAACAAATAATATGGTGTCAAGGAAATGCAATCTGTCTGCTTCCAGAGCCTGCCAAATTTTGCTTCCCACGTTCCATTGTCTCCAATCAAAAGTCTGTTCCATTCTGTTTCCTGTGAAATAAAAAAATATATTTTTTTTATTTCCTCTCTTTCGCTCTTCTCATAACGTTCAGAAAAAATGCAAACTTCCCCAAAGGTCCAACTTAAGCATTAGTGAAATCAGTTGGAAACTGTAGACATCTGTACCTCAATGCAAATTCCAGACTAGACCAATCCCAAGACTTCTCCTTGGAGAACTTTGGCCAAGTTTAAATAGAATAGAATAGAATAGAATAGAATAGAATAGAATAGAATAGAATAGAATAGAATAGAATAGAATAGAATAGAATAGAGGAATAGGGAAGGGAAGGGAAGGGAAGGGAAGGGATGGGATGGGATGGGATGGGATAGGATAGGATAGGATAGAATAGAATAGAATAGAATAGAATAGAATGGAATGGAATGGAATGGAATGGAATGGAATGGAATTTTTTATTGGCCAAGTGTGATTGGACACACAAGGAATTTGTCTTGGTGTACATAAACAGAAAAGATAAGTTCATCAAGAATCATAAGGTACGATACTTAATGATAGTCATCGGGTAAAAATAAGCAATCAGGAAACAATATCAATATAAATCATAAGGATACAAGCAACAAAGTTATAGTCATACGGTCGTAAGTGAAAGGAGATGGGTGATGGGAACAATGAGAAGATTAATAGTAGTGCAGACTTAGTAAATAGTTTGACAGTGTTGAGAGAATTATTTGTTTAGCAGAGTGATGGCGTTCGGGAAAAAACTGTCCATGTGTCTAGTTGTTTTGGTGTGCAGTGCACTATAGCGTCATTTTGAGAAAGGGGTCTGTAAATATTTTCACAGCCCTCTTTTTGACTCGTGCAGTATACAGGTCCTCAATGGAAGGCAGGTTGGTAGCCATTGCTTTTTCTGCAGTTCTAATTATCCTCTGAAGTCTGTGTCTATCTTGTTGAGTTGCAGAACCAAACCAGACAGTTATAGAGGTGCAGATGACAGACTCAATCATTCCTCTGTAGAACTGGATCAGCAGCTCCTTGGGCAGTTTGAGCTTTCTGAGTTGGCATAGAAAGAACATTCTTTGTTGTGGATTTTTGATGAAGTTTTTGATGTTAGCTGTCCATTTTAGATCTTGTGATATGGTGGAACCTAGAAATTTGAATATATCTTCAGAAACTCTTCAGACTCAGTGCTCATTCTTAGATTTTTTTAAAATTTAAGTCTTGGAACCTGCAAATCCATTCTGGGCCACATCAACTTTTCAAATGAATGAACAAATGAATGAATGAACAAATGTATGTTGTCTTAGGTAGATACACTTTTGTGTTTGATAGAGAGTCTAATATCAGAGTGTAGAAAGAGTCTACACTCTGATATTAGAGTCTAATATCATAGTGGATATCCTGTTTCTTCCCTTCCCAAGTTTTATCCACTTTGAAAAATTTACTTTAAAAAATAGGAAATTGGAGCACTCTCGATACTTGCTTTAGTTTAGACCAGGTGTGTTTCAACTCCTACCCTCAAAACGACGCTATAGAGCACTGCACACCAGAACAACTAGACACAAGAACAGTTTTTTCCCGAAGGCCATCACTCTGCTAAACAAATAATTCCCTCAACACTGTCAAACTATTTACTGAATCTGCACTACTATTAATTGTTTCATAGTTCCCATCGCCAATCTCTTTCCACTTATGACTGTATGACTATAACTTGTTGCTGGCAATCCTTATGATTTATATTGATATATTGATCATCAATTGTGTTGTAAATGTTGTACCTTGATGAACATATCTTTTCTTTTATGTACACTGAGAGCATATGCACCAAGACAAATTCCTTGTGTGTCCAATCACACTTGGCCAATAAAAAATTCTATTCTATTCTATTCTATTCTATTCCAGCCACTTTCCTGGGGCATCCTCAAACAAAATAGATAAAGGAAAAATAATGTTCGAAGTGAATGGCTATGCTCTGGCAGAGAGAAACCTATTTGACTGATGGATTTATGGACCGCTTCTCTGAAACACCTGGCAGATCCCTGGATAAGGAATGTTTAAGGAAATCCATCACAGGTGACCGGCCAAATCAGCCATTATTAACAGATGTTACTGGATTACTGCCCATTGTTCTCGGTTAGAAAACTTGGTCCGAGTTCGCTCAGAATCTGGAGAACGATAGGGAAGGTTTGATGAATGCAGGGATTTTTTAAACCAATATTTTAGAACTCTGCTGCATAGGAAAAAAAAATGACATTTTGTGAAGAGTTGCATAAAAACAGCGTATTAAAGGAATTTATGGTCTGTACAACAGCAATTACCATGTTCCAGGGCTTATACTTTTTCATGATTCACTGGAAACCCTCGCAGAAAGGAATAATTTGCAAGTTTATGACAGTGACCAAGAAAAAACTTCCACCTTAAACCCCCATAATTATCCTGGACTTAAGTTGTGATGCTTGAGGATTGGACTGGATTTCTAGGAAGGCCTTCTTCTGTCTTTGACCCTTGGAGACGATGCTCAGGAGAATTATTCATCCCAACCAACGGGTGTGTGGTATCTTTGGTAGTCAATTTGCCTTTTAATTCATTGTAAAATTAAAAAAAAACAAAAACCCTCTCTTATGCATCCAGGAGTGAAATGCTACTGGTTTGGACCGGTTTGCCCAAACCGGTTGTAAAAAAAATATCCTGGCATCAGGTAATCCCTTTTGGCGACCTTCCAACAAGTAAAATCAATGAGGAAGCCAGCTTCATCTCACAACCGCGTTACTAACTTAACCACCATCAGTCATTCCCATTTAACAACTGTGTCAAGAAGAGTCATAAAACGGGGCAAAACTCACTTAACAAACACCTAGCAACAAAAATTTTGCGGCTCAGCTGTGGTTGTACGCCGAGAAAGACCTGAATTTACTTCAGATTGTTGAGTTGCATTTTGAAGTTTGACATGGTTTGCATCCTCATTACTCCATGAATGGTAAATAGTTACTAGTTCTGTCTAAACCAGTCGCTTCCACAGAAGGAATAAGAACATGGTAAGGAGGAGGAAGCTTTCAAGAAGAGACTGGACTGCCATCTGTCAAAAATGGTGTTGGGTCACCTGCTTGGGCGGGGGGGGGGGGTGGTTGGACTAGATGACCTACAAGGTCCCTTCCAACTCTGTCCATCTGTAATGTTGTTGAACTGCAACTCCTAGCATCTTGAACCATTGGCCAAGGTGTTTGGAGGTTTGATGATTGAGCTACCAATGTTTTCCCGAAACTAAGACCCTGTCTTATATATATTTTTGAACCCCGAAATAAGCACTTGGCGTTATTTTCGGGGAGGTTATTATTATTTTGGGGTGCATGGAGCAAGATGGGAATCCTCCTGCCACCTTACCTGATTTCCAGCTTTGTCTCCCTAACCCTAACCAGAGGAAATGGCGGGGACCGGCTGCACATGAGGTTACATATTTTCAGGGAGGGCTTATTTTGGGGGAAACATGGTAGTTGAGGTCAGTGAATTCCAACAGGGCCTGGTCTCTTCCATGTCATCACTATTAATACTTTGATCAACTATAACTACCCATTGGATCTTAACTTTAAATGAGATCTTGTGATCCAGATTGGGATTCAAAAATATGCAGTTATGGGATTCGGATAGTAATAGCCGGAGCCAGATGTGTTCTCAATATTATTGCCCACTCTTCAAAAATTGAACCTTTTCCTGAAACAGTTACAAGTCTGACTTTAATTATCTCTTCAGAGCATAAACCTTTCCGTTTCATCTGGGTTTTTATTAAAAAAAAAAATATTATTGTAAAATTGGATTTTGGTATCTGCAGCGACATCTTTAGATTGAAGCCATTTGCTTTTGCGCCACGTATGCATTTCTTTTTTGATGTAAAACATTTTTGAAGTATGGGGAAAAAAGTAGTATAAAAATATTTTAGTAAAGCAAATTTAATAGAGGACTTCTCTGCCTCCGTCTATTCTTCTTAGCAGCAACGTTTGACATTCAGCAGTGCTTTGAGGGGGGGTCAAACACATGCACACACACACACACACACACACACACACAAATGGCAAAGACAACATCTTTAAAAGAACTGCCAAAATCTTGATGTGTTGCTGGCAGGACTATCAAATGCATCGTGTGAAGGGCTTTTAGTCAATTGGGAGGCAGAGATGCTGCCAAGACAGCAGCCTGCAGGTAACACAACCTAGCAAAGACCAGAAGCTTTGTCAGTCAAAGAAATAAGTGGTTTTCCTAGCAACTTGATAGCAGGTTCTGAGAATAATCATTCCGTTGACTGTCAGCCTCTACATACATTTTTTGCAGGACTTTGGTTATGTTTCAAGTTTGTCGCTGCTTGCTGGGCAGCTGGATTTGAGAGCTGAGCATTAAACACTGTATTTTATTCGCCTTAAACGTATTCAGGCATGGGCAAAGGTTATCTGTGTGTGTGTGTTGTTTTGTTCTTTAGAAGTATTATTTATCCGCAGAATCTGAAGAGAAGCTGACTGGGGTTTTAAACGAAGGACATTCTTCTAATAAACCCCCAAAACTTCCTTTTCATTGAGGTTTTCCATGGATGGGCAACCAGATGTTCTCCAGATGTTCTGGACAATAACTTTCCCAGGTCCCTTGCTATTTGCCATGCTGACCAGGCTGAGGATATTTCAAGTTTAAACATCTGGAAGGTGCCAGGTTGCTGTCCCTTGTCCAAGCAGATGTAAAAGGGAAGAGGAATGTAGGCTTGGATCTGCAACATTCACAAATTAGGAGTAATTTTGAGAGATGGGGCCCATAACAGTGGAGCTTCCTTGCTGTATTAGATGGACCAGGTGTTTATTCCAGCAAGACATTGCTTATGTGCTTATGTTTTTAATCATGATTACACGCTGTTTTTTTCTCCTTGTCCATCTGGTTTAAGGGCTAACACTATGGCTTAAAGGTAAAGGTAAAGGTTACCCTTTGTGCTAGTCTAATATAGCTAATATGTGCTAGTCATTCTAGGGGGCGGTGCTCATATCCGTTTCAAAGCCAAAGAGCCAGCGCTGTCTGAAGACGTCTCTGTGGTCATGGGGCCAGCATGATTCAATGCCAAAGGCTCACGTTTCCTTCCCACCAAAGGTGGTCCTTATTTTTCTACTTGCATTTTTTATGTGCTTTTGAACTGCTAGGTTGGCAGAAGCTGGGACAAATAATGGGAGCTTATCCCGTTATGCGGCACTAGGGATTCGAATCGCTGAACTGCTGACCTTTTGATGACAAGCTCAGCATCTTAGTCAGTGGTGGGATTCAAGTATTTTAACAACCGGTTCTCTGCCCTAATGATTTCTTCCAACAACCAGTTTGCCAAACTGTTCAGAAAGTTAACAACCGGTTATCCCGAAGTGGTGCGAACTGGTTGAATCCCACCACTGGTTTTAGCCACTGAGCCATGGTGTCCCCAACACTACGTCTTATATGCACCAAAATTCCCTGTTAGAAAGTCTTGAAGTATGACTCAGTTCCTAGTTTTTCTGGCATTAATATATACTGATTAATAATTGTTTTCTGATTGCTTATTTGTACCCTATGACTATCATTAAGTGGTGTACCTTAGGATTCTTGATGAACATATCTTTTCTTTTATGTACACTGAGAGGGTATGCACCAAAGACAAATTCCTTGTTTGTCCAATCACACTTGGCCAATAAAAAATTCTATTCTAGTCTATTCTAGTCTATTCTAGTCTAGTCTAGTCTAGTCTAGTCTAGTCTAGTCTAGTCTAGTCTATCCCATCCCATCCCATCCCATCCCATCCCATCCCATCCCATCCCATCCCATCCCATCCCTTCCCATCCCTTCCCTTCCCTTCCCTTCCCTTCCCTTCTATTATATTCTATACTATTCCATTCCATTCTATTCCATTCCATTCCATTCCATTCCATTCTATAAAATTCAATCACATTTTCCTGCTTGTGGAAAATGGTTTCACCAGAGTGCAAAAGAAAGAAAGAAAGAAAGAAAGAAAGAAAGAAAGAAAGAAAGAAAGAAAGAAAGAAAGAAATTCATCGGATTAGTTTAGATACTTTTACTTTGCAATGCAGGATTGGCTAATAAAAGCAATGTTATTTCTGAACTAATAAACAATGATGTCGGGAGAACAACATTATAATGGAAATCAGCACTCACGCTACAGGATGATCCACAAATTTCCTGGCCACAATTTTTACACATTGGTGATGGGGGCCACACTCGGTTTGTGAACTAGTTTATAGTCTCTGTATTGAGCTAGTTCAGTATGTCATGTAAACCCAGGATATTCAGTAAAACATCGGTTTTTGTGGGTAAATATCTGACAGGAACACAGCCCCTGTGAATTCTCTGAAAGATTTATGGAAAAAATAGTTGTTGTTTTTTTCCAATGTCGCCTGAGAAAGTCCCCGTGTTTCTCTGGAAAGGAGGTCATCTCTGCAATACGAAGAATTTAGGATTGTGCTCCTTAGTTAGGTGTGCTCTGAATTTAGAGCATTCAGGGCCTCTAGTTTAAATTAAGGAATTAAAAACCGAACAGTTTCTTAGAACATTTGCCAGTAGTATTGGAATAGAATATTTTTGCCCAAAGTTAAATAGATAACTCATTAATAAGTCTTGCTGGCGTGCTTCTCACCCATCCTTCAATGAGAGGCTAGAAAAATATGTGATGGTGAATTTATTTATTTTATTTTATTTTATTAGATTTTTATACCGCCCTTCTCCCGAAGGACTCAGGGCGGTGTACAGCCAAAAGATAAAAACCCAATATATATACAATTAAAACAAAAAATTTAAAACAAATCATATTACAAAATGGCCGACATATAAAATTTAAAATTTAAAAACCCTAAAATAATAATAAAACCCCAATTAAAAATTTAATAAAACTATTAAGCCAGTCCCGCTTGAATAAATAAGTGTGTTTTTAGCTCACGGCGAAAGGTCCGAAGATCAGGCACTTGGCGTAGGCCAGGGGGAAGTTCGTTCCAGAGTGTAGGAGCTCCAACAGAGAAGGCCCTGCCCTTGGGGGCCGCCAGCCGACATTGTTTGGCGGACGGCACCCTGAGAAGACCCTCTCTGTGTGAGCGTACGGGTCGGTGGGAGGCATAAGGTAACAGCAGGCGGTCCCGTAAGTACCCGGGTCCTAAGCCATGGAGCGCTTTGAAGGTGATAACCAAAATCTTGAAGCGCACCCAAAAGACTACAGGAAGCCAGTGCAGACTGCGTAGCCAGACCACACCTCTTTTCACCACACACCTCTTAACCTCTGAGTGGCATTGCCGTCCACACAACAAGGGCCTCTGTGGCTCAGACTGGTAAGACAGTCTGTTATTAACACAGCTTCCTGCAATTACTGCAGGTTCTAGTCCCACCAGGCCCAAGGTTGACACAGCCTTCCATCCTTTATAAGGTAGGTAAAATGAGGACCCAGATTGTTGGGGGCAATAAGTTGACTTTGTATATAAATATACAAATAGGATGAAAACTATTAACTATTGCTAACATAGTGTAAGCCGCCCTGAGTCTTCGGAGAAGGGCGGGATATAAATGCAAATAAAAAAAAAAGGGATATGATTCCTCCAGACACACTGTTCACACTGGAGCTTTCTCACTCATTGTTTAACAGAAGAAAAGAACCCTCCATATCAGGGGTGGGCTGCTGGGGGTTTGCAACGGTTCGGGAGAACCTCTAGCTAAGATTCTGTGCAGTTCAGAGAATCCCCAAATCCCACTCCTGGATGGCCCTGCCCACTCCACCCACCCTGCCTCTCCCCTTCCAGGAGTCCTCAGTTTTGGATGCAGGTAAGTGCAGGTTGTGCACAGAGGCTCAAGGAGGGTGAAAAATGAGCCCACCGGAAGTTCAGGAAGGCCAGAAACGGGCCCATTTCCAGCCTCCAGAGGGCCTCCGGAGCCTGGGGAGGCGGTTTTCGCTCTCCTGGAGGCTCGAGGAAAGCCTCTGGAGCCCAGGGAGGGCAAACACACACACACACACACAGCTGTGGTGCAGTAGGCTGGCTAGGCCATGCCTACCATGGCCACGCCCACTCAGCAACCAGGCAGAGAACCCCTTGCTAAAATTTTTGAAGCTCACCCCTGCTCTTAACCTGTGAGTGGTGTTGCCGATTCCTCCAAACACACTGTTCCCACTGGAGTTTTCTCACTCATTGTTTAAGGAGGGAAGAAAAAGAACCCTCCATACCTATAGCAGGCTAGCTGGCTAGCGATGTGATGGTGACTCCTTCGGGAGGTCATGTCCTCACAAGCATTCCTGGGTCGTCTCAAAGCTTGGGCAAAGAGACTGGGTGTCATTAAAGGATTTTAGGGGGCAGTTTTTCCAATTGCTACTTCTGACTGTGAAACCTGGACTCTGAAAAAGGCAGATAGGAGAAAGGTGGATGGCTTTAAGCTGTGTGGCTGGTTTTGCTTCCCATGGATTACAAAAATAACAAAGAGGTCCTCACCAAAAATGTCACAAGATCGCCGAACGGAGGCTTTCATACTGCCTCGGCATGGCTAGCCTAATGAAGAGAAGGACCAAGGGAAAAATGATAGCAGTCTTCCACTATTTGAGGGGCTGCCACAGAGAGGAGGGGGTCAAGCTATTTTCCAAAGCACCTGAAGGCCAGACAAGGAATAATGGATGGAAACTGAACAAGGAGCGATTCAACCTGGAAATAAGGAGGAATTTTCTGACAGTGAGAACAACCAACTGATGGAACAAAAGTTGCCTTCAGAAGTTGTGTGAGCTTCATCACTGGAAGCTTTCAAGAAGAGACTGGACTGTCATCTGAAATGGTGTAGGGTTTCCTGCTTGGGCAGGGGGTTGGACTAGATGACCTACAAGGTCCCTTCTAACTCTGTTAATCTGTATACTTTGGTCATGTCAGGCTAGATGACTCACTGAAAAACATCAATCATGCTGGGAGTGATCAGTGGGAAAAGGAGAAGGGATAGCCCTAGTATCTACTGGCTGGATACTATAAAAGATGATACTGTGATGACCATGCTGGATCTAAAGTGGGAGACAAAGGGATATGGAGAGTGATGATCCATAGTGCGGCTGAGGGTCAGACACAACTGATTGGCTGATGAAGATGTTTATCACTGAGCCAGCACTGTCTGAAGACATTTCTATGGTCCTCTGGCCAACATGACATCACACCACAATGAAGAGCATGTGGTGAAACACAGAGCTCCGTTACCTTCCCACCAAAAGTGGTACCTATTTATCTACTTGCATTTACATGCTTTTGAACTGCTAGGTTGGCAAGAGCTGAGGTAAGTGACAGGAGCTCACACCATCAGCCAGAGGTAGGGCTCGAACTGCCCTATTCAAAATATAGACCTTCTCGGGGATTTTTTTAAGTCACCAAGGCACCGCACTTCTTCAAAGATGGTGGGATGAAAGAAAACAGCTCCATGGATCATTTCCTCTTCTTCACAGCTTTGATCCTGGCGGCTGCAATAACCTGGGGGAAAACACATTGTGGTTTTTGTGAAAGGAATTAGTCCGCTAAAACATTAATGGATGTACGAAATAAGGACAGTTGCTTCATATCAGCCTGTTGCTGGCTTCCAGCCTGAACGGATCAATTTACGATGAAGAAAATGTGCTGTCCCCACCCTCAGTTTTAAGTGGATTTTCTTCCATGGTTTCTTAAGGCCTATTATAATTATCAAATTAGCCATGAAATGTAGCCATTATCTAATATAAATACCATCCTTAACATTATGTGTATGTGCGTGAGAGAGCGAGAGAGAGCGTGTGTACATATATTTTGTGTGTGTGTGTACACACACACAAAATATATGTATACACGCTCTCACACACATATATCCGTATATGTGTTTGTGTGTGTGTGTTGTGTAAGCACGCATATGCACACTTTTCAATCTCATTCAGCTTGGCGTCTTACTTGATACATGTTTTCCCTTCTAAGGCTCTGTCATATTAAACTGGGTTTTTCTGGACCTGTAAATCTGGTTTATTTTCATGTTTACGGAAACCTAAACTGAGCCTCCATTTCAAATTACCAATTATTTATTTGCTAGCTGAACTGTCTTCCAAAAGAGGACAAACATCCATCTTCTTAATGTATGCCCTCCCCCACCCTTTTTTTTTAAATAGTTCTGTGGCGGGGAGGGAGGATGCCTCAGAATTAACCCCATCTGTAAACTGTACTAAGAAGAATCTACTGCCATTCCTTTCCTACAGCTGCATTTGCGTTATCTGAGCAAGACACGTGTGTGTGTGTGTGTGTGTGTGTGTGTGTGTGTGTGTGTGTGTGTGTGTTGTACATTCTCTTCTGACGCTGTGGACGGGAGGGGTAATTTGCACAGAGTCTGTGAATGAACCTCTCTGTAGATGGAGGCCCCTGGTGACCTGCAACAGCTGTCATTTCCAACCGTTGCTACGGCAACTTGCAGAAAGCTCTGCTCCAGAATAAATAGGACTACTTCTTTTCCCAACTCTGCCGCTGCCAAAGATTGAATCCTATTGGCAGCCCTGATAGAGTAGCCTTTTTCAGGCACTCCCCGAGCATTCATTCACCGTTCGATTTGTTGGGGGAAGGAAGTTCCTGGTGCCACACGGCTAGAAGGACAGGGGAGGCCACTAAAAGCCAGGAGACAGTCGAATTCTGAAAGGTCTAAGCGGGACATTTTGTCCTCCGTACCAATCAACACGTTGAAATACAGAAGGATGCAATTATCCCTATGCCAGAGACTCCAAAGAGCCGAGATCATTACATTACATTCATTGAAGACATGCAGGGGAAGGGCAAGCAGAGGCTGGGAGGTGGAGTCAAGAGAGGAATAAGCCTGGAGTCCTTATGTTCCCGCATACAGTCTACGTCCAACCCTTCTTGAATGCCATTAACTCTCCCCCATCTGTCTCTTCCAGCTGTAGAGCAGCTGTGGCTGTAATGCTCCTTCAACCCAGTCTTCAAGGAAAACTCATTTTTTTCCCCGAAACAAGAAAAAGGTCCATGTACTTCAATCTTCAGGGAAACGGTGTCATGGCCCCTTTGAACAGTTTAACTCAACAGTAATTTCCAATTTATCCTTTTCGCTAAAATGCAATATAAAGTTCACAGAGAAAAGAAAGAGGAACAGCTGAGCCGTTGGCATCTCTCCTTGACCTGCCACTCTGAGGAGATGCCTTTTTGTTGCCTCTTTTGGTAAACAGTAAAGGAGAGAACGGGGGGACGTGGTGGCTCAGTGGCTAAAAGGCTGAGCTTGTCTATCAGAAAAGGTTGGCAGTTCAGCGGTTCGCATCCCTAGCGCCGCGTAACGGAGAGAGCTCCCGTTGCTTGTCCCAGCTTTTGCCAACCTAGCAGTTCGAAAGCATGGAAAAAATGCAACTAGAAAAATAGGGACCACCTTGGTGGGAAGCTAATACCGTTCCGTGCGCCTTTGGCATTTAGTCATGCTGGCCACATGACCACAGAATTGTTATCAGACAGTGCTGGCTCTTCGGCTTAGAAACGGAGATGAGCACTGCCCCCTAGAGTCGGGAACAACTAGCACATATGTGCAAGGGGAACCTTTATTTTTACCTAAAGGAGACAAAGATGTGTCCCCCTCAGAAGTGGTATTGTGTTACCTTTCCCTACCGGTTGGCAAATGTGAGCGCATGCGCCCCATCCACGCTTGCGCCCGGCCTTCAGTGCATGTGCTTTGTTGGTGCGTGCGCCTTCTGTGCATGTGCCTGGTCTCAAAAACGTGCCTAAATAAGATGGTATAGAGCCGGGGCGGGTGGGTTGGGCCACCTATGATTTCCACTACCAGTTCGGGCGAACCGGTCCAAACCGGCTGAACACCACCTCTGCTCCCCCTCCATCATTCCCTCCCTTTGTTCCTCCCTCCCTCCCTCCAAGCTGTTTAACTGCTCCAAAATAATTATTAAGCCATATTGGAGAGAAAACAAATGCAATGGTATGTAATCCTATTCAGGTTCCATGCGCCTACTTAATTGATGCCTCATGGGCCTTCCTCTTCCAACTGGCTCCCGGCATAATAGCAATAGCACTTAGACTTATATACCGCTTCACAGTGCTTTTACAGCCCTCTCTGAGCGGTTTTACAGCCTCAGCCTCTCGCCCCCAACAATCTGGGTCCTCATTTTACCCACCTCGGAAGGAGGGAAGGCTGAGTCAACCTTCAGCCTGGTGAGATTCGAACTGCCTTCTTGGCAGTCAGTAGACAGTAGCCTGCAGGACTGCACTCTAACCACTGCGCCACCATGGCTCATCTGACAGCCACCATTTTAGGATATTGCCATGATTTTGGTCTTGTTTTTGACTTGCAGAGAGTTTGGGTATTTTTTCTTCCTGTCCCTTTCTTCTGATAATCAAAATTGATTTGACAGCGATGTTATTATACCCAGCGCTGTCATTTTCTTGCTTTGCATCGCGCGGAGATGGTGTTTTATCGCAAGAGCGAGCTACTTACTTTTTTCCCCCATCACAGGATAATTATCTTGCCCCATTGGAAAATCATGATGTTTAGATTATATTGAAAAATAATCACGGCCTTTCACCACAGCCTCCTCTTCACCGTTAAGTGGTTGCCTTTGTTATTAAACAGGAACACACAACACACAAAGTCAGCTGCTTGGGGAGGCAGAAGGAAACATAAACACCCCCTTCCAGCATCTCTATGTAGGCAAGGAGATGGTCTGTTTTCTAGTCTTTATGGAATTCATGCAGCATCCTACATCATAGTTTCTTTGACCAAAATTTGTGGAGCAAGTTGAATTATTCTGGTTTATAAAGGTAAAGGTAAAGGTTCCCCTCGCACATATGTGCTAGTCGTTCCCGACTCTAAGGGGCGGTGCTCATCTCTGTTTCAAAGCCAAAGAGCCAGCACTGTTCAAAGATGTCTCCGTAGTCATGTGGCCAGCATGACTCAGCGCCAAAGGCACACGGAACGCTGTTACCTTTCCACCAAAGGTGGTCCCTATTTTTTCTACTTGCGTTTTTTATGTGCTCTCGAACTGCTAGCTTGACAGAAGCTGGGACAAGTAACGGGAGCTCACCCCATTACACGGCAGCACTAGGGATTCGAACCGCTGAACTGCCGACTTTTCGATTGACAAGCTCAGCGTCCTAGCCCCTGAGCCACCGTGTCCCTCTGGCTTATACGGATATGTTATTCTGGTTTATTCTTAATTTACGACCACAATCAAGCCCCAAATTTTTTTTTTTTTTGTTTTAAAAAGTTTTATTTTGACATTCTTATCCAATAACATATCCAATAACATATTTAATGTACCCTCATATACAATTAATCGGATCTGCCTGGTCACCACCCCCTTCCTTTTCCTTTTACTCTCCTTCTTTACCTTCTTCTACTTTCCATAACCATCCTCCCCCTCTCTTATCTACATCCTCTCCTCTTTCCTCCCTATTCCTTTCTTCTCCCTCTTCCCCTCTTCCTTCCTTCCTTTCCTCCTCCTCCTCTTCTCTTTCCTCCTTCTCTCTTCTACTCCTTCTTTCCCTTCATTCTAAAGTAGTAACCAGGCAGGTCCGATCTTACATTAATTATACATCTTCAATCATCTTTGTACATTAACTATCAATCCATTTTCTACCCCTCCCCTCCTTCCTTCCTCCCCCACCCCCAGGACTTCCGAGAACCGAGTACAGGGTATAAAACTAACAACAAAATTAAAATCTAGCACAAATCATAATCCATAGTCGTTCCTTAAAACCTCCACTCCTTCCAAAGACAAAGAAGATACTTTTCTTCCACTCCATTATATATCAGACCATTCCACTCCTAGAATTCTCCAAAGTTTCCAATTGAGTTAGTGTTTATTCTTGAATAAAGTACGTAGTTTTAATATCCAACCTTCATCAATCAATATCAAAACAACGTTCCATCTTCCAATATTCACCAAGGTTTCTTCTAAAATGTCTTTCTTCCCTTAGCAATCTCTCAAAAATAGTTCATATTTCCGACTTAGTTTCTTTAATTTTTCTGTCCAACCTTCAGGGGTAAGCAATAGTCCATCTTTTCACATCTTTAACATTTATATATACAACAAATAATATTACAAATATCCAAAGTGTCAATTGTAATAATTAAAATCTTCACTTTACCTTACTTATGTCAAATAACATTGTTAAAATTACACCTATATCATCCACAAGCCCCAAATTTTTGTTGTCAAGTTGTTCAGTGAATTTTACCCCATTTGATGACCTCCCTTGCCACAACTGTTAAGTGAATCACGGTGTCAGTCCCGATTCAATGATACTCGAGGCTGTCATTCAGGCGGGGCCAGGTGACTCACATATGGGTCCAGTGCGCAGCCAGCAAACCGGTAGTAAACCAGTTCAGATTTCATCACTGGTTTTGACCGTAGTATTTTCCTTTCCGAGTAATATTCTCTTTATCCCTTTTCTCCTTGAAAAAACTCCGTTCCCAGCTTTGTAGCTAACCTCCCTCTTTGAGCCTCTCCCCATCCGATATATTGTAGATGATGGGCCAGTTATGGCTTCTGGATACTCAATGTAGGGTGACCCATTGCCAGGTGGGGCTTGGTTTCCTGGCATCTAATTAGCAGAACAGATGATGTGGAAACTAGCTCCCGACGTTGGGATGACTTAATATTCATTACCGCTCCTTCAAATATTATTCCAGGGGCTGTTTTAAGTAAATAATACATGAAGCCCCATCTCCTTCCCTTTCCTCCACTTGCCAGGGCCGTGGACTTAATTTGACTTAATGAGGATAAAAATCACCCTGATGGATTGCTTCGTTGCAAACCAGGTAAGAGCGGCATTCTTCTGAAATATCTGATGAAAGGTGTAGCTGCTGAGATTTTATGCTACGGAGCCTCGCGGAAAAGACCCAGGAAGTTATCGCCAGTATAAGTAGCCTTCGACTTACGACCATGGTTGGGAATCTGAATTTCTGCCACTAAGCAAGGTAGTTCCTAAGCGAGCCAGTGCGCAATTTTATGACCTTTTTTCCCATCACTGTTAAGCGAATCATTGCAATGGTTAAGAGCAGGGGTGTTGAACTTAAGGTCATTGAGGGCTGCATCAGGGTTGTGTTTGACCTCGGAGGGCTGTGTGTGTGTGTGTGTGTGTGTGTGTGTGTGTGTGTGTGTGTAGCCAGGGCATGGCCGGGGTGGGCATGGCCAGCTCGACATCACTCATCAAGGCTCCATTTTTGGCCACGAGGCCATGCGTGGCCTACCTGCAGAGGTGGATTTCAGCAGGTTCTGACCAGTTCTGGAGAACCGGTAGCGGAAATTTTGAGTAGTTATTACCAGTAAATATTACCTCTGACTGGCCCTGCCCCCATCTATTCTCTGCCTCCTGAGTCCCAGCTGATTGGGAAGAAATGGGGATTTTGCAGTAGCCTTCCCCTGGAGTGGGGTGGGAATGGAGATTTTACAGTATCCTTCCCCTGTCATGCCCACCAAGCCACACCCACCAAGCCACGCCCAAAGAACTGGTAGTAAACAATCTTGAATTCCATTATTGCCCACCTGAGCTCTGTTTTCACTAGCAAAGGGCTACAGGAGGCCATTGCAGCCAAAAACGGAGCCTGGGCAAGTTGCGCATGACCCTCCCGAGCTCTGTTTTCACTGGCAGAGGCACCGCAGGCCAGTCCGCTGCTTCCAGGGCAGGCCCGCAGGCCGGATCTGGCCCCAGGGCCTTGAGTTTGACACCTGGTTAAGAGAATGAGGTGGTTGTTCAACAAATCAAGCTTCCATCATTGTCTTTGCTTATTGGAAGCCAGCTAAAGATGTCGCGAATGGCCGATCACATGACCCCGGGATGCAAATACAAGCAGGTTACCAAGCTCACAAATTGTGACCATGTGACTGTAGGAATACAGTAATAGATGTAATTCTCAAAGGTCCTGTTTCAAGACAACTTCACTTTCTTGTTTTGGGGGGAATTTTCCAAAGACGTTTCAATTCTCATCCAAGACGCTTCTTGGATGGGAAGCCAAACATCTTCAAAGAAAAATCAGGAAGTCCAGTTGCCTCTTGAAAAAGCCTCTTTGGGACAACCACAAACTGGATGATTGAGAATCTCTATAGACAAATAGATGTAAATATAAGGACCGGTCATAAGTCACTTTATTCGGTGCCTTTGCAACTTCAGATAGTCACTGAATAAAATGGTTATAAGTCAAGGACTACCTATTGATGTGGGAAGCTTTTGGGAAGGTTGGTTAGATGAAGCGTAAATCCCAAATTCATGATTTTCCAAAACATTACATGGCTATGTTCACATCATATGCTTAACCTGGCTACCTAATTAAACCACCTTCTGTTTTGCTCAGTACATTGATAGAATAACAGAACAACAGAGCTGGAAGGGACCTTGGAGGTCTTCCAATTCAACCTCCTGTTCAGACAGGAAACAATATACTATTTCAGACAAATGGTTGTCCAATCTCTTCTTAAAAACCTCCAGTATTGGAGCGCTCACAACTTCTGGAGGCAAGTCGTTCCACTGATTAATTGTTCTCACTGTCATGGAATTTCTCCTTAGTTCTAAGTTGCTTCTGTCTTTGATTAGTTTCCATCCATTGCTTCTTGTCCTGCCTTCAGGTGATTTGGAGAACAGCTTGACTCCCTCTTCTTTGTTGCAACCCCTGAGATATTGAAGTACTGCTATCATGTCACCCCTAGTTTTTCTTTTTCCGCCTCCAGTCTCCAGTTGGTTGCTCTTCTGTGTACTCTTTCTAGAGCCGCATAGACAAACTAACCAACTAGACTGAGCTCAGTTCACTCCTTCTGGAATTATTAAAATTCTGAGTAAAACCAGTAAGAGTGGATACTACACTGGTCTTCACTAAAAGGCTGAGAAACTATGGGATGCTGAGTTGGCTTAACACAATCAAGATACAGAGTCCTAAATTAAAATCATTTGCTGCACATGAATTCAGGGCCACTTCTCTTTTTCTCATATTTAGAATTGCCATGTGAATCACTTTATCTGTATGCGAGTGCAGAAGTCTTCTTTACTTCATCTACTGTAATGTCCTTCCTGGTTGTTGTTGTTGTTGTTGTTGTTGTTGTTGTTTTGTTATTTGAATTTATATCCTGCCCTTCTCCGAAGACTCAGGGCAGCTTACACTGTGTTAAGCAATAGTCTTCATCCATTTGTATATTATATACAAAGTCAACTTTATTGCCCCCAACAATCTGGGTCCTCATTTTACCTACCTTATAAAGGATGGAAGGCTGAGTCAACCTTGGGCCTGGTGGGACTTTAACTTGCAGTAATTGCAAGCAGCTGTGTTAATAACAGACAGACTTAGTCTGCTGAGCCACCAGAGGCCCTACTGTTAAAAACTACTTCAGCTTTAATTGCAATAATACAAGAGCAACCAATAGATTTAAACTCAATGTTATCCGCTTTAATCTAGATTGCAGAAAATATGACTTCTGTAACAGAATCATCAGTGCTTGGAACACTTTACCTGACTCTGTGGTCTCTTCCCATAATCCCAAAAACTTGAACCAAAAACTTTCTACTATTGACCTCAGCCCATTCCTAAGAGGACCATAAGGGGCGTGCATAAGAGCACAAACGTGCCTACCATTCCTGTCCTATTGTTTTTCTTTTTTCTTCTTCTATATATATATATATATATATGCTTATACCTCCTTATATTTCCTCATATATATGTTTATATACTATATAATATTTTGTGTGATGCTTATATATATTGTTATGACAAATAAAATAAACAAATAAATAAATAAAATAAATAAATTCTTGTCATCGAAACTCCAATATATTTAGAGTAGTTTTAATGGTGAAATAAAACATCATTCAGAATACTTGCTGGGCCATCCCGCAGCCATAAAATCCAAGCTCGGATGAAAATACCAGGAATTCCATTTATTGAAACAGTTCAGTCTTCTCTGCTGAGGTCAGCAGATCTGATTATCCTACTTAGGCCCTAAATTGAATTGGAGAGATACCGGAATATTTAGTAGGTTGTCTATTTGCACATATCCCCCCCCCCCAAAAAAAAAAGTCTGGCCAAAACCTAATGAAATCTATAAATCCCTAAGGCTGATTAGAAGCCTGAACCTAGTGTTCAAGCTGTTAACTAGTTGGCTGCATTACCCATTCAATCTCCCACTTTAAATACACAGCAGTCAACATGACCTCGGTACATACATTCATTGTATGCTGGTTTGTTTGCACTTTGCCCTCTTAAGGTTTTAAATGGGATTACTGTTTGGAAGTCTTTTGTTCTCCATGGAGCAGGCCTTGAAGATGGCCGTAAGCTACAGCTGGTCCAGTATACCACAGCACAGCTGGTGAGGGAACTATTCGCTGTTGAAACAACCTCTTGGGTTGCCGAACTGAAGGTACTTACAATGGTCTTTCATGACTATTTGCAATATGTGTCAGGCTCCAAAAGACACACTGAGTTTCTTTTAAGCAGTTTCCTTCATTGTTCCTCACCTAGAGACAGGAATCTTGCCGGACTAAAGCAAACTACTTGCATCATGAAGTTGCAACATTCTGAGAATTTCCAGGGAGAAGCTGCCTTGATCTTCTTCCTCCCAACCAAACTCTGTAAACCAGGGGTGTCAACCTCTATTTCATTAAGGGCCACTTCAGGGTTGTGTTTGACCTTGTGGGGCTGGGGTGGGCATGGCCACGATGGGTGTGAAAACGGGCTCCTGAGCTCCATTTTCAGCTTCGATGGCCGCCTCCTGCAAACCTCTGCTGGCAAAAACGGAGCTTGGGAGAGCCGCATGCAGCCCTCCTGAGCTCTGTTTTCACTGGGAGAAGCACCATGGGCCAGTCCTTCACTGTTTCCAGGGCAGCCCCAGAGACCAGATCTAAGCACCCCATGGGACAGATCTGGCCCCCAGGGCCTTGAATTTGACACTCTTGATCTAAACGTTACTCTCTTTTGTTCCTCTGGAATGCAACCCTTCCCTTCTGGGTATCCAGACCAGAGGTGGTATTCAGCCAGTTTGGATCGATTCGGGCAAACCAGTAGTGGAAATCGCAAGTGGGCCTGACCCCCCTCCCCACCCTGGGTCTATGCCATTCTATTTAGGCATGTTTTTGAGGCTGGGAGCATGTGCGGTAGGTGCGTGCATGAGCAAACGCAGGCATGGAAGACCGGGCGCATGAGCGGAAGGCGCGCACATGGCAAATCGGTGGTAACAAAATGTGAAACCCACCTGTTCTGTCTCCTTCCTCACTTCAGACCCATGAGCTGGCCTTCAGCCAGTGGATTCACGGCTCTTATCCTGGCAGAGAAATCTCAGCTGCCTGCCAAAGTTCAAACAAATGACTCACGTAGCAAGATTTTCAGCTCTTTTTGAAATGGTTCAGCTAAACTTTGCTTCCCGTGGAGTGAGAGCAATCCCAAAGCTCCTTATATATCCTGTGGGGTGGGGCTCCTGCCCCACCCTTCCTTTTGATGATGCAGCCTCTCTAATCTTCTGAAGCGTGGGTCGATCCAAGCTTGATTATTATTATCAGCTGGGTCTGAAGGCATAGCTTGGGGAAGGGAGGAATCAGGGGATGACGGCCTCATTACGTCCTCCGACTGGTCTGGTACTGGCTCTTGGAGCTGACCCAAAGGAATCGGTGCTCCCAAGGTAACCCTTACCGGCCCTTCCCCCTCACTTTCTGAGTCACTGTCAGGCCTGGGGCTAGGTTCGGGGGCTGGAGTCACAACACCACCACTGATCCAGACTATGTTCCATCACAGTCCCCATACAGTTTACACACTTTGTGTCCTGGTGGGACTCAAAATTGGAGTGGGAGGAGGGGACGAACAATGAGCTGCCAATTCCAGCTCCAGCTCCAGATGTGCCAACAGATGTTGCGCCACTAGCCCCAGCACCACCAGATGGACTGCGGTCTGGGCAGGCAGAGGAGGTGGGGTAAACCAGGACCAAGCAGTCACAGATGTTCTCAGTGTCTGAAGATGAGGACATGGCATTGTCGCCCCCTCCCTACACCAAAACTTTGTGTGCTGCAAAGAGAGTAGAGGGCTCTTCGAGACTGCTTGTGTGGAAGGAGTCTCGCTCCTCTAAATGAGCTACCCCAGGTCTCCTACTATTAAAATGAAGGTGCAAAATTGCAAGCTCTCCACTGACAACAATTGCCTGTTAGCTCCCACTCCATGTGCCATGGCTCATGAATCCCACAAGCCCGACTTTGAATCCAGACTGGCTGATGATTCTGCTCTCAGCTCTGTCTGTGGGACTCCACCTGTTAGCTCCCTTCTGTTCCCCTTTGATTTGGAACTGTTGTAAAGCAAATTTGCTGAAGTTGGAGGGCTGGTGGGGACTCACCTGAAATGTGTTTGCAAATATGATTTAATAAAGAGAACAAACAACCCTGTGTCAGACCTGGAAACCATCTTTTACATTTGGACCTTCAGGCCTGCCACATGTACTGCTGTGGAAAACCGGGAGGGGGAATTGTATGGAGCATGGGTGATATGTAGTCATAATAACATTCTTTTCTCAGAGAGTCAAGGCCGTCTTGCCCTGCACCTGGGAGGCTGGACCTGGGAAGCATCTCCAGTTAGAACAGTGCTTGTATTGGACCATGTGATGGACATGTGGGTGCTGAGCAGGGACTTGGACTTTCCTTTGGGTGGGGAAATCCTGGAAGCTTTTAGATTTGGGTTTTCCCAGATGTGCCAACATGACGTCTCTAATAAAAATGGAACTTGGAGGAAACTCAAGCCTCGGAGTCTTCTTTCGTTGTGGGCATTGCTTGGAACCCTGACACGCTGAATCAGTCACTGGGACCAGAGGTTTAGTCGTCTGAGCTTTCAGACTCATGCTGGAGCCTATCCTCAGGGAATTTAGAGAGAAGATCTCTGAGGATGGGCTCCAAAAGCTCAGAAGACTAAATGTCTGGTCCCAGTGACCAACAAAGATTGGATCCTGCCACATTATCCTGGGACACATATATTGGCCTTCATTCATGAGAACTACCCTTTGTGTATTTGTGTGTGGTTGGCCTGGGACCCGTTCTGATGACATACTTTCTTGACCTCAACTATTAGAGTTTTATTTTTCCATGATGGGGCCCATATTAAGCAACCCCTCCCCACTGCCCCTGTTCAATCACACTTCCTCCTATTATTGTTTAGGAGGCAATTCAGAACGTACGGCCCATGTTTTTAACGTTACTGTTTTAGTTTTGCGTTGTATATGTCCTCAATTTCTTTTAGTGTTGCTTTTATTGATTTTTTTAATTGTATTTTTGTTAGCTGTCCAGAGCCATTAAGAATGTGGGCAATATATACGTTTTCCCAATAAACCGGAAAACTATATTAGGGATAAAAAAAAGAGTGCCTATTGGATCGCCATGTGCCCATCAACTCTTACCTGCATGAAAGTCTGCCTCCCTTATTCAGTTATGTTTATAAATGTTTGTTTTGTTTAATGGGAAGTCATACAGGTCATCCTCTACTTATGACCGGTCACCTAACAACCATTCAAAGTTACTACAGACATCCCCATAGTAAAATAATAAATATATTTATTAAATTTATATGCTGCCCATCTCACTATCATGTGACTCTGGGCATTTGTTTAACCACTGCCCACAAAAATTCATAAAGTCAGGTGTGATCAAGTGGTAATGTAGGAATCAAGTGGTTATGTAGGAAGTTAGCGCCCACCCCACTCCTAGGAAAATGAAATATTTTAGAAAATATTAAAAGGGCAGAATAGTTCCCCTAAAAGGGAGACAGAAACTCAGCCCCCTCCACCTTTGTCAATAGGCCTGGGCCAGTCTATTCTACAAAACAAAGATCTACTTCCTTCAGGCAGAGCCATAGTAGGAATTGCCCTCACCCAAGATCCAACAAAGGTAGGATTAGCCCTCTACCCATCGAGTAACAGAACTCACCACATGGCACCTGGGGAGATTGCATCACCCAGCAAGGCTCAACCAAGCTTGGGACTCAAGACAGACTACAGAGTTGTCCCTGCATGGCCCCATGGGAGTCTGACAACCAATCAGAATACAAGCTCAAATTCAAAGCCCAACGAAGGGTATAAAACCAAGGCACTCTCAGCATCTCTTGCCCTTTGTTCCTGTTCAGGAACTCAAGCCATGCGATCCTGTTCAGGAACCCAAACCATGTGATCCTGCTCAGGGACTCAAGCCATGCGATCCTGCTCAGGAACTCAAGCCATGCGATCCTGCTCAGGAACTCAAGCCATGCGATCCTGCTCAGGAACTCAAGCCATGCGATCCTGTTCAGGAACTCAAGCCATGCGATCCTGCTCAGGAACTCAAGCCATGCGATCCTGTTCAGGAACTCAAGCCATGCGATCCTGCTCAGGAACTCAAGCCATGCGATCCTGTTCATCGATAAACCTTCTTTCGAAACAACTTCCATGAATCCAGTGTCTTTTCCCCTGCTTGGAACCGAACCCAGAAGGATATTTCTTCCAACACTTCTTAATGACTGGCATGGCTTACAACCAGCTGGCTGGGGCATTCTGGGAGTTGAAGTCCACAGATCTCAAAGTGGCCACGGTTGAGAAACTGCTTTAAATCATAGGATATGCAGATCAAAATAGAACATTGGCACATGCTTAGCGCCTAGCAACATCAATGCTCAGAAACCTGAATCTGACATAGCTCCTCGGCAGATTTAATGCAAGAAATAAACCCACAAAAAGGCTGACGTGTGGGTTCCCCTCACACCTGCAGTGTTGCGAACCTCCTAGAGTTATCTTGCAACAGCGGTATTTCCCGCCACCCCTTACCCCATTCAATATCATTTAGAAGCAAATGGCACTGACACATTTTTTGCAGCGAGTGGACATGATTGTAATTTTATGCCTGGGAAGCAAAATAATTACTTTACAAGATACATGCATATGTCAGTGTAGGAGCTATAACACGGCGTTGGCTAGTTGTGTGTGTGGTGTGTGTGTGTTTGAGGAAAAGAGAGAGAGCGAGGGAGAGAAGCAGATTGTGATGAATGCATCTAGATTGACGGCATTTACAAACAAGGTAGTCAGGAAAAATTCAATGCTGATTGTTGAAAGAAAAAAATGATAAGTACTGGAAACATAAAAGTTCTCGCTTGGCTAAATAATCACTCTGAGTAGACTCTCATACATTTTTTTTTTTTTTGCCTTCAAAACATTTTTATCATTTGGAAATAAAATACAAGAGTATAAAATCCTTTCAACAATGGGACCCGAAAGAATCATTGCCAAAGCTTTATTTTTGAATGATAGCTATACAATGAGCAACGGAGTAAGTCGATCTGAAGTGAAAGCAAAAACACAGAAAGTGGGCAGATTAGACATTCATAGACAGCTTTCAAATTCTTGTAGGCATCATCCCAAACTTTGAAGTTCCTGAAAAATCTTTATTTCCTGAACCTAAAGAAAGATGGATCATTCTTAAAATTGTGTACGTCCATTTTCAGGGACATCTCAGCCAATGTAGAGATATTAATCAGCTATGGATGCCAATGCTAGCTAATGTTTTGGACAGGACTCAATATTTTGCATTAAGACTAACACCGTGATAAAATCTGTTTTGCAATTCCTTCCTCTACTGCAGGGGTGTCAAACCCGAGTCCTGGGGGCCAGATGCGGCCCATGTGGTGCTTAGATCTGGCCCACAGAGCTGCCCTGGAAACAGAGAAGGACCGGCTTGCAGCGCCTCTGCCATAGAAAGTGGAGGTCAGGAGGGCTGCGTGTGGCCCTCCCAAGCTCCGTTGTCAATTCATGAAGAATTCCTGACCTGCTCTCGAGTTACCAAAGGCAGGGGTATGGGAAAACCGAGCCTCACAGCTGCATCGAGGAACTTGCTTTTCAGTCAAAACAAAGCACATTCCAGCTGGCAACATCAAGGTCATCTCCAGGGGGACCCACAGTGGCTGGAGGGAGTGACTTCAACAACTCGCAAAATTGCTTCGTTGGGGAACGTGATTGATGACACACCTTGGGGGGAAGGGGGAAACAGGTGCGAATTAAATGAGGTCAGAGTTGGCTTCACTTGGATCGTGCCGACATGAAGCTCCTAATAAATCACTGGATTTCTTTTGAAGCTTGGCTTGAGGCTCACAATTTAATTAGGGCATTGGTCAGAACCTTGACATCCATTTTTGCTGGCAGAGGGTTTCAGGAGGCCATCGCAGAAACAGGAGCTCGGAAACAGGAGCTCGGGAGCCCGTTTTCACTGGCAGAGTGCTCGGGCCACCACAGGTGCCTCCAACATGAGTGATATGAAGCTGGCCATGCCCAACCCTCCCACGTGCCCCCCCCGGCCCACTGAGGTCAATCACAATGCTGATGTGGCCCTCAATGAAATCGAATTTACACCCCTGCTCTACCAGATTCTCAGGATGCTTCAGAAGTTCTGTCGTGTCCCACTCCCACTCCGACGAACGAGTCAAGGAAGTCCGTAACAAACTTGGCAACGAAGCCTTTGCAGCTTGCCAAGTTCCTTCGAGGTTTATCAGGGCAGGCAGGAGTCCAGGTTGTGACTTCAGCAATAGAGTCCGATATCAGCAAACTAGATAAGACTTTGCTTGACTCAAGGTTGGAATGCCAAAAGCAGGTCCTTTATATAGGCTGTGGGGTGTGGCTCCATGACTCAGCATTTATCCAGGCCTGCCCCACCCCTCCTTCTGCTGGCGTCACCTCTCAGATCTCTGGAAGCGAGGGTCCTCCTACTCTGAATTGTCTTCAGCTGGATCTCTGTCAGGGAAAGGGAGGGGTCAGAGGGAGTAGGGCCAAGTAATTCCAGCACCTGGCTGGCTTCCTGCTCGGAAGGCTGAGCCAAAGGAACACATGCTGTATGAGTGAGGTTTATTGAGCTTGTCCTTTCACTCCTGGAATCCTCTCCGGGCATGGGGCCAGGGCCGGGGGCTGGAGGCATGACAGGCTGTTCATCTTCATTATCAGACTCAGAGTCTGATAACAGACCCGGTTGGAGATGGGAGGGGCCCGGCTGAGGAGGGAGGGAGGACGAGTCACGACAAATTCTTTCTGGTGGCTTTCTAAAATTCACTTCCATATTGGAGATACCACTCCTGTCAATACCCTTTATCCAGTGGTGAAATGTAAAACTTGTTACTACCAGTTCTGTGGGCTTGGCTTGGTGGGGGGGTAATGTGACTGGGTGGGCATGGCCAACTTTTTTTTTTAACTTTTAAAAGCATTTTTTTCTACAACCTCTTTAGCCAAAGAGGTTGTAAAAAATGCTTTTAAAAGGCTCTGATGATCTCAGCTGAGTTGCCTGATCATCAGAAGATTTTCTTTTCTTTTAAAAGCATTTTTTTTGCCTTTAAAAGAAAAAAAAAGCCTCTGATGATCGGACAACTCAGCTGGGATCATCAGAGCCTTTTAAAAGCATTTTTACAGCCTCTTTGGCTGAAGAGGTTGTTAAAAAAATGCTTTTAAAAGGCTCTGGCGATCCCAGCTGAGCTGCACGATCATCAGAGGCTTTTTTTTTTTTAGTTTTAAAAGAATTTTTTCGGCTGAAATGTTAAAAAAACAACCTCTGATGATCGTGCGGCTCAGCTGGGCACGAGGGGGGGGGGCAGGGATTTTTGCTACCGGTTCTCCTAACCACCCACCACCATCACTACTGGATCGGATGATCCGGTCCGAACAGGGAGCATTTTACCCCTGTCTTTAGTGTAATGTAATGACTTGCTTCTATGAATATCGCTTCTGTGTTCTTCCTGATATTATATGCTGAATTCTCCTGTAAGGTAAAGGCAAAGGTTCCCCTCGCGTATATGTGCCAGTTGTTCCTGACTCTAGGGGGCGATGCTCATCTCCGTTTCAAAGCTGAAGAGCCAGCACTGTCCGAAGACGTCTCCGTGGTCATGTGGCCAGCATGACTAAATGCCAAAGACGCACGGAACGCTGTTACCTTCCCATTAAAGGTGGTCCCTATTTTTCTACTTGCAATTTGTATATGCTTTTAAACTGCTAGGTTGGCAGAAGCTGGGACAAGTAACGGGAGCTCACCCTGTTATGTGGCACTAGGGATTCGAACCGCTGAATGGCCACCTTTCGATCAACAAGTTCCACGTCTTAGCCACTGAGCCACCACGTCCCTCTGTATTCTCCTCTATTGTATATAAAGAAGTTTCTTACGTAATTTGAATCCTGCTGAAGTCCATTTAATTGTGTCCGATTGTGTGGGCTGCAACTAACTCTGACAGAGATGTTTCCATCACTATCTCATCTCAGTAACGAATGGACTGTCATTCCAGAATTCAGGCATATTTGGACATGAACAGAATTTAATCTCCCATTGCCATTAGAAAACCAGTCATTCAGAATAATACAGCAGAGGTTGTATAATTTTCATAGTTTAGGGAGATAGTCAGTTTTATTTGGTATATACATATATATCAAGGAATTTATCTTCCAGAAAAAGTCTTCTTTCAGAATGTGCAGCTAGCATCGGATAATCATTGAAGTGATTCTTTAGGTCAATAGTTTAGGAATTACTGAGATAATTGTCATAGCACTTGCTGAAATTTTATTTATTATTATCTACTAACAAAGTTTATACAGAAACTCATGGTGACCCCAATACGTAAGCCAATAAAAAAAAACCCCAATAACAGCAATCAACTCGCAAAGCATCCCTGATCTGCTATCGAGTTGCCATAAGCAAAGAGGGATGGGAAACCGACAAAACGGTATGGCAACGAAAGACAGATGCACATTCCAGACTTATCTCTCTCAAGGCTGTATCCCAGAGTTACCCACAGCGGCCAGAGAGGAGTGGTCTCTAAAAGTTGTGAAATTGCTCCATTGGCAAATGTGATTAATGACACACCCTGGGGGAGGGGGGAGGGGTGAAACAGGGTCATGATTGGGATGTAAGTTACATAGGGTCAGAGCTGGCTTCACTTGGGAACGTGCTTCCTAATAAATAACTGGATTTCTTTTGAAGGCTCGTGATTTAATTAGGGCATCCATCGGAACCCTGACGCTAACCACTTAATGGACTCCATATCACTCTGGGGTCCCCAAGCAGAACCAGGTGTTCAGGGTCCTTCAAAAGAATGCAAAACTGGGGGGAGGAGAGTCAATCTTATTTCCACAGGGATAATGTTCCTGCAGGTTACAGCACCATTTTGCTGTTTTCTTCATCCCAGGCAAGTCAGAATTACTTTAAGGAATCAGTGTTTTTTTTCATTCCTGTATTTAATCTTCCTTAGGTTAATAAAACCCTTCTCTGTTTTGAGGTGGATGGGGGGAACATAGTTGATTTGCACCTTGGGTCAGAGATGGGTTTCAGTAGGTTCTGACCAGTTCTGGAGAATCGGTAGCGGAAATTTTGAGTAGTTCGGAGAACCGATAGTAAAAATTCTGACTGGCGTCACCCCCATCTATTCTCTGCCTCCCAAGTCCCAGCTGATAGAGAGGAAATGAGGATTTTGCAGTAATCTTCCCCTAGATTGGGGAGGGAATGGAGATTTTACAGTATCTTTCTCCCGCCATGCCCACCAAGCCACACCCACCAAGTCACACCCACCAAGCCACACCTACCAAGCCACGCTCACAAAACCGGTAGTAAACAATTTTGAAACCCACCACTGCCTTGGGTCCTTTATGGACAAAGGGCCGAATGTAACTTTTCTAATGCAAGCTAAGTCCTTATTCAAATTAGGTTTTTCCAGGGAACCCTACAACATTAAATTACAAGAAAATAATATGACCGCTGACCCCCAATAATTGTTTTAGCCTCCTACTCCTGCTCCGCAAAACAATTTTAAGTTTTGTAGATGATGGGCTTTCTGATCGTCTATTTTTAATGCCACCTCTGAACTATTTCCCTCTTCTTTGGGGTTGCCCCTCCTCTTCCTTATAGCCGATGAGGCCTCCGAAAGAGATTGCCTTCTGCCCATTCCTGATGCTCATTATGTCGGTAGCGATGGCCTTCCACCTCACCGTTATGCCTGGAACACCGAAAGGCAGAGACCTTTGTGGTGTGACTGAATAGTTTTTGTCAGCATTCAGGGTGTTGCAGGAGGAAGGCATAATACATGTTGGCACTCAATTGAATATGACATGATAATGAGTGTTAACATCATGCGCGCCCCTTTGCCAACAGAGGGGAAAGTCATGTTAGATTACAGCAAAACACGGCAGCAGGGTGAATTCCATTTGGTTGCTTCTCTGCCTCTTTCTCCATTCAGTCTCAGGACCGATGCTGTAAGTTTCCAAAGAACAGCAATAATATATTTTACTCTGATTCATTCAGGAGCTTGGGAAACTTCTTGGCTCCACTGAATTGAGGAATATCTGCTTATTATGCTTCTCCCTAACTCCAGTTGTTTATTGAGACTGACGGCGTGCTCTTAAGCAGTGTCGACTATTAAATCAGTTGAAAGCGAGGAAAACTTTTTTCTTCTGGCTTACAGAGAAAGGTGTCCCTACTAAAAATTACTATCGTGCCTCCTCTTCCTTATAGCCGATGAGGCCTCCGAAAGAGATTGCCTTCTGCCCATTCCTGATGCTCATTATGTCGGTAGCGATGGCCTTCCACCTCACCGTTATGCCTGGAACACCGAAAGGCAGAGACCTTTGTGGTGTGACTGAATAGTTTTTGTCAGCATTCAGGGTGTTGCAGGAGGAAGGCATAATACATGTTGGCACTCAATTGAATATGACATGATAATGAGTGTTAACATCATGCGCGCCCCTTTGCCAACAGAGGGGAAAGTCATGTTAGATTACAGCAAAACACGGCGGCAGGGTGAATTCCATTTGGTTGCTTCTCTGCCTCTTTCTCCGTTCAGTCTCAGGACCGATGCTGTAAGTTTCCAAAGAACAGCAATAATATATTTTACTCTGATTCATTCAGGAGCTTGGGAAACTGCTTGGCTCCACTGAATTGAGGAATATCTGCTTATTATGCTTCTCCCTAACTCCAGTTGTTTATTGAGACTGGTGGCGTGCTCTTAAGCAGTGTCGACTAGTAAATCAGTTGAAAGCGAGGAAAACTTTTTTCTTCTGGCTTACAGAGAAAGGTGTCCCTACTAAAAATTACTATCGTGCCTCCTCTATATGGCAATGGACTTATATACCGCTTTTTATGGTACTTTTACAGCCCTCTCTAAGCAGTTTACAGAGTCAGCATATTGCCCCCAACCACTTGGCTCCCCATTTTACCCACCTCGGAAGGATAGAAACAGTGGTGGGTTTTAAATTTTTTTACTACCGGTTCTGTGGGTGTGGCTCTGTGGGCGTGGCATGGCTTGGTGGGCGTGACCGGGGAAGGATATTGTAAAATCTCCATTCCCACCACACTCCAGGGGAAGGATACTGTAAAGTCTCTATTCCTTCCCCGCCCCAGGGGAAGGTTACTGCAAAATCCTCATTTTCTCCTGATCGGCTCAGACTTGGGAGGCAGAGAATAGATGGGGGCGGGGCCAGTCAGAATTTTTACTACTGGTTCTCTAGAACTGGTCAGAACCTGCTGAAACCCACCTCTGTATAGAAGGCTGAGTCAACCTGCAGCCGGTCAGGATCCTGGCAGTCAGCAGAGTTAGCCTGCAATACTGTATTCTAACCACTGTGCCATCATGGTCCGTCCTTCCTTCCTTCCTTCCTTCCTTCCTCCCTCCCTCCCTCCCTCCGTCCCTCCCTCCTTAACAGTAGCACGTAGACTTATATATCGCTTTTACACTGCTTTACAGCCCTCCCTAAATTATTTATTTATTATTTATTTATTTATTATTTAGATTTTTATACCGCCCTTCTCCCGAAGGACTCAGGGCGGTGTACAGCCAGATTAAAACAGAACAATATACAGATTAAAACCATAGTTAAAATAACATATTCTAAGAATGGCCGAAAATTAAAACCGTCAAATTTGACCCATCAATAAAATACACCAGTTAAAAATTATTAAAATTTAAAAATTTAAAAATTCAGAATATTAAAATTAAGCCAGTCCCGCTTGAATAAACAAGTACGTTTTCAATTCACAGCGAAAGGTCCGAAGGTCAGGTAGTTGACGCAAACCAGGGGGAAGTTCGTTCCAGAGGGTAGGTGCTCCAACAGAGAATGGTTTACCAAGTCAGCCTCTTGCCCCCAACAATCTGGTTCCTCATTTTACCCACCTCGGATGGATGGAAGGCTGAGTCAGCCTTGAGCCTGGTGAGATTTGAACTGCCAATTTGCAGAGCAGTCAGCAGAAGTAGCCTGCAGTACTGCATACTCACCACTGCACCACCACGGCTCATGCTATACCAATGATATAGGATGTTCTATGCCATTACCAAAGAAGAAGAGTTGTGTATTTCCAGCCCCTCCTTCACCAGAGATTGTGGACGTGCCGCAGGTCTTCCTTCTGCTTGGAAAGCCTATGCTCGTAGTCCTCAGTGAGGTGCTTCTGCTGAGCCTCCTTCCAATTTGAACTGAGCTGTTTTGCCAACTCTTTCTCGTGGTGGCTGCTTAGCTCCAGCAACTGCTTCCTGTTGGGGCCATAAGGAGCCGGGGCTGGGGAGGCGATGAGTGGCTGAGAGGGGCAAGTAGAGGCCAGCAAGGCACCCCTCGACGTGAGTGACATCGAGTTGGCCACGCCCACCCAGTCACATGACCATCTAGCCACGCCCACACAGCCGGTCATTAGGCAGATCATATTAATCGTCTGCGGGATTTAAAATTATGAATTTAATGGTCCCTGAGGTCCGAAAGATTGGTGACCCCTGCTCTGCAGCAACACAAATGTTCATTGCACGTATCTGTCCCAGGGGCTGTAGTTTGAGGACCCCTGATTTAGTGCAATATAAAAAATGCAAATCATTTTTCTGCGGACCACCACAATTTTATCGCGGACCACCAGTTGGTGACCGCTGATCTGGAAGATTCCCAGAGTTATTCGTTTCCAGGAAGGTGATGCAGATCGAAATTGCCCTTTTTGACACAAGGAATGTAGGAGCAAGGGGTCCATCCTCTTTTTTCATCGTAAGGTTCAGTATCCCAAGAATTTCACACAACTTTAAAAAAAAAAAAAAAGCAAAGGGATCAATTCCCAATCTAGATTAAAAGTATCTAAAAAGGAAAGGAGATGTTCAGATTTTAAGTACCAAAATTATCCTTAGGTTTCTCATACGTGGTTTGGTTTTCTGCTGCCAGTGAGGACCAGTACGTTAAAAAGAAATAAATCTCCGGGAATCCAGCTATATAAACTGAACCATGCACCAAAACAGTAATCAGCTTCTAAAATGTGGAGACCCTAAAGAAATTATTTGCAAATTGCAGTATATGTAATGAAGTTCATCAAGAAAATTGAACTTCTTTTAATAGAACAATTTTCCTCAAGCTGGTACATACTCTGCAGATAGATGGACTACAGGATTACTCTACAAAATAACAAGCATTGCTGTTTGGGGAATAATTATGCAGTATAGATTCTCTTGTTGTAGACCTTGGCTTTGTATCTTTTGCAATCCTTTCTCCGGTTCCATCGCCTTGAAGCTTCTTAGAACTGAAACAAAGGTGAGTCTCAAAAGAGGAGAATATTTGTAGCTCGGGGTTGAAATGAGGGGCCCTCGGTGCTCTCTGAGCTTGGTTGTTTTCTTGCAGATGTTTCATTACCCAAACTAGGTGACATCATCAGTGCTACGAGGAGGAGAAGGAGGAGGAGGAGGAGGAGGAGGAGGAGGAGGAGGAGGAGGAGGGAGAGAAGGAGGAGAATTATGAGGCCCTCAGCACTCTCTGAGCTTGGTTGTTTTCCTGCAGATGTTTCATTACCCAAACTAGGTGACATCATCAGTGCTAGGAGAAGGAGAAAGAGAAGAGGAAGAGAAGGAGGAGGAGGAGGAGGATGATTACAGGGTCCTCGGTACTCTCTGAGCTTGGTTGCTTTCTTGCAGAAGTTTCATTACCCAAACTAGGTGACATCATCAGTGCTAGGAGAAGGAGGAAGAGAAGAGGAAGAGAAGGAGGAGGAGGGAAGGAGGAGGAAGGGGAAGAGGAGGAGGAGGATTATGGTACTTGGTACTCTCTGAGCTTGGTTGCTTTCTTGCAGAAGTTTCATTACCCAAACTAGGTAACGATCATCAGCATCATCTGCAAGCTCAGAGAGTACCTTCAAAGGGGAGTAAGCACATTTTGCAAGTAGGGACCTTGCTCACTGCTTTCCTTGAGTCCCTGAACTGCCTGACTCGGATTATGCAGAGTGAAGGTACTCTCTGCAAGCTCAGAGAGTACCTTCAAAGGGGAGTAAGCACATTTTGCAAGTAGGGACCTTGCTCACTGCTTTCCTTGAGTCCCTGAACTGCCTGACTCGGATTATGCAGAGTGAAGGTACTCTCTGCAAGCTCAGAGAGTACCTTCAAAGGGGAGTAAGCACATTTTGTAAGTAGGGACCTTGTTCACTGCTTTCCTTGAGTCCCTGAACCGCCTGACTCGGATTATGCAGAGTGAGAAAGGATCCGAAACATTAGCAAAGCCCAACGTTCCTTCCACCCCTGCACAGTTACCGTACACACACCTGTGCTAGCGGTATTTATTACGGTCTCATTCAGGGCCTTGCAGTTATATTTAGGGGACGTTAAAGAAGCAGCTGAGACAGTAAAGCAAAGAGCGGCAATCAAAGGCCTGCAATGCGGCTTGGTTGCTAGCTCCGAGCTAATGTAACTCAGCACTTCATCGCTGATTGGGTGGGTTGCTTTAGAAGATAAGGCGCCCTAAATGTGACACGCTGTTCCAGTGCCAAAAGCCAGGACTATTCATTGTGAGTGCAGTGTAAATGGGGAGGGGGTTGGAGGGGAAAAGCCATTAGCGTTGTTCCACCTGAAATGGAGCATCAGAAAGGTTGCATCTACAAAAGGTTGTAGAAAGTCCGAGGCTGCCACCCTCCAAGTTCCCAGAACTGGTTAGAAATCAAAGACGCTTCTACAGTAGGGGCCAAAATCATGGAAACCTTTTGGGAAAAGTGACTTTTTGACGTTTGATGGCTAGTAACAACACCTTAGGGGATGCGGTGGCTCAGGGGCTAGGACATTGAGCTTGTCAATCGAAAGGTCGGCAGCTCAGCGGTTCGAATCCCTAGTGCTGCCGTGTAACGGGGTGAGCTCCCGTTACTTGTCCCAGCTTCTGCCAACCTAGCAGTTTCCAAAGCACGTAAAAATGCAAGTAGAAAAAATAGGGACCACCTTGGTGGGAAGGTAACAGCGTTCCGTGCGCCTTTGGCATTGAGTCATACTGGCCACATGACCACGGAGATGTCTTCAGACAGCGCTGGCTCTTTGGCTTTGAAACGGAGATGAGCACCGCCCCCTAGAGTCAGCAACGACTAGCACGTATGTGCGAGGGGAAACTTTACCTTTACCTTTTAACAACACCTTTTTTTTTTTTTTGGAGTTTCAAGAGAATCCTATTCCACTGCTGGAATGACCTGGGAATAGCCCAGACCTTAAACCCAGTTGTAAAACTATGGAGCCGACTAAAGAAACTTGTTATGTCAGAAGCGACCCAGCAATAAAACCGAGTTAATAGAAGCCATCCTTCCATCTTGGTTTCACATGATAACAGCTGCAGAACAGAAAGACTTGGTTCACTCCGTGGGAAGACATTGCAAGGCCCTAATTCACGCTAAGGGTTACCCAACTAAGTATTAACTGATGTGGTGATAATTTTTGTATATCTCGTTTTTTTCTACGTGTTTCATTTTTCTTCTTTATGCTGTAACTGCTATTCTAAATAGCAAATCCTTCATAAAAGTAATTGCATTACATCTTGATTCAATTATCTTTCCACTGATATATAATTTTATGGTACCACTCCCCCCCCACCCAAAAAAGTGGTGTTATTAGCTAGTTTTAGAAAATATACTTTTCCCAAAAGGTTTTCATAATTTTGGCCACTGCTGTATACGTCATTGAGGATATGAAGGACAACTGGAGAACTTCTGACAGTCAAGCTTTCGTTTTGAATGAATCCACCAGCCCAGCCAAGCTATTTTGGTGGGTTTCCCCGCAACTCATCTCATTTTTCCAGCAGCATTCTGCAAAATGAGGAGTGGGAGGGGGAAGAGAGAGAGAGAGAGAGAGAATTCAGTGGAGAACAGGGCTCCCCAACATGGAACCAATTGCACTTGTGAAGTCTGGGTTGAATTTATTCACACTACACTATCATCTCATTCCATACTTTTCAGAAGATGTTTTTTTAAAAAATGTTTTATTTGTTTTATTTATATAACATTCAATTTTCATCAAACAGTGTGTGATCTGGGTACAGTTATTTTTAAACAGTCACAATGCCAGTGGTGAGATTCAATTTTTTTTACTACCAGTTCTGTGGGCGTGGCTTGGTGGGTGTGGTGTGGCTTGGTGAGCATGGCAGGGAAAGGATACTGCAAAAAAGGGCCGCGGTGTGGCTCAGGCTGTAAGATAGCCTGTTACTAAACACAGCTGCCTGCAATTACTGCAGGTTCTAGTCCCACCAGGCCCAAGGTTGACTCAGCCTTCCATCCTTTATAAGGTAGGTAAAATGAGGACCCAGATTGTTGGGGGCAATAAAAGTTGACTTTGTATATAAATATACAAATAGAATGAGACTATTGCCTTGCACAATGTAAACCGCCCTGAGTCTTCGGAGAAGGGCGGGATATAAATGTAAATTTAAAAAAAAAAATCTCCATTCCCACCCCACTCCACGGGAAGGATACTGCAAAATCCCCATTCCCTCCCCACTCTTGAGGGAAGGATATTGTAACATCTCCATTCCCACCCACTTCTCCAAACTACTCAAAATTCCCGCTACCGGTTCTCCAGAATCTGTCAGAACTTGCTGGATTTCACCCCTGCATAATATATATAGTTGTTGTGGTATTCATCACTATAATATTGATAATATAATAATATGATAATATAATAACAATAATACTTAACATCATCTTCTTTAACAACTCTCCACTTTGGCATTTCTTCCTTTTATATCTCCTCCTTTCTAACTTCTGTTTCTATTGTCTAGCCATTGATAAAATATGTCCCATATCAAAAAATATTCATTTTTTTCTTTATCCTTAATAGTAAGCCTTCGTCTATCCATTTCTGTGCATTCTAATATTTTCTTAATTACATTCCCCTCAGATGGAATATCATCATTTTTCCATTGTTGCGCAAATACAATTCTAGTTGCGGTTAATATATTCAAGACCAGATATGTACTCTTTTTATCATATTTTTCTGGTAGAATGCCCAACAAAAATACCTCTGGTTTTAGGTCTATATGTTGCTTGGTCATTTTTTCCAGCCAAGTGTCTATTTTGGTCCAAGTTTTTTTTTAGCTTTTGGGCATGTCCACCACATATGGTAATATGAACGGGATGAATAATTACATTTCCAACATTTAGCCCATCTATCTTTATACATTTTTGCTAATCTTGCCAGTGCAAAATGCCATCTATAAAACATTTTATACAGATTTTCCTTATATGCAGTTATTGTGACCCAGGCCCAAGTAGGTAGTAATAAACTTAGTCCGTGGAAAAACAAACTTTATTCGAACAGCTGGGAATTACTTCATTCCCAGCATCGTTCAACTCAAAGTAAAACACAAATTCCTCAGTTATCTCACAAACCTTAGTCCAATTAGGCAAACTGCCAAAGGCCTTTCCTGGTAAACATCCAGAAGTCACAAAAACAAAGACGTAGACGAAGACGAAGCAGAAGCAGAAGACGCAGCTACAACATTGTTTTCCGGCAAAGCTGAAACACCAGTGCTGGTCTGCCTTATGGGAGGGGCCAATCATCTCTTGGCCCTACTCCCGAGTTGTCCTCTCTGCTTGAGCTGCTCTTGCCTTCTGGCAGCTCTTCTCATGCGTGCATTAGGAACAGGCTCCTCCTGTTCCTCTGCCTCACTACTATCAATCTCTGGAGTCCGCACCTCACTTCCTGATGGCCCTGGCCTCACCTCGGCTCATCGCTGTCCGACTCTGTTGCCAGCTCTGCAGGCTGCTGATGGACCACAACAGCAGCTGACATAGTCAATTTAATATTTCTATCCCATAGTTTCCAGCAGCTCTCTGCAAAATGAGGAGAGGAAGGGGTAAGAAAGAGAGAACTCAGTGGGGAACAGAGCTACCCAACATGGAACCCATTGCCCTTGTGAAGTCTAGGTTTGAATTTATTCACACTGCACAATAATCTCATTCCATACTTTTCAGGAGCTGTTGAGGAAGACAATCTGCTATAGCAAATTCCCCCTTTTACAATGAATGCTTAGCTTAGCAGCAGCTGATGCTGACTCTTGCTTGTAGGCAAAGGAAATCACAGAAGGACCCGACATACCACTGTTAGAACATCTGTCACTAATCCACATTGGATGAGTCAAGTTTTCTTTCAAATATTAAGCTAGGTGGATCACTTCTGCACATGACCAACCCGTAGGCTGGAAACAAGTCGGCTCTGAAGACAGGATAATCTTATATTGCCTTCCCCTGACCCAAAAATGGAGGCCTCTGTCTTCAAAGGGTGATCACGTGACCCAGGGTGGATGCCAGTTGACAAGTGCCTAAATTTTGGTGGGGTGGCGCAGGGGTTAAGAATGCGGTATTGTAGGCTAACTCTGCTCACTGCCAGGAGTTCGATCCTGACCGGCTCAAGGGTGACTCAACTTTCCATCCGTCCGAGTTTGGTAAAATAAGGATCCAGGTTGTTGGGGGCAATAGGCTGACACTGTAAACCCTTTAGAGAGGGCTGTAAAGCCGTGTGAAGTAGTATATAAGTCTAAGTACTATTGTTATGTCCCTCCCTCCCTCCCTCCCTCCTTCCTTCCTTCCTTCCTTACTCCCTCCCTTCCTTCCTTCCTTCCCTCCCAGTGGTTAGAATGCAGTGGTGCAGGCCAATTCTGCCAATTTCCAGGAGTTCAATTCTGACCAGCTCAAGGTTGACTCAGCCTTCCATCCTTCCCGAGGTCAGTAAAGTGAGGACCCAGACTGTTGGGGGCAATGTGCTGACTCTGTAAACCACTTAGAGAGGGCTATAAAAGCAGTGTGGAACGGTATATAAGTCTAAGTGCAATTGCTGTTGTAAGTCACTTTTTTTCAGCGACATTGTAACTTCGAACAGTCACTAAACGAATGGTTGAAAGTTGAGAACTACTTTCTCTAAACTTCTCTAAACAAAGAATCTTATTTCTTTGTTTACCACAGCATGGAAAGGGACCATGTAGAATTGTGATTCTACCACATTGAGCTTTGCATAGAAGACAGCATTATTTGTGATGCTTCTGTACTATCTTAGAGGAGTGAAGAACCAGGATGACAATCTTTTCATAAATACAACTGCATTCTTTCATGATTAAAAGTCTGTAGCGATTCTCAGTCATCCAGGTCATGGTTGTCCCAAAGGTGCTTTTTTAGGAGGCAACTGGACTTTCTTGTTTTTTTTCTTTGAAGGCATTTTGCTTTTCATCGGATGAAACAATGAATGTCCTTTGGGACATTCTTTCATGATGCAATAGTTGAAAATCTTTCTCCTTCTGCTTGGTCCAGGCTGATTAGGGTAACTGTGCTATGCTTCAGGAGCCTTTGTAACAAGCCTGCAAGGGAGTCAGGGTGACTATGGCAACTATAGAGCATTTTTCTTTGGTATAATAGGTGTAAGGGACATGGTGGCTCAGTGGCTAAGACGCTGAGCTTGTCGATCGAAAGGTAGGCAGTTCAGCGGTTCGAATCCCTAGTGCCGCATAACAGGGTGAGTTCCCGTTTCTTGTCCCAGCTTCTGCCAACCTAGCAGTTCGAAAGCATGTAAAAAATGCAAGTGGAAAAATAGGGACCACCTTTGGTGGGAAGGTAACAGCATTCTGTGCGCCTTTGGCGTTGAGTCATGCCGGCCACATGACCACGGAGACGTCTTCAGACAGCGCTGGCTCTTCAGCTTTGAAACTGAGATGAGCACTGCTCCCCTAGATTCGGGAACAACAAGCACATATGTGCAAGGGGAACCTTTACCTTATAGTAGGTGTCTTTAAACTTGGCAACGTTAAGACTTGTGAACTTCAACTCCCAGAATTCCTCACCCTGCATGTTGACGTCCACAAGTCTTAAAAGTTGCCAACTTTGGAGGCCACTGATGTAGAGTGAGGGGTGGGAGAAAAGGGAAGAGGTTTTGTACCCTAGCCCTGAAAAAATTGGGGACGGATGGGAAACGGACAGCTGAGATTCCTTCCGCCATAATCAGAAAAAAAGTTAGCAGGACAACAGCTTTAGGGTGGTGGTGTTTTTTTTGCAAGAAATGCAGCTGTCTTCTTCTGGAGGGATTTTGTTTCAGGACCATTTCTAATATACTCCCGCTTGCCTGTTTATTCCGAAATGAAGAAAAAACAGCAAGGAAGGTTGAAACAGCGGCAGCTGTTGCTCAGCACCGCGCCTGGTTTCTGACAGTCCCTTAATGCGGTTTGGGAAGGAGATGCCAGCTGCTCGGAAGACCTGGCAAAGCCACTCCTCGGCTCAGAAGAACTGCAGGAAGGTAAACATCACACTGCCGAGGAGAACGGCAACCTCTTGCCACAGGGTTTGCCAACTGTTGTGAGGTAAAAGAAAAAAGAAAAAAGCCCAGCTTAATCTCCCTTGTGCTGCTAAATGAGGCTGATCTTCAGAAATAAGCAGAGAGAGAGAGAAAGGGAGAGAGCTTGAAGTTTACTAACTTTGTGACAAGATCGCCGGTTGCTGTTTTCGTGCCTCCATTTCTCAGGACAGTTAAATGGGGCAGATTCTTGTCTTTCACGATCGGGTTCGGTAGTGAACCAGTTTTGGTTGTCTTGATTTGTGAGAGTTGAGATAGGTTTTTAGGTAGCCAGAGACGAGATCTCTCCGTGGTTGGGTCTTTCTTGCCCCATTTGTTTATCTGCTACAATTATAATTTAAACAATTAAACAATTTAAAATTAATTAATATGTAGGGTGTTGGATATACTGAAATTTGTCCTCTACTGCACAAGGCCAGGTTATTTGTGCAACTGCTTGTCTCTAGTTGTCTCTGTCTATTCCTCCAGATTTAGCAGGGTGGGTATACTCCATGTCCCCTTGGTGGAACAACACCATTCTATAGGACCCAGGACATATGCCACAAAGAAGAACGGGGAGTCAACCTATTTTCCAAAGAATAGAATAGGATGGGATGGGATGGGATGGAATGGAATAGAATAGAATAGAATAGAATAGAATAGAATAGAATAGAATAGAATAGAATAGAATAGAATAGAATAGAATAGAATAGAATAGAATAGAATAGAATAGAATAGAATAGAATAGAATAGAATAGAATAGAATAGAATAGAATTTTTTATTGGCCAAGTGTGATTGGACACACAAGAAATTTGTCTTTGGTGCATATGCTCTCGGTGTACATAAAAGAAAAAATATGTTCATCAAGAATCATAAGGTACAACACTTAATGATAGTCATAGGGTACAAATAAGCAATCAGAAACCAATCAATGTCAATATAAATCGCAAGGATACAAGCAAGAAAGTTACAGTCATACAGTCATAAGTGGAAGGAGATGGGTGATGGGAACGATGAGAAGTTTGATAGTAGTGCAGGCAGTCAATAGTTTGACGGTGTTGAGGGAATTATTTGTTTAGCAGAATGATGGCGTTTGGGGAAAAACTGTTCTTATTTTCCAAAGAAGAAACAAGAAACAAAGGAAGGAAACTAATCAAGGAGAAAAGCAACCTAGAACTAAGGAGAAATTTCCTGATGGTTAGAACACTTGATCAGTGGACTTGCCTTCAACAGTTGGAGGTGGTTCATCACTGGAGGCTTCTAAGAAGAGACTGGACAGTCACTTGTCTGAAATGGTATAGCATCTTCTGCTTGCACAGGAATATTCCAAGTCCCTTCCAACACTCCCCCAACCCCCATTCTTCATGCACAAAGCTTGGCCATTCAACTATGACGATGCTGGGCTGCCTAGACGAACTGACATGGTTCTCAAAGCTTCCGTCCAAGACAGGCTGCGTGAGAACCATCCACCTCCTTGCCGAAACCTGTGAAGGAATCTACCTGACTCAACAGGTGTGAAGAAGGCTGCAAGGAATATAAATGGATTCCCTCCCATAAGGGGAGGTAGTTAATTTCCTGTGTCCCTGCTGATGCATTACTGATTGTGATGAATGTCAACGCAGGAGCTTGTTCCACAATCTATGAAATGATAATTTTATCTCCAGAGCGTAATTGATTGTCAACAGGAGCTGAAGGGCCAGGTACTGGGTGCTCGGCGGTGGGGAAGGCTTCGGTTTTGGCAGGAGTGGGGCTAGCAGTTCTTACAAATGCCTTGTTTTGAGGAGAGAAGGAGGGGAAGTGACAGGATGAGGTTCAGTTAAAGCTAATGAGGTAGGCCTTTCAATTGGAACAGGGACATGTTGGAATGGAAACGATCAGCGTGGCTGGTTGAAGCTTCGTCGCTCACCATTCCAGTTCAGGGTAACGTGCAATTTTTTCAGCACACGGGAGCCTCCGACTATTGTTTCCAAGAGTGGTTTTAGAACAGATGATGGATTTAGCCACGGGTAACGACTCTGGGGAGCACTAACATTTGTTTCACCAATTGCCGAGTCTTTTTCCCCGTGGTGTTTCCCAAGGTGTGGCACATCCTTCCTTATTTAAGCAAGAATCCGTGAGAGAGGAATTAATTTCTGTTCCTTTTGGGACGAGGAGCAAAAGGAAGCAATTATATATTCCAATTCGGCTTCTGTCCTGTGGTTTTCTGCACATTTGCCTTAAGACTGTTTTCTCTAGATTTCAGTTAAGAATGGATCTGCAAGATTGACTATAAAAAGGGATGCGGTGACTCGGTGGCTAAGACGTTGAGCTTGTCGATAGAAAGGTATGCAGTTCAGCGGTTTGAATCCCTAGTGCCGTGTAACAGGGGGAGCTCCCATTACTTGTCCCAGCTTCTGCCAACCTTGCAGTTTGAAAGCACATAAAAAATGCAAGTGGAAAAATAGGGACCACCTTTGGTGGGAAGGTAACAGCGTTCCGTGCGCCTTTGGTGTTGAGTCATGCCGGCCACATAACCACGGAGACGTCTTCGGACAGCGCTGGCTCTTCAGCTTTGAAACAGAGATGAGCACTGCCCCCTAGAGTCGGGAACAACAAGCACATATGTGCAAGGGGAACCTTTACCTTATAGTAAGTGTCTTTAAATTTGGCAACTTTAAGACTTGTGGACTTCAACTCCCAGAATTCCTCACCCTGCATGTTGACGTCCACAAGTCTTAAAGTTGCCAAGTTTGGAGTCCCCTGATGTAGAGTGAGGGGTGGGAGAAAAGGGGAGGGGTTTTCTACCCTAGCCCTGAAAAAATTGGGGACGAATGGGAAACGGACAGCCGATGTTCCTTCTGCCATAATCAGAAAAAAATTAGCAGGACAACAGCTTTGAGGGGGTTTTTTTTTTGCAAGAAATGCAGCTGTCTTCTTCTGGTGGGATTTTGCTTTGTGTATCCATTTCTAATACACTCTCGCTTGCCTGTTTATTTACCTCAATGACTCTGGGGAGCACTAACATTTTTTTCACCAATCGCCGAGTCTTTTTCCCGTGGTGTTTCCCAAGGTGTGGCACATCCTTCGTCATTTAAGCAAGAATCCGTGAGAGAGGAATTAATTTTTGTTCCTTTGGGATGAGGGTCAAAAGGAAGCAATTATATATTTCAATCTGGCTTCTGTCATGTGGTTTTCTTCACCTTCACTTTAAGATGGTTTTGTGTGAATTTCAGTTAAGAATCTCTCTGCAAATTTGACCGTAGAATATCTTTACTTCCTACCCTGTATTAAAACTGTGAAATATTTTCCCCCCTAAAGTAATACAGTAGGGATGTGAAAGTGTGGGAATTTCTTCCACACCTAATTACACCCATTCATCTGGCCTGAATTGTAAGGATTTTCCTTGCGGTAGCATTGAAATTGAGCATGGATTTGTAATCTTGATATTAGGGAAGCTAGAATGAATCTGATTTTTTAAAAAAAATCTGGAGTTCAATTTGCAATCAAAAGCTGAGATCTCTGACCAAATTCTTTTGGCTTTAAGATGCAGAGTTTGAATGCTGAAAGTTCTCAGAAAAAAAGTTTTTGCTATACCATTGCACCAGTTAGATCTGGGATAATATGGAATGCCAGTTCCAGAGGTGGTACTCAGCTGGTTCAAGCTGGTTCACCCAAACTGGTAGCAGAAATTGCGGGTGGGCCCACCTATACCGTCCTATTTAGGCATGCTTTTGAGGCTGAACCAGCAGGTTCTGACAGGTTCTGGAGAACCGGTAGCGGAAATTTTGAGTAGTTCGGAGAACCGTTAGCGGGAATTTTGAGTAGCTTGGAGAACCAGCAAATACCACCTCTGGCTGGCCCCAGAGAGGAGTGAGAATGGAGATTTTGCAGTATCCTTCCCCTGCCATGCCCACCAAGCCACACCACACCCACAAAGCCACGTCCACAGAACCAGTAGTAAAAAAAAATTGGTTTTCACCACTGGGCTGAGCGCATGTGCGGAAAGCATGCACATGAGCAAAGCACATGCACGGAAGGTGGGGCACATGTGCGGAAGGCAGGCGCATCATGCCCATGCATGCATACGGGGAACCAGTAGTAACATAATGTGAAACCCACTGCTGGCCAGTTCATTGGTGGATATGTGCTTTATTACATTTTCATCACTGAATTTCCTTGTGGGAATCTGGCAGGGAGCATTGCACGTCTCCTGTCCTTCCCTTCCCTTCCCAGCAAGCAGGCAAGGCGCTGCTGCTGGATGGGGGAAGGAGTGAGGGATTGCAAGATTGGCTGGGAAACTGTCACAGAAGCTTGACAATGATGATCACATGACCACAGGAGCAGCCCAGCAGCAGCCAGTATCACTGAAGCATCCACAGTGTCCACAAATTTCATTCCCTTGGGAGTTATGGGTCCTGAATTTTGGACACATTCAGTAAGTTAGCCCTGTAGAACCATAGACTCATAGGTCTGGATGAGATGTGAAAATACTTACAGACCCCTCACATCCTGGACATAAACTGTTTCAACTCCTACCCTCAAAACGACACTATAGAGCACTGCACACCAGAACAACTAGACACAAGAACAGTTTTTCCCTGAAGGCCATCACTCTGCTAAACAAATAATTCCCTCAACACTGTCACACTATTTACTAAATCTGCACTACTATTAATCTTCTCATCGTTCCCATCACCAATCTCTTTCCACTTATGACTGTATGACTGTAACTTTGTTGCTGGCAATCCTTATGATTCATATTGCTATATTGACCATCATTTGTGTTGTGAATGTTGTACCTTGATGAACATATCTTTTCTTTTATGTAGACTGAGAGCATATGCACCAAGACAAATTCCTTGTGTGTCCAATCACACTTGGCCAATAAAAATTCTATTCTATTCTATTCATCTTGGAAGTCTTCTAGTCCAATCTGTGCCCAAGGAAGGAGTCCTTATTCAAAAAAAAAATTATCCTATGATGCACTGTTTCACCCAATTAAAGGCCATGATTACAGGGGCTTTCATAGTATAAAGTATAGTATAACCGAAATGTGAAATGTGGACTTGGGAACAACAAATGAACAAATGACTAGGACTGTTCTTCAGTGTTCTTGGCAACAGGGGAAAAATACATTCTGCTGTCTAAAAGAGAAAAACCAGTTTATCCATCTTTTTTGGCATGATGTGAAAGGTGGATCCATCACGGCTTTCCCTTGTTCTCTGTTTTCTTTCATTGGCAGTTCATTATCTTGTCAACGGGCACAGCCTGGCTTCTCCAAATCTCTCCATCATTCTTTTGTTGCGCATGAAAGTGGAGCCCAAAATCTTTCTCTGTAGCAAATGGGCTCACCCACATTCATCTGTACACTTCAGTTAAGGTTGCAAGAAATCATCATCGGATTTGCAGGCATTATAGCCTAATTTAAATTTCACGGAGAATTACCTTCCTTGGGTATTGAAAATTATGGGTGTGGTACTGTTGTGGCCCACCAACAGCCAGCAGAGTTGGCAGCAGATTTGGACAGTGAGGAGGTTGGGTAGGACCATGGGCCAGTCTTGGAGTCTGGGAAAGGCTCGGATGAGTGCTCTGCATCAGAGGCAAAGGTGGGGCCAGGGCAGAGGTGGGTTTCAGCAGGTTCTGACCAGTTCTGGAGAACCTGTAGCAGAAATTTTGAGTAATTCGGAGAACTGGTAGTAAAAATTCTGACTGGACCCACTCCCATCTATTCTCTGTCTCCCAAGTCCCAGCTGATCGGGAGGAAATGGGGATTTTTGCAGTAACCTTCCCCTGGAGTTGGGTGGGAATGGAGATTTTTACAGTATCCTTCCCCTGCCATGCCCACCAAGCCACGCCCATCAAGCCATACCCACAGAATGGGTAGTAATTTTTTTGGAAACCCATCACTGGGCCAGGGTAGGTATCAGCTGCCTTCAGAGGCAGACATCAGTGAGGCCGACGAACAGCTGGAGCCTGTTCCCAGTGTGCACATGAGCGGAGCTGCCAGAACAGCTAAAGAACAAGGGTCGACTTGGGAGTAAAGCCACAAATGGACGATGAAGGGCCCCTCCCTGAGGGAATAAAAGAGGCGCGAAAGGGGAGGGGTGTTTGCAGGAGACAATTGGTTCATTCCTGCATTCTTGCCAAGTATTGCGGCGTCTGAAAGATATCGCCCTGGCCACTCTCCAAGCCTGATAAAGGTCTGTAATAGTGAACTATCTTGAAAGTTGGTGGGAGAAGAAAGACTTTGCTGGAGAGGAATTCACTGTCAGTTAAATAAAAGGGGTTTATCGGGATGAGGACTCGGCTTCGTGCTGCTGGGGAAGCCTAGGTCAGAACAGGTAGTCCAATACATCTATGGGGATCTAGACTGGAGAAGGCTAGTGCTTTCTGCCCGCTTCCAGGATGTCTCTTCATGAGCGGTTGCCTTTAACATGGAAAATAGAATAGAGGGTTTTTGGTTTTTTTTTTTAAATAAATAGACAAAATAAAACGATCACAGCATGCAGGGCACACTTGTGTGGGCAGAATGAGAAAGCTGGAAGTATAGATAGACTCACCTCCCATTTGCTCCTTCAAAGGCTGCGAGGGTTCTCTGATTTCCAAGAACCAGACATACCACAGCAGCATAGACAATCCCTGCACGAAAATATTTTATCGCAGTACTCGCGTTTCCTAACAATAGGCTTTTGCCCTGGGTTAACTCCATCCTCCTAGGGCTTTGCAAGTTGATCTAGCCACATAAATAAGCCTTTGATGATTTTCTCCTTTATAAGAAATAGCCGTCGTGAAGTTTGCAAAGTGGCAAACCATCTTTTTCTCTCCATCGCAAAGTTCTTGCATTTGTTGGGGTTAGCGGCTGCCTCAGCAGGCTTTCTCTTTTCTTGTTGCTGCGGAGCTCCAGGTCAGGCAGTCAAAAAAAAAAAATACCTAGGAATAAGTGAAGTCGTCTTCTTCTTCTCCTCCTTCTCCTCCTCTTCCTCCTCCTCCTTCTTCTCCTCCTCCTCCTCCTCCTCTTCCTCCTCCCCCCTCCTCCTCCTCCTCCTCTTCTTCTTCTCCTCCTCCTCCTCTTCCTCCTCCCCCCTCCTCCTCCTCCTCCTCCTCTTCCTCTTCTTCTTCTCCTCCTTCTCCTCTTCCTCCTCCCCCCTCCTCCTCCTCCTCCTCCTCTTCTTCTTCCTTCTCCTTCTTCTCCTCTTCCTCCTCCTCCTCCTCCTCTTCCTCTTCTTCTTCTTCTTCTCCTCCTCCTCCTCTTCCTCCTCCCCTCCTCCTCCTCCTCCTCCTCCTCTTCTTCTTCTTCTCCTCCTTCTCCTCCTCCTCCTCCTCTTCTTCTTCTTCTTCTTCTTCTTCTTCTTCTTCTGCAGAGGCATGTCCACAGAATTACCAGGGGCCATGCTCCATTGGAAGCTGATTTTTATCATTCAGCTCTATCAAAAGGAGTGGCATTTATTTCTGAATAAGCATGCATAACACTGGGCTTTTACTGTTCACGTACCAATATTAAATAGTGCTGAGCGTATATATATATTTTCCTCCCTTGCTGGAAGATTTAAATTCTAATTCTTTGCAACCTGCAAAGGAGACTGATCACTGAAGAATGGCAAGCCTAGAATTTTCTAGTAAAAAAAAAATGTAGCCAGTGAACTGATAAACAGGGAACTTGAATTACAGGCATTAGTAAAGAAAGAAGGTGATTATTCAGCAACTCTATAAGTCGGCAACACTTAATGCTAGTTAGAACAACATATGTGGCCTGAGTTCTTAGCCATGCCTATGAGTGTGTTGTTCTGTTGCAGAATAGCTTTGATTCCTTCCATAGTCCCTCCCTCACCAATCTGCCAGTGAGGGTACTATTGCAAACAGTACCAAAACCTATCATAATAATAATAATAACAACAGAGTTGGAAGGGACCTTGGAGGCCTTCTAGTCCAACCCCCTGCCCAGGCAGGAAACCCTACACCATCTCAGACATATGGTTATCCAACATCTTTTTAAAAACTTCCAGTGTTGAAGCATTCACAACTTCTGGAGGCAAGTTGTTCCACCGATTAATTGTTCTCACTGTCAGGAAATTTCTCCTTAGTTCTAAGTTGCTTCTTTCCTTGATCATTTTCCACCCTTTGCTTCTTGTTCTACCCTCAGGTGCTTTGGAGAACAGCCCGACTCCCTCTTCTTTATGGATCATGATCAATGGATGGTGAACATTAGGAGAAAGTGAAGGCAAAGGTGGAGAAGGAGGTGAAGAGGGAGGAAAGGGAAGAAAGGGAGAAGGAAAAGGAGGAGGAGGAGGAGGAGGAGGAGGAGGAGGAGGAGGAGGAGGAGGATGTCGTGTCCCACTCCTCCGCTGATGGCCGGGTCAGGGAAATCCAAATCAGGTGTGCCTCTGCAGCTCTGCCAAAGTCCTAGCAAAGTCCTCAGGGCAGGCAGAAGACCAGAAAGTGACTTCAGCAAGATATGTTTAGACTTTGCCTGACTCAGAGAATGCCAGAAAGCAGATCCTTTATATAGGCCATGGGGTGTGGCTCCATGACTCAGCACTTATCCAGGCCTGCCCCTCCCTTCCTTCTGTTGCCTCCGCCTATCAAGTCTTCTGACGCGAGGGTCACTCCAATCGGCAGCTGTTGGTAATTGACCTTCCTCAGGCTCACATGCTGTGGAGGAGGGGGAGGGGTCTAGTTGCTCCGTTTGCCTGGGCATGGAGCCAGAGCTGGGGGCTGGAGGTATTTCTTCCTCTTCAGCCTGTCTGGGCATGGAGCCAGGGCTGGGGCCGGGAGGCATACTAGGACATTCTTCAGCATTCGGAAGCAGATAAGCAGACCCCGACTGAGGTGAGAGCGGGCAAGACACAACAGAGGAGAAGGAGAAGGAGAAGGAGAAGGAGAAGGAGAAGGAGAAGGAGAAGGAGAAGGAGAAGGAGAAGGAGAAGGAGAAGGAGATTTCTTGTCATTATCCCTTGGGTTCCATGTACTTATGAGATGTTCAATCCCAAGTACCAAAAATGAATGGATAGTCCTTGAATATTGTCCCTGACATTTGACAAGAAAGAGAAAAACCAGTTTATCCATCTTTTTTGGCATGATGTGAAAGGTGGATCCATCACGGCTTTCCCTTGTTCTCTGTTTTCTTTCATTGGCAGTTCATTATCTTGTCAACGGGCACAGCCTGGCTTCTCCAAATCTCTCCATCATTCTTTTGTTGCGCATGAAAGTGGAGCCCAAAATCTTTCTCTGTAGCAAATGGGCTCACCCACATTCATCTGTACACTTCAGTTAAGGTTGCAAGAAATCATCATCGGATTTGCAGGCATTATAGCCTAATTTAAATTTCACGGAGAATTACCTTCCTTGGGTATTGAAAATTATGGGTGTGGTACTGTTGTGGCCCACCAACAGCCAGCAGAGTTGGCAGCAGATTTGGACAGTGAGGAGGTTGGGTAGGACCATGGGCCAGTCTTGGAGTCTGGGAAAGGCTCGGATGAGTGCTCTGCATCAGAGGCAAAGGTGGGGCCAGGGCAGAGGTGGGTTTCAGCAGGTTCTGACCAGTTCTGGAGAACCTGTAGCAGAAATTTTGAGTAATTCGGAGAACTGGTAGTAAAATTTGACTGGACCCACTCCCATCTATTCTCTGTCTCCCAAGTCCCAGCTGATCGGGAGGAAATGGGGATTTTTGCAGTAACCTTCCCCTGGAGTTGGGTGGGAATGGAGATTTTTACAGTATCCTTCCCCTGCCATGCCCACCAAGCCACGCCCATCAAGCCATACCCACAGAATGGGTAGTAATTTTTTTGGAAACCCATCACTGGGCCAGGGTAGGTATCAGCTGCCTTCAGAGGCAGACATCAGTGAGGCCGACGAACAGCTGGAGCCTGTTCCCAGTGTGCACATGAGCGGAGCTGCCAGAACAGCTAAAGAACAAGGGTCGACTTGGGAGTAAAGCCACAAATGGACGATGAAGGGCCCCTCCCTGAGGGAATAAAAGAGGCGCGAAAGGGGAGGGGTGTTTGCAGGAGACAATTGGTTCGTTCCTGCATTCTTGCCAAGTATTGCGACGTCTGAAAGATATCGCCCTGGCCACTCTCCAAGCCTGATAAAGGTCTGTAATAGTGAACTATCTTGAAAGTTGGTGGGAGAAGAAAGACTTTGCTGGAGAGGAATTCACTGTCAGTTAAATAAAAGGGGTTTATCGGGATGAGGACTCGGCTTCGTGCTGCTGGGGAAGCCTAGGTCAGAACAGGTAGTCCAATACATCTATGGGGATCTAGACTGGAGAAGGCTAGTGCTTTCTGCCCGCTTCCAGGATGTCTCTTCATGAGCGGTTGCCTTTAACATGGAAAATAGAATAGAGGGTTTTTGGTGGTTTTTTTTAAATAAATAGACAAAATAAAACGATCACAGCATGCAGGGCACACTTGTGTGGGCAGAATGAGAAAGCTGGAAGTATAGATAGACTCACCTCCCATTTGCTCCTCTAAGGAGGCCCAATATGCTTCCCACGAATCCCGCTGAGTACTTGCAACTCCGGTGACCCGGTGACTCTGAGCTCTGCTTGACTAGCCAGAAGCAAATCACCTTTACATTTAATTGAACTTCCAGGGAGGTGTGTGTGTGTGAGAGAGACACTGTAGTTCCTATATATTTACCAATTACACGAACTTTCCAAAAGAAGATGCATAATATTACTGTATATGAGGATCCCAGGAAATTAAACTGCGATGGCAGACACTTTACAGTACCTAGAGGAAATATGTTTGAAAGAGGCATCTGCGGTCTTTGCCTGGACCTGAGGAAGGACATATGTTTGCAGAGAAGACTCAATCTGATTCCTCTAGATTTACGCCAGAAGGGAAAACAAAGAAAGTGTCGAAATTGTTGGCAGTTTATCTGTTGGCTTTGACCATTCTTATCGCCCTTAACAACTCCGGTTTTGGATTGCTTTTGTACAAAAATTTCCAAGGCCCTTTCCTCCTGTAAAAAATATACGCTCAGTGCAGATGGCTTCAGCCATAAAACAACGTGTTATGTCAAGTCGCTGGAGTTACCAACACAGCTTTCAGTGCTCCACTTTGTACTTTTTGTCCTGGCTGTTGCCGTTTATTTATACAACGAAATTCCCAGCGACTTTATGAAATATTGATATGGGAGGGAAGAGAGCAAGAGGCTGCCCTCTGCTGTAGGTGCTTGTACGGATTGTGCCATTGCAAATAGCTGATCTAAAAAAATGAATAATGGTCCAGTGGAAGGGCAGCCATGGTGAGAAAGGGATGGAGATTATTTGAACATTTAAACACAAAGACACACAGAGATCCACAGACAGTCACACAACCCATGAGGTCTGTCTCTCTTGTGTGCTCAACTTCTCTTGATTGAAGCTACCAAGGGCCAGTTTGGTCTAGAGGTTCACGCACCAAGCTAGAAACCAGGAGTTTGTGAGTTCTTGTGACACCTTAGACATGAAAGCCAATTGAGTGACTTTGGGCCAATCACCAGGAGACTGTGAGTTCTAGTCTCATTTTAGGCATAAAAACCAGGAGGATAACTTTGGCTGGTGAGTTCTAGTCCCACCTCAGGAATGAAAGGCGGCTGGGTGACTTTGAGCTAATCTTTCTCTCTCTCTCTCTCTCAGCCTAAACCACCTCACAAGGTTGTTGTTGCTGTAGGGAAAATAGCAGGAGGAAAGAATATTATGTATGATCGTTCCCTTAAACTATTTATAAAAATAATTAAAGATGGGGTAGAAAGGAGAGAGGGGGAAGGAAGGAAGGAAGGAAGGAAGGAAGGAAGGAAGTGGGTGAGGAAAGATAGATAGATAGATAGAGAGAGAGAGAGAGAGAGAGAGAGAGAGAGAGAGAGAGAGAGCAACCAACCAATCAGAGGTCAAAATGGTGTTAAATAAGGACCTTGATTTTATTCACTCTGAATTCTCTTTTGCTATTATACAGTTGTAATTTTAATTCCAGAATTGTCTATTTTCACCATCTAGGGCAGGGGTCTCCAACCTTGGCAACTTTAAGACTTCGGGACTTCAACTCCCAGAATCTGGCTGAGGAATTCTTGGGAGTTGAAGTCCCCAAGTCTTAAAGTTGCCAAGATTGGAGACCCCTGCTCTAGGGTTCCCTCAGTTATTCACCTTCAGCTTCGTCTTTGAGCTGGATTTAGCGGTATCTCTAGTTTTTTGTGGGTTTTTTTTGCATTTATATCCCGCCCTTCTCCGAAGACTCAGGGCGGCTTACACTATGTCAAGCAATAGTCTTCATCCATTTGTATACTATATACAAAGTCAACTTATTGCCCCCCAACAATCTGGGTCCTCATTTTACCTACCTTATAAAGGATGGAAGTCAACCTTGGGCCTGGTGGGGCTTGAACCTGCAATATTGCAAGCAGTTGCTGTTAATAATAGGCTGCATTAGCCTGTTGCGCCACCAGAGGCCCTAGTTAAATCAGATCTATTCACACACCCTCTTCTCCTTCAGATAAATATTTTCCAACATTACTAAAGATCTTTGGGAAGTTCTTATGTAGACGTTTCTCTCTCTCTCTCTCTAATGGAAAGAGAGATTCCATATGACATCAGTCAGTATCCATTTAAAAAGTGGAGGAAATCCAGCTAATTAGCTAACATTTTACATAGCAACTTTTTTGATTCAAAAACTTGACTCTTTCCATTACATGTGCTTGCTCCTGTGCTTTTTCTCTAACAAGAAGATAGAGTCAAGGAAAGGATTAGTTATTTATCCTAAATCTCCCCACGCCCCCACGCCCCCACGCCCCCAACTTACTTGTGTGTGCTTTGCTTGCTGACATTGTTTAAAGCTAAAAGTAAACCAGGAATCCTGTTACACTGAAGCTAATGTGATCCTATTTGTCAAGAGGCTAAAAAGTACAGAATAATTCCCTTAAGCAGCATAATTAAGCTGGAAGACAGATAATTCCCATCTTTCCATGAGTAATATCAATGTCTTGTTGAGGTTATTTGGGATGAGTTTGAGTCTGTGGCTCCCGAGGACATGGACAGGTTGCTGGGGAGGTTACATGCAACTACATGTTTACTGGACCCGTGCCCTTCCTGGTTAGTGCTGGCTGCTCAGGAAGTGACACGAGGCTGGCTCCAGGGGATTATAAATGCTTCTTTGATGGAAGGGGTTTTCCCCGCCGCCTTGAAAGAGGCGGTGGTGAGACCTCTCCTCAAGAAGCCTTCCCTGGACCCAGCTATTTTGGGTAATTACCGTCCAGTCTCCAACCTTCGCTTTGTGGCGAAGGTTGTAGAAATGGTTGCATGGCAGCTCCCGGCACCTGGAGGAAACTGTCTATCTAGACCTGCTCCAGTCTGGCTTCCGACCCGGTTATAGCAGCGGCTTTGGTCGCTGGTGGATGACCTCTGGAGGGCCAGGGACAGGGTTGTTCCTCTGCCTTGGTCCTATTAGATCTCTCAGCGGCTTGATACCATCGACCATGGTATCCTGCTGCGCGGTTGGAGGGATTGGGAGTGGGGGCACCGTTTATCGGTGGTTCTCCTCCTATCTCTCTGACCGGTCGCAGACGGTGTTGACAGGGGGCAGAGGTCGTCCTCGAGGCGCCTCACTTGTGGGTGCCTCAGGGTCGATTCTCTCGCCTACCCTGTTCAACATCTATATGAAGCCGCTGGGTGAGGTCATCAGTGGTTTCGGGTGAGTTATCATCTGTACGCTGATGATACTCAGCTGTACTTTTCCACCCCGGACCACCCCAACGAAGCGGTCAAGTGCTGTCCCGGTGCCTGGAAGCTGTGCGGGCTTCAGCCATAAAACAATGTGTTATGTCAAGTCGCTGGAGTTACCAACACAGCTTTCAGTGCTCCACTTTGTACTTTTGTCCTGGCTGTTGCCGTTTATTTCTTCCTCTTCAGCCTGTCTGGGCATGGAGCCAGGGCTGGGGGCTGGAGGTATTTCTTCCTCTTCAGCCTGTCTGGGCATGGAGCCAGAGCTGGGGGCTGGAGGTATTTCTTCCTCTTCAGCCTGTCTGGGCATGGAGCCAGAGCTGGGGGCTGGAGGTATTTCTTCCTCTTCAGCCTGTCTGGGCATGGAGCCAGGGCTGGGGCCGGGAGGCATACTAGGACATTCTTCAGTGTTCGGAAGCAGATAAGAAGACCCCGGCTGAGGTGAGAGCGGGCAAGACACAACAGAGGAGAAGGAGAAGGAGATTTCTTGTCATTATCCCTTGGGTTCCATGTACTTATGAGATGTTCAATCCCAAGTACCAAAAATGAATGGATAGTCCTTGAATATTTTCCCTGACATTTGACAAGAAAGAGAAAATCCATTTGCTCCTCTAAGGAGGCCCAATATGCTTCCCACGAATCCCGCTGAGTACTTGCAACTCCGGTGACCCGGTGACTCTGAGCTCTGCTTGACTAGCCAGAAGCAAATCACCTTTACATTTAATTGAACTTCCAGGGAGGTGTGTGTGTGTGTGTGTGTGTGTGTGTGTGTGTGAGAGAGACACTGTAGTTCCTATATATTTACCAATTACACGAACTTTCCAAAAGAAGATGCATAATATTACTGTATATGAGGATCCCAGGAAATTAAACTGCGATGGCAGACACTTTACAGTACCTAGAGGAAATATGTTTGAAAGAGGCATCTGCGGTCTTTGCCTGGACCTGAGGAAGGACATATGTTTGCAGAGAAGACTCAATCTGATTCCTCTAGATTTACGCCAGAAGGGAAAACAAAGAAAGTGTCGAAATTGTTGGCAGTTTATCTGTTGGCTTTGACCATTCTTAACAACTCCGGTTTTGGATTGCTTTTGTACAAAAATTTCCAAGGCCCTTTCCTCCTGTAAAAAATATACGCTCAGTGCAGATGGCTTCAGCCATAAAACAATGTGTTATGTCAAGTCGCTGGAGTTACCAACACAGCTTTCAGTGCTCCACTTTGTACTTTTTGTCCTGGCTGTTGCCGTTTATTTATACAACGAAATTCCCAGCGACTTGATGAAATATTGATATGGGAGGGAAGAGAGCAAGAGGCTGCCCTCTGCTGTAGGTGCTTGTACGAACTGTGCCATTGCAAATAGCTGATCTAAAAAAATGAATAATGGTCCAGTGGAAGGGCAGCCATGGTAAGAAAGGGATGGAGATTATTTGAACATTTAAACACAAAGACACACAGAGATCCACAGACAGTCACACAACCCATGAGGTCTGTCTCTCTTGTGCGCTCAACTTCTCTTGATTGAAGCTACCAAGGGCCAGTTTGGTCTAGAGGTTCACGCACCAAGCTAGAAACCAGGAGTTTGTGAGTTCAAGTGACACCTTAGACACGAAAGCCAATTGAGTGACTTTGGGCCAATCACCAGGAGACTGTGAGTTCTAGTCTCATTTTAGGCATAAAAACCAGCAGGATAACTTTGGCTGGTGAGTTCTAGTCCCACCTCAGGAATGAAAGGCGGCTGGGTGACTTTGAGCTAATCTCTCTCTCTCTCTCTCTCTCAGCCTAAACCACCTCACAAGGTTGTTGTTGCTGTAGGGAAAATAGCAGGAGGAAAGAATATTATGTATGATCGTTCCCTTGAACTATTTATAAAAATAATTAAAGATGGGGTAGAAAGGAGAGGAGGGGGAAGGAAGGAAGGAAGGAAGGGAGGGAGGGAGGGAGGGAGGGAGGGAGGAAAGATAGATAGATAGATAGATAGATGATAGATAGATAGATAGATAGATAGATAGATAGATAGATAGATAGATAGATAGATAGATAGATAGATAGATTACTAGATAGATAGATAGATAGATAGATAGATAGATAGATAGATAGATAGATAGATAGATAGATAGATAGATAGATAGATAGATGAGAGAGAGAGAGAGAGAGAGAGAGAGAGAGAGAGAGCAACCAACCAATCAGAGGTCAAATTGCTGTTAAATAAGGACCTTGATTTTATTCACTCTGAATTCTCTTTTGCTATTATACAGTTGTAATTTTAATTCCAGAATTGTCTATTTTCACCATCTAGGGCAGGGGTCTCCAACCTTGGCAACTTTAAGACTTGGGGACTTCAACTCCCAGAATCTGGCTGAGGAATTCTTGGGAGTTGAAGTCCCCAAGTCTTAAAGTTGCCAAGATTGGAGACCCCCCCCCTCTAGGATTCCCTCAGTTATTCACCTTCAGCTTCATCTTTGAGCTGGATTTAGCGGTATCTCTAGTTTTTTGTGGGGTTTTTTTGCATTTATATCCCGCCCTTCTCCGAAGACTCAGGGAGGCTTACACTATGTCAAGCAATAGTCTTCATCCATTTGTATACTATATACAAAGTCAACTTATTGCCCCCCAACAATCTGGGTCCTCATTTTACCTACCTTATAAAGGATGGAAGGCTGAGTCAACCTTGGGCCTGGTGGGACTTGAACCTGCAATATTGCAAGCAGTTGCTGTTAATAATAGGCTGCATTAGCCTGTTGCGCCACCAGAGGCCCTAGTTAAATCAGATCTATTCACACACCCTCTTCTCCTTCAGATAAATATTTTCCAACATTACTAAAGATCTTTGGGAAGTTCTTACGTAGACGTTTCTCTCTCTCTCTCTCTCTCTCTCTCTCTCTCTCTCTCTCTCTCTCTCTCTCTCTCATGGAAAGAGAGATTCCATATGACATCAGTCAGTATCCATTTTAAAAGTGGCGGAAATCCAGCTAATTAGCTAACATTTTACATAGCAACTTTTTTGATTCAAAAACTTGACTCTTTCCATTACATGTGCTTGCTCCTGTGCTTTTTCTCTAACAAGTAGATAGAGTCAAGGAAAGGATTAGTTATTTATCCTAAATCTCCCCCGCCCAACTTACTCGTGTGTGCTTTGCTTGCTGACATTGTTTAAAGCTAAAAGTAAACCAGGAATCCTGTTACACTGAAGTTAATGTGATCCTATTTGTCGAGAGGCTAAAAAGTACAGAATAATTCCCTTAAGCAGCATAATTAAGCTGGAAGACAGACAATTCCCATCTTTCCAGGAGTAATATTGGTGTCAAAATTGAATAACATGCTCATTACGTCATACAGTAGGTTGAAACCAAAAATTTGGATCCCATGAACCAACATTTTCTTTTAACTGAATTTTTAGAATGTATCCCCCAACCCTCTCTCTCTCTCTCACGCACACACAAACACACTCACTCACTCACTCTCTCCCTCATTCTCTTTTTCTCTCTCCCCCCCTCCCCTTTCCTTCTTTCCTTCTTTCCTTTTTTCCTTCAACACTGTCAAACTTACTAAATCTACACTACTGTTAATAATCTCATCATTCCCACCACCCATCTCCTTCCATTTATGACTGTATGACTTTAACTTTGTTGCTTGTATCCTTATGATTTATATTGATATTGTTTCCTGATTGCTTATTTGTACTCTATGACTATCATTAAGTGTTATACCTTAGGATTCTTGATGAACGTATCTTTTCTTTTATGTACACTGAGAGCATATGCACCAAAGACAAATTCATTGGCCAATAAAAAGTTCTATTCTATTCTATTCTATTCTATTCTATTCTATTCTATTCTATTCTATTCTATTCTATTCTTTCCTTCTTTCTTCCCTCCCTTCCAAGATTAAAAGAGAAAGGCAAACAATCTACCTTTTAAAATAAACTTTAAATTCACAACAAAACTGCAGTTTTATTGGTTTCGATAACTTAGAACTGGGTTGCTTGCGGTCAGACCTAGGTATTGCATCAGTGGTAAAATGTAAAATTTGTTACTACCAGTTCTGTGGGTGTGAAGCATGTGAAGTGCATACTTGTTCGGCACTCGGTGAGGTTCGCCACCACTGAGCAGAGTCTCCTGCTTGAGCAGAGGATTGGACTAGAAGACTTCCAAGGCCTCTGTTGTGACCAAGGCCCAAGTAGTGATTACTAAACACAATTCAGTCCTCAACAAACTTATTTTATTAAAACAGCTGAGAATCAATTCATTCTCAGCTTCGTCCAAAACAAAATTCTTAATAACCAGTCCCTCAGCCTTATCACCAACCTTTGATGTCTTTGGCAACCTGCCAAAGGCTTTTCTCGGCACACCCCCCACAAAGTTCAAGAGATGCTGACAAGAAGCATAGAAATCAAAGTTGCTTTCCTACAAAGAACCCAGCAGCTCGTTGCTGCTGTTTTAAGCCTTATGGGAGGGGCCAATCAACTCCTGGCCTTACTCCCTAGTCATCCTTTTTGCTTTAGCTGCTCTTGCCTTCTGGCAGCTCTTTGCATGCGTGCGCTAGGAACAAGCTTCTCCTGTTCCTCTGCCTCTCTGCTGTCTGCCTCTGGAGGCTCCGGAGTCCGCGCACCGCTCCCAGATGGCCCTGGCCCCATCTCTGCCTTTGATGCAGAGCCGTCGTCCGGGCCTTCCTCTGACTCCAGGATTGTCCCATTATCCTCCCCAGCCTCCTCACTGTCCAACTCCACTGCCATGTCCGCAGGCTGCTGGCGGACCACAACAGCCCCTTCAGACTCTGTTATTCTGTTATAAAACCAGCTCCAAGTTTTGCAATGCAATCAACAGAGCCCCTTTGTGGTAGCTCTCTTTTTCTGTTTCATACATACACACAAACATTAAAAGAAAACTGGAAAAAATGCCAAAGGGTTTTAATCTATTGGTTTCTGTGTATTGACATTTTTGGCTAGATTGCTGCCACACTCCATCCCACATCGTTTAATTGTCATAGTTGTCACAAAAATTCTGCAAACTTTTTAAGACCTGGTTGCTGTCCTAGGTCCTGAGCTATGTAAGTTGGTGGTTAACCCTTTTGTTGTTTAGCTGTTGTGTCCTTTTGCTTCAGGTCAATTTACTTCTTTTTTTCTGGACTCACTTAGTTTCTTCTAATTTTTACCTGTGAGCTGCTCAGAGTTGCTATGGAACCAGGTGTCCTCAAAACTGAATGAGTCAACAGCTCAATATATAGAAAAGAAAGGAACTAAAACATCAAAGAACATTCAAGGTAGGTCTAAATCAGGGGTGAAATGCTACCAGTTCGCACCGGTTTGGATGAACTGGTAGTAATAAAAGCTATAAGTTCAGGGGAACTGATAGTAAAGAAAATGCTACCGGTTTGTCCAAACCAGTATTTCCAACGATCAGCTGTGCCGCGCGATTTAGATTCGCTAGAAAGCAGGAAATCCTGCTTTCTAGCGAATCTAAATTATGCGGCACAGCTGTTCCCCCCTCGCTGTTCTATTTACCTTCTTAAGCCTCCTTTTTCCACGCTGCACAGTAGTGCCTGCGGCGCACATAAGCACAAAGCATGCATTTGGCATGCACTGCGCATGCGTGCGCACAGCGCATTTGTGGCACGCACCATGCATGCACGCGCAGCGAACCAATGGCAGACCTCGGAGGATTTGACCACTGGTCTAAATTCTGGAAGACCTGCGAGCAACTAAATCAAAAAATAAGAATAACCCATTCATTGGTCCAATGGGACATTTGTTTCAAAAAAATGTTGCTAAGTATTACATTTCTCTTTACTTTTTTACCTTGACATCCCTGGTCATATTTTTGACTCTGTTCAGGGTTTTTTTCTTTCTCTCAGAATGAAAAAGGTTGAGTTGTCGTTGCTAGGCAACTATAAGACCCAATCCTAGCAACCTCTAGATCTATCACAGAAGAAGGGCTGTTGTTAGAATTCAGTCCATTTTGGAAGATCAAATATTGGAATATTGGCTCTGAGGCATCTTGCACAATGTGTCATATTTGGCCTGTATTTTTGACTCCATCTCGCAGCAGCTTCTCATGGCAACAAACAAATTCCATTCAAACAAATCATTCAAAAGGCCCAGCAATCCGCTTGTAAATATGATGAACATCGATAATAAAAAAGGGAGCAATAACTAATCATCAAACATTTAAAAACACGAGATATAAAAGGAAGAAAAACATACCTTAAAAAAAAAAAAATCAGCATCGTAGCCTGAGATGAAATGTGTTGTTTTCTTCTCTGGGAATTTTTTCTGTAGATCATTTTTAAAAGACCATTTTTCAAAAGGCCAGTTCGAAAATATAAATTTTCCGAAAGGACTAATCTCATTTCTTGCAGCAGTTATGATTCCATATACTTTTTTTATTATTATTATTTGCAATAAAGATCTGTCTTTTGGGTCTGCCAATCATACTTCCCCATTGCCCGTGCAAAATTTGGCCAAGTTTGTGTGTCACGATAAGCCAACATTTTTCAGAATTCCATTAGCAGGCATGCCCGCAAAATAATGATGGTTCCATCTGTAATTTGTTCACCGATATCATCCAAACTAAATGTTCTGGCTAACTCTTCTCAGAACCAGTTAGTTTAAGAAATTGGTTGCTTTTGGTGGTACTGTGTTTCTGTTGTGGTCCGTCAGCAGCCTACAGAGCTGGCAATGGAGTGGGACAGCGGTGAGGCTGAGATGAGGCCAGCGCCATCGGAAAGTGAGGTGCGGACTCCAGAGACTCCAGAGACTGATAGTAGTGAGGCAGAGAAATAGGAGGAGCCTTTTCCTAATGCATGCATGAGAAGAGCTTCCGGAAGGCAAGAGCAGCTCAAGCAGAGAGGACAACTCGGGAGTAAGGCCAAGAGACGATTGGCCCCTCCCATTAGGCTTAAAACAGACCAGCACCAGCATTTGAGCTTTGCCAGAAAACAATGTTGTAGCTGTGTCTTCTACTCCGTCTACTGCTTTGTGTACGTCTTTGTTTTTGTGGCTTCTGGACATTTACCAGGAAGGGCCTTTGGCAGTTTGCCTAATTGGACCAAGGTTTGTAAGATAACTGAGGAATTTGTGTTGGGAGGCATTTGTTTTATTTTGAGTTGAACAACGCTGGGAATGAAGTAATTCCCAGCTGTTCGAATAAAGTTTGTTTTTCCACGGACTAAGTTTATTACTACCTACTTGGGCCTGGGTCACAACAGTTTCTCCCAAAATAAGACCAGATCATATATTAATTTTTGCTCCAAAAGATGCATTAGGGCAGTGTTAGCAAACCTTTTCGGCACTGAGTGCCGAAACGGGAGCACACATGCGCACACAGGGGAGCATCGGAAGAGCAGCACCCCGGCGAATGTGCGCTGGTCACCTGGTAGTCTAGTTTCTGGCATGCAGGTGCGTGCAAAGACCAGCTGGCCAGTACGCATGCCTGCACCGGAAACTGGAAACTTATCTTCCTGGCTGCATATGCACTCCAGGGAGCAGCTCTTCCAATTTCCCACGCTTCCAGTTTCCTGTGCTGGAATCCAGAGGAGCAACAGGCAATGACTGGTGTGCCCAGAGAGATGGCTCTGCATGCCACCTCCGGCACGCGTGCCATAGGTTCGCCATCACGGCATTAGGGCTTATTTTTGCAGTTAGGTCTTATTTTGGGGAAATATGGTACTAAATGCATCCATATGGCTGACGATTTTAACTGGCGTAAGGCTTATATTAGGAGAATCCTGAAAAATCATGCTAGGGCTTATTTTCCAGCTGGGTCTTGTTTTCAGGGAAACACCATATCTGTTGTGGCTCCTACCCCCGAACCTGGCCTCATGCCCGAAAGTGCCTTGGAGCCGGGCCTGCTGCCAGAAAGTGACTCGGAGCCGGGCCTGCTGCCAGAAAGTGACTTGGACAGTGAGGGGGAAGGGCCATCAGGACTTACCTTGAAAGCACCAGCCTCCCTGGCTCATCTCTAGGAGCCAGAAGCAGGCCAGGTGAAAGAGATAATGAGGCCTCCTTCTCCTGACTCTCCCCCCCCCCAGGCCATGCCTGCAGTCCTAGCTGACAGCAAACAGGCTTGGCTGAATCCTAGGTTTCGTAGGCAGAAGAGAAGGGAACAACAGAAGCAGGGGAGGGGCAGGCCTAGGAAGTGCTGAGTCACGGAGCCACACCCCACAGGATATAAAAGGCAGCAAGAGCTGGTGTGTCTCTTTGTATCAGGCAAATCCACTGACTGACTAGAGCTGAAGGTTGTGACTCACCAGCGTCTTGGCAGCTAACGAGGGCTCTTGGCAGACGCTGGCTCTTTTGCTGCCAGAGCTGATAAGAGCCGGCTAATTAAGCCATCATTCGGACGGAGGCGAGGAGGACATAACAGTATCAGATGATCTTTCCAATATTGGAGTTCCAAACCATGTGAGGTTTTAAAGGCAAACCAATGAGGCAGCATATATAGTTAAATTCCTAATTTTATCTGCTACGGTTGACAAATGCAATCCCATTTGTTGTGCTGTCACAGCAAATGTTAGTGGATAGTATCTTGACTACGGTGTCTTCGCTGTTCTCTGAACTTTGTTGATTTCTCGCAGATGTTTCATTATCAAACTGACTAACATTATCAGGGCTAGCTCATCATCCAGCATTGAGGATGTTACCTGGTTGGGTAATGAAACATCTGCAAGAAAACTACCAAGCTCAGAGAGTACCAAGGACTCCCCAGTTCAACCCTGAGCTACAAATATTCTCTTCTATAGATACCATCCTGGCTACTTTGCATCAAGAAGGCTTCTTAAGAATCCAGTCTACCTACCAACCTACCTACCTACTTACTTAGCTACGTATCTACCCACTACCTACTTACCTACCCACCTAAGTACCAGCCTACCAACCTACCTATTTACTTACCTATTTATCCTACTTACTTATGTACCTACCTAAAGTACCAACCTACTACCTACCTACCTACTTACATAACTTCTTACTTACATAACTACCTCCATACCTACCTACTTAAGTACCAACCTACTTGCTTCCCTACCAATGTACCAATCTACCTATCTATCTACCTACTTACTTACCTACTACCTAACTACTTACCAGTGGTGAAATCCAACTTTTTTTACTACCGGTTCTGTGGGCGTGGTATGGCTTGGTGGGCGTGGAGTGGCTTGGTGGGTGTGGCAGGGGAAGAATACTGCAAAAACTCCATTCCCACCCCACTTCAGGGGAAAGTTACTGCAAAATCCCCATTCCCTCCCCACTCCTGGGGGAAGGATATTGCAAAATCTCCATTCCCACTCCACTCTGGGGCCAGCCAGAGGTGGTTTTTGCCAGTTCTCCAAACTACTCAAAATTCCCGCTACCGCTCACTGAACTGCTCAAAATTTCTGCTACCGGTTTTCCAGAACCTGTCAGAAACTGCTGGATTTCACTCCTGCTACTTACCTATCACCTATCTATGCATCTACCTACCTACATATCTACCTATCTATCTACCTACTTACCATAGGTGGTTTTGAGCAGGTTCTGACCAGTTCTGGAGAACCAGTAGTGGAAATTTTGAACAGTTTGGAGAACCAGTAGTAAAAATTCTGACTGGGCCCGCCCCCATCTACAGTATTCTCTGCCTCCCAAGTCCCAGCTGATCGAGAGGAAATTTTTGCAGTATCCTTCCCCTGAAGTGGAGTGGGAATGGAGACTTTACAGAATCCTTCCCCTGCCACGCCCACCAAGCCATGCCATCCCCACAGAACCGGTAGTAAAAAAATTTGAAACCCACCACTGCTACCTACCTACTACCTACCTACTTACTTACTTACTTACTTACTTGTAAAAATTTATTGGCCACCCATCTTATCACAAAGTAACTCTGGGCAGCTCACAATCATAAAAGATAAATATAAATATACTAAAGGGCCTCTAGTGGCTCAGACTGCTAAGACAGTCTGTTATTAACACAGCTGCTTGCAATTACTGCAGGTTCAAGCCCCACCAGGCCCAAGGTTGACTCAGCCTTCCATCCTTTATAAGGGAGGTAAAATGAGGACCCAGATTGTTGGGGGCAATAAGTTGACTTTGTATATAATATACAAATGGATGAAGACTATTGCTTAAAACAGTGTAAGCCGCCCTGAGTCTTCGGAGAAGGGCGGGATATAAATGCAAATAAAAAAAAAAGTAAATAAGTTAGAAAAGACAAAACACTTTGATTCAATTAAAGATGGGGAGGGCAGGAGCAGGATGGGGTGGAATCTGTTATTAGTTGATCAAGCACCTCCAGTTGTGATGTTCCCCCATTGAAGTCCCAAGCCAATTGGCAGAGCCAAATCTTTGGGGTCTTATGGAAGGCCAGGAGGGTTTGGGTCTGACCTCACACTGGGGGAGACATTCTAGAGGGCGGGGGCAATGGCAGGATAGGCCCTTCCCCTGGACCCAGGAGAATTTATTAATGTATCCAGTCATTTCAATTAAAACAAAGGTCTTCAAATCCCTAGTCAGCTATCCGTCTGTTTCTCTCTCTCTCTTTTTTTTTTTAATCTTCCTAATCAACTGCTCCTCTGTTTCTCTCAGCTGAAGGAGCATCTGTCTCCCTTATAGGGTTTTGCTATTATTATTAAAGACTTAATCAGCCCAGGAAATCAGGTTTGGAAATATGAAACAGTCTGTCCATATAAGTGTGATTATTTAATAGACATGATAAAAAATGGGGGAAGGTAGGAAGGGAAAGAAAACACCGATCCATCCCTGGCTGGAGACACACCTGACCCATAGAGTGAAACATAAATCGTATTTTAAGATCCCCTACCAAAATTGTGGGCAAAGAAATGAGATGGAAAAAATATTGATCATCAATTGTGTTGTAAATGTTGTACCTTGATGAACGTATCTTTTCTTTTATGTACACTGAGAGCATATGCACCAAGACAAATTCCTTGTGTGTCCAATCACACTTGGCCAATAAAAAATTCTATTCTATTTGAAATTCCCCTTCCTTCCTTCCTTCCTTCCTTCCTTCCTTCCTTCCTTCCTTCCTTCCTTCCTTCTTTCCTTCCTTCCTTCCTTCCTTTCTTCCTTCCTTCCTTCCTTCCTCCTTCCTTCCCTCCTCCCTCCCTCCCTCCCTCCTTCCTCCTCTCCCTCCCTCCACCCTCCTTCCCTCCAACTCTCCCTCCCTCCCTCCCTCCCATTCCTTCCTTCCTCCTTCCTCCTCCCTCCTCCTCCTCTCTCCACCCTCCATCTCTCCTTCCTTCCCTCCTCCCTCCCTCCCTCCTTCCTTCCTTCCCTCCTCCCTTCCTCCTTCCTCCTCTCCCTCCCTCCACCCTCCTTCCCTCCAACTCTCCCTCCCTCCCATTCCTTCCTTCCTTCCCTCCCTCCCTCCCTCCCTCCCTTTCCTTCCTTCCCTTCCTCCCTTCCCTTCCCTTCCCTCCCTCCTTCCTTCCTTCCCTCCCTCCCTCCTCCTTCCTTCCACCCCTCCTTCCTTTGCAGATGTACTAATCAATGCTGAGGATCAATTTGTGAGCTGCTCTCCTTAAATATTTTGATTTTTAGCTGCCTTTTGAGTCCATTCCCTCTCTGATTTTTCCAACTCCATCTGACACCAGCAAACCATCCTCTCTTTTGCTTCTGCCTCCCAGAAGAAGAAGGAGGAGGAGGAGGAGGAGGAGGAGGAGAAGAAGAAGAAGAAGAAGAAGAAGAAGAAGAAGAAGAAGAAGAAGAAGAAGAAGAAGAAGAAGAAGAAGAAGAAGAAGAAGAAGAAGAAGAAGAAGAAGAACAAGAACAAGAACAACAAGAACAACAACAACAACAACAACAACAACAACTTAGGAAGCAATGATGTAGGGAAATAATTACAATGACAACCATCATCCCAAATGTAGTTACGAAGTTGAAAACTATTATTTCCTTTATGTATTTCTTTTTTCCTTCACTGTGACTTGGAAAATGCATTCATCGGGGCCCTGTAAGTTTTTGTTTGATGTTGTTGTTGTTGTTGTTTTACTTTATGGTTCCCAGTGTCGACAGTTTTTTCATTCAATCCTTTGCATATTTCTGTCCATCGATGAATAAAAATCTTTTAATGATCAATGCAAAAAGAAGGCTATTATCTGTGTTCTGGTTTGCTTCCCCCTCGCTGGGCTTCTGCTAAAGAGGTCATAGACAGAGCAATTGTGTTTTAATAAAGGAAATTGATTTGCTTTCTCCCACTCTTTCCTTTTTTCTTCTCTCTCTTTAACAAATACAAACATTCTGTAGATTTTCAATGATTTATGTCCACAATTTGCAAAATTATTTGTCTATTGATTTGGTGCAGCTTTGTTTGCATGTAGTTTATGTGCACACACACACACACACAATTTACTCAGGACCTCATACCTGTGTTTTCTGCGACAAAGGAAAAAGAAAAAGAGAGAGACATTTTTTGTTGTTTCTTTCCAAGTGTTGTCATTTTACAACAGCAGTGAACAAAACCGAGTGCAGGAATTTATTGCTGTGGAATAATAAAGGTTTGCACCATCAGTTAAAGAATATAAATCCAGCAAGGTTACAGCAAATAACAGAATAACAGAGTTGGAAGGGACCTTGGAGGTCTTCTAGTCCAACCCCCTGCTTAGGCAGGAAACTCTACACCACTTCAGACAAATGGTTATCCAACATCTTTTTAAAAACTTCCAGTGTTGAAGCATTCACTGCTTCTGGAGGCAAGTTGTTCCACTGATTAATTGTTCTAACTGTCAGGAAATTTCTCCTTAGTTCTAAGTTGCTTCTCTCCTTGATTAGTTTCCACCCATTGCTTCTTGTTCTACCCTCAGGTGCTTTGGAGAATAGCTTGACTCCCTCTTCTTTGTGGCAGCCCCTGAGATATTGGAAGACTGCTATCATGTCACCCCTAGTCCTTCTTTTCATCAAACTAGACATATCCAATTTAAAATATGCCCTTCCTCCTTCCTCCTCTCCCTCTCTCCACCCTCCTTCTCTCCAACTCTCCCTCCCTCCCTCCCATTCCTTCCTTCCTCCCTCCTTCCTCCCTCCCTCCACCCTCCATCTCTCCCTCCCTCCCTCCCTCCCTCCTTCCTTCCCTCCTTCCTCCTCTCCCTCCCTCCACCCTCCTTCCCTCCAGCTCTCCCCCCCTCCCTCCCATTCCTTCCTTCCTCCCTCCTTCCTCCCTCCACCCTCCATCTCTCCCTCCCTCCCTCCTTCCTTCCCTCCTTCCTCCTCTCCCTCCATAATTGATCTGATTGGAAAGCCCTAATGCTTTCAATCGAAATCGGTAAAACCGATCTGTTAAAAATACAACGCATTGCATTATTTCAGTATTTTGAGCACTCCCCTTCACTTCTGTTGACTGCTTCTTTGTCTTCACTGGACCGGAACACTGGAAGAAAATATTACACTGACATACGATAGTGGGGAAAAAAAAGAAAGAAAATTGGGGTTAAGGTTGAGGTAAAAATCCTGTTCCTTGGCTTCTTGATTCTTTTTTTTAAAAAAAGAAAAGAAAATAGAATGTGCTTTCGCGTTTCCTTCAGAAATCCTATATGCAGCTGTGAATAGCACAATGTTGGATAATTAAATAAGAAACCATAATGTACGCCTGAAAGAACTCCCTCCTTTTTTCCCTTTCATATGTTTTGTCCTCCCTCGCCTCCGTCTGAGTGATGGCTTAATTAGCCGGCCCTATCAGCTCTGGCAGCAGAATAGCCAGCGTCTGCCAAGAGCCTCCGTTATCTTCCACGACGCTGGTGAGTCACCCAGGAACAAACATCAGCTCAATCAGTGGATTTGCCCGTTACATAGAGACACAGCAGCTCTTGCTGCCTTTTATATCCTGTGGAGTGTGGCTCTATGACTCAGCACTTCCTAGGCCTGCCCCACCCTTGCTTCTGTTGTTTCCTCCTCTCCTGCCTATGAAACCTAGGGTCCAGCCAGGCCTGATTGCCATCAGCCGGGTCTGCAGGCGTGGCCTGAGGGGGAAAGAGTCAGGGGACGGAGGCCTCATTATCTCTTCCACATGGCCTGTTTCTGGCTCCTAGAGCTGAGCCAGGGAAGCCAGTGCTCCCGAGGTAAGTCCTGATAGTCCTTCCCCCTCAGGTATTTTGTTGTTTTCAAATATGTATGCTGTGGATCCTGAGCATGGCTAGTCTAATGAAGAGAAGGACCAGGGGAGACATGACATCAGTGTTCCAATATTTAAGGGGCTGCCACAGAGAGGAAGGGGTGAAGCTATTCTCCAAAGCACCCCAAGGCCAGACAAGGAATAATGGATGGAAACTGATCGAGGAGAGATTCAACCTAGAAATAAGGAGGAATTTTGTGACAGTGAGGACAATCAAGTCAAGTTGCCTTTGGAAGTTGTGGGAGCTTTATCGCTGGAAGCCTTCAAGAAAAGATTAGACTGCCACTTGTCAGAAATGGTGTAGGGTCTCCTGCTTGGGTGGGGGGGGGTTGGACTAGATGACCTACAAGGTTTCCTCCCTCTCTGTTAATCTGTAACTGTATCCTAATTCCTAGACATCTGGTGAGACCATGCAAATGGGTCTTTCTGGAATGTCATTCCCCGTGAGATACGATTGATCGCCACCCTTTGGCTTTTCCAAAAGGCCCTGAAGACATGATCTTGTCATGGGCCTGGGGACCACAAATGGAGATAGAACCAATCAAGTGGTTGATTTGATTGTGTTGTTATTGTATAAGTGTGTGGAGTTGAGGGGTTATGGATTGTTATGCTGTGGATTTTTAAAGTTGTAAGCCACCTGGAGTCACCCGTGTATAAATTGAGTGGCCCTATAAATTGGTTTAATAAAATAAATACTTTTTTTCCCTTTGTTTGCGGGTGAAATATATATATTTTCCCGAACGCCATCACTCTGCTAAACAAATAATTCCCTCAACACTGTCAAACTATGTACTAAGTCTACACTACTATTAATCTTCTCATCGTTCCCATCACCAATCTCTTTCCACTTATGACTGTATGACTGTAACTTTGTTGCTTGTATCCTTACGAGTTATATTGATATTGATTGTTTCCTGATTGCTTATTTGTACCCTATGACTAGGGGTGAAATGCTCCCAGTTCAGACCGGATCGCGTGATCTGGTAGTGATCGTGACCGGTGGTTCAGCGATCCAGTAGGATGGCAGAGCAAAGCTCCACCCACCCATCCGGGTGTCATTACTTCCTGATTTTTTTACCTTCTGCGCGTGCCCAGAAGGTCTGTGATGCGCACGAGTGAGTGAGTGCACTTCCAAAACGGTAAGGAAAGTAAGTAGATTTTATCCCTGCCTATGACTATCATTAAGTGTTCTACCTTATGATTCTTGATGAACGTATCTTTTCTTTTATGTACATCGAGAGCCTATGCACCAAAGATAAATTCCTTGTGTGTCCAATCACACTTAGCCAATAAAAAATTCTATTCTATTCTATTCTATTCTATTCTATGTATACTGAGAGCATATGCACCAAGACAAATTTCTTGTCTGTCCAATCACACTTGGTCAATAAAGAATTCTATTCTATTCTATTCTATTCTATTCTATTCTATTCTATTCTATTCTATTCTATTCTATTCTATTCTATTCTATGTATACTGAGAGCATATGCACCAAGACAAATTTCTTGTCTGTCCAATCACACTTGGTCAATAAAAAATTCTATTCTATTCTATTCTATTCTATTCTATTCTATTCTACATAATAACATGCTGCTAAATTACAAATCCACTAATAGGATGGGTTTTTTAAAAAAAATATTATTATTATTTAGCAGCCAAACAGTGCTGCTCTTTCAAAGCCGAGACGAGTTCATGAACTTTCAGCCAGTTCCGCTCTGGTAGTTCCTGTCTAACCCATAAGAATCCCAGAAATTGGATTGGTAATGGGATCAGGATCTTTTCACCTCCAGACCAGTCTCGCGGAAATTCAGCTCATGTTAGGCAATGTGAAAACATTCCTAGTATGGCATCATTTGTGTCACATGAGATGAGTTGGCACATTTGCTGCATGGGGTGCAGAAGGCAGGTGTCAGGGTTCCAAGTAATACTGTTGTGACCCAGGCCCACGTAGGTAGCAGTAGCAGTTCAAAAAACAAACAGACTTTATTAGAACGGCTGAGAATTAAACTCATTCTCAGCATAGTCCAAACTAAATCCAAGCAAATTCTTCATCACTCAATTCTTCAGTCTTGGAGGCCATTTAGTCCAACCCTCTGCCCAAGCAGAAGACCCTAAACCATTTCTGACAGATGGCAGTCCAATCTCTTCTTGAAAGCTTCCAGTGGTGAAGCTCCCACAACTTCTGAAGGCAACGTCTGTTCCATTACTTGGTTGCTCTCATTGTCAGAAAATTTCTTCTTATTCCAGGTTGAATCTCTCCTTGGTCAGTTTCCATCCATTATTCCTTTCTGGTCTTCAGGTACTTCGGAAGACAGGTCGACCACCTCTTTTGTTTGACAGCCCCTCAAATGTTGGAAGACTGCTATCATGTCTCCCCTGGTCATTCTCTTCACTAGCCAGGCCCAGTTCCTGTAACCATTCTTTATATGTTATATAAAGTTATATGTTATATAGAGTTATAGCAAAAAAGGCTCTAAGAGTTGTAAACCTAATTCTTCGTAGCTTCTTTTCCAAAAAACTCTATACTACTAACCGGAGCATTCAAAACATTTGCCAGACCCATTCTTGAATACAGCTCATCTGTCTGGAACCCATACCACATCTCTGACATTAATACAATTGAACGAGTCCAAAAATATTTTACAAGAAGAGTTCTCCACTCCTCTGTAAACAACAAAATACCATATTCCACCAGACTTGAAATCCTGGGATTAGAGAATTCAGAATTCCGCCGACTCCGACAAGACCTGTGTTTAACACAGAGAATCATCTATTGTAATATCCTTCCTGTTAAAGACTACTTCAGCTTCAATTGCAATAATACAAGAGCAAACAACAGATTCAAAGTAACTGCGACCAGATACCTCTCACCGACCCGTGCGCTCTCACAGAGAGGGACTCCTCAGGGTGCCGTCAGCTAGGCAGTGTCGTCTGGCGACGCCCAGGGGAAGGGCCTTCTCTGTGGGGGCTCCCGCCCTCTGGAACGAACTCCCCCCAGGACTCCGTCAACTTCCGGACCTTCGAACCTTCCGTCGCGAGCTCAAGACACATTTATTCATCTGTGCAGGACTGGCTTAGTTTTTTAGATTTTAAATTTAGAGGGGTTTTTAAATTGATTTTAATATCTATATTTTTACTTTTAATTAATTGGGCAGTAGAATAAGTTTTTTAATGATTGTTTTAATTTGTATATTGATGTTTTTATATGCCTGTGAACCGCCCTGAGTCCTTTGGGAGATAGGGCGGTATATAAATTCAAACAATAAATAAATAAATAAATAAATAAAATAAATGTCAACCGCTTCAATCTTGATTGCAGAAAATATGACTTCAGTAACAGAGTTGTTAATGCTTGGAATACACTACCAGACTCAGTGGTCTCCTCTCCAACTCCTAAAAGCTTTAACCAAAAACTGTCTACCATTGACCTCACCCCATTCCTAAGAGGACTATAAGGGGCATGCATAAGTGCACAAAAGTGCCTACCGTTCCTGTCCTATTGTTTCCTTTCAATATATGTTCCTGTATATAATGTTGTGACAAATAAATAAAAAAAAATGTTTTAGCCTTCATAATTAACATAACATCAGAGTTGGAAGGGACCTTGGAGGCCTTCTAGTCCAACCCCCTGCCCAGGCAGGAAACCCTACACCATCTCAGTCAGATGGTTATCCAACATTTTCTTAAAAATTTCCAGTGTTGGAGCATTCACAACTTCTGAAGGCAAGTCGTTCCACTTATTAATTGTTCTAACTGTCAGGAAATTTCTCCTTAGTTCTAAGTTGCTTCTTTCCTTGATCAGTTTCCACCCATTGCTTCTTGTTCTACCCTCAGGTGCTCTGGAGAACAGCCCAACTCCCACTTCTCTGTGGCAGCCCCTGAGATATTGGAACACTGCTATCATGTCTCCCCTAGTCCTTCTTTTTGTTAAACTAGACATACCCAGTTCCTGCAACCGTTCTTCATATGTTTTATCCTCCAGTCCCCTAATCATCTTTGTTGCTCTTCTCTGCACTCTTTCTAGAGTCTCAACATCTTTTTTACATCGTGGCGACCAAAACTGGATGCAATATTCCAAGTGTGGCCTTACCAAGGCATTATAAAGTGGTACTAGCACTTCACGTGATCTTGATTCTATCCCTCTGTTTATGCAGCCCAGAACTGTGTTGGCTTTTTTAACAGCTGCTGCACACTGCTGGCTCATATCTAGATGGTTATCCACTAGGACTCCAAGATCCCTCTCACAGGTACTACTATTGAGCAAGGTACCACATATTCAGTCCCCTAATCATCTTGGTTTCTCTTCTCTGCACTCTGTCTAGAGTCTCAACATCTTTTTTATAGTGTGGTGACCAAACCTGGATGCAGTACTCTAGGTGTGGCCTTACTAAGCCTTTATAGAGTGGTATTAGTACCTCCCTTGAACTTGATTGAATCCCTCTGTTAATGCAACTTGGGGTTGCATTGGATTTTTTGGCGGCTGCTTGAACACTTTTAGCTCATATTTAATTGGTTGTTCACTAAACCTGCAAGATCCCTCTCGTAGTTACTGCTATTAACCCTGGTTTCTCCCAACCTATATGTGTAGTTTTGTTTTTTCTTGCCTAAGTGTAAGACTGCTTTAAATCCTCACATAGCTGCAAAGCATTTCTTACTGTGAAAGTCACAGATTTTGAATTCCCATCCCAGAGTCGTGCGCCCATCCAGTCAAAATCATGTCTTGTAGCCTACTGACCATAGTAAGGCCATGAATCCACAATGCCAGGTTTTGATAAAAAACCTTTGAAGTAGCTGTTGCTTTTGTTGTTTGGGAGCTTCTAGTATTAGGTACTGTGGAAACAAGCAGCCCTTGGAGTATCTCTGCTATCTTTATTAAGAAGCCCCTGACAGCTTGTAAGAGATTTGTGTATCCTCTTGCTTGCGATGCATAGTTTTTATGTTATGCTTTTAAACCTGTTTGCTTGAGTTAATAACAAAGCTTTATTTACTGCTGTGTGTTTTATTGTCTCTGGATCCCAAAGAGCCAATTGTCTGGGTACTTGATCAGTGCCCTGACCCTTGCCAAAACAGAATTTGAGAGACTTTGGGATTGTAAGCCTTCTCCTGGATCTCTTCTCCATCCATCTGACTTGATACATTAGCATCATGTCTATATCAGAGTGCAACCCCCTCCTTCAGGATACAGTGACATTATCTAGCTGTGAGGTAAAACCAAGAAAATATACTTCCCTACAGTAAGAAGGGGGCACAATGGCTCAGTGGTTAAGGACATTGAACTTGGCAGCTGGAAAGTTCATAGCTAAGGTTCGAGTCCCAAGCACTGCACAATGGGGCGAGAGATGAAAGCTGGTTTGGGGACTTTGGGCCACCAAGAGACAGTGAGTTCTAGTCCTGCCTTAGATATGAAAGCTGGTTTGGGGACTTTGGGCCACCAGGAGACAGTGAGTTCTAGTCCTGCCTTAGATATGAAAGCTGGTTTGGGGACTTTGGGCCACCAGGAGACAGTGAGTTCTAGTCCTGCCTTAGATATGAAAAATGGTTTGGGGATTTTGGACCACCAGGAGACAGTGAGTTCTAGTCCTGCCTTAGGCTGGTTGGGTTGCTATGGCAATGCTACCATGTTGAAGGAACACAGCAAGAATGCAAAACTTTGTCCTGCAGAGAGCATATTTCTTGGATTCTCAACTTTTGAGAAATAAAAAAATGTGTCCAATATACTTCCCTACAGTAAGAAGCGGGCACGATGGCTCAGTGGTTAAAGACATTGAGCTTGTCAGCTGGAAAGTTCATAGCTAAGGTTCGAGTCCTGAGAACTGCACAATGGGGTTGTTCTGGCTCCAGCTCCTGCCCATGTGGCAGTTTGAAAGCATGCAAATGCAAGTAGATGAATAGGTACCACTTTGATAGGAAGGTAACAGCATTCCATGCATTTTTGGTGCGTAGTCATGCTGACCACATGACCACAGAAAATGTCTTCGGACAACACGGGCTCCCTTGGCCAAGAAACGGAGATGAGCTCCGCACCCTAGAGATGGACACGATTAGACAGGGAAATCTTTACCTTTACAGTAAGAAGGAAATTCACAGATGTCTTCTGACCATCTAATATTTTTAGATGGCCTGACCTCAGGTCACTTCCTCCACCTACATGTTTCAGCAAGATTCCAGATGCATGACAAGACTCTGTTCCTGCTATTGAGGATTTGAATCTCTTTGGTCTCTGTCTTTGGGCAAGGATAATGATACTCTTTAGTACAAAGGTCACCAAGCTTTTGGACCTCGGGGACCACTAAATGCATAATTTTAAATCCCACGGACCACTAATATGATCTGCCTAATGAGCGGCTGGATGGGAATGGCTAGGTGGGCCTGGGCAACTCAATGTCACTCATATCAAGGGGTGCCTCACCGGCTTCTATTTGCCCCTCCCATCCCAGCCACTCCTCTCCTCCCCACCCGGACTCCTTAAGGCCCCAATAGGAAGCAGTTGTTAGAGCTAAGCAGCCACCATGAGAAAGAGTTGGCAAAACAGCTCATTTCAAATTGGATCTGATCAAGAAGGAGGCTCAGCAGAAGCACCTCACTGAGAACTACGAGCATAGGAGGGCCTCTGGTGGCTCAGACTGGTAAGACAGTCTGTTATTAACACAGCTGATTGCAATTACTGCAGGTTCAAGTCCCACCAGGCCCAAGGTTGACTCAGCCTTCCATCCTTTATAAGGTAGGTAAAATGAGGACCCAGATTGTTGGGGGCAATAAGTTGACTTTGTATATAATATACAAATGGATGAAGACTATTGCTTGACATAGTGTAAGCCTCCCTGAGTCTTCGGAGAAGGGCGGGATATAAATGCAAATAAAAAAAAATAGGCTTTCCAAGCAGAGGGAAGATCTTTGGGATTGCAAGGCCAGGTACTGGTGCCTGGAGGCTCAGCGGGCTGAGATGATCAGCCAGAGCCGGGCCATGATGCAGCCCCACTGGAACAAGGCCCTCCAGCTCTTTGCCACCAGCAGCACTTCCCTCCAGCCTTCGTCCAAAGCCCCGCACCAGGAGGATGAAGCAGACCCCAAGTCGGAATTTCTTCCCCCTTCTGACCCACACAAGAATACCCTGAAGGGAGAGACTCTCTGCAGCAACACAAACGTTCATTGCACGTATGTGTCCCCAGGGGCTGTGGTTTGAGGATCCCTGATCTAGTGCAATATAAAAAATGCAAATAATTTTCTCATGGACCACCAGTAGTCCGTGGACCACCAGTTGGTGACCGCTGCTTTAGTATGCTTTGAGTAAGTACAAAAGAAAGGGTGGAGTGAGGGTCAGTTAAGCAATTTTGTCTTAGCTGGCAGCGGAGTCCGACATTGAGGAGTCTAGGGAAGACAATGGGTCAGTCCTGGAGTCAGGGGAAGGCCCAGACGAGTGCTCTCCATCAAAGGCAGAGATGGGGCCAGTGCCATCTGGGAGCGATGTGCGGACTTCGGAGCCTCCAGAGGCAAATAGCAGAGAGGCAGAGGAACAGGAGGAGCCTGTTCCTAGAGCATGCATGCGAAGAGCTGCCAGAAGGCAAGAGCAGCTAAAGCAAAAAGGACGACTCGGGAATAAGGCCAGGAGATGATTGGCCCCTCCCATGAGGCTTAAAAGAGTTACAATGAGACGTTGGGTTCTTTGTAGGAAAGCAACTTTGATTTCCATGTTTCTTGTTAGTGTCTCTTGAACTTTGTGGAGGTTTTGCCAAGTAAAGCCTTTGGCAGTGTCCCAAAGAAGACAAAGGTTTGTGAAGGACTTTTCTGAAGGACTTTGTTTTGGAATTAATTTGGACTAAGCTGAGAATGAAGTAATTCTCAGCTGTTCTAATACAATATGTTTGTTTAGGACTGATTGCGTCTTGTAATAACTACTTGGACCTAGGTCACAACATAGCCTCCCCGCTGCTCTACTTCACCCAAGGTGCACATTGCACAGAGACCACTTAATGCTATTATTCTCATGCACACTAGGCTAATCTACATACCTCTCATTGCCATACAATGCCTGCAACAATCTGTTGAGCTAATTTGTTAAACAGCTTTGTTCTCCCTGGGGAACAGAGGTTGTTGGTCATAGAAGATTGATTCAGCTCTTGGTGAATCAACATTAATGAAAATCTACTCTGCTTAATGAATGGGGATTTTCTTTGCCGGTACGTTTGTGTGACAGGCCATAAAAAAAATTTGAAAGCAAACAAAAATAAACGTTAAATGACCGCATCAGTAAGCGTCTCTCTTTGCTCCTTTATTTGATCCTCTAAAAAAGAGAAGTTATAGCAAGAAATGCTGGAACAACCAGTAAGATTCAAGCAGTGGGTTATTTATAGGTTTTAAAAGTGCTGTCTCTGGCTTTCTCTGAGCTAAGGAGGGAAATCTGGGGGGGAAAATGACTGCTGTGTATCTCTTTGGGATTTTTTATTATTATTATTATTATTATTTTAGTGTCCTTGAAACTCTAGTTCACTCAAATTTTGAAAACACTCTCAACTTTGATACCTGCCAAGCAAACACTTGCAGAACAAAGAAAGAAGCATTATTGCTCCACAGTTGGTGGCGCACTGGAGACATTGTCACCCTGCAAATAAAAGAACAAGTTTTCCAAAGAATTGTTTCTCTATTTTTTTATTGGCTCGTCTGCCCACTTGCAAGGAATTCCAGGCAGCTAAACATACGGATGAAAATATCAGAACTAAGTACAAGACTGGTTTTTAAAAAACAAAAAACAGAGCCATAGCACCCAGTGGCTATAAGACACATACTCCATTCTAAGGCAGGTCTGTCTATACAGCATCCTGCATCATTGCCACAGGGAAGAAGCAGATCTTCAAAGTCTTCGTAAATGATTTAGGGTAGCGGTCACCAATTGGTGGTCCGTGGACCACTGGTGGTCCATGAGAAAAATTTGGTGGTCTGCAGAAAAATTATTTTTTATATTGCACTAAATTAGGGGTCCTCAAACTACGGCCCCTGGGCTGAATGCGTGCAATGAATGTTTGTGTTGATGCAGAGAGTCTCCCCCTTTGGGGTCTTCTTGTGTGAGTAAGAAGGGGGACGAAATTCCAACTTGGGGTCTCCTTCAGCCTCCTGATGCGGGGCTTTGGGCAAAGGCTGGAGGGAAGTGCCGTTGGTGGCAAAGAGCTGGAGGGACTTGTTCCAGTGGGACTGCATCATGGCCTGGAACTGGCTGACCATCTCAGCCCGCTGGCTCCAGTTGCCAGTACCTGGCCTTGTACTCCCACAGGTCTTCCCTCTGTTTGGAAAGCCTATGCTCATAGTCCTTAGTGAGGTGCTTCTGCTGAGCCTCCTTCTTGGTCAGATCCAATTTGAACTGAGCTGTTTTGCCAACTCTTTTTCATGGTGGCTGCTTAGCTCCAGCAACTGCTTCCTGTTGGGGCCCTAAGGAGCCCAGGTGAGGAGGCGAGGAGTGGCTGGGATGGTGGGGGGGCAAATAGAGGCCAGTGGAGCTCCTCTTGATGTGAGTGACATCAAGTTGGCCACACCCACCCAGTCACATGACCACCTACCCATGCCCACCCATGCTGTCATTAGGCAGATCATATTAGTGGTCCGTGGGATGTAAAATTTTGAATTTAGCGGTCCCTGAGCAGGGGTGAAATGCTACCAGTTCGCTCCAGTTCGGGAAAACTGGTAATGATAAAAACTACCAGTTCAGGTGAACCAGTAGGAAAAAAAAGCTACCGGTTCAGTCAAACCGGTAGTTTAAAAAAGCTACTGGTTCCTCCAAACTGGTATTTTCAACAATCAGCTGTGGTGCAGGGTTTAGCTTTGCTAGAAAGCAGGATTTCCTGCTTTCTAGCAAAGCTAAACCCCACTGCACAGCTGATCCCGCTGTTCTACTTACCTTCCCAAGCCTCCTTTTGATGTGTACTGCGCATGCACGCAGATGCAGCACACACCAAAAGAAGGCTTGGGAAGGTAAATAGAATAGTAGAATAAGTAGAATACTATATAATCTTTTTGTGTGATGCTTATATGTATTGTTGTGACAAATAAAAATAAATAAATAAATAAAAAATAAAATAGTGGGATCAGCTGTGCAGTGGGGTTTAGCTTTGCTAGAAAGCAGGAAGTCCTGGTAAATCGCACACCACAGCTGATCCCCCCTTGCTTCTACTTACCTTCCCAAGACTCCTTTTGGTGTGCACTGCACATGTGCACGCAGCACGTGTTTGGCGTGCAGCACGCATACGTGGCCAGAGAACCGGTAGCAAACCTTTTGGATTTCACGACTGTCCCTCAGGTCCAAAAGATTTGCGACCCCTGATTTACGATCAGGGCATTTCAAATCTAGGCTGTATTTTATGAAACAACCTGTCCCGATTCCCACATCACTTATATGTACTGTATGTGTTTCCTATGTTGTACTGCAGTACTATTGTAGGTTCCCCCCCCCATGATAAAGATGTGAAGGAACTTCATGAGATGAAAGACCCACGATTGCAAAAGTTATGTTAGAAGATAAGAAAGGCAATGCACACCCAATAATATCTAAAGAACAGCTTTCCTTCATTATCATAGTCATGTCCAAGTAGGAGTATAAAAAATGTCCTTTATGTCAGGACAGGTCAAAGAAGAGAGAACAATTCCAATGTTGTTAAGATTTTATAGGCTATCACCAGCATTTTACAGTATATAGATATTAAATGATGTACCTGTTCCACAAAAATAGCCCTGAGGTTGCATCAAGAGTCCAACCAGAAGATAAAAATCCTATCTTTTACACTGTCTATTCTAGAAGACTTCCAAAGTTGTGTAGATCTTCAATCTGTTTATGGGAGAGTATAAATGTGACAGAGAACAAGTTATAATTGTAGTCTCATAGTTCCCCAGTGTTTTTTCTTCCATTATTCCAGACCTTGATTTTCTTGAGTTTTAAAGGAAAGTCTCTAGAACAGGGGTCACCAACCTTTCAGACCTCAGGGACCACTAAATTCATAATTTTAAATCCCGCGGACCACTAATATGATCTGCCTAATGACCGGCTGGGTGGGCGTGGCTAGACGGTCATGTGACTAGGTAGGCATGGCCAACTCGATGTCACTCACATCAAGGGATGCCTCGCCAGCCTCTACTCACCCCTCCCCTCCCAGCCACTCCTTGCCTCCCCACCCGGGCTCCTTAGGGCCCCAACAGGAAGCAGTTGTTGGAGCTAAGCAGCCACCATGAGAAAGAGTTGGCAAAACAGCTCAGTTCAATTTGGATTGACCGAGAAGGAGACTCAGCAGAAGCACCTCACTGAGGACTAGGAGCATAGGCTTTCCAAGCAGAGGGCAGACCTGCAGGAGTGCAAGGCCATGTACAGGCGCCTGGAGGCTCAGCGGGCTGAGATGCTCAGGCAGTTCCAGGCCATGATGCAGTCACACTGGAACAAGATCCTCCGGCTCTTCGCCACCAGCAGCACTTCCCTCCAGCCTTTGCCCAAAGCCCCGCAGCAGGAGGCTCAAGCAGACCCCAAGTCGGAATTTCTGTCCCCCTCCGACACTTACAAAAAGACCCCAAAGAAGGAGACTCTCTGCAGAAACACAAGCATTCGATGTACGTATGTGTCTCGGGGCTGTAGTTTGAGGACCCCAGATTTAGTGCAATATAAAAAAAGGCAAATAATTTTTCGGGGACCACCAAAATTTTATCGTGGACCGCCAGTGGTCCATGGACCACCAGTTGGTGACCGCTGCTCTAGAAATCTATTTGCTTTCATTTGGAGCTGACTAGAAGCCTGCTTCGTAATACCATTACCATATTAGAGACTGAGTAGATCGAGCGGTGTGGTACTGTAGTGGTCACCTCTTACTCAGAAGGTTGAGAGTTCAATCCTAGATAGCAGCAGATGTTACTCTCTCGGGGTGCAAAGAAAAAAAAAACTCCACATAGGTGTCAGGACATCCAGCCAGTAAGCGCTAAGCTCCATCCAGTCACCCTGACTCTACACCGAATTAAGGGATTACAGGGTCATAAAGAGGGAGGGGTTTTTATTAATTAAAGATGGAGTAGACAAAATGTTGGGTTTGGAGAACGGGATACAGTGTGTACAGTACATTTCTGATTTTAAACCTTCATAAGAAAATCTTTGCCCCGGGTGGATTAAGTTTAAACGTATCACCTTCCTTCCCTCCAACTAACAATAGCTCAGTTCACAGTTCAAGCACCTTTCTTGGAGAAATTTGGGAGACCGCAAAAGAAAAGGAAAAAAGAACCCATCCGATTTCATTAGGATTCTTCCGGAACGGTGCCTTTCACTGATGTATGCATTTTGCGCTCTTATGCGCTTGCAAAATGCCACATGAAAAGGAGCCATTTGCATACTTCTATCCATTTTTCCCCTCCTTTGGTTTTATCAATGCCCACATGATACCCGGCAATACAAATGGGAGGACAGATGCAAACGATCTGAAACCTGAAGCGAATCACGCATCCTCTGATCCCGGAATTACTTAGCGATGCTGGTTGTTAAACTGGAATTCTGAAAGTGTGTGATACGGAGCACAGCAATTTGTAGAGAAAAGAGTATTAAAAAAAAAAGAAAAAGCAGGGAGAAATCACCCTCCCATCACTAATTCATGTTCATCCTCGACTCAGCGTTTTGACAAATAGTTGCCATTTAGAGGAATAGAAACGGCAAGCTTCTTAGAAGCCGAAAATATTTGCTGCTGTGTGTTATTGTTTTCATTATCATAATAAGTATCTGTGCGTATGTGTTAAGGATGGGTGAATACAGGATGTCAATTTCAATTTCTTCCTCTCTTTTTTTTTTTTTGTTTTATCCCCTCCCCCCCCTCATGTTCACATAGCTACAGCCTACTTCTGGGTCACTTTGAAGCAAAACGACGCACAAATTAAAAGCAGCAGGCTGAAGAATGAAAAAAAATGAGAAGTCGAGAAGCACCAGCATTGTCTTCTTCTGTGCATCTACGAACGGTTTTTCTTCTTCTTTTTCTGCCAGATCCGTCATCGGACATTGGCGATCATGTTGGCGATCCTATTTTTATCGACAGCCACACGAAAAAGTGCTGTTTTTTTTTAAATTTGCATTTATATCCCATCCTTCTCCGAAGACTCAGGGCGGCTTACACTATGTCAAGCAATCGTCATCATCCATTTGTATATTATATACAAAGTCAACTTATTGCCCCCAACAAACTGGGTCCTCATTTTACCTACCTTATAAAGGATGGAAGGCTGAGTCAACTTTGGGCCTGGTGGGACTTGAACCTGCAGTAATTGCAAGCAGCTGCTGTTAATAACAGACTGTCTTACAAGTCTGAGCCACAGAGGCCCTGTTGAGTTTTGCCCAAACCGGTCCCTTCGATTTTGAAGCCATGACCTTCTTCTTCTTCTTCTGCCTGGACTTCATTTGCCTTCAATCGTTCCTTGGAGGATTAAGTGAAGGATGCTGTATTTTTCTGGGTGTCGCATCACATGTCGAGAATATTCTAACTTTTGCTTTTTTAATGGTTTTGATGATTTCCCTTGGCTTTCCCAGGCGGCTTATCACCTCCTCATTTCTGATTTTGTCAACCCAACTTATATGTAACAGCTGTCTGTAAATCCACATTTCAAAGCTTCTAGTCTCTTCAAGTGACTTTCTGTCCTAGACCCAACTCTCCACTCCGTAGAGCAGGAAATGATTTTTAATGTTGGTTATTGATTTATTCAGCATTGTGTCTCAATACAGGCACCCATTATGGATTCTGAGAAAGGAGGCTATGCTAAGTCCCTACCACTAGTGAAATGTAAAATTTGTTACTACCGGTTCTGTGGCCATGGCTTGGTAGCTGGGGTGGGTGTGTAATGTGACTGGGTGGGTGTGGCCAACTTTTCTTTTTACTTTTGAAAACATTTTTTCTCTAATCTCTTTGGCCAAAGAGGTTATAGAAAAAATGCTTTTAAAGCAGTGGTTCTCAACCTTTATAGTGTTGCAACTCCTTTAATACAATTCCCCATGATGTGGCGACCCCAACCGCAGAATGGGAAAAAAAGCAGCAAACTGGTTTTTTTTAATTTATCGCGCCTGAAGCCGTATTGGCTAGCGATCTGAACTGCTTGCGATTGCCTTGAGGACGGAGGCATTAAAGCGAAGACTCCTCCCCTATTAAGTTTATCGCGCCTGAAGCCAGATTAGGCTAGCGATTGGGAGTGATTGCAGCTGGCTTGAGGTGGAGACATCAGAGCAAAGATTTCTCTCTTTTTTAATTCATCGCGCCTGAAGCCAAATTCGGCTAGCAACTTGAAGAGCCTGCAGCTGGCTTGTGGAGACAACCATTGGAGCGCGATTCTTCGACTCGCAAGTATACTTCCCATATTTCCGATGGTCTTAGGCAACCCCTGGCAAATCATCATTCGACCCCCAACGGGGTCAAGACCCACAGGTTGAGAACCGCTGTTTTAAAGTGTTCTGGCAATCCCAGCTGAATTGCCTGATTGTCAGAAGCTTTTAAAAGAAAAAATGCTTTTAAAAGTTAAAAAAAAACCTCTGATGATCACGCGGCTCAGCTGGGCATGGGCGGGGGGAGTAGAGATTTTTGCTACCAGTTCTCCAAACCACCCGCCGCCATCGCTACCAAATCGGATGATCCAGTCCGAATTGGGAGCATTTCACCCCTGGTCCCTACCAAAAAGAGAGGAGAGAGAAGTGAAATATATCACATTGGTTGGAAAAAAGGACTAGGAGGGTGACATGACAGCAGCATTCCAATAACTATGGGGTTACCACAAAGAAGAGGATGTTGTGTCTTGCCCGCCCTCAGAGCAACCGGGGCCTTCTTACCTGCTCCCGAACACTGAGGAATGTATGCCTCCCGGCCCAAGTCCTGGCTCCATGCCCACACAAACTGCAGAAGAAGGAGCATCTCCCTGCCCCAGCCCTGACTCCATGCCCAGGCAAACGGAGCAGCTAGACCCCTCCCCCTCCTCCACAGCATGTGAGCCTGAGGAGGGTTTATTACCAACAGCTGATTGGTGTGACCCTCGCATCAGAAGATTGGATAGGCGGAGGCAACAGAGGGAAGGGAGGGGCAGGCCTTAATGAGTGCTGAGTCATGGAGCCACACCCCATGGCCTATATAAAGGATCTGCTTTCTGGCAGTCTCTGAGTCAGGCAAAAGTCGAACTTATCTTGCTGAAGTCACTTACTGGTCTCCTGCCTGCTCTGAGGACTTTGCTAGGACTTTGGGCAGAGCTGCAGAGGCACACCTGATTCGGATTTCCCTGACCCGGCCGTCAGCGGAGGAGTGGGACACGACAGAGGAAGTCAACCTATTCTCAAAGAATATAATTTTTTATTGGCTAAGTGTGATTGGACACACAAGGACTTTGTCTTGGTGCATATGCTCTCAGTGTACATAAAAGAAAAGATATCTTCATCAAGGTACACTTAATGATAGTCATAGGGTACAAATTTAATACTTAACGCTACAATACTTAATGATAGTCATAGGCTACAATTAAGCAAACAATCAATTACAGTATAAATCGTAAGGATATAAGCAACAAAGTTACAGTCATAAGTGGACGGAGATGGGTGATGGGAGCAATGAGAAGATTAATAATAGTGCAGATTTACTGTTGAGGGAATTATTTGTTTAGCAGAGTGATGGCCTTCGGGAAAAAACTGTTCTTGTGTCTAGTTGTTCTGGTGTGCAGTGCTCTATAGCGTCGTTTTGAGGGAAGGAGTTGAAACAGTTCAGGCATCTGAAGCAAGGATAAGAAGCAGTGGATGGAAACTAATCAAGGAGAGAACCAACCTAGATCTAAGGAGGAATTTCCTCACAGTTAGAACAATTAATCAGTGGAATAACTTGCCTCCACAAGTTGTGGATGCTCCAACACAGGAGGTTTTTAAGAAAATACTGGACAACCCTTTGTCTGAAATAGTACAAGGCCTCCTGCTGGAGCAGGGGGGTGAAGTAGAAGACCTCCAAGGCCCCTTTCAACTCTTTTATTCTATTCTGATTGGATCATACTTCACTGCCTTCCTCCCTCAACTTGGATAGCTATGTGTTCTCACTTTCAAAAATTCTCCAGACAGTATTCCCATGGCTGAAAGTTCTTGAAGTTAAAAATCTAGAGGGAGAAACACATATTAAGCTTTCTTGTTGGCAACATCATGCAATGTATAAATCAAGATATGCTTGCTTCTTCGACAAACCTTGGTAATGACAACTCAAGGCTTAATGCACAGTACAAACACAGAGATTAATGCTTCCAGATAAATATCTTAGCCCATACTTGTTCTTCCAGTTCAGCTGAGAATATTCTCTGTTGACATTTTACATAGTGATGACAGCTCTCAAGACAGCTTGTCTCTAATGTTCCGGAAGATACTCCATCACTTTTGATCTTGCAATCCATTGTGAGACTTGTAAAGGAATCAACTTTATCGATACCACACAGGCCAGGACGGGTAAGGCTTTTTTCTTTACAGTATCCGAAATGCCATGCTTGGGCATTTCCTTGTTCTGGTACAGGGGGAACAAACCAGGGGTGAAATCCAGCAGGTTCTGACAGGTTCTGGAGAACCGGTAGTGGAAATTATGAGTAGTTTGAAGAACCAGTAGCGGAAATTTTGAGTAGTTCGGAGAACCGGTAGCGGAAATTATGAGTAGTTCAAAAAACCGGCAGCGGAAATTATGAGTAGTTTTGTTGTGTCTTGCCCGCCCTCAGAGCAGCCGGGGCCTTCTTACCTGCTCCCGAACACTGAGGAATGTATGCCTCCCGGCCCAAGTCCTGGCTCCATGCCCACACAAACTGCAGAAGAAGGAGAATCTCCCGGCCCCAGCCCTGACTCCATGCCCAGGCAAACGGAGCAGCTAGACCCCTCCCCCTCCTCCACAGCATGTGAGCCTGAGGAGGTTTATTCTAACAGCTGCTGATTGGTGTGACCCTCGCATCAGAAGGCTGGATAGGCGGAGGCAACAGAAGGAAGGGAGGGGCAGGCCTTAATGAGTGCTGAGTCATGGAGCCACACCCCATGGCCTATATAAAGGATCTGCTTTCTGGCAGTCTCTGAGTCAGGCAAAAGTCGAACTTATCTTGCTGAAGTCACTTACTGGTCTCCTGCCTGCTCTGAGGACTTTGCTAGGACTTTGGGCAGAGCTGCAGAGGCAAGCCTGATTCGGATTTCCCTGACCCGGCCGTCAGCGGAGGAGTGGAACACGACAAGTTTGAAGAACCGGTAGCGGAAATTTTGAGTAGGTCGGAGAACCGGTAGTGGAAATTTTTTTTTTTATTGAAAAAGTTTTAACAAACAAAAACATTTTTTCCCCTTTTCCCCCCCTCCCCCCACCAAACCCCCTTCCCCCCTCCCTTCCCCCCCCCCCGGCTTCCCGGGTCAATCACAAGGTATAGTTATACAAAAAACAAACATAGAGTAAAATTTTCCCTTCTAATCCAATTAACCTCATCCAAATCTTTTCATTTCCCAACACCCCCATTACATAAAATAATACTTCCTAATTATTCAAAGGCAATCTGATATTTCTTAATCTGATATCTGTTTTGTAAATAATCAATCCATTTTTTCCATTCAATTAAATATCTTTCCTGCGTATTGTCTTTCAAAAAAGCTGAGATTTTAGCCATCTCAGCCAAGTTAGTAACTTTCAATATCCATTCTTCTATTGTAGGTAACTCTTTTTTCTTCCAATATTGTCCAATCAACAGCCTTGCTGCTGTTATTAAATTCAGAATCAATTTAGTCTCAATCCCTGTACAATCCGTTATAATTCCTAAAAGGAAAAATTGCGGCAGGAACTTTATCTTCTTCTTCAGGACATTTTGAATAATCCACCAAATTCTTATCCAAAAAGCCTTAATTTTCTTGCAAGTCCACCAAATATGAAAATATGTAGCGTCATCACAATCACACCTCCAACATTTCGCTTGGATATCCGGATACATACATGATAATTTTTTGGGATCTAAGTGGATGTGAGGGCGATCTGGCTGCGACATCTGTCACCCCATTGATCGCCAGGGTTGATTCGGCTGATCTGGCTGGAAGTCCCCTTCCTCCCTGGTAGTGGAAATTTTGAGTAGGTCAGAGAACCGGTAGCAGAAATTTTGAGTAGTTCAGAGAACTGGCAAATACCACCTCTGGATGGCTCCAGAGTGGGGTGGGAATGGGGATTTTGCAGTATCCTTCCCCCAGAAGTGGGGAGGGAATGGAGATTTTGCAGTATCCTTCCCCTGGAATGGGGAGGGAATGGGGATTTTGCAGTATCTTTCTCCCAGGAGTAGGGAGGGAATGGAGATTTTGCAGTATCCTTCCCTGCCACACCCACCAAGCCGCACCACGCTCACCAAGCCACACCCACAGAACCTGTAGTAAAAAAAAAAATGAATTTCACCACCGGAACAAACCGGATAAAGATTAAATCTTTAAATAGGCAAATCTTAACAGCATCTTTCTCTCCCTTTCCTCCAGTTCATCTTCCAGTTACTCAGGTTCCATAGAAAGGACAATAGTTCTACTGCAGTAGAAGTCACTTCTCTGTATCAGTCCTGGAGCTTGGATTTCTCTCTGTTTCTGCCTCCTGTGTGCATTCCCCTCCCCTTTGTTCTAAATCTGTTCAGCTATTTCGTCTCTTTAGTATTATTGTTGCATTTGGGAAGCCTGAAATATATATACCATTGTGTTACTCCTTTGAGGGTGGAGGTGTTTTTTTTTCCTTGGTTGGTTTTTGTGAGATATTTTTGTTTGAGGGTGTGTGTGTGTGTATGTGTGTGCAGTGAATTCCTTTCATGTCCTTCCTTCTGCGAAGGTTCTTTTCTGTCTTTGTAGCCCAGTGCACAAACAAGGGTACCAGCCTTCTTTTGGTATTGTGTGAGGCATATTCTAACAGTCTGTCTTTTTTTTTTTTATTGTTTTGTATTGTCTGTCAGGTGTTGTGATGGTTTGCTAGCTTAATAGACTTCTCTCCTCCTGGCCTCCTCCTCCTCCTTTCCTCCTCCTCCTCCTCTTCTTCTCCTCCTCTCCTTTCCTCCTCCACCTCCTCTCCCTCTCCTCCTCTCCTCTCCTCCTCTTCCCCTCCTCCTCCTCCTCTTCTCCTTCTCTCCTCCTCTCCCTCCTCTCCCTCTCCTCTCCCTCCTCCCCTTCCTCTCCTCTCCTCCTCTTCCTCCTCTCCCTCTCCTCCTCCTCCTCTCCTCCTCCTTCTCCCCTCCTTCTCCTCCTCTCACAGAACTGACTAAGCCAGATCATAATTCTTTCTCATTTCTTAAAATTCATGTGTCATCGTTCCGAGTAATGAACTCCAGGAAATCTTGACACTGAATCTCATATCAGGTTCCAGAAACCTTTTAATGAGTACATATCGACACTTAGAAAGGTGAAGCTAGCTCTAAATTATTCCCGTGCTTAGGGATAGTTAAAAAAAAAAAGATAGAAATTCCCCACCCACCCCTAGGTCTCTCAGGTCACATGGGCCAATCAGGCCAGCCGTTGTTCCTGCCCAGCTTCGACAGGTGTCCGTTGACATGATCTTGGTTCACATGCGCCTGGTGTTGGGCTGCTGGGGGTTCGCAGGGGTTCGGAAGAACCTCTAGCTAAGATTCTCCAAATCCAAGATTCTGTGCAATTTGGAGAATCCCCAAATCCCACTCCTGGCTGGTCCCTCCAGTGGTGGGTTTCACAATTTTTTTACTACCGGTTCTGTGGGTGTGTCTTGGTGGGCATGGCATGGCTTGGTGGGCATGGCAGGGGGAAGGTTACTGCAAAATCCCCATTTCCTCCCAATCAGCTGGGAGGCAGAGAATATATAGAGGAGGGGCCAGTCAGAATTTTTACTACCGGTTCTCTGAACTACTCAAAATTTCCGCTTCCGGTTCTCCAGAACTGGTCAGAACCTGCTGAAACCCACCTCTGGGTCCCTCCCCTCCCCTCCGGTCCCCTCCCCTCCCAGGAGTCCCCACATGGCCCGTTTTGGATGCAGGTAAATGCAGAGGGTCCACAGAGACTTGGGGAGGGCAAAAACTGACTCTACTGGAAGTTCGTGAAGGCAGGAAACAGACCCATTTCTGGCCTCCAGAGCCTGGAGATGCTGTTTTCGCCCTCCTGGAGGCTGGAGGAAAGCCTCCAGAGGCTGGGAAGGGCAAATATGCCCCCCCCCTCCACTACTGTGGTGCAGGAGGCTGACTAGGCCATGCCCACCATAGCCATGCCCAACCAGCAACCAGGCAGAGAAGCCCTTGCTAAATTTTTTGAAGCTAGATCTGGCTAGACCTCTGAGGCACCACATTCCTAAGGTCTCCCCCTCCCCCTCCCCCCCTTGAACGGCAACCAAGAAATGAAGTAGAAGCAAGCATGGCTTCAGCTGAAGTCGTTTTGCAGGTTAACTTTTTAATTTTTTTTTAAAATTTTTATTTGCATTTATATCCCGCCCTTCTCCGAAGACTCAGGGCGGCTTACACTATGTCAGGCAATAGTCTTCATCCATTTGTATACTATATACAAAGTCAACTTATTGCCCCCCAACAATTTGGGTCCTCATTTTACCTATCTTATAAAGGATGGAAGGCTGAGTCAACCTTGGGCCTGGTGGGACTTGAACCTGCAATATTGCAGGCAGTTGCTGTTAATAACAGGCTGCATTAGCTTGTTGAACCACCAGAGGCTAACAGAGGTTAACATTGTGTTTTCGCTTATTCCTAAGAAAACATCAGGGATTTTCCTCCCTTTGGTCATTCTCATCCTCCCGGCAATGGTGAATGTAAAATTTGTTACTACCGGTTCTGTGGGCGTGGCTTGGTGGGGGGCGGGGGGGTAATGTGACTGGGTGGGTGTGGCCAACTTTTTTTTTTTTACTTTTAAAAACATTTTCTTAACAAACTCTTCTGCTGAAGAGGTTGTAGAAAAAAATGCTTTTAAAAGGCTTCTGATGATCCCAGCTGAGTTTGCCTGATCATCAGAAGCTTTTTTTTTCTTTTAAAGGCAAAAAAAAATGCTTTTAAAAGAAAAGAAAAGCCTCTGACGATCAGGAAACTCAGCGAGGATCATCAGAGGAGCCTTTTACAGCATTTTTTTTTTTACAACCTCTTCGGCCGAAGAGGCTGTATAAAAAAAAAAGCTTTTAAAAGCCTTTAGCTTTTAGGGAAGAGCATTCTCGGTGGGAGCACCTGCCCTGTGGAATGAACTACCCGTGGGGCTATGCATACTCCCTGACCTCCGGACCTTTAAGCGCGAGCTCAAGACTTTCTTATTTCATCGAGCAGGGCTGGCCTAATGGGAATTTTTATGGGGTTTTATAGGGTTTTATAGGGCTTTTTATAATTTTTTATCTTATTATTTTTAACTTTTAGCCAAATCGAATTAGATTTTTATTGATATTTTGTTTTTAACTGTTGTGTTACTGTTTTATTCTGGCTGTACACCGTCCTGAGTCTTCGGAGAAGGGCGATCCGATCCGAAGTGCGGTATAAAAATAGGGCAGTATAAAAATATAAATAATAAATAAACAAACAAATAAATAAATAAATAAATAGCGATCAGGCAACTCAGCTGGGATCGCTAGAGCCTTTTAAAAGGATTTTTTCTACAACCTCTTCAGCTGAAGAGGTTGTAGAAGAAAATGCTTTTTAAAGGCTCTGATAATCCCAGCTGAGTTTGCCTGATCATCAGAAGCTTTTTTTTTCTTTTAAAGGCAAAAAAAAATGCTTTTAAAAGAAAAGAAAAGCCTCTGACGATCAGGAAACTCAGCGAGGATCATCAGAGGAGCCTTTTACAGCATTTTTTTTTTTACAACCTCTTCGGCCGAAGAGGCTGTATAAAAAAAAAAGCTTTTAAAAGCCTTTAGCTTTTAGGGAAGAGCATTCTCGGTGGGAGCACCTGCCCTGTGGAATGAACTACCCGTGGGGCTATGCATACTCCCTGACCTCCGGACCTTTAAGCGCGAGCTCAAGACTTTCTTATTTCATCGAGCAGGGCTGGCCTAATGGGAATTTTTATGGGGTTTTATAGGGTTTTATAGGGCTTTTTATAATTTTTTATCTTATTATTTTTAACTTTTAGCCAAATCGAATTAGATTTTTATTGATATTTTGTTTTTAACTGTTGTGTTACTGTTTTATTCTGGCTGTACACCGTCCTGAGTCTTCGGAGAAGGGCGATCCGATCCGAAGTGCGGTATAAAAATAGGGCAGTATAAAAATATAAATAATAAATAAACAAACAAATAAATAAATAAATAAATAGCGATCAGGCAACTCAGCTGGGATCGCTAGAGCCTTTTAAAAGGATTTTTTCTACAACCTCTTCAGCTGAAGAGGTTGTAGAAGAAAATGCTTTTTAAAGGCTCTGATAATCCCAGCTGAGCCGCGCGATCATCGGAGGCTTTTTTTTTTTACTTTTAAAAGCATTTCTTTGGCTGAAGAAAAATGCTTTTAAAAGTAAAAAAAAACTCTGATGATAGTGCGGCTCAGCTGGGCATGGGGTGGGGCCAGGGATTTTTGCTATCGGTTCTCCAAACCACCCGCCACCATCGCTACCGGATCAGGCGATCCGATCCGAACCGGGAGCATTTCACCCCTGCCTCGTGGGGAAAAATATTCTACAAATATTCTCCCCTGAGGGCAGGGTAAATCTCTTTTCCCCCGACCCTCAATTCTCCATAATGAAGATGACTCCTGAGTCAATTCTCCTATGAAAAGTACCAGCAGAAACAGTTTCCTAGGAAAAAGAAAATAAGCCATAGAGGCATTCACAATAAACCGTATCAGCAAAGAAATGCTAAAGAATTATTCCTGGGATGAGCTGGGGGAAATATTCCTAAAACGTTCTCCCCAATGCATAAGGAAAGCTGGAGAATATCCAAGGGCCATCTGCACAGGTTCCTCTTCCCCAAAAGAAGACATCTGCAGAGCACTCCTATTTAGAAATCTTGACATCTTCCGTGGGATTTGCTATTCCCTGAAATATATGCAGGACTACAGCTTGAGGGCTTAACTACACATTACACTGATAGCAAAGGTGGCACTGGGGTGCAGACTTGGTGAGGTGTTTTTTTGTTTTTGTTTTTTATTTTGCATTTAACCAAGACATGTCCAACCTTTTGGCTTGCCTGAGTTCACTGAGTGAAGAGGAATAGAATGGAACGGAACGGAACGGAATGGAATGGAATATAGAGTGGAGTGGAATAGAATAGAATAGAATAGAATAGAATAGAATAGAATAGAATAGAATAGAATAGAAATACAGAAATAGAATAGAATAGAATAGAATAGAATAGAATAGAATAGAATAGAATAGAATAGAATAGAATAGAATAGAAATACAGAAATAAACTAGACTAGACTAGACTAGACTAGACTAGACTAGACTAGAATAGACTAGAATAGAATAGAATAGAAATACAGAAATAGGATAGGATAGGATAGGATAGGATAGGATAGGATAGGATAGGATAGGATAGGATAGGATAGGATAGGATAGAAATACAGAAATAGAATAGAATAGAATAGAAATACAGAAATAGACTAGACTAGACTAGACTAGACTAGACTAGACTAGACTAGACTAGACTAGACTAGAATAGAATAGAATAGAATAGAATAGAATAGAATAGAATAGAATAGAATAGAAATACAGAAATAGAACAGAATAGAATAGAAATACAGAAATAGGATAGGATAGGATAGGATAGGATAGGATAGGATAGGATAGGATAGGATAGGATAGGACAGGACAGGACAGAACAGAACAGAACAGAACAGAACAGAATAGAATAGAATAGAATAGAAATACAGAAATAGGATAGGATAGGATAGGATAGGATAGGATAGGATAGGATAGGATAGGATAGGATAGGATAGAAATACAGAAATAGAATAGAATAGAATAGAAATACAGAAATAGACTAGACTAGACTAGACTAGACTAGACTAGAATAGACTAGACTAGACTAGACTAGACTAGACTAGAATAGAATAGAATAGAATAGAATAGAATAGAATAGAATAGAATAGAATAGAATAGAAATACAGAAATAGAACAGAATAGAATAGAAATACAGAAATAGGATAGGATAGGATAGGATAGGATAGGATAGGATAGGATAGGATAGGATAGGATAGGATAGGATAGGATAGGATAGGATAGGATAGGACAGAACAGAACAGAACAGAACAGAACAGAACAGAACAGAACAGAATAGAATAGAATAGAATAGAATAGAAATACAGAAATAGGATAGGATAGGATAGGATAGGATAGGATAGGATAGGATAGGATAGGATAGGATAGGATAGGACAGGATAGAAATACAGAAATAGACTAGACTAGACTAGACTAGAATAGAATAGAATAGAATAGAATAGAATAGAATAGAATAGAATAGAATAACAGAGTTGGAAGGGACCTTGGAGGTCTTCTAATCCAACCCCTTGCTTAGGCAGAAAACCCTACACCACTTCAGACTTATCCAACACTTCAGGTTATCCAACAATGTCCAGTGTTGGAGCATTCACAATTTCTGGAGGCAGATCATTTGATTCAGAGCATTCCTTTCTCCCACCCAACCCAACCCAGTGATTTCAAATGGTGAATCACGTCAAAGACATCTAATCCTCCTACATTATTAATGCCAGCTGCTATATTATTAACAGGGCCATTTGTCGTAGCTTTTCAGCTGGTTAAAGTTGTCCTCCTCAAGCTCTGGAGTTCCCATAGCAAATGTCCAGCTCCCATTCTACCGAAACAAACCAGATGGGAGATGCCATCTAATTACCGATGGTGGAGCTCCAACTGGTGATTATTTGGCTCCCTCTGCAATTTATTGTTCTCAGGTTGACTATATTGCCCAGGCAGCTCTGTTTTTCAACAAAAGGGAATGGATTCTGCTGACCTCCCAGCATCTGCTGCCTAAGGTAGTAGCTACCTGGTTCTGCTAGCCTGGTAGAGTTGACCTTCGTGATGATACATCAACCATTATTCTTCTTTTGGGAAGGAAGGAAGGAAGGAAGGAAGGAAGGAAGGAAGGAAGGAAGGAAGGAAGGAAGGAAGGAAGGAAGGAAGGAAGGAAGGAAGGATGCTAAGCCTTTCCCCTTTGCAACTGCCCCATTTGGGAAAATGAGGGACAGAAGGTTTGCAAGAATAAACTTTTATCAAAATTTCAGTCACCCTGGCAAAGAGTTTCTTCCTGTCGAAGACTTCTTCAGCTTCAATCACAACAATACACGAGCACACAATAGATTTAAACTTAATGTGAACCGCTCCAATCTTGATTGCAGAAAATATGACTTCAGTAACAGAGTTGTTAATGCCTGGAATGCACTACCTGACTCTGTGGTCTCTTCCCAAAATCCCCAAAGCTTTAACCAAAAACTATCTACTATTGACCTCACCCCATTCCTAAGAGGTCTATAAGGGGCGTGCATAAGAGCACCAACGTGCCTACCGTTCCTATCCTAATGTTCCCTTTGATTGTATACAATTTCATATAGTTATTACATACTTATGGTTATATATATGCTTATATAGCGTATAGCTATTTCATGCTTATGCTTACATATAATGTTGTGACAAATAAAATAAATAAAATAAAATAAAAAGAGCCCAACCTGGTCTATCAGTCTCCTAAAATGTTAAGGTAGGTTCTCTCTGAACATCCAGACAATTCTTGTACATTGCCAATTGCAAATCGTGGAATATGCACTTCCGTTACATCATCACCTTGTCCACATAATGAGCTGTGAGCAAACTGGTGCACAAGGAGCTTTGCAGTTCTATTTGTAGAGCGTAAATCGCTCTACAATCGCTTCTGTTCCTTTACAATAGCTCCTTGAGATTCCACCACCCACATTTGGCTGCAAACCAACTGAATTTCGTTCCACCCACTTCTTTTTCAAATTTAAGAGTGGGTAGGGAGGTAGGATCCTTCTGGAAAACCAACATTTCCATTCTAAACATCCTGTGAAAGGCTCCCTTTCACAGGAAAGGAAATAGCCTGAAATTGCACTGCCATTTTGTTATCAACAGTTGGCAGCATAATTTGGGTCTTCTCTTCTCTTCCCTTCCCTTCCCTGCCCTTCTCTTTTTTCTCTTCCATTCCATTATTATCCCATCCCATCCCATCCCATGCCATCCTATCCTATCTATCCTATCCCATCCCATTGTTATTCCATTCCATTCTCTCTTCTCTTCTCTTCTCTTCTCTCCTCTTCTCTTCCATTCCATTATTATGCCATGCCATGCCATGCCATGCTATCCTATCTATCCTATCCCATCCCATTGTTATTCCATTCCATTCCATTCTCTCTTCTCTTCTCTTCTCTCCTCTCCTCTCCTCTTCTCTTCCATTCCATTATTATGCCATGCCATGCCATGCTATGCCATGCCATGCCAAGCCGTCTTCTCCTGTCCTGTCCTGTCCTGTCCTGTCCTATCCTATCTTGTCCTGTCCTGTCCTGTCCTGTCCTGTCCTGTCTGTCCTGTCCTGTCCTGTCCTGTCCTATCCTATTCTATCCTATCCTATCCCATTATTATTCCATTCCATTCTCTCTTCTTCTCTTCTCTTCTCTTCTCTTCTCTTCTCTTCTCTTTTCTCCTCTTCCATTCCATTATTATGCCATGCCATGTCATGCCATGCTATGCCATGCCATGCCATGCCGTCTTGTCCTGTCCTGTCCTGTCCTGTCCTGTCCTATCCTATCCTATCCTATCCTATTCTATCCTATCCTATCCCATTGTTATTCCATTCCATTCCATTCCATTCCATTCCATTCTTTCTCTTCTCTTCTCTTCTCTTCTCTCCTCTTCTCTTCCATTCCATTATTATGCCACGCCATGCCATGCTATCCTATCTATCCTATCCCATCCCATTGTTATTCCATTCCATTCCATTCTCTCTTCTCTTCTCTTCTCTTCTCTTCTCTTCTCTCCTCTCCTCTTCTCTTCCATTCCATTATTATGCCATGCCATGCCATGCCATGCCAAGCCATCTTGTCCTGTCCTGTCCTGTCCTGTCCTATCCTGTCCTGTCCTGTCCTGTCCTGTCCTGTCCTGTCCTGTCCTATCCTATTCTATCCTATCCTATCCCATTATTATTCCATTCCATTCCATTCCATTTCATTCTTTCTCTTCTCTTCTCTTCTCTTCTCTTCTCTTCTCTTCCCTTCCCTTCCCTTCCCTTCCAATATTATCCCATGCCATACTGTGCCATACCATGCTATCCTATCCTATCCTAGCCTAGCCTAGCCTATCCTATCCTATCCTATCCTATCCTATCCTATCCTATCCTATCCTATCCTATCCTATCCTATCCTCCTCAAGTTGGGAAAGGAAGCACCCCAAAATAGAGGGAAATGTTAGATCAGAAGGCCAAGTTGTAGCCATGTCCTTTCACATGTATTTCACACCTGGCATAGAAGGGCATATAAACCAATATGTTTTGCACACATTGTTATATGCAAATTACGGGGGAAAAAATAGCATGTTGTTTTTTGCAAAAACAGCAACACGGAAACATAGTAAGGCAAGACAAGAGGAAAATCAGGTTCTCCAACCAAGGGCTGGATCTCAAATTAGGCGATCCCATTTTAGGTTCCCCTTCCATCAACCTAGGCTCGAAATTTTGGGCTTGGACAACCTACAACTACACTGCCTATGGTCTGATCTAAACGTAGTTCACAAAATTATCTGCTACAACGTCCTACCTGTCAATGACTATTTCAGCTTCCACCGCAACAATACACGAGCACACAATAGATACAAACTTAAGGTCAGCTGCTCCAAACTCGATTGCAGAAAATACGACTTCAGCAACAGAGTGGTCAGTGCCTGGAATGCACTACCTGACTCTGTGGCTACTTCCCCAAACCCCCAAAACTTTAACCTTAGACTGTCTACTGTTGACCTCACCCCATTCCCAAGAGGTCTGTAAGGGGCGTGCATAAGCGCACCAGCCTGCCTTCCATCCTTCCTACTGTCCCCATTTATTCGTACCCATTTCCTGTATTCATATCCATGTTTATACTTATACCTGTTATCTCATACATCTTTGACATACTAAATAAATAAATACAGCAAACAAGCAACTTCCTGATAGCTGCTTTCTCCAAGTCCTTGTCACTGACCTGTCCTTCCTTCTCATTTCCTCGGGGTTTCTTTCCGCGTAGTTCCATGTAAGCTGTCGCATTTTCCCCCCCCAAGGAGGAATGGCCGAGCTTATTTTTTTTTATTTTGTCACAACAATATATATAAGTATCATATAAAAAGATTATATAGTATATAAACATATATATGAGGAAATATAAGGAGGTATAAGCATATATATATATAGGAAGAAGAAAAAGAAAAACAATAGGACAGGAACGGTAGGCACTTTTGTGCTCTTATGCACGCCCCTTATGGTCCTCTTAGGAATGGGGTGAGGTCAATAGTAGAAAGTTTTTGGTTAAAGATTTTGGGATTACGGGAAGAGACCACAGAGTCAGGTAAAGTGTTCCAAGCACTGATGATTCTGTTACAGAAGTCATATTTTCTGCAATCTAGATTAAAGCGGTTGACATTAAGTTTAAATCTCTTGGTTGCTCTTGTATTATTGCAATTGAAGCTGAAGTAGTCTTTAACAGGAAGGGCATTACAATAGATGATTCTATGAGTTAAACTCAGGTCTTGTCGAAGGCGACGGAGTTCCAAGTTTTCTAAGCCTAGGATTTCCTTAACCTTATGGTTAAGGATTGTTGATCGAAGCTCTACTGACACATATAGGTCAGAATGAAACTGTGCATTGGAGAAAGTCCAGTTATTTGACTCTCCCAAAAGGGTTAATAACACTGACCTCAGGGTTAGGAGGCTAACTAAAATTGCTTGTCTGCACACCCCTTTGAACCGATTAGACTGCCCAACAGATGACCAGCTCTCTATTCTTGATTTCAGTGTCAGGCTAAAGTCAGCCCATTCTCTGACTCCATGAAATGAATCCTTTTTTCTACAAGAGTGCAAGGTTGATTGTTACTGGAATATTGGCAGTGTTTGGTCCTTTGTGCATAGCCTGGATGAGTGACATTAATGATTAAAGTGACAACAACAACAACAACAACAACAACAACAGCCTAAGCTTGGAGACATAGAAGCGATGTATGTGTAGGGAATATTAGCAGAGATCGGAGTTGTCGTGTCTTGTTTATTGCCGGCATACTATGTGGCCTTTGCTAGTTTTATCAACAAAGAACAACTTTGAGCCCCAAAGCTGTAACTGCAAGGCAGAAGACAGAGAGGAAATTGAACGGATAAAGCTGAACAGGACTGACACACACACACACACACACAAACACACACACACAAAGCAGCTTCACATAAATAGCTGAGTTTGTCTGTCCTCTGGGAAGGGCAGGTCTAAATTTCTGTTGAAGTTGAGGGCTTGGCAAAATGCCCATCTGTCACTAGGTCCCATTTTTTGTGGGTTCGACCAAGTAAGGGTCTTCCCCCCACTTCCATTCTACCATAGAATGTCGGGACGCGGTGGCTCAGTGGCTAAGATGTTGAGCTTGTCGATCGAAAGGTCAGCCGTTCAGTGGTTCGAATCCCTAGCGCCGCGTAACAGAGTGAGCTCCCATGACTTGTCCCAGCTTCTGCCAACCTAACAGTTCGAAAGCACGTAAAAAATGCAAGTAGAAAAATAGGGACCACCTTTGGTGCAAAGGTAACAGTGTTCCATGCACCTTTGGCGTTTAGTTATGCTAGGCACATGACCATGGAGACGTCTTCAGACAGTGCTGTCTCTTCAGCTTTGAAAGGAGATGAGCACCGCCCCCTAGAGTCCAGAACGACTAGCACATATGTGCGAGGGAAACATTTACTGTTACCTTATTCTACCATCTTTATAATTCACAATCTTGGTGGCATAGCCTCATTCCAGAGCATTGAAAAAAAATGCCCACTCCAATCCCAAGCTGCCTCATGTTAATTGAGCACCAAGAACAATCCAATCTTATCCACGAAAGCTGATTAGGTGACTTTGGGCCAATCACGAAGAGAAGGTGAATTCCAGTCCTGCCTTAGCCATGAAAGCCAGCTGGGTGACATTGAGTCAACCACCAGGAGATTGTGAGTTCTAGTCCCACCTTAGCCATGAAAGCTAAATGACTCACTTGGGGCCAGTCTCTCTCTCTCTCTCTCTCTCTCTCTCTCTCTCTCTCTCTCTCTCTCTCTCTCCCCCCCCAAGCCAATTCACAGGGATGTTCTTGTTGTGAGGAAAATAGAAGGATGAAAAGATGTTGAGTATGTTAACCACCTTGAGTTATTTATAAAAAATAATAAAGGTGGGATAAAGGTAAAGGTAAAGATTCCCCTCACACATATGTGCTAGTTGTTCCCAACTCTAGGGGGCGGTGCTCATCTCTGTTTCAAAGCCAAAGAGCCAGTGCTGTCCAAAGACGTCTCTGTGGTCATGTGGCTGGCATGACTAAACACAAAAGGTGCACGGAACACTGTTACCTTCCCACCAAAGGTGGTCTCTATTTTTTTAGTTGCATTTTTAAATGCTTTCTAACTGCTAGGTTGGCAGAAGCTTGGAAAAGTAATGGGAGCTCACTCCGTTACGCGGCACTAGGGATTCGAACCGCTGAACTGCCAACCTTTCGATCGACAAGCGCAGCATCTAAAATGTGCTCTAATACCCGTTTCCTCTAAAATAAGAAATTCCCTGAGAATAAGCCCAAACGGGCTTTTGAGCACATGTGTTAAGATAAGCCCCCCACACACAAAAAAAAGCCCTCCCTGAAAATATTTAAACACATGCACAGCCAGTCCCCTCCATTTCCTCTGGTTAGAGTTAGGGAGACAGAGCTGGATATCAGGTAATATGGCAAGAGGAGTCCCGTCTTGCTCCATATGCCCCAAAATAATAGGACCTCCCCGAAAATAAGGCCAAGAACTTATTTTGGGGTTCAAAAAATATAAGACAGGGTCTTTTTCTTGGGGAAACACGGTATGGCACTGACATTGGAAATTCATTTGCATGGACATGCATTTTTTCCCCCAGTTCTGAAATCCTTTCCAGAATAATAACCAGTTATAATTTTGGATATGGGGAGAAGAGAGAGGTTATTAAATATGTTAGGTTTAGAGTAACTAATGTAATTTAAATTTAATCAAAGGCCCTTTTTGTTCCTCTTTGTTCTTCCCCCAGGGACTTCTGGGAAAGCAAGTTCTGGCTCACCCTTTTTAAAGACCAAGTTCAGTTCTCAGTCCCAAAAAAAAAGAGGAAAAGACTTCTGCCTTTCTCAAAGAAGTGCCTTACAGGAAAGAAAAAGAAAAAAGGAAAGGAAAGAGGGGTTGTATGTGCAAGAAATAATTATTACAAAAGGAACTAAATAGCTTGAGCGGTAGTTGGGCGGGCTGGCAGAATTCACGTGTGGTTTTGCTGCCTGTCCTTTGAATGACTTGCTAAGCGTGCCATTCAATCCATCACCAATATTTAGCCTTTCCAGGTGTTTTTTTACTTTTCAGTTAACTTGCAAGGAAATCCCTTTTACGGTGGGTTGATTTTCTTTTTCTTTTTTCTTTTTGTCATTAAAACGGTAACGGTTCCCCTCGCAAATACATGCTAGTCGTTCCCAACTCTAGGGGGCGGTGCTCATCTCTGTTTCTTAGCCAAAGAGCCAGCGCTGTCCGAAGATGTCTCCGTGGTCATGTGGCCGGCATGACTAAATGCCAAAGGCGCACACGGTACGCTGTTTCCTTCCCAGCAAAAGTGGTCCCTATTTTTCTACTTGCATTTTTTACATGCTTTCGAACTGCTAGGTTGGCAGAAGCTGGGACAAGTAACGGGAGCTCACCCCGTCATGCAGCACTAGGGATTCAAACCGCTGAACTGCCGACCTTTCTGATCGACAAGCTCAGCATCTTAGTCACTGAGCCACCGCGTCCCCATGTCATTAGCCATGCTTAATTCTGCGTCATTTGAGAAACCGTTGGAGAATTTCTCTTCCTAAAATTTAGGGAAGACTGTCGAATCTCAGCCCAGCAATAAGAGAATATCAGCTGGATGGCCCCAAGCGCTCAGTAAATCTCCTGAAATCAATCTCCTGAAATCATCATAATCATGTTTTTTGGGGTTTTTTTACTCTACAGAAACAACCCAAATTATGCCTAGACTATATTTTCCCCAATGGCATTTTCTGATGGGGAAAAAAAACAAAAAAAACAAAATGGTTTTCTCTCTGTTTTCATTTGTTCTTTGGATCCCCTTTTTCCTTCTCTCTTTGACTAATTAGTTTGTTAGTTGTTATGGCAACTATGCATTGCTTCAGGCACCCGACGTTAGAGATCAAGCTGCAAACAGAGATGTCTAAAGAATATAGATGGGTTTTCTTGGGTTATTTAAATCCTGTTCTACCTTTTTCTTTCTCCACCCCCTATAGTCCACTGCTTCAACCATCCAGGTTGTTTATTAATGCCCCAGCGTCTTTCTCTGAGACATGGGCAAATGAAGAATCGTCTACTTTGGGCTTTGCAAACCTTTCTTTCCAGCCCAGGGCACTGTGTGACATTCAAGGGACTGATATGTTTTAAAGTAATAACGGGCACCCCCTGCGCACAAAATGTGACTTTGGAAGAAGCCTGACAATATAATAGCAGATCTTAGTCCAATGCTGTTTTTTCTGGGCTGGCTTTTAACAAACACCGTATACCTATCGTGAATTTTCACTCGGGCTCTCTTCACTGTCACAATTACAGTACCTCGATCGAATTCATCAACTGGTAACAGTGTTTTATTTCAATGCATTGCGTCGGAAAGTTGATACACAGACCGATGTTTAACAGCCAAAAAGTTATGTAGTTTAATATTCTGCAGGATTCGATCACCGATATGCAAAGTTATTTAGTACCCGGTGTTATCTGGTAGTTCACATGCAGCGGTATTTTATTATTTGCTAGGGTTTTGACAATTAACTGTGACATATTTCAGATCTGAACTTCTCCAAACAAACTAAAAAGAGATGGCAACCTATCTTGAAAATCCTTGATTTGCTTCCGCGGTGAAAATCACTATGCAAATGTTGATGTTTTGAAATTCAAATGGCAAAATTAAGTTGTTGGAACTAGCGGGTGCATATTTCTACAGTTTTCACCTTTGTTCATGGGAGTGAAGGGGCATGGGAAGAAGGTAAATTCCATTCTGCAGGAAAATAGAACAGTAGGAGAAGAAATTACAAAGGAGTATTGAATTTTGTAATGGTGCAAAAGGTAGTTGTAAGAAAAGAAACCCAATCAGTCGTTCATGTTCCTATAGCTACTTGCCACAGAAATGTCTCCTGGTGTCAGGCTGAGAATGTCATAGAACAATGGGAGAGGACAGACTGCTTGTAAAAAGCAACAGCAATAGCACTTAAACTTATATACCACTTGACAGTGCTTTATAGCCCTCTCTAAATGGTTTACAAGGTGGCTCAGTGGCTCAGACGCTGAGTTTGTCGATCGAAAGGTCGGCAGTTCAGCGGTTTGAATCCCTAGTGCTGCTGTGTAATGGGGCGAGCTCCTGTTACTTGTCCCAGCTTCTGCCAACCTAGCAGTTCGAAAGCATGTAAAAAATGCAAGTAGAAAAACAGGGACCACCTTTAGTGGGAAGGTAACAGCATTCCGTGCGCCTTTGGCGTTTAGTCATGCCGGCCACGTGACCACGGAGACGTCTTCGGACGGCGCTGGCTCTTCAGCTTTGAAACAGAGATGAGCACCGCCCCCTAGAGTTGGGAACGACTAGCACATATGTGTGAGGGGAACCTTTACGTTTAAGTGGTTTACATATTGCTCTCAACAATGTGAGTCCTCATTTTACGAATCTTGGAAGGATGGAAAGCTGAGTGAACCAGTGAGAATGGAACTGCTGGCAGTCGGTAGAATTAACCTGCAATACTGTATTCTAGCCACTGCACCACCACCACTCTTGGTGGACAGCAGCTGGCCTGCTGGTGTCCTGTTACTTTAAGACAGTGCAGCAGCAGTGTGTGATGTGAGAGTGAAGGTGCTTTGTGTTTCTTTGGGAAACCAGAAGCAGCCTGAAGCAGCCTAAGGCAAATAGAAGAGTTACTGTTCTTCAGAAGTAAGGCTCACAAAGAGAAGTAATGGAAGAACAGGGGCCTCTGGTGGCTCAGCAGAATAAGACTGTTGTTAACAGCAGCTGCTTGCAATTACTGCAGGTTCAAATCCCATCAGCCTTCCATCCTTTATAAGGTAGGTAAAATGAGGACCCAGATTGTTGGGGGCAATAAAAGTTAACTTTGTATATAATATACAAATGGATGAAGACTATTGCTTAACACATTGTAAACCGCCCTGAGTCTTCGGAGAAGGGCGGGATAGAAATTCAAATAAAAAAATAAAAAAACCAGGAGTTGTAGCAGAGTTAAGGTAAACCGAGCAGCATAAATGCTCCACTCATCTCATGTTCAAGGTTTCTACAGACATTAGCTAGCACTACTGGGAGCCAGGAAGGATTTTTCCATATCTGTCAGATCTGCCTTGGTGGAGCAATGGTTAGAGTGCAGTATTGCAGGCTACTTCTGCTGACTGCTGGCTGCCGGCTGACTGCAATTTGGCAGTTCAAATCTCATCAGGCTCAAGGTTGACTCAGCCTTCTATCCTTCTGAGGTGAGGACCTAGATTGTTGGGGTCAAGATGCTGACACTGTAAACCACTTAGAGAAGGCTGTAAAGCACTGTAAAGCAGTATATAAGTCTAAGTGCTATTGCTAAGTGCTAAGGAAGGAAGGAAGGAAGGAAGGAAGGAAGGAAGGAAGGAAGGAAGGAAGGAAGGAAGGAAGGAAGGAAGGAAGGAAGGAAGGAAGGAAGGAAGGAAGGAAGGAAGGAAGGAAGGGCTGAGGTGGCGTAGAGGTTAGCCTGCAGTATCTGCTGACTGCCAGCTGCCTGTGGTTCGAGTCTCACTGGCTCAAGGTTGACTCAGCCCTCCATCCTTCCAAGGTTGGTAAAATGAGGACCCAGATTGTTGGGGGCAATATGCTGACTCTGTACACCGCTTAGAGAGGGCTGTAAAAGCACTGTAAAGTGGTATATAAGTATGTGCCATAAGAAATAGAATAACAGAGTTGGATGGGAGGTTGGAGGTCTTCTAGTCCAACCCCCTGCTTAGGCAGGAAAACTATTGTTATTATACAAGTGTATACGACTCCTACATCTTTGGCATATGGGAAAGAAAAGTAGCAAAGACGAAGATACCCAGATGGTGATATTAGTTATGCCTTTACATAACGCCAGAAAGTTGAATAATGACTGTCCAAGAATTTTTGGAACTGTTTATGTTCTCAAACTTGAGCTGACACTAATGCAGTTCTTAAGTCAAAGATGTATTGATTATTTGTTTATATAAGCATCTGTATGCTTCTGGTTCCAGAGACTAAAGGTAGTTCACGTGAAGAATAAAAGCCCCATAATAAAAGAAAGAAATCAAATCCCCCATAAAATAATAAATTAAAATAAAGCACTGCCTCTAAGGGAAATAAAATAAAAAAGCAATCCAAACCAGAATTAGCTTCCAAAAGTTTGAGAGCTCAATATAGTTTTGACAGCCTTGAACAAATATCTATGGAGCTTCTCAGTCATCCAGGTCATGGTTGTCCCAAAAGTGCTTTTAGAAGAATAGAATAGAATAGAATTTTATTGGCCAAGTGTGATTGGACACACAAGGAATTTGTCTTGGTGCATAAGGTCTCAGTGTACATAAAAGAAAAAATATGTTCATCAAGGTACAACATTTACAACACAATTGATGGTCAATATATCAATATAAATCATAAGGATTGCCAGCAACAAGTTATAGTCATAAGTGGAAAGAGATTGGTGATGGGAACTATGAAACGATTAATAGTAGTGCAGATTCAGTAAATAGTCTGACAGTGTTGATGGAATTATTTGTTTAGCAGAGTGATGGCCTTCAGGAAAAAACTGTTCTTGTGTCTAGTTATTCTGGTGTGCAGTGCTCTATAGCGTCGTTTTGAGGGTAGGAGTTGAAACAGTTTATGTCCAGGATGCGAGTGATCTGCAAATATTTTCACGGCCCTCTTCTTGATTCGTGCAGTATACAGGTCCTCAATGGAAGGCAGGTTGGTAGCAATTATTTTTTCTGCAGTTCTGATTATCCTCTGAAGTCTGTGTTTTTCTTGTTGGGTTGCAGAACCGAACCAGACAGTTATAGAGGTGCAAATGACAGACTCAATAATTCCTCTGTAGAATTGGATCAGCAGCTCCTTGGGCAGTTTGAGCTTCCTGAGTTGGCGCAGAAAGAACAGTCTTTGTTTTCCTTTTTTAATGATGTTTTTGATGTTAGCTGTCCATTTTTCCTAAAGGCCACCGGACTTTGTTTCTTCCTTGAAGATGTTTCACTTCTTACCCAAGGAGCTTCTTCAATACAAAGTCCAGTGGCCTTTTGAAAAAGCAATTTTAGGAACAGCCTTGACTAAAGCTAATCAGTTGGAGATTCCCTAGAGACACGAGGAAGCAAACTGTCCCATCATGAGAAGAAGGATCGCTTCCAGCCCTCCAAACTTTTCAATTCATGTAGAGTGGGGACTTTTAGCATCCCTTCTCCGGATAAATTGGCAGGACTGACGGGAGCTGTTCAGAAGAGGTGGTGCTGAAGCACACCGTTGCCAAGCCTTGCACAATTTTATAGGTTAACATCAGCACTTTGAATTGGGCTGGGAACCTATTGTTAACCAAAGCAGTGATTAAAGCCCCCATCTTAGGCTACTGAGCCTACCTATTTCCATTAGTCCCTCTCCTCCATCTGTCAGCTGGAGTTTCTAAGCATTTTTTTTTTTACAGCAGCCTCCCTTAAAGTGTATTGCCGTGCTCTTATCGCATGGTGAGAAGGGCATAAGTCACTTTCCCTATCCAGAAAAGCCTGCAGTTGGTGCAGCAGATGAAGTGAGGTAAAGTCTCCCCTGGCTACAGCCTTCGTCTGCTGCTTAAGCAGGAACCATGAGCTGTTAATAGAGAATACCCAGGTCACAACTGTTCATTCAGAAGGAGTGCAATCCCATCCAGAGCGAACCTTGGACCTGGAACGCAGCCAAATCAATTACCTATTAACAGCTCTCCAGCTTGCTGAGATTTGCCACTCTTACAGTCATTGCATGGGTAGGCAATTGCGTTTAGTCACATTCCTTCTTTCTTTAGTGCTGCCACTACTCTAGGTCTCTCTCCTGTCATTTCTCCCAAAGCTCTTCCGTAAATCGAGGGGGGTCTCCTGGGATCTGCAACCAGAGAGAGGTTGCTCAGAAGCAATATCGCCCAATGCCCTTCTCCTCCTCCACGTTTGAGAGCTTGGCAAAGCATGAGATAGAACTACAGGCCTTCGGGCCTTCTCCGGTCAAGTGTGAGGTAGAACTACGGGTTTCTGATTTTTCTTAGATGATTCAAGGGATCCATTAGGATCCCACATCCGCCAAACTCAAGTGTTTCCTTATGAAACAGTGAAATGATCTGCCCATCGCAAAAGGCTTACAATAACGCCCTCCATTTTCAGATGATGTCTTAACTATCATAAGATGAAAACCACTAAGGTGGGACCACTAACATGAGCTGGGCATGAGGTCAACTGGGACAAACCTATGGTTGCCATTAAATGGCAATAGCAACTTAGACATATATTGCTTCTCAGTGCTTTCCAGCCCTTTCTAAGCGGTTTACAGAATCAGCCTACTGCCCACTCCCCCAAAATCTGGGTCCTCGTTTGACCTACCTCGGAAGGATGGAAGGCCGAGTCAACCTTGAACCAATCAAGATTGAACATCCTGGCAGTGGGCAGAATTAGCTTGCAATACTGCATTCTAACCACTGGGAAGGGAAGGGAAAGGAAGGAAGGAGGGAAGGAGGGAAGGAAAGAAGGACGGAAGGAAGGAAGGAAGGAAAGAAGAAAGGAAGGAAGGAAGGAAGATAGCAATAACACTTAGACTTACATACCGTTTTACAGTGCTTTTACAGCCCTCTCTAAGCAGTTTACAGAGTCAGCCTATTGCCCCCCCAACAATCTGGGTCCTCATTTGACCCACCTCGGAAGTATGGAAGGCTGAGTCAACCTTGAGCCTGGTGAGATTTGAACTGCTTATATATCGTGGTGCTTATATTGAGCTCACATGTAAAAATCAAGCAAGGACTTGCTTTGGGGGTAGGTCATATTTTCGGGGAAACACGGTAGTAATATCCTGAGGCCAAAGGAGTCAATGACCCAGGACTTTTCCTGGCCTCAGGGAAGAAGTACGTGGGTCATAAATCGGATCTTCTCCTTAAATGTCCCTTCCCAAACCACTCATTGCCTGTCACAATTCTTCCCCCACACACCCCACATACCCTCCTAGTTTTCTGGGTCTATTAACAAATCAATACAGTTGTGACCCAACTATAATCCGACATATTGCCCTCTTTCTTGCATGCTCTGGTAGAAATTGCAGGGAGCCAAGGAACTTTGTATACTGAAAAAGATTCATCTCCGTGGGAAAGAAGAAAAAAAAGAAAGGTAATATACATATCTTCTCTTTCTTTTTCCTGACCTTTCCACAGAGGATGGATTCAGTGAAGATTCATGCTGTCCAGAATTCTAATTTGGTCTTTTCTTGTGACCTTTACAGTAATAATCTCGAGGTTTCTGCTGAACCTTGGTAGCCTTTGTTTACCACCTCCAGCTGTATTATCTTAAGATACAGCATTCTATTTTTCCTCCCTCCCATTTCCACATGGGAAAATTGGAGCATTCTGGTGGGCTTAAACAATCGCTTGCTCACTGTCGTCCATTGCTGAAGGCATTTATTGTTATTTTATTTATTCATTCATTTATATAAATCTCATCTTTATGATTTTTCACAAACAGCCCCCGGTGGCAAACATATCCGACACACCTTTCTCCTCCTATTTTCTCAATGACGACAACTGAGAAAGAATGGTTGGCCCAAGATCATCCAGCTGGCGGGATTTGAACTCACGACCTCTTGCTTTCTAACCTGGTGTCTTAATCACTAGGCTAAACTGGCTCTCAAAATTCGAAACGGGACAATTGTGGACGTATGGCTGCGCCCACTTCACCCTGGCCTCCCTGACTCAGCTGACCCACTGCAGTACTTTCTCCCTGGCTGGCCCTCCATGGACACTTAGCCATGCCCCTCAGGCAACCCTTTGTGGGACTTTCTCAGTGGTGGGATTCAGCCAGTTCGCACTACTTCGGGAGAACCGGTTGTTAACTTTCTGAGCAGTTTGGTGAACTGGCTGTTGGAAGAAATCATTAGGGCAGAGAACCGGTTGTTAAATTACTTGAATCCCACCACTGGTCTTTCTCCATGGTGGACGTGGAAGGGGAAGGATACTGCAAAATTTCCATTCCCACCCCATTCCAGAGGAAGGATACTGGGAAGGAAGGACGGAAGGAAGGAAGGGGAAGGGAAGGGAAGGGAAGGGAGGAGGGAGGGAGGGAGGGAGGGAGAGAGGAAGGAAGGAAGGAAGGAAGGAAGGAAGGAAGGAAGGAAGGAAGGAAGGAAAGAAGAAAAGACATGTTTGTCGTAGATATATTTGTGAATTTCTAATCAAGGCAGATTCAATATATCTTCTTGAGCCTAGAAGGCATAAGACTGCCTTTAACTGCTTGCAATGTAGATTCTTGCTATCAGTACAAAGAACTAGCAGTTCTAATTTAAGAACAGAAGTATGGGATTTAAACCCAGGAGCATCCAGATATTGACTGTGTTCACATAATAGTATAAAAAAAGCCAGATTGCACGTTTGAAATAATTAGAGAGATAAGTCAAACTAGAAGTATTGATACAATAATGCTCTTGTACAAACTTATGACGAGAGCAAGCCTTGGCAACCTATTCGTAGTTTTTAGTCACTATTCCCTAAGAAATCTATTACAGAGCTCAAGAAATTTATGCCCAAAAAAAGAGTAGCCTAATCATTAAGGGGATGAGAAATAACTACAAAACAATTGAGCTCTTTAGTTTGGGGTGAAAATATGAAATAGAGAAGATCACGCATGGCAAAACATCAAGGGTGACATTTTGCCGTCTCCTCCCAATGTTAAAAATTAAAGTTATCCACTGATATTCATGTAGAGTTTCAGGGCCAAGAAAAAGAGAAAGAGAAAGAAGACGTCATTAAAACAGGGAATTCAGCCCAGGACCAGCAATTCTGATCATGAAAGTTAATTTAGATGTTCTACATATAGACTGGACAAATTAATGGAAAATGAGACTAACATTGTCTATTAATACTGATAAGCGGTGCGGTGACCTAGAGGTGGAGCTCTCGCCTCACAATCAGGAGGCTGTGAGTTCGATCCTCAGTAGAGGAAGATATTTCTCTCTCTGGGCACACTGAGGATATATCTGCTGAATATGACTCTGCACTGGCGACAGGAAGGGCATCCGGCCAGTAAACGCTCAGATCCATTCAGTTGCCCAGACTCCATTCCGCAAGGGATTATGGGGTCATTAAAGGGAGATGATGATTGCCTATTAATATTGTTTTTTTTAATTGATTTTAAGACCTGCTGCCTATGATTCTGAATCATAGGCAGCAGATCTTAAAATACTGCTTCTTGGGAACAATACTGAAAAGAGGTTCTCCCTTCTTAGTCTAGGCCAGGGGTGTCCAAACTTGGTCCCTTTAAGACTTTTGGACTTCAACTCCCAGAGTTCCTCAGCCAGCTTTGCTGGCTGAGGGACTCTGGGAGTTGAAGTCCAAAAGTCTTAAAGGGACCAAGTTTGGACACCCCTGGTCTAGGCTTTTCGCTTCCCAAATTATCTCAGTTGCAACTTATGGAACTGTCTTATGCCTAAGGTTATCTAACTACATGGTTATCTAACCATGTAATACGGCTGTATTACTGTTATCCTTCTCATCTTTCCTCTTACCTACCCCTATTGATATGATCACTTTGTTGGTTGTCTCTTTTGATTTATGATTGTATTGTATGATTTATCACTTTGTTGCTTCTATATACACCGAAAGCTTATGCACTGGAGACAATTCCCTTGTGCATCCAATCACACTTGGCCAACAAATATTCTATTCTATTCTATTCTATTCTATTCTATTCTATTCTATTCTATTCTATTCTATTCTATTCCATTCCATTCCATTCCATTCCATTCCATTCATTATCCTATCCTATCCTATCCCATTCCATTCCATTCCATTCACTATTCTATTCTATTCCATTCTATTCTGTCCTGTCCTGTCCTGTCCTGTCCTGTCCTGTCCTATCCTATCCTATCCTATCCTATCCTATCCTATCCTATCCTATCCTATCCTATCCTAACCTATCCTATCCTATCCTACCCTACCCTATCCTATTCCATTCCATTCCTTTCCATTATCTATTCTATTCTATTCTATTCTATTCTATTCTATTCTATTCTATTCTATTCTATTCTATTCTATTCTATATTCCATTCCATTCCATTCATTCCCTTGTATTCTATTCTACTCAACATTACACTACACTACACTATTCTACTATTCTACTCTACTCTACTCTATTTTCTATTCCATTCCATTCCCTTTTCTTTTCTTTTCTTTTCTTTTCTATTCCATTCCATTCCATTTTTTCCTGATGCTATGCTATTCTATTGTTCTGTTCTATTCTATTCTATTCTATTCTATTCTATTCTATTCTATTCTATTCTATTCTATTCTATTCTATTCATGGATGGGCTTTGAACTGATCTAATTGGGCTCTTCTGTGTTCTTCAAATACTTAACCAAGTCAACTACATTCACACAGCCTGGGCCTAGTTAGGGACTGAGGGGCGTAGGTCAGGGTTTTTTGAACCCTGATCATTTGATTAATCAATAGTTCAGTTTATGGGCAGGAAATGTGCGTTGTGCGAATGCAGCCTTTCAAAGATAACTGCTCCAAGACCTCTACAAAAAAAATGGCCATATGGCCAACATAAATGCGGTTGCCATCTGCGGTGAAATAAAAACCTTAGGGAAGAAAAAATCTATGGGAATTCTTGGCATAATTTCTACATCCGCCCAGAGACATTAGGGGAAATGGCTCCCCCACAACCAAAGTTCTCCATCCATTAGATACAACATTTCAAAAGGCCATTTTCCAAGGTCTCCTGCATGTAGATGAACTCAGAGCTGGCAATAGATTCCAGTCATTCAAACTTCCATTCTGTTCATTTAATGTACTTAGTCCTAGCAAATAAAGAGTGTTAACACTTTATTAATAACCCTTCTGTCCTTCTTTCCTTCTTCTCTTTTTTGTTTCCTTCTTTCCTCTCTCCCTTCCTTCCTCCACCCCCTCTCTCTTTTTTTTCTCTCTCCTATCTCTGACAGGTGTTCCCCCAGAAAGTGGGGATAGCCCGGAGCACAAGCTATAAAACCTCCGTTGGAAATAAGTTTGCTTCAAATCCCAGTTTTGTGCATTTTGAGCATAGTAGATCAATGAACCTGCCAGACTCATTTATTCCTGCACAAATTGTTTTTTTTTTATTCTATATGTGTTGTTTTTTTAATTTGAATTTATATCCCGCCCTTCTCTGAAGACTCAGGGCGGCTTACACTGTGTTAAGCAATAGTCTTCATCCATTGTATATTATATACAAAGTCAACTTTTATTGCCCCCAACAATCTGGGTCCTCATTTTACCTACCTTATAAAGGATGGAAGGCTGAGTCAACCTTGGGCTTGGTGGGGCTTGAACTTGCAGTAATTGCAAGCAGCTGTGTTAATAACAGACTGCTTAGTCTGTTGAGCCACCAGAGGCCCCTGGTTTTGTTTAAGCAGCATGAGTAGGTAGTTATTTGCTTTGTGTGTTTGAAATCTGGTTGAAAATAATAATAATAATAATAATAATAATAGTTGTTGTTGTTGTTGTTGTTGTTGTTGTTGTTGTTGTTATTATTATTATTATTATTATTATTATTATTATTATTATTATTATTATTATTATTATTATTATTATTATTATTATTATTATTATTATTATACTACAGACTGATAAAGTTTTGGAACACAATACCCCGGATATCACAATTGTGGAAAAGAAAAAAGTGTGGATAGTCAACATTGCTATACCTAGTAACAGCAGAATTGATGACAAACAACTTGAAAAAGTCACCAGATATCAAGATTTGAAAATCGAATTGCAGAGACTCTGGCATAAACCAGTGCAGGTGGTTCCAGTGGTACTCGGCACACTGGGAGCTGTGCCTAAAGACCTAGGAAAGCACTTAAAAGCAATTGGCGCTGACAAGATTACCATTGGTCAGCTGCAGAAGGCCACCTTACTGGGATCTGCTCACATAATTTGCCGATACATCACGCAGTCCTAAACGCTTGGGAAGTGTTTGACTAGTGATCTGTGATACGAAATCCAGCATAGTTATCTCATTTGCTGTGTATATTGTCATTTTGTATAATAATAATAATAATAATAATAATAATAATAATAATAATAATAATAATAATAATAATAATAATAATAATAATAATACTGAGAACAAATTAATGCCATGAAAGCAAAAATCCACTGACAATCCAAATGTCAACTTTGCAACAACAAAGTCGAAACTGTTTCACATTTAATATGTGAATGCAGCAAAATCACACAAACTGATTACAAAGCTAGACACAACCAAGTTGCTAAATTAATCCACTGGTCATTATGTAAACAATGCGACTTGCCTGTATTCAAAAAGTCATGGGAACGTAAAGTGGAAAAAGTTATACAAAATGAGACAGTGAAGATCTTGTGGGACTTTCGAATACAGACGGATCATCACTTGGAACACAACACGCCAGATATCACGGTTGTTGAAAACCGAAATGTACAATTTATTGACATCGCGGTACCAGGAGATGCCAGAGTCGAAGAAAAAGAACTGGAAAAAAATCACAAAATATCGCAACCTGGCCTTCGAAACTACACGGCTATGGATGAAACATGTAACAGTGATACCCATTGTTATCGGGGCACTTGGTATCATGTCCAAGAATTGTATAAGATACATCAACAAATTGCAGCTTCCTGCAATAACACCAGCAGAACTGCAAAAAACTGCCTTACTTGGAACATCATATATCTTAAGAAGGTACTTGGTTGATACCTAGGACGCTGGCAGCAATCCGTATCAACCATTAGCACCAGTCAATGGTATTTGTGATGCCTTTTTGAATGTTCAGTTGACTGAGTTCCAAGTTTAATGAATAAAGATAATAATAATAATAATAATAATAATAATAATGATGATGATGATGATGATGATGATGATGATGATGATGATGATGGAAATTCCAAGCAAGCGTGCAAAGTAATTTTTCCCTGTGTAAAGAAAAGAAAGCAAAAGAGAGGGAATCAAATCAGCTAAGGAGCCGTCGCTGGAATTTGTCAAAAATGGGAAAACAAAGCTTGACGAAAGGAGCAGTAATCAATAAATCATCGCCGTTCACACAACCAAACAGTGCCGTGGCACACAATTAGATAGCTAATGATGGTGAAAATGCTCTTGTGTGCAGCTAGTGATCCTTCCCTTGGGAACGTCTTCTGCCTCTGCTCATTTATAACAAAGCTTCTGACTTGCCGAAAGGTGTAACAGATCAAGCCAGAGCAGTCTTGAAAAATGGAAGACTTTATTTTACCGAGGAGACACGAGGGCTGAGAAATATTGGATTCTATTTATATGCATGCCTTCAAGTACCCTTCAAGCATTTCACTTGAGATAACTAGAGGTAGTTATCTGAAGCCAGTCTGAAAATTTGTGATCCAAGCACTTGTTGTGGTCTGCCAGCAGCCTGAGGACCTGGCAGCAGAGTCGGAGAGTGAGGAGGCTGGGGAGGATGATGGGCAAGTCCTGGAGTCAGGGGAAGGCCCAGACGAGGGCTCTGCATCAGAGGCAGAGATGGGGCCACGGCCATCTGGGAGTGATGCACAGACTCTGGAGCCTCCAGAGGCGGACAGCAGAGAGGCAGAGGAACAGGAGGAGCCTATTCCTAGTGCACGCATGCGAAGAGCTGCCAGAAGGCAAGAGCAGCTGAAGCAAAAAGGACGACTTGGGAGTAAGGCCAAAAGATGATTGGCTACTCCCAAAAGGCTTAAAAGAGCAGCAACAAGCCATTGGGTTCTTTGTAGGAAAGCAACATTGATTTCCGTACTTCTTGTCAGCGTCTCTTGAATTTTGAGGGGGTTTTGCCAAGAAAAGCCTTTGGCAGGTTGCCAAAGACATCAAAGGTTGGTGATAAGGCTGAGGGACTGGTTATGAAGAATTTTGTTTTGGGCGAAGCTGAGAATGAATTAATTCTCAGCTATTTTAATAAAATAAGTTTGTTGAGGACTGAATTGTGCTTAGTAATCATTACTTGGGCCTTGGTCACAACACCACCAAGCCGAAGGTAGTAATGCATCACAGTCCATTAGGAGCTCAGAATAGGTCAGGGTTTCCCTAGGGCCATGATGACGAACCTATGGCAGGCGTGCCAGGGGCGGCATACAGCGCCCTCTCTGTGGGCACACGAGCCATCATCCCAGTTCAGCTCCACCGCGCATGCGTGTGTGCCTCCCACCAGCCAGCGGGTCTTTAGGTCTCTGCCATGTATATATGGTGGGAGGGGTATGTGGGGGGGCATGCACACATGTGCGGGGGCAGGGCATGTGCGGGGATGGGTACGCATGCATTGGGGGGCATGTGCAGGGGACATGTGTGCATGTACAGGGGGTGGGGCGCATGTGTGGGGGGCGCATACACATTGTATTTTGGGGGTTCGGGTTAGGGTTCAGGTTTGGCAGCCCTGTGCTTTGAGCACTCAAAGGTCCCAAAGGTCACTGCCCTAGGGAATGAATACAGCTGTAATCTACATGTTAAGGCAGGGGTCTCCAACCTTGGCAACCTTAAGACTTGTGGACTTCAACTCTGGCTGCCTGTGGTCTTTCGGGTGCACTTCAATGTGTTGGTTACCACCTTTAAAGCACTCCATGGCTTAGGACCGGGTTATTTACGAGACCACCTACTGCCACCGTTTGCCTCCCACCGACCCGTGCGGTCTCACAGAGAGGGTCTCCTCAGGGTACCGTCAGCCAAGCAATGTCGGCTGGCGGCCCCCAGGGGAAGGGCCTTCTCTGTGCGGGCTCCCACCCTCTGGAACGAACTTCCCCCAGGACTTCATCAACTTCCAGACCTTCGGACCTTCCGCCGCGTGCTGAAGACGTATCTATTTATTCGCGCAGGACTGGGGCATAGACTTTTTAGAAGTTTTTATTATTCGGTTTTAAATTTTAAAGTGGGTTTTATTGTTCTAAATGCATTTTAATTTGGGGCCATATTTAATAAGTTTTTTAATTATTGATTTTATTCTGTATTTATTCACTGTTGTTTTATTTGGGTGTGAACCGCCTTGAGTCCTTCGTGAGAAGGGCGGTATAAAAAATTTAATAAATAAATAAATAAATAAAATAAATAAACTCCCAGAGTTCCTCAGCCAGCAAAGCAAAGAAACTAACTAAGGAGAAATTTCCTCCAGAAGTTGTGAGATCTCCAACACTGGTAGTTTTTAAGAAGATGTTGGATGACCATTTGTCTGAAGTGATGTAGGATTTCCTGCCTAAGCAGGGGGTTGGACTAGAAGACCTCCAAAGTCCCTTCCAACTCTGTTATTCTATTCTATTCTATTTTTTATTATTATTATTTACATTTATATCCTGCCCTTCTCCGAAGACTCAGGGCGGCTTACAGTGTATAAGGCAATAGTCTCATTCTATTTGTATATTTACAAAGTCAACTTATTGCCCCCCCAACAATCTGGGTCCTCATTTTACCTACCTTATAAAGGATGGAAGGTTGAGTCAACCTTGGGCCGGGCTTGAACCTGCAGTAATTGCAGGCTGCTGTGTTTTAATAACAGGCTTCTTACAGCCTGAGCTACCACGACCCCTATTCTATTCTATTCTATTCTGTTCTGTTCTATTCTATATTTCCAAATAGGAGTGCCATACAGAAAAAAAAATATTTTTATTATTTTTTTAAGGGATGCTAACCCCAAACTCACCTATCAGGCGGATGAATATGTTTTATACAACTGTGCAAAAGTTTCAATTAGACATGCTGTTTTATTGTTCTGTATCTATTTCCCTTTCCCCAATAACAAATTGTTGTGCTAAACTATTTCTCTTTTGACTGGACTCTCTTGCTTGTAAAGGCTGGTCAAACGCCACAATAAAGATACTTGATTTGAAAGAGCTTCATTGATTAGGAAGGGACATGGGTCAAAGCCTCCATCTAACCAAGGAAGTGTTGGATGGCTTGCAGATGTGTGGAGCTATTTTAGACCTCAAGTGTCCGTTTGTAAAAATAGTTCAGCTGAATTTTTCAACTGAAGATTGTGTGCAAATCAAGGAGAGGAAAAAAGTGGACATAGTCAGTCATGCAATTAAAAAAAGCCTAAATAGACACTGGCCAGTTTGCCATTAGAAAATAGCAATATCATCAAGAAAATCCAAAACACCTGGTCAAACTGAATTCTCTGTCAAATCTACGGTTCTGTGAAAAATTGAAATAAAATAGGACGTTAAATCCAGATTACAACCCACTGCCACATTCTCTCTAATCTGCATTTTTCTAGGAAGTGTTTGCCATCTTGTGGTCAGTAAGAAAAATAGCAACGAACATAAACCTCGAGGCATTTTTATTCCTTTCTATCGGAAGAGGTATTCAGCAGGTTCTGACCAGTTCTGGAGAACCGGTAGCGGAAATTTTGAGTAGTTTGGAGAACCGGTAAATACCACCTCTGACTGGCCCCGCCCCCATCTATTCTCTGCCTCCCGAATCCCAGTTGATCAGGAGGGAATGGGGATTTTGCAGTATCCTTCCCCTGGAGTGGGGAGGGAATGGAGAGTTTGCAGTATCCTTCCCCTGGAGTGGGGAAGGAATGGGGATTTTGCAGTATCCTTCCCCTGGAGTGGGGAGGGAATGGGGATTTTGCAGTATCCTTCCCCTGGAGTGGGGAGGGAATGGGGATTTCGCAGTATCCTTCCCCTGGAGTGGGGAGGGAATGGGGATTTCGCAGTATCCTTCCCCTGGAGTGGGGAGGGAATGGAGAGTTTGCAGTATCCTTCTCCTGAAATGGGGAGGGAATGGGGATTTTGCAGTATCCTTCCCAGTGGTGGGATTCAAGTAATTTAACAACCGGTTCTCTGCCCTAATGATTTCTTCCAACAACCAGTTTGCCAAACTGCTCAGAAAGTTAATAACCGGTTCTCCCGAAGTGGTGCGAACTAGCTGAATCCCACCACTGATCCTTCCCCTGGAGTGGGGAGAAAATGGAGATTTTACAGTATCCTACCTCTGCCATGCCTACCAAGCCAAGCCACACCCATCAAGCCAAGCCAGCCCTGCCAAGCCACGCCCATAGAACCGGTAGTAAAAAAAAAATTGAATCCCACCACTGCTTTCTATCCTGTCTTGCATGGTACTATGATCTCTTACAGCAGGGGTGTCAAACTCAACTTCATTGAGGGCCACATCAGGATTGGGTTTGACCTTGGAGAGCCATGGGTGTGGGTGGCCATGGTGGGCATGACACGGGACCACACCTCCGCAGACATAGCTTCATAAACCTCTAAAAATAGGGAGGTGTTCATATCTGTGATTTTGGTGATTTAATACTTACTTGATCTACTTGATCACCTTATGAGAGAGAGAGAGAGAGACCAGATCAAGAATTTGACTCCAGTTGTTGAATAGGCTATTGTAGCAGAACCCTGCAAGTCTGAAAGGTAACATACCATATTTTACTTTTCCTCCCTTTTATGAGCTTTCGAGCAGAGGTGCTGTTCACTTAACCTTCCCTACCGGTTTGCAAATGTGCACGCATGCGCCATCATCCGCACCTGCGCAAGGCCTTCTGCGCATGCGCAAAGCCTCAAAAACGTGGAAAAATGGGAAGTCCTGACATCCGCGCGGGTGGGCAGGGCCTCCTGCAGTCGACCCTACCGGTTTGCCTGAACCGGATAGAACCAGCTGAATACCACCACTGGTTTTGAGTCGAGGATGGCCTCCTGTAGCATGCCAGGGGCTCAGTTTTGGCCCCATTTTTGCTAGCAGAGGCACTGCGGGCCAGTCCTTTGCTATTTCCAGATTGATAGAATAGAATAGAATAGAATAGAATAGAATAGAATAGAATAGAATAGAATAGAATAGAATAGAATAGAATTTTTATTGGCCAAGTGTGATTGGACACACAAGGAATTTGTCTTGGTGCAACTATGCAACTATGAGAAGATTAATAGTGGTGCAGATTCAGTAAATAGTTTGACAGTGTTGAGGGAATTATTTGTTTAGCAGAGTGATGGCCTTCGGGAAAAAACTGTTCTTGTGTCTAGTTGTTCTGGTGTGCAGTGCTCTATAGCATCGTTTTGAGGGTAGTAGTTGAAACAGTTTATGTCCAGGATGCGAGGGGTCTGTAAATATTTTCACGGCCCTCTTCTTGATTCGTGCAGTATACAGGTCCTCAATGGAAGGCAGGTTGGTAGCAATTGTTTTTTCTGCAGTTCTAATTATCCTCTGAAGTCTGTGTTTTTCTTGTTGGGTTGCAGAACCGAACCAGACAGTTATGATGGATAACTGATGGATTGGATGACTGATGGATGACTGATGGATAAAGAAAATGTTGGATAACCATCTGACTGAGATGGTGTAGGGTTTCCTGCCTCGGCAGGGGGTTGGACTAGAAGGCCTCCAAGGTCCCTTCCAACTCTGTTGTTATATTATATTATATTATATTGATCCCACGGGCCATTTCTAAGCACCCCTCAGGGCGGATCCGGCCCACAGGCCTCGATTTTGACACCCCTGTCCTACAATATCTACTTCCCCTGTATTATGAACCCAGGGTGTGGGGTTTTTGGCCCTTCAATAGTATCCACATTTGGATAGTATTAGGTATATTAGGTATGTTATTTGAGAGGAGAATTGAGTTTGTGATTATGTGTGGAGTGACTAGAGGTTATAATTTAAGATTTATTTTGGATTATGATTGTTAGTTTTGATACCCTGCATTTTGTTCTGGGAAGTCGGAGGCGGGGTGGGGGGTAAGGGGGAGGGGAACTGGGGGCAGGATGAGGGTAGAGGATGGAGTGATGGTTAATGTACAGGGATTATTGAAGATGCATAAATATAATTAATGTAGGGTCGGGTCTGCCCAGCTACCATTTTAGAATGGTGGGGAGGGAGAAAGGAGGAGAGAGTAGGAGGTAGGAAAGAGGAGAAGAGGAAGGAAGAGGGGTAGAAGAGGGAGAAGGAAGGTATAGGGTGGAGGGAGGAGAGGATGTAGATAAGAGAAGGGGAGGAAGGTCTGGAAAGTAGAAGAAGGTAGAAGAGGGAAGAGAGTTAAAAGGAGGGGGTGGTGACTGGGCAAGCCCGACTAATTGTATATGACTGTACATTGGATGAGTTGTTGGATATGAATGTACAAATAAAACTTTTAATAAAAAAAAATACTATCCACATCTTTCAGCAGCCCATCTCAGCATGGTTACTGCTGTAAACCACAATTTAGCATTCTGAAGACATTCCTGGATTCCCTGTTTTGATGTAAGAGGAAAGCAAGCCCAATAACTTTGGGCCCCATCACCAGGCAATAGTGAGTTCTAGTCACACCTTAGTAACGAAAGTCTGCTGAATGACTCTGCGCCATTCACCAGGAGACAGTGAATTCTAATCCCACTTTTGGCATGAAAGCCGGCCCAGTGAGTTTAGGCCATTCACCGGGAGACTGTGACTTCCAGTCCCACTTTAGGTGTCAAAGCCAGCTGGGTGAGTTTGGGCTAATCACCACAACATTGTGAGTTCTAGTTCTGCCTTAGGCATGAAAGCTAGCTGAATGATTTGGGGATAGTATTCTCAGTCCAATCCAACTCACAGTGGGGGAAAAAAGGAGGAGGAGGAGGAGGAAGAAGAAGAAAAAGAAGAGGAGGGAGAAAAAGAAGAGGAGGAGGAAGAAGAAGAGGAGGAGGAGGAAGAAGAAGAAGAGGAGGAGAACGAGAGGAAGACTAGGAAGAGGAGGAGGAAGAAAAAGAAGAGGAGGAGGGGAGGAAGAAGAAGAAGAGGAGGAGGAAGAAGAAGAAGAAGAAGAAAAAGAAGAAGAGAATATTAGGTATATTATTTATAAAAATCATAAAGGGGGATTAAAAAATATATATAAAATAAGTTCCCCAATGGTAAGACAGAACAACAGAAGCTCGGGAAGGAAGCCAATTGCGAAGCTGATATTTCCTTCCTTCCTTCTTAGGAACCAGGTTAGTTAGCATCCTTCCCATTCAACCCTTGCTACCTACGTTAGTTGTTTCAAGGAACGATCCTGAAAAGGGCCAGGGATTGTGATCGTGATTTTTACGGCTGCCTCCTGTATTTCTCCTTTGGCCCTGCATCCATCATGCATTTTGGCAGCTCATCAATAATTGTGGGGAAAGTCTGGAAAGTTGTAAGCTGCCAATGGGAGGGAGGGAGGGAGGGAAGGCATGGTGGGAGAAGGAGGGGGGAAATGCTGGCAAATGACAGGGCCCTTATCTTAATTACTGGCTTATTTGCATTTAAATGAAGGTTATTCTATAATTACCAGCAAATGTTTTGTGCTAGAGCTGAAATACTTCTCCATGGGCTGTCAGTTCCTTTCCATTTTCATTTTCTTTCCCAGATTCTTTGGCTTTGTAACACACACGGAGAGAGGCACTTCCAGGCAGCGTCCTTTCCTGCCTGCATAGTTTGGTTAATCAAACTTCATTTGCAACAGCTCCTTCTGGCCCTGGCATCTCTCATGGGCAGAGAGAGAAAGAAGGGCGCTGGCACAGAAAACTGGGCCATGATGGACCATGTCTACCTCTCCATTTTGCCACCGTCGGCTAAACTTCAGATTTTGGATCTTCGGCCGGATTATGGGATTCTACCAGTTCAGACCGGTTTGGGTGAACCAGTAGCTCCGATGATCAGGTGGGCCTGCCCACCCACCCCTGCGCTTTACTGACCTATATATTCTCAGCTGATTCGCATGGCAGAGTGGATTGCTGCACCTCAGCTGCGTTACTCCCCAGCAGTAACGTGGAAGGTAAGTTTTCATAAAACTGTGCATGCGGAGCTGGCAACAGAGTTGGACAGCAATTAGGCTGAGGAAGAGCGTGGGCCAGTCCTGGAGGCTGGAGAAGGCCCGGATGAGGGCTCTGCATCAGAGGCCATTGGGACCAGGGCCATTGGGGAGTGATGTGCGGACTCCGGAGCCTCCAGAGGCTGACAGTAGTGAAGCAGAGGAACAGGAGGAGCCTGTTCCTAATGCACACATGGGAAGAGCTGCCAGAAGGCAAGAGCAGCTCAAGCAAAGAGGACGACTCAGGAGTAGGGCCAAGAGATGATTGGCCACTCCCATTAGGCTTAAAAAAGACCAGCAACAGTGTTTGGGCTTTGCCGGAAAACAACGATGATAGCTTCATCTTCCTGCATTTATTTCGTATCGGTGTATTCTGAACGTTTGCCAAGAAAAGCCTTTGGCAGTTTGCCTAATTGGACCAAGGTTGGTGATAGAACTGAGGAATTTGTGTTGGGAGGAACTTGCTTTAATTTAGTTGAACTTACGCTGAGAATGAAGTAATTCTCAGCTGTTCGAATAAAGTTTGTTTTTTCACTGACTGAGTTTCCTGCTACCTACTTGGGCCTGGGTCACAACAGAGAGTCAACAGTCCTCAGGTCTGGAGGTGGCTGATTAGGAAGAGAAGGGACAGCTGGGCCCAGTGCCTGACGGGCCAGTTCTAAGCATCCCACAGGCTGGATGTGGCCCGCGGGCCTTGAGTTTGATACCTGCACTAAGGAAACAATGCAAGGGATGTTTGTGGGATGCTGCTTCCAGCCATGTTCTTGAAATGAGAAAAAAAAACATTGTGCAATCAAAACAAGATTAATCTTCTATCCCTGGCTGGCCATGGGATGATCCTGGTGATCAGAATGGTCCCTGGACAATAAATATGGTACGGACCTAAGAGCCCACCCTGGGCTCCTAACTAATTATGACTAATTGAAGACAGAACATGGGAAGAGACCGGTCAGCAGGAAATGTTGGCTAAGCGCCATCCCTCTTCTCCTGGAACAGTTGAAGCATTTAAGAGTTTTAATTAATACCATAAGGAGGCAGGAATGAGGAGAAGAGAAAAGAAAGCCTTAATTTCCCGTCCCCTCCTTCCTGTTCTATCAAATGTTATTTGGAGAGGGTTAGAATAGAATAGAATAGAATAGAATAACAGAGTTGCAAGGGACCTTGGAGGTTTTCTAGTCCAACCAGAGGTGAGTTTCAGAAGCTTCTGACCAGTTCTGGAGAACCGGTAGTGGAAATTTTGACTAGTTCAGAGAACCGGTAGTAAAAAAATTTGAAACCCACCACTGAGTCCAACCCCTAGTTAGGCAGGAAACCCTACACCACTTTAGACAAATGGTTATCCAACATCTTCTCAAAAACTTCCAGTGTCAGAGCATTCGTAACTTCTGGAGGCAAGTTGTTCCACTGATTAATTGTTCGAACTGTCAGGAAATTTCTCCTTACTTCTAAGTTGCTTCTCTCCTTGATTCATTTCCACCCATTGCTTCTTGTCCTGCGCTCAGGTGCTTTGGAGAATAGCTTGACTCCCTCTTCTTTGGGGCATCCCTCAAAGATATTGGAAGACTGCTATCATGTCATCCCTGGTCCTTCTTTTCATCAAACTAGACATACCAAGTTCCTGCAACTGTTCTTCAGGGTTGTAAAACCACGAAAGGTGTCCTCTTAATTCAGCTCAACCGGTTCTAAACTGACCTCCAGATGAAGAGAGGATTGAAGTGGGGCGGGGGAATGACTCTCAGCAAGAAGCATATTTTTCAATCTCTCCAGGCAAGGAGAACCTATAAAAAGCTCCCTTTGATCCACCTATTTAAAATGAGGGAGGTTTCTCCTGCTTCACGTGACACTGCAGTCTATGAAATGCGTAACAAGAATTTCCCAGGGATCCAGAAATTATCTCTTTAAGTAGCATCCATGTGCCAGTTTGCAGGGAAAAGATGGGTAACAGATGGCAAAATAAGTTCAGCTAGATGTAAGGTACAAAAGGTGGTAGAATTCTCACAACATGCTAAGGGAAACAAGCCACTGTGTTTGTTGTGATATGCGAGCATAGTAGTCCTAGGAAACAAAATTCGCATTAATTTGCTGCAAATTTGAGCGAATGAGCTAATTCCCCCAGCTTTGCTGAAATATTGGCTAAGTTCACACATCACTCTAATCAGTAATCATAAGTGGAATGCATTATAGTTGGCTACGTAGCTAAATCATATCAACCCTGATTTACAAACCAGAAACACTAGGTTCACACAAAGGATGATGTGATAATAATTTTTTAAAAAAAAACACTTAATGGCTTACAGCATGAGTGATACAATCCAGCAGTGGTGAAATGTAAAATGTGTTACTTCCGGTTCTGTGGGCGTGGTTTGTGGGGGTGGGGGGTGCAATGTGACTGGGTGGGCGTGGCCAATTTTTTTTACTTTTAAAAGCATTTTTTTTTCTACAACCTCTTCACCCGAAGGGGTTGTAAAAAAATGCTTTTAAAAGGCTCTGACGATCCCAGCTGAGTTGCCTGATCGTCAGAGGCTTTTTTTTTCTTTTAAAGGCAAAAAAAATGCTTCTAAAAGAAAAAAAAAGCTTCTGACAATCAAACAACACAGCTGGGATCATCGGAGCCTTTTAAAAGCATTTTTTCTACCATACCTTCAGGCAAAGAGGTTGTAGAAAAAATGCTTTTAAAAGGCTCTGACGATCCCAGCTGAGTTGCCTGATCGTCAGAGGCTTTTTTTTTTACTTTAAAAACCATTTTTTTTGGCCGAAGAAAAAATACTTTTAAAAGTTAAAAAAAAACAAAACCTCTGATGATTGCACGGCTCAGCTGGGTATGGTGGGGGGGCAGGGATTTTTGCTACCGGTTCTCCTAAACCACCTGCCACCATCGCTACCAGATCGGGTGATCCGGTCCGAACAAGGAGCATTTCACCCCTGCAATCCAGGATATATAAAAAATTTCTACTGTATATATTTTCGGGTTGATCAGGGTGTGAGGGATTATATCTGCAAAGAGGAAGGTGATATGATGGATTACAGTGAAATGGAAGTTTCCCAGAGAGGACGGAGCACATCAGTTGTGGGTTGGTCCCGGTTCTCCCCGGTTCGGGAGAGCTGGTAGTGGAAATGTTGATGTGAGAGCGAACCGGTTCACTCCGACCGTCAGCTGGGCCCTCCCGCCCTCCCCTGTGCTATACCCAGCGGTGGGATTCAGCCAGTTCGCATCACTTCAGGAAAACCGGTTGTTAACTTTCTGAGCAATTTGATGAACTGGTTGTTGGAAGAAATCATTAGGGTAGAGAACCGGTCGTTAAATTATTTGAATGCCACCACTGGCTATACATACCTTTATTCCTTCATTTTAGCCCAGCTGATTGCCATGTTTCAGCTGTTCAAAACGCTTGTACGAAGTGTAAGTTTGACGTGTATGCGATCGAACAGAAAGCGCATGCGCGAAGCGAACCGGTGGTAACACCAGTTAGAACCCCCACTGGAGCACATGCCAAGGTGTGTGTGTGAGAGAGAAGGGAGGGAGGGAGGGAGGGAGAAGAGACAGTACAGCCCAGTGATGGATAGAAGATAGAGGAAGACAATAAAAACAGCCACTCCCTGAAATCTCCCAGTGTATATGTTATGATGGGAACAGTTAAGGTTTAGTCTGGCAAGATTCTGTCTGTTGGGTGTAAGCAAATAAAGAATTGAATTTCAGTTGGATTGTTCTATGTTCTTAAGCTGGACCTGACAGGTTTGCATGTGCATGCACATACACACACACACACATGTTTAAGTATGTATGGAACAACAAAGTAGGCAGTAGCAATTAGGTTATGGGGCATGTATATTTATTTATTAAATTTCTATACTACTTACCTCACTAATACAGCGAGTCTGGGTATCTTATAATGGAACAGAAGTTTAAAAGTGCTAAGAAAAAGAATTAAAATTAGAATAAAAAGTTAAAAATTAAAAGCCAAGTGGACAAGCAGCCTGAGGGTGAGAATATATGTTGGGTGGCCCTAAATAATGACATAGACATAGTACTATAGAAATAGTATTATTTAAAAAAAAAATTGTTAGCTTTCAGATCTTGGCTTCGTTTTATGGACTCTCTTTCCAACTGGGTGCCTTCCATATATGTTGGACTCCCGCTCCAAACATCTTTCAGCCCATATGGATAGTCAAAAAGCATGAAAGGAAGTAACCGAGTTAACATGGCTCAGATCAGGAAATTGAGTCCATCACTGTCAGAATGTGCAGTGCTATTTTGAGACAACCCAGGAGCAAAATACAGTACACAGGTTTTTCAAACAGTGGTTTATCTACAAGTTTTATATATATATAAAATTAAAACTAATCTGAGAACAACCAAACCCCATATATATATGTAGGTCTTTGGTTATTCGGGTTTTCTCCCGCGTAAAATTGGAAGTGTCTTGGCGACATTTCGACGAAGTCTCATTCGTCATCTTCAGGCTTCAGCTTCGTGCTTCTGGGAGCAATGTGTGATTGCAGCTGTTTCTTCCTTTTTAACTGCTAGTGGGGGTTTGAACTGATTGGGTGGGAGCTTGGCTGTGCTCTGATTGGATGGGGTTTTTTTTGTGCTCTGATTGGCTGGGAGTGTGTCCTGTTTGGGTGGGGGCTTGGTTGTGCTCAGATTAGTCTGAGTTGCAGGGGGATTTGAGCTGGTGAGCTGCACTGCTGCTGTTTGGCTTCGTGGTCGTGGTGGTGCTACATCTTCAGACTTGGTGTCAGTCTGCTGCATGTATGGATTGGAGGGTTTGAAATGGCTAATGTTGCAGCTGCGGTCTGGCTTCTGGTCCTTGGTCGTGCTTCCTGATCAGTGTGGGTTTGGGTCTGCTTTCTGGGTGGATGTGTGGTGGTGACATCCTGTGTGGACCTCGTGAGTGTGGGTCTGGTGTCATTCCTCGTGTTAAGGACTCGTTTGTCAATAAGGGCGGGTTTCCAAATGGCTGGTAGGCGGGAGGTATCATCTCGTTTGTTCATGCTGTGTGGGTGTTTTTCTATCTCGATGGCTTCTCTGATTATTCTGTTGTTAAAGTGTTCAGTTTTGGCGATAGTTCTGGTCTTTTTAAAGTCAATATCGTGTCCTGTGGCTTTAAGGTGTTGGACCAGGAAAGAAGTTGGTTCCTCTTTTTTGACTGAGTTCTTATGTTCTTCAATGCGTGCACTTATTCTTCTGTTGGTTTGTCCGATGTATGTGGTGGGGCAGGCGGTGCATGGGATTTCATATACTCCTTGATTTTCTAACTCAATTTTGTCTTTGGGGTTTCTTAGGATGGTGGATATTTTTTGGTTTGTGCAGAATGCTGTCTTGATGTTATGTTTGTGGAGGATCTTGCTGATTCTGTCTGTGGTGCCTTTTATATATGAGAGGAGGGCTGTGCCGTTTTCTTGTTCTCTGTCTTCAATTTTAGTGGGGGGTTCTTTTTGGATTAGTTTGGTAATCTTATTTCTCTGGAATCCATTTCCAATTTTACGCGGGAGAAAACCCGAATAACCAAAGACCTACATACACACACACACACACACACACACACACACACACACACACACACACACACACACACACACACACACACACACACATATATATATATATATATATATATATATATATATATATATATATATATATATACACACACACACACACACACACACACACACACACACACACACATGCTAAGCAAAGCCAGGCAATCAATCAACCTTCAATTATAAGAAGCATACACGAAGAGAAAATACACAGAGATCTACAACGGTGATAGAATATGAGGAGAGAGAGAGAGACGCCCTCACATGGCCACCTCTGTATAGATGGCCTGTTAAAGTGATAACCCTGCTGACTCATTCTCATTGCATCATCTCAGTTTACAGTCTTACAGCAGCTGATCAGCTATTAAACCATCGTTACCGTAACAAACACTTCTTATGGGTCTTACATGAGATCCTATCCTGGTATCCCCCATGGTTCAGCCTGGATATCTTACAGCAAGTTGCTAAAATTTTAAAAAAATAAATAAAAAAAATCTATTCTGTTCTATTCTATTCTATTCTATTCTATTCTATTCTATTCTATTCTATTCTATTCTATTCTAAAGCATGAGCTATGGGCCCATTCTTCTCATGCATTCTTCCACAATATACTTTTGTCATTCAACCACAAACCTTCAAACTTCTTTTCTAGAAGCCATGATAGTGCAGTGGTCAGAGGGCAAATAATTCTGCCCACAGCCAGGAGTTCGATCCTGACCGGTTCAAGGTTGATTCAGCTTTCCATCCTTCCAAGGTTGGTAAAAGGAGGACCCAGATTGTTGGTGGGCAATATGCTGACTCTGTAAACCGCTTAGAGAGGGCTGGAAAGCACTGTGAAGCCATATATAAATCTAAGTGCTATTGCTATTTTCTTTCCTTCCTTCCTTCCCTCCCTCCCAGTGGTTAGAATGTAGTATTGCAGGATAACTCTGCCCACAGCCAGGAGTTCGATCCTGACCAGTTCAAGGTTGATTCAGCCTTCCATCCTTCCAAGGTTGGTAAAAGGAGGATTCAGATTGTTTGTGGGGGGGGGCAATAAATTGATTCTGTAAACTGCTCAGAGAGAGCTGTAAAGCATTACGGAGCAGTATATAAATCTAAGTGCTATTGCTATTGCTAATATGTTGGTTTTAAATGCTGTTCTCGAAATCTTTCTGCAACTTGCCCGACTGTAATCCAGAGGTCCACATTTACATCTTCTTATCTCTTTAAGTCTGGTGATTAATTATATTAATTATATTGGAAGTTTGAGAGATATAACACCTGGATGCTTCCTTTCTTTTTCCCCTCTACCCATAAAATTAAACCCTCTGCTGAGCTTTACCTCAAGTGTTTTTTTTTCTTTTTCCTTTCCTACCATCTGCATTTCTTTTCTTCAAATTCTTTTTGGATCATCTCTGGAATAATGTTTCTATTCAAGGAATGCCGCCCTTAGCTAATAAAGTCAACCTCCTGGAACTTCCTTTATGAAAGGGTAACACAGCATAAATTAGCAATGGGCATCAGAAGAACACCTGTTCTGCATACAAAACACTTCAGATGAGGTCCCCACGCACAGTCCCCACATAAAGGCTGGGAAAAAAGTGGGGTCTAATACAGTCTCTGTTATGTTAATGCAGATAAGATTACACAAAATGAACTTTGTAGAAAGCAACATCTATAAAGGGTTGGATTTAGACAGTGGGTGGGAACGTAATTCTAAGCCGATGACTTATTTAACTCCACTTCCCACCTCTGCCTACTCTTCTCCCAGGGGTGCTATTCAGCAGGTTCTGGAGAACCGGTAGCGGAAATTTTGAGTAGTTCGGAGAACCGGCAAATAACACCTCTGGCTGGCCTCAGAGTGGGGTGGGAATGGAGATTTTGCAATATCCTTCCCCCAGGAGTGGGAAGGGAAGGGAGATTTTGCAATATCCTTCCCCCAGGAGTGAGAAGGGAAGGGAGATTTTGCAATATCCTTCCCCCGGGAGTGAGAAGGGAATGGAGATTTTGCAATATCCTTCCCCCGGGAGTGAAGTGGGAATGGGGATTTTGCAGAATCCTTCCCCTGCCACGCCCACCAAGCCACACCCACAGAACCGGTAGTAAAAAAAATTGAATTCCATCACTGCTCTTCTCCTACACCAAATCAAACTTGATTTCATTGAGGGCCACATCAGGGTGGTGTTTGACCTCATGGGGAGACAGGTTGGTTGTGGCCAGCTTGATGTCACTCGTGTCAGGGGTACCTGTGGTGGCCCGAGCACACTGCTAGAAGAAACGGGCTCCCCAGTTCCGTTTTCGGCTGCAACAGCCTCCTGCAACCCTCTGCCAGCAAAAACAGAGCTCAGCAGAGCCATGCGCATCCCTCTTCAGCTCCGTTTTTGCTGGAAGAGACACCGCAGATTGGTCCTTTGCTGTTTCCAGATCTAAACACTCCGTAGCCCAGTTCTGGCCCTCAGGCCTTGAGTTTAACACCTCTGTCCCACATCTTTCTTCTTTCTCTCCCACCTCCTTCTTTTTCCCCTTCCCCATTTCCTTACTTTCTTTATTTTCATATGTATTTTATATGATGAAATTTAATAAAAATGGGGGGAGGGGGAAATGAACTCAGCAATGGGTGTGTGACTGAAAAAAAAAAAGCAAGCACAATTTTAAATTACACAAACAAAAACGAAGTTGCCGACTAATGAATACTTCCACATTAATCTGCATTATCTGCCTCAAATACTGCATCTGGTTCAGCATGCGGTGCTTGAAGATGTTTACTCAAATGGAACACATTCAGAGAAGGGCAAAAAGAATGGGAAGGTCTTGGGAACCAACTCAATTGACAGGAAGGATCTTCTTTAACAAGATTATTGAAAGGGACTGGGATAAGGTTACAGAAATTCCAGCAACTGGATTACTAAATTAAATTTGGAATCCAATTTATCTTTCAATTTATTACAGCACTGACCTTTTCAAGCTTCTTAGTAATGGCTTTTATGTGAACCAGTGAGCAGGCTGTTCTCTTCACAGATAACTGAAGAATTTGCAGGCCAGAATTGTTTCTGCAATCATCTGCTGATTTTTTAAAAAATCAAGCCTTGAACAGATGATTACAAAGAACGAGGAATACCAGAAACTAGATTCTGATTTAACTTTGGGAAAGGCCTCTTAACATTAAGAGCAGGGTGAAAGAGTAACCAATTATTCAAGAAGAAGAAGAAGAGGAGGAGGAGGAGGAGGAGGAGGAGGTGGTGGTGGAGAGATATAAAGACATATGCCTCTTACACAATCCGGATGCACCAGAGTTTTGAAACACATGAGGTTACTTTGCTTGTTACCCATAGCTCAGCTTTAATGGTTTCTTCTATAGTTTAGCAGAATCTTTCTCAAGAGAGATTGGCAATCAAAGATAAATATATTCCCACAAAGGTAGGGTTTTTTTTGGAGGGAGGGCATGATAGATCTTCATTTGCATTAATAATTTGCAAGAAACCTCAGGATGTTTTAGCTCCTTGTATAATCTCAGATCTAGGCATGTCTTCTCTGCAAGAGGAAATGTCAGAGGTGGGACTCAGCCAGTTCTGTCCGGTTCAGGTGAGCCGGTAGTGGCAACTGTGGTAGGCTCCACCCACCTGCCTGGATGTAATGCGCAAGTATTGCATGAGTACTGCATGCACGCTCGTATTTGCGAACCAGTAGGGAAGGTAAGTGAATCCCACCTCTGGGAAATGTATTGTAGTTTTCAAGGAAATAAAAATAATGTACCCTGTTGCCCCAAAAATAAGACCTCTCCTGATAATAAGCCGAATCGGGCTTTTGAGGGCATGGCAATAAGACCAAGCGCTTATTTTAGGGTTCAAAAAAGTATAAGACAGGGTCTTATTTTTGGGGAAACACGGTAGGTAGATAGGTAGGTAGGTAGGGGATAGATAGATAGATAGATAGATAGATAGATAGATAGATAGATAGATAGATAGATACCCTGTTTTCTTCAAAATAAGACCTCTCCTGATAATAAGCCCAATCGGGCTTTTGAGTGCATGGCAATAAGACCAAGCGCTTATTTTAGGGTTCAAAAAAATATAAGACAGGGTCTTATTTTTGGGGAAACACAGTAGGTAGGTAGATAGATAGATAGATAGATAGATAGATAGATAGATAGATAGATAGATAGATAGATAGACAGACAGACAGACAGACAGACAGACAGACAGACAGACAGACAGACAGACACCCTGTTTTCCCCAAAATAAGATCTCCCCTGATAATAAGCCCAATCAGGCTTTTGAGCGCATGGCAATAAGGCCAAGCGCTTATTTCAGGGTTCAAAAAAATATAAGACAGGGTCTTATTTTCGAGGAAACATGGTAGGTCCCTGACATTACTGTACTAGAGTTTGAAAACTACTCTGGTGGTAGTATACAACAGAGTAGATTGAGCCCCTTTCCAGAGTGGGTCATGTGGGCCCAGCATTAACGCCAAGCACTTTCCAAAGTGTTGAAATGCAAACAAGAAACAAACTCACACATTATAAATAAGCCCTTCATATTTCATCTCCCTTACGGGGGAAGGAAAGAGTGGGGAATTTAACAGCAGCCTTGAAGCGGAACAAGAATGCCAAGATCAGAGATATGTGTGTGTGTGGTGTGCTTTTTGACATTTGAGAAGAGAAATCATTGAAGATCTAAAGTAATGAGGAGAACACAAACCTCTGTGCTTGAATGTCACACTTCAGTCTTGAAAGATAGCAGCTGTTTTATCTCAGGAAACAGGTGGTTTCAGCAGAAAAAGGACATTTTATTATAGTTTGATTCAGGTGTCACGTAGAGTGCCTAGAAAATGGTCTCGGCTTCAGGAGTGTCAATCTCCTGACATTGAAAACAATTAATCAATGGAACAACTTGCCTCCAGAAGAAATTTTAAGAAGAAATCGGACAAACCTTTTTGTCTAAAATGGTGTAGGGCAGGGGTCAGCAACCTGCAGCTTTGGAGCCACATGCGGCTCTTTGGGCCCTCGGCTGTGGCTCCCTGTCAGGTGATCCAACCACTGGCTGGCCGTCCCCTCCCAGTCACTCCTCACCTGGGCTGAGAAGGTATGGGCGACGGAGGGGGATGGAGAAGTGGCCAGGGCAGAGACAGAGAGATATAGAGAGAGGGGGAGGGAGGGTGTCGTGTCCCACTCCTCCTCTGACGGCCGGGTCGGGGAAGTCTGTATCAAGCGTGGCCACAAAGCCTCTGCAGCTTTGCCAAAGTTCTGTCAGAGTTCTCAGAGCAGGCAGGAGACCAGGATGTGACTTCAGCAATCCAATTTAGACTTTGCCTGACTCAAAGAATGCCAGAAAGCAGATTCTTTATATAGGCCATGGGGTGTGGCTCCATGACTCAGCACTTATCCAGGCCTGCCCCTCCCTTCCTTTTGCTGACGTCGCCCCTCCACTCTCCGGAAGCGTGGGTCCCTCCAGCCTCCAGCTGCTGGTAATTCCAGCTCATGACTGGCTTCACACTCCCCAGGCTCACATGCTGTGGGGGAGGGGCCCAGCTGCTCCATTTGTCCGGGCATGGTGCCAGGACTGGGGGCTGGAGGCATGTCAGGCCATTCTTCTTGCTTGGTCTGTCCGGGCATGGTGCCAGGACTGGGGGCTGGAGGCATGCCAGGACATTCTTCCGAACTATCAGCATCCGGCAGGAAACGAGATGGGCCTGGCTGCGGAGAGGGGGGCGAGCGAGGCACAACAGAGGGAGAGAGACATAGAGAGATACAGAGAGAGAGGGAGGGAGGGGAGAGAGAGAGATGTCAAAAGGATTTTGTGATTCCCGGTGTTTTTTAACAACCGATTCTCTGCCCTAATGACCGGCTGGGTAAGTGTGGCTGGTGGGGGCATGTGACTGGTGGAAGTGAGTGACATCGATGCCTACCCAGGTTTTGTGGCTCCTGGTCTTTTCTTTTCTGTGGGAAATGAGTCCAATACTCTTTGAGTATTTAAGGTGGCAGACCCCTGGTGTAGGGTTACTTGCTTGGGAGGGGGTTGGACTAGAAGGCCTCTAAGGTCCCTTCCAACTCTGTTATTCTGAATTTACACCATGGGCCAAATGGGAGAACCAGTTCCAAGGACTTTGGGAACTGCACATAAGGAGGGTTGAAACTCTAAAAACGGATCAAGAACCCACAGTGTGAAATTGAAACACTATCCCTAATCATCATGAGCGACAACAAACCTGAATCGAATGGAGGGCAGCAGACTAGGGAAGTCTGGACTGTGGTTTTATTGACCCTCAGTTTCTGTACATGGTGTAGATCCGTGATGGCGAACGTATGGCGTGCGTGGCACAGCTGGCCCACAGAGCAGTCTCTGCGGGCACGCGAGCCATTGCCCAGCTCAGTTCCACTGCACATGTGCACACACGCCTCCCGCCAGAAAGCTGCTTTTCAGGATGGGCGGGATGTGGGGACAGGGTGCATGCAGGAGACGCATACACATGCACATGGGGTTGCATGCGCAGGGGACAGGAGTCATGCGTGCATGTGTGGGGTTGCGGCATGCCCCTCTACAGCCCGTTTTTGGGCCCAGAAGGCTGGAGGGAGGCCTGCTAGGCCCAAAATGGGGTGTGTGTGCGGGTCATGCATGTATGTGGGGGGGGGTGAGGGAAGGGGTTCACATGCACATGCACGGTGTTCTGTCCTCCCTCGCCTCCATCCGAGTGATGGCTTAATTAGCCGGCACTATCAACTCTGGCAGCAGAATAGCCAGCATCTGCCAAGAGCCTCCGTTATCTTCCGCGATGCTGGTGAGTCACCCAGGAACAAACTTCAGCTCTTAGTCAATAAGTGGATTTGCCTGTTACAAAGAGACACAGCAACTCTTGCTGCCTTTTATATCCTGTGGGGTGTGGCTCCATGACTCAGCACTTCCTAGGCCTGCCCCACCCTTGCTTCTGTTGTTCCCTCCTCTCCTGCCTACAAAACCTAGGGTCCAACCAAGCCTGATTGCTGTCAGCTGGGTCTGGAGGCATGGCCGGGGGGGGGGAAGAGTCAGGGGACAGAGGCCTTGTTATCTCCTCCACCTGGCCTGCTTCTGGCTCCTGGAGCTGAGCCAGGGAAGCCAGTGTTCCCGAGGTAAGTCCTGACGGCCCTTCCCCCTCACTGTCCAAGTCACATTCTGGCAGGAGGGCTGGCTTGGGGAGCACAGACACAACACACGGGGGCGGGTGGAGTGTGTGTGGGGGATCACATGTGCATGTGCAGGGGAAGCATGGGGGAGTCATGCGCGCATGGACATTGCATTATGGGTGCTGGCACAAACGTGTGTGCGCTTTTGGCACACTACGAGAAGAAGGTTAGCCATCACTGATATAGATTCATTAACTTTAACAGTCATTCTAGTTTTTAATCCGACCCATCAAGAGGGAAACAGGTTGGGGAAGGCACCCATGCAATCCAGATGCTTTTAGATTCCGGGGCTTCGGCCATTATTTTATGGCATTACTTCCTCCATTATTTCGACTGCTTTATGTAAAGTGCTGTTAGAAGCTGCTGTAATTAAAAACCCAGCAATGCCATAATGATAATTTCTGCGTATAAAAGGTCTTTCTCTGCTCCCCTAGAATCCATTCCAACTCGGCAATTTCTTTGGAACCGTCATAAAGGAAGACCTGATTTGACTTTAAGGACCTTTTTGGGGCAGGGTTTATGTCTGCAATTGCGAAACTATTAAAATCATGATGACTGGGCATTAGGGAGGATTTTTCTTCCTTTTAATGTTAAATAATGCAGTGTGGGAACAAGGAGAGTTGTAATTATAATGACCAAAAGCATGCAACTCCACTAGACAATTTCCTTGAGGGTCTCAAGTGGGATGCATTCCTTCTTCCTTGCTCTCCCTCGGGTTTCGTAACTGAGCCCTGCTTGCAATTGTTATTTTCATTTTAATGAAAGACCGACTAACTTAATCTATTAGTGGAAGGGCTTACAGAACACATAAATGATGCGGCTTTCTTTGTCTAAATAATAAGCATTAGAAGGTATGCGTAGAGGGAGATGGTTAGCCGCACCGAACAGCATTCAGTGGAGTGGAATGTAGTCTGGATTCCCAGGAGGGAGACTGCCTCCTGTTGTGGCCTGCCAGTGGCCAGCAAAGCTGGCAGCAGAATCAGACAATGAGGAGGTTGGGGAGGAACTTGGGCCAGTCCTGGGGCTGGGGAAACCTTGGACGAGGGCTCTGCATCAGAGGCAGAGAAGGAGGTAGACAGCAGCGAGGCAGAGGAACAGTTGGAGCCCGTTCCCAGTGTGTGCATGCACAGAGCTGCCAGAAGACAAGAACAGCTCAAAAAGCAGGGTCGACTCGGGAGTAAAAGCCACACCTTGGAGGTGATTGGCCTCTCCCATAGGAAATAAAAGAGGAGCAAACAGGGAGTGGGCTTTTGCAGGAAACAATCCTTTCATTCTGAGAGACTCTGTTCCAAGTTTTGTCTTGTACTGCGTTTGGAAACAAGTTACGTGGCAGCTTGCCAAACGAGATAAGGTGTGTTGAGAAATATTCCTTTGAAAAACCGTTTGGACAAAACTTGCTGACTGGGAATGAACGTAATTCACAGTTGTGTACATAAAAGAGATTCTGCCAGTAATTCCTACCTCCTGCTTGTTAAGGGAGCCTAGGTCAGAACACCTCCCAGATGGTAAAAAGGCAGTGAAGCTTGGAATGTCTGGTAGGCAGGAAGAGGGCAAAGAGGGCCCCTCCCTAGCAGTTCACAGAGTATATCTATAATTATGCAGATAGTTGCTTTAGTCTGGCAAGATTCTGTCTGTAGGCAAATAACAATAAGAAGTAACTCCATGTGTCATACTTGGGTTTTTGGACCCTGACATCAATCTTGAATTCTTTGTCCTCTGGGTGGCAGCTCTTCCATCCTGGGACTCCACATTATTTATTTATTTTATTTATTTATTGTTTCAATTTCTATACTGCCCTTCTCCCAAAGGACTCAGGGCGGTTTACAGCCAAAGTAAAGACAGTTAGTACAATTTTTAGGACCAGTTTAAAAGGAAAATTTAGAGTTGGTTGAAGAACTTAAAACCAATAAAACCCCTTATTAAAACCCCACTAGGCCAGTCCTGCACAGTGAAACAAAAATGTTTTCAGCTCACGTCAAAAGGTCTGAAGATCAGGGAGTTGACGGATACCTGGTGGTAACTTGTTCCAGAGGGTTGGTGCCCCCACAGAGAAGGCCCTCCCCCTGGGTGCCGCCAGCCGACATTGACTGGCCGATGGCACCCTGAGGAGAACTTCCCTATGGGAACGCACTGGTCGATGGGAGGTCGCCGGTAGCAGCAGGCGGTCCCGTAAGTAACCGGTCCTATGCCATGGAGCGCTTTGAAGGTGGTAACTAACACCTTGAATTGCACCCGAAAGACCACCGGAAGCCAGTGCAGCCTGTGCAGGAGAAGTGTTATATGGGAGCAACGAGTCGCTCCCTCTATCACCCGCACGGCCGCATTCTGAACTAATTGGAGTCTTCGGGTGCTCTTCAAGGGAAGCCCCATGTAGAGAGCATTGCAATAGTCTTACACTTCACCACATTCAGTATTCTTGGATGTTCCTAAGGAGCACCGCTTTGCTAAGTTCTGGTGCTGAGATTTGCTTTGAATACTCAGTGGTGAATATCCATGAGCTACCATTCAGATTCCTGCAACGTTCCGAAGCATCAAGATGGCAGTAATCTGTGGCCCACCATGCGCCATTAAATTAGCATCTATCAGGCATCTTTCAATGGAGTGTGCAACCTTGCTCCAGTTGAAGGAGTAACCTCTGGGCCCCTGGATAAATCCACCAAGATAGTTCTGTGGCAGAAAATTGAGGATAGCAGTAGACACTATTGTAGACTGAGTACCCATCAGTCAAGGCCATCTGGTGGGATTTCTGCTCCAGAATAAGAGTTGGAATGAACCTTGGAGGCCTTCTACTCCAACATTATACCATTTCAGACAAATGGTTGTCCAATCTCTTCTTAAAACCCTCCAGTGTTAGAGCACCCACAACTTCTGGGAGGCAAGTCATACTAATGGTTCTCACTGCCAGGAAATTTCTCCTTATTTCCAGATTGAATCTCTCCTTGTTCAGTTTCCACCCATTATTCCTTGTCTGGCCTTCCAGTACTTTGGAGAATAGCTTGACTTCCTCTTCTTTGTGGCAGACCCTCAAATATTGGAACACTGCTATCGTATCTCCCCCTAGTCCTTCTTTCACTAGATTAAAAGTAAAGGTTCCCCTCGCACATACAAGCTAGTCGTTCCCGACTCTAGGGGGTGGTGCTCATCTCCGTTTCAAAGCCGAAGAGCCAGCACTGTCCAAAGACATCTCCATGGTCATGTGACCGGCATGACTCAATGCCAAAGGCGCATGGAACGCCGTTACCTTCCCACCAAAGGTGGTCCCTATTTTTCTACCTGCATTTTTTAAGTGCTTTCGAACTGCTAGGTTGGCAGAAGCTGGGACAAGTCATGGGAGCTCACCCCATTACGCAGCACTAGGAATTCAAACCGCTGAACTGTTGACCTTTCGATCGACAAGCTCAGCGCTTTAGCCACTGAGCCACCGCGTCTCGTTTCACTAGATTAGATATGCCTAATTCCTGCAACCATTCTTCATGTTTTAGCCTCCACACACCCCTTCTCTGCACTCCTTCTAGAGTCTTGACATCTTTTTATATTGTGACAACTTTTTTATATTGTGGCAACTGACCAGTTCTCTACTGCTCAGTTGAAGAACTACTGTACCTACCTAGGTTTTCTGTTGACACAAATTTGCTGCTCTTAAAATCAACTTTATCCTGCCAGAGTTGTCCTTTCTTTCAAGTCACTGCCATCTGACTCCTCTCCCGAGTAACAAAGCCTAACAGTTATGATATACCTTTGCTAATATCTGCCTTTGGATGTGGTCAGGATAAGGTGGAAAAACTAACATATTTAAGAACAATTCTGTTCTGACCTAGGCTTCCCAAGAACATGAAGCAGACTCCTTGTCCCAACAAAAAAACCTTTTTATTAAGTTACTGTGAATTCCTCTCATTCACATTCAGCAAAGTCTTTCAAGGGAGAATTTACAGTCACAGACCTTATCTGGCTTCGAGAGCTGCCAGGCCGATATCTTCAAAACTTGGCAAGAAGTCTCCGAGAGTCACAAACTAATTAAGCGAACTAATTGTCCCTTGCAACTCCACTCCCCTTTCACTCCTCTTTATTCCCTATGGGAGGGGCCATTCACCATCCACCCGTGGCTTTACTCCTGAGTCGGCCCTTGTTCCTTAGCTGCTCCTTTCTCCTGGCAGCTCTGTGCAGGTGTTCACCGGGAACGGGTTCCAGCTGTTCTTCTGCCCCACTGATGTCTGACTCCAAAGGCAGCTGACAACTGTCAGATGGCCCTGGCCCCATCTCTGCCTCCGATGCAGAGCCCTCATCAGAGCCTTCCCCAGATTCCAGGACTGGCCCATGTTCCTCCCCAACCTCCTCACTGTCTGAGTCTGCCACCAGCTCTGCTGGTCGCTGACGGGCCACAACAAATTCAAGGCTGCTTTATTTATGGAAAACATGGGGCTACGTTGAAGGCAATTTCACGGGTATATGGCAGGAGAGAGCTTGCCAGCTCACGTCTGGATCATAGTTAGGCACAAATGAGGAATGGCCCCATGGAGACAGACTAGATTCATTGGAACTGTGGAGTAAGCCAAAAACAGCTGGCTTCATAAAGCTGAAGTGCACAGGCAGATGTTTACGCCTAGTTGGCCAAGCAACACTATGAAGACAAGCTTACAGTTACTATCAGAAATCAGTTCTTCTCCCATAGGAGAAAGCCTTCTACTGAAGCTTGACCAAAATGCTCTTGTTTCTCTTCATGCTTGCTAAGTCCAACCTCTTGGGCATCTGAACAGCGGTTGAGCATCCTTTACTTACCTGTTCACCTGTTTGGATGACAAGAAGACTGGATTGCTTGGTTGGTTCTTCCGCTCCTCACTTCTGTTGACTGCGATTTTCTTAGGCAAGCAAAGAGGGAAGAGCTGCTACCACATGGGAAACTATCAGGGTTATTGGGTGTATTTCATTGGGCAGGGGAAAGGAAAGGGGATCCAGGCATTATTACATGTCTTTGCGTGCTACGTTTTGTTTGTTTGGTTAAAAGTAGGACTTTTGTGTCTCATGAAAATCCTTTAATGCAGTGTTTCTCAACCTCAGCAACTTTAAGCTGAGTGGCACCATCCACATCTCTCAGTATAACCTCATAACTTCCAGCTCGTACACAGACTTCAGGTTACTCCAGTCTCTTGCTTAGCACATCACTACTCGACAAAGTGCAGAAACAAAGTTGTCCAAAAAACAAGACATATCGTTTAGAGCATAAAATTCACTTGTGGGTAGGGGGTGTTGACGGCTTGCATCTGGCCCTCATAGTACAGTTAACAGAAAGCTTTGGGAATAACATGGCTCCGATGGGAATTAAAGCAGCAAGGATTTGACTAAGTAGCTGGTTTAATTGTCAGAGTGATAGTTTCATATGTGCTTCTTGGTACTGCACACCAAGACAACTAAACACAAGAACAGTTTTTTCCTGAACTCCATCACTCTGCTGAACAAATAATTCCCTCAACAAACAACTTTGTTGCTTGTATCCTTATGATTTATATTGATATTGTTTCCCAATTGCTTATTTGTACCCGATGACTATCATTAAGTATTGTACTTTAGAATTCTTGATGAACGTATCTTTTCTTTTATGTACACTGAGAGCATATGCACCAAGACAAATTCCTTGTTTGTCCAATCACACTTGGCCAGTTAAAAAATTCAATTCTGTTCTGTTCTGTCTATTCTATTCTATTCTATTCTTTTCTTTTCTTTTCTTTTTTCTGTTCTGTTCTGTTCTGTTCTATTCTATTCTATTCTATTCTATTCACGAAGTCTGCATTACTATTACTATTAATCTTTTCATCGTTCCTATCACCCATCTCCTCCCACTTATGACTGCATGATTGTGACTTTATTGCTTGTATCCTTACGATTTATACTGATTGTTTCCTAATATGATTTGATTGGCTATTTGTGCCCTATGACCAGGGGTGCTATTCAGCAGGTTCTGACAGGTTCTGGAGAATTGGTCGTAGAAATTTTGAGTAGTTCAGAGAACCGGCAAACACCACCTCTGGCTGGTCCCAGAGTGGGGTGGGAATGGAGATTTTGCAGTATCCTTACCCTGCCATGCCCACTAAGCCAAATGTATCTTGTCTTTTTATGTAGACTGAGAGCGTATGCACCAAAGACAAATTCTTTGAGTGTTCAATCACACTTGGCCAGTAAAGAATTATATTCTATGCCATGCCACGCCACGCCACGCCACGCCACTCTACTCCATTCTATTCTAATCTATTCCTTTTCTTTAGTGGAATGGGACAATTGAACGCAGCAGCCTTACCATGCCAGCTTCACCCCTGCCCCTCCACTGCAGCTGACTCACCATAGGCATTCATGGCTGGCCCTCTGCCAGCACTCTTCTCCCACTCCTAATCTGCTGCCACTTCTCCAGCCCCCCGCCCCCCAATCATCCCTGGCAATTCTGTGGTGGGACGCCCAGGGTGAAAACGGGCATGGTAAGATGGCTGCATTTAAGGGTCCTAGACCCTTCCTTGACACGTGCTTCCTTTTCTTTGGAAAAAAGCGAAAGGATAAAGCATTTCACCTCAGCTGAAATTCCTCTTTATCCTGTCCAACCTTTTCGACGAGTTTTGCCTGCTCACCAGGTGTTCCCTGGTCTACCTGCAATCGTCACGTCCCATTTCATTTGCTTCAAATGTCAAGTATTAGCACCAATCTCTCTCCAGCCTGTCCGCCTTAGCCCTTGCCAGATTCCATTCTCTCTCGTTTCTACAGAAGCGAAATTAGTTTTTATTTAACACCACAGGCAAGGCAGACGGTTGGTGCCTTTTGAAGGACACTGGAGGACTTGACAAAAATTAGGAATGGAGCCAAGCAAGATGAGGTGAATGGGACTTCCTTGAATGGCAGAAGCCAGGGACTGTCAAATTTTCAAAAAAGAAAGAAAAAGCAAGGTCAATTTTGGCATCTTGCATAATGCCGGAGGGCTGGTTTCACTCTTATGAAATATAAATAAATAAGGGATGCATCTGGATCTGATGCTTGCATTGAGCTGACAGTGCCTACACCATAAATATGCAGCAGAAGAGGCATTAGTATGCAATTCTGCGAACTTCCCTCCTTTCCTTTAATGCAGAACCCGGGCAATTCTGTTTGCAGGCAGTGTCCCGTTGCCTGATTTAATAATAATAATAATACAGAGTTGGAAGGGACCTTGGAGGTCTTCTAGTCCAACCCCCTGCCCAGGCAGGAAACCCTACACCATTTCAGACAAATGGTTATCCAACATCTCCTTAAAAACTTCCAGTGTTGGAACATTCACAACTTCTGGAGGCAAATTGTTCCACTGATTAACTGTTTCCAAGAAGCAGTATTTTAAGACTTGTTGCCTGATTCTGGAGATAGTAAGCTGCTTACTATCTCCAGAATCATAGGCAGCAGGTCTTAAAATCAATTTTAAAAAATCAATATTAATAGGCAACCATAATACCTTGCGGGGTGGAGTCTGGGCAACTGAATGGAGCTGAGCCTTTATTGGCCGGATGCCTTTCCTGTTGTCAATGCAGAGTTTTGTTCAGCAGATATATTCTCATTCGTAGTCTTTCTTCCTCTAATTCCTACCTCTTGCCTCTTAACCATTCCCAAAATCTATTCCATATCAAACAATATGCTGTGTCTTCTTTAACTTTTATTTTTAAAATTAGCCTGTCCATTTCAGCACAGTCGAAAATTTTTCAAATTACTTCCTCATCTGGCGGGCTGTTCTCATTTTTCCAGTATTTAGCAAATATAATCATTTCTGCTGTCAATATACATAAAAGTAAATATGTGGTCCCTTTCAGTGGTGGTATTCAGCAGAACCAGTAGCGGAAATTTTGAGTAGTTCAGAGAACCGGTAAATACTACCTCTGACTGATCTCACCTCCATCTATTCTCTGCCTCCCGAGTTCCAGCTGATCGGGAGGAAATGGGGATTTTGCAGTAACCTTCCCCTGGAGTGGGGTGGGAATGGAGATTTTACAGTATCCTTCCTCTGCCATGCCCACCAAGCTACGCCCACAGAACCAGTAGTAAAAAAAATTGAATCCCACCACTGGTCCCTTTGTCAAACCCTCCGGTATTATGCCCAAGAGATATATTTCTGGTTTCAGGTCTATATTCTGTTTAGTTATCATTTCCAGCCAGCTACGTAGTTTCTCCCAATATTTTCTTGATTTGGTACATGTCCACCACATATGATAGTAAGTACCTGGGGTCTGATTGCATTTCCAACATTTGGCAGACAGATTACTGAACATTTTTTGCCAGTCTTGCCATTGGTAAATGCCATCTGTAAAAGGTTTTGTAAAGGTTTTCTTTATATGCCGAAGCCATAGTCAATTTACAATTCCTGTCCCAAAATTTTGGCCATTTCTCTAAGTCTATGCTATAACCAAAATTCTTTGCCCATACAATCATTCGTTTCAGTATTGGAACAGCATTGCAGGAAGAGAAAGCGATTTTGCAGTTTTTAAACCAAGGCATTGCACAGCTTAAGTACACAACATTACTTTGCTGCGCTTGCATCCGTGTATGTAGTCACCAAGCCATAGGTTTTGAAAATTCCACCTACCCCCCAACGCACCTCTTCCTAGTTTCACATTGACAGCTGGTCCTCCCCAAAGTGATGGAAAATCTGTGTGATTCAGCACACACACGAGTGCATTTCTCCAGACAGAGCGGTACAGTCAGCATCTGTTCTCCAAGCTGCTCCTGCAAACGAGGGGCCGAGATGTCACCAGGCAAATTTTTTATTTTATTTATTTATTTGTTTGTTTATTTTATTTGTCACAACATTATATATAAGCATAAGCAGGAAATAACTGTACGATATATTATTATTATTATTATTATTATTATTATTATTATTATTATTATTATTATTATTATTATTATTATTATTATTATTATTCGTACTTTTATACCGCCCTATCTCCCTAGGGACTCAGGGCGGTTTACAGCCATATAAAAAACATATATATACAGGGTAAAACATTAATTTAAAAAACTTATTACATAGGCCGAATATTTAAAATAGAGATATAAATAATAAAACCCATTTAAAACCAAATTTAAAATTTAAACATTTAAAAATTTAAAATTCTAGTCCAGTCCTGCGCAGATAAATAGATGTGTCTTAAGCTCGCGGCGGAAGGTTCGAAGGTCAGGAAGTTGGCGAAGACCTGGGGGAAGCTCGTTCCAGAGAGTGGGGACCCCCACAGAAAAGGCCCTTCCCCTGGGTGTCGCCAGTCAGCACTGCCTGGCCGACGGCACCCTGAGGAGTCCCTCTCTGTGAGAGCGCACGGGTCGGTGAAAGGCATTCGGTGGCAGCAGATAATATAATCATAAGTATGTAATAACTATATGAAATTGGATACAATCAAAGGGAACATTAGGACAGGAACGGTAGGCACGTTGGTGCTCTTCTGCACGCCCCTTACAGACCACTTAGGAATGGGGTGAGGTCCGTGCTAGATGGAAGGAAGATCAGAAAATTGGTATAGAGCAGAACGAGGGAAATTTGGTAAAGCAAATTAGAAATCAGTCTCAGGAGCACATAAAGAGATTGTATAATGTGTTACTTGAAATAGATTCTGAAAGGGACTTGGTAAAGGACTGTATGATAAAGTGGGCACAAAATTTTCAGGAGCCAATATTATTGGAAACTTGGGAAAAAGTTTGGGTTAGAAATGTTAAATTCACGAGCACAGAATCTGAGGAAAATTTTATAAAATGTTTTATAGATGGCATTTAGATCCTAAGAAATTGTCGTGTATGTATCCAGATATGCAAGCAAAATGTTGGAGATGTAATTGTGATGACGCTACATATTTTCTTATTTGGTGGACTTGTAAGGATATAAAGGCCTTTTGGATAAAAATTTGGTGGATTTTACAAAATATTTTGAAAAAGAAGATAAAGTTCCTGCCGCAATTTTTTCTGTTGGGAATTATTACGGACTGTACAGTAATTGAGACTAAATTGATTTTAAATCTAATAACAGCAGCAAGATTATTAATAGGACAGTACTGGAAGAAAAAAGAAGTACCTACAATAGAAGAATGGATATTGAAAGTTGCCAATTTGGCTGAGATGGCGAAGATATCAGCCTTTTTGAAAGACAATACGCAAGAAAGATACTTAAAGGAATGGAAAAAATGGATTGACTATATTCAAAGTAGATATCAGACTAAGAGTTATCAGACTGTTTTTGAATGATTATGATGTATTATTTTTGATTGTTTTCGGGGGAAGTTAGGAATTGATGATTGTAGGGGTATAATTAAGTTGGGATGAAAATTTTTTAGCATATGTTTGTTTTATTTTTAACTATACCTTGTGCTCGTTCCGGGAAGTCGGGGGTGGGTGGGTAGGGGGGTTGTGAAGGGAGGGGAGAGGGGAGGTGGGGGGAAAGGGGGAAAAAATTTCTGTAAAACTTTTTGAATAAAAAAAAAAGGAATGGGGTGAGGTCAATAGTAGATAGTTTTTGGTTAAAGCTTTGGGGATTTTGGGAAGAGACCACAAAGTCTGGTAGTGCATTCCAGGCATTAACAACTCTGTTTCTGAAGTCATATTTTCTGCAATCAAATCAAGAATGACAAGGCGGCTTAGCGGGAAGATCACCTACCCAATCTAAGGAGGCACCTTGGAAATACCGTTATCAAAAGATGGGCTGGAGGAGAGGGCTTCCTTTAGTTTCTCAAAACGCCATGCAGCGCAAATTTTGAATTTTCTGCACCTACTGGAAGAGAAATTTACTCAAGCCATGTTAGGCAGGCCTGCAGTCACTTCAAGCCAAGGACAGATATTCGGGTAACTGGTCCCTATTTTCAATCTCCAAACCTAGAAGAAAGCCAGTTTGGGGTAATGATGAGGGCATCAGCCTAAAGACTGAATTCTTAGGCATGAAGGCTGGCTGGTGACTTTGTGCCAGTCATTAGGAGA